>NC_140140.1:0-610000 GCF_964035555.1 Netta rufina
AATACAGACCCCAAAAGTGTACAAGTAGCTCCCCCCCGAGAGACAGGACCCAAAGGTGTACAACCAGTTCCCAACACCCCTGAGACACAGGCCCCAACCCCCCCCAGACACAGGGACCCAAATTCTACAAGCAGCTCCCAACCCCTGCCAGGCAGGCCCCCTACCCTATACAAGCAGCTCCCAACCCTCCCCCCCCCCCCCGAGGGAGGCCCCCAAGCCCCCCACAAACACAGGCCCCTACAGTGTACAGGCAGCTCCCAGCCACCCCCAGATGCTGGCCCCAAAGTTGTACAAACAGCTCCCAGCCACCCTGCAGAAACAGATTCCTACATTGTACAAGCAGTTCCCAGCCCGCTAGACACAGGCCCTGACCCCCCACAGATGCAGGCCCCAAAGGTGTACAAGCAGCTCCCACCCCTCCCCCAGACGCAGGTCCCAAGCCCCCCCCCCAAACACAGGCCCCTACAACCAGCACCCAACCCCCTACCTCCGATGCCAGGCCCAAAGGCGTAGAAGCAGCTCCAAACCTCCTCCCTCAACCCAGGCTCCAACAGTGTACAAGCAGCTCCCAACCAACCCTCCCCTTCCCCCCCCCCCCCCCGACACAGGCTCCAAAGGAATACAAAGAGCTCCCACCCCTCCCCCAGATGCTGGTCTCAACCCCCCCCCCGCCCCCAGAAGCAGGCCCCAAAGGCGTAGTCAGCTCCCAACCCCCTCAATGCTGGCCTAGGGTCTACAAGCAGCTCCCCCCTTGCCCCCAGATACCAGCCCCCAGACACAGACCCCAAAAGCCTAATCACAGGCCCTGAACTCTAGATGCAGGCTCCAAAACCCAGGACAAAGCCCCAGTGGTTCGAGACAGGGCCCAAATCCCAGACACAGGCCCCAAACGCTAAATATATGCCAAAAAAAGTATTAGTGCTGGTGCCAAATGTTACAGACAGGCCCAAAAGCCCGAGATGCTCAAGGCTGAGACGTACCATGGCTTTCTGAATTACTGGAAAGCAGCTTTCATTCTCAGATATTTGTGTGCAGGCTGATTAAGGAGGTATTGGGGAGGCAAGGACAATCCCCAGACAAGGACTGTATATCTCGAAACAAGACACTGGAACTCATGATAAGGAAGCGGCAGGCGGACAGAGAAACGAATGTAAGGACTATAAATCTCGAAACTGGACATTGGAATTCATTATAAAGATACAACAAACGGGAGAATTAGCAACAACCAGCTCTTGCAATTAAGAAACATGCCAATTCAGCAGATTCCTGACCAAAGGTGAAAAGTACACTGTGAGGAAGACTCGGGGTCTTCCTCCCAAAGAGCCCTGCCCACGTCCCAAAGACCCCTGCCCACAATTCTTGGAAGGCTCTGCGCAGGCGCAAGGTGCCAAAAGGCTAATAAGCATGAGAAGCGAGGGAAGGCGGGGATAAGTAATGCATATGTATAGGTGCTTGTAGAATATTGATAGATTGATTGTATAAATTCAAGACTGCTTTCTGCTTTGGGTATGCACGATAGGTGGAGAGATCCCCCGTGCATCCAGCGCTGCAATAAAGAATATACCACTTAAAGGAATTTCGGCTTCGATCTTTGAATCAATTTGGCGACCCAGATGGGACAACCTCTCTGCCGGACCGCAGGACCCGCTGGGAACAGGACTCCCTAGGGTACCCCCGGGATTTCCCGGAGGGACTCCTCGACTCACCGGATCACTGCGGAGGCAGACAAGGACCCCATCATTGTAAGTGAGTATATTCTTTATTCTGGTTTGGTTTTCTGGTAGACCGGTCATCTGGAACTGTCTGTAAGTCAGAAGGTGATCTTCTGCGAGGCAGTGTTTGGTATATACTTTGTGGTTAGCACCATAAGTACATGTTTGGGGACCTTAAGGAAGGAGCTCGCTTTAAGGTCCATCTGGAATTGTGTTGTCTATTTCGGTTTTCTGACTCATGGAGTATGGTATTTAACTCTGGTTATTGTTACTGCGATTTTGGCTATTTTCCTGGTGGTAGTAGTAGGTTCGTGGCATTGTTATAAGAAAGATATCGTTATGGTGTTACACAGTTCGGTTTTCTGACTTATCGCATGTGGAATTTGACTCTGACTATTGTTACTGTGATTTTGGCAATATTGCTGGTAATAGTAGTTTTGTGACATCGCTACTGAAAGATATTGCGTGCCCGTATTTTTGTGAGTGATACGTTTTGTGATACGCTTTTGTAAGTAACATGTGTATTCTGAAAGTGTAAACTGGAAACTGGGGGGGCAAACAAGCAGTGAAATTTTAAAGAAAAGTGTGTTAGGCTGTGTTTTAAGTCACTGGAAGGATATTGGAGGATCTGCCGGTGGAAGTGTGAACAGGAAAACATTGATAAAATATCGTAATCAGTGGTGGCCGCTTTATAAGCTGGAATGTGGAGAAAAGTGGCCCCTAAATGGAACTTTAAACTCTAATATTTTGCTACAGTTAATGTTGTTTTTTGAGAAGCAGAACAGGATGAAATGTTGTATACTGATGTTTCAGCATCTTGGTGGGAAAAGGTACGGACTTAAGTTGGCCCCTGACTGAACCTTTGATGTTGGCATTAGAGAAGTACAGGCTGGAGAAAGATAAAGGAAGTGTTAATAGGGTTGTTGAAAGTGTTAAAGGTGTTTGAAGTTGAATGAGCAGGGAAAGAGGATGTAGGAATGTTAATAGTTCTGCCTCTGCCCGAGGCAGAGATCTTAAAATCATGGGTGTTAGCCCTTTAGGGCAAAGGGACCATGATCGGTCCGAGAGAGTCGTCACAGAAACAGAAAAGAGGTCAACTCTTAAAACAACCTGAGTTCATGTGCGAGCTCAGATTGCTGATGGGACCGTTCAGGGAACTGTGGACAATTGCATTCCCCTGACCGACCCCCACTAAGACCCGAATCATCCTGAAAATTATGAACGGTTAAGTAAATACTAAAACCTGGATGAATTGGGAATTGAGAATATGCTTCCAACAAGGTCTAAAAGAAAGCCCTATGGAATTTTTGGACCAACTCTGAAATGTAATGAAAATAAATAAATAAATAAATAAATAAAACAAAACGGTTTGGACCTGGCTTTGGAGGACAAATTGACTAGCCTTTTCCTAGGGTAATCAACCCCTGATTTCAACAGGAATAACGGGGACCTGGGGAATCTACCCTAGCGGATCCTCCACTGGTTATAATGAAGCTAGGGGAGGAATGGAAGTGAAATTTCTTATTGCTATGGGGCAACGTATTCAGTTCTAAATCAAGCATTAATGCCTTCACAGAATTATTATGTTAGGGTAAAAGGTGTGTCGTGGTTTAACCCGGCCGGCAGCTAAACACCACGCAGCTGTTCGCTCACCCTCCCCCTCCCTCTCTGGGATGGGGGAGAGAAATGGAAAGTGAAGCCCGTGAGTTGAGATAAAGACAGTATAATAAGACAAAATAATAATAATAACAATAATAATAATACAATGATGATAATAGTACCACTACTAATAATGTGTACAAACAAGTGATGCGCAATGCAATTGCTCACCACCCGCTGACCGATGCCCAGCCTAACCCCAAGCAGTCCGGCCCCCTCCCCCTGGCTAGCCACCCCTATGTATTGTTTAGCCTGACGTCAGATGCTATGGAATACCCCTTTGGCTAGTTTGGGTCACCTGTCCTGGGTCTGTCCCCTCCCAGCTCTTACTGCACCCCCAGCCTGCCTGTTGGCAGGACAGAGCAAGAAGCTGAGATGTCCTTGGCTTGGTATAAGCACTGCTCTGCAACAATTAAAACATCGGGGTGTTATCAGCACTCTTCTCATCCTAAGCCAAAACATAGCATTCTACCAGCTACTAGGAAGAAAATTAACTCTGTTCTAACTGAAACCAGGACAAGGTGTAACCGAAAAGGCTTATTTTTGTGAACCTTTGAAGTACAAGTTAGGGAAACAATGGGGCATACACAGATTTTTATCTATGCCTAGCTCCTCATGGGCACTCTTAGGTAGAGATTTATTAGAGCAAGCAGGAGCAGAAATTGTCTTTGAAAAAGGGAAAATGGAATTAAGAACAGGAAAAGAACAACTAATAAATGTGTTAAGCTTGGCACTAATACAAACTGACCCTAAAAGTGAAATACCTTTAGAGATCACAGATCAAGTATGTCCAGGAGTTTGGGCTATAAAGCATATAAATATTCTTATCCTAACTGCGTTACACCTTGTCCTGGTGTAACACTTTCCAGTTCGTCTTATTAGTTACTTGAGAAATTGTTTGTATTAAGGTCAGGTGTAAGTTCTCATCCCAAGTTGCCCACCCCAAATCCGAGAACCGCACCCCTGCAATCATTAGGATCTGGAAAACCGTAATTTTGTTGGTCCAATTGGAGTGGTGGTCCATATCCTCGCCGGGGCCTTCTTCACCCTTGAATTGTGGATCCAAGCTGCTTGCTTCTTAATCTTCATGGCGGTGTGTGTTGTCAGTAATACTTGGTATGGTCCCATCCACTTTCCTTCCATTTTTCCTGCAGGGGTTGTCCTGAAAAAGTCTTTATATATATATAATCCCCGAGCTTAAAGGGGTGGATTGGTTGATCCAACCCTCTAGCCCTGGTCCCTAAAACAAGTTTATGTACTTTATTTAATTGTTTCTGAAGTTCAGTTATATAAGCATATAAATATTCTGATCCTAACTGCGTTAGGCCCTCTCCACTAAATAGAAATTGCTATGGCCTTCCATATAAGATTTTGAAGGGACTCAAATTTCCTTTTATTCTAGGTTTAACTCTAATTCCAAGTAATGCTAAAGGGAGGGATTGAGGCCATGACAAATTAGCTTCTTATCCAATTTTAGCTATTTATTGTTTAATTAAGTGGTTCATTTTTTCTACCTGTCCACTTGCCTGTGGTCTATAAGGAGTATGCAGTTGCCAATCTATCTTTAGAATCTTACTTATCTGTTCTACCACTTGTGCACAAAAATGTGAAACTCTATCAGAAGACATTGCTACTAGAATCCCAAAGCATGCTATTATTTCATTTAACAAGACTTGAACCACTTCTCTTGCTTTGTTTGTTCGACAGGGAAAGGCTTCAGGCCTTCCTGAAAACGTGTCAGTCAGAACCAGTAAATAATGATACCCCCCTTTTCTAGGGAGTTCTGAAAAATCAATTTGCCACTGTTGCCCCAAATAATTTCCTTTACCGATTATTCCAAATTTTATTCTATTCTTGGTATTGGGGTTATTGTGTAAGCAAATGCTACATTGTTGAGTTACTTCTTTTATCATATCGTCCCACTAATGTCTGACTCAGGCTCTTATGCAGTGTGCCAGCTCCCCAGTGCGTTTTATTGTGTTCTGTAAGAACTATGGGCCATGTCAAACTAGAGGGTATTACTATGTGGTTATCTTTTAAATATACTCATCCATCTGGTTTCATTTTACCTTTCAAATCTTCAATTAATTTTAAGTCTTCTTTTGTATAATTTGGATATAGTTTGGATTTTACCGTCTGGTATCAAAGACAATGCCTTCACCTCAGTTATTTCAGCTGCCTGCTTAGCCTCTGCCAATCGATTTTCCAGTTTCAAAATCGGTGTTCCCCTTTTGGTGTCCCTGACAATGCATGATAGCTACCTTTTCTGGTTGTTTTACAGCCTCTAACAATTTTAAAATTTCTTCAGCATACTTTGTGTTTTCACTGAGCGGTCAGCAATCCATGTTCTTTCCAAATTGCTCCATGAGCATGTACCACGCCGAATGTATATTTAGAATCTGTCCAAATAGTTACCCTTTTTCCCGCTGCCAGTTCCAATGCTCTCGTGAGAGCAACTATCTCCGCCTTTTGAGCTGATGTTCCAGGGGGTAAAGGCTTAGACTCGATTACCTGCTGAGTAGTTGTTATAGCATATCCAGCTTTACGTTGTCTTTGCGTAACAAAACTGCTCCCATCCGTGAACCAAGTTTCTTCCGCATCTTCCATGGGCTCCTCCTTAAGGTCTGCTCGGCTGGAATACACAGTCTCTATAGTTTCTAAACAATCGTGAATCACAGGTTGTGCCGGAGCATCACTAAGAAAAGAGGCTAGATTCACAATATTAATTATCACAATTTCCACGTCGTCCTGTTCTACCAATATTGCTTGATGTTTCAAAATCATCAATTCTTGTTTAAGTTGTTTAAAGACTTTTTGTGCTTCTCCAGTCCAGACTAACTTTGACTGGTGAATCTTTATCAATTCACATAGAGGCTTTACCAATAGTCCATAATTATAAATCCAAAGGCGACACCAACCTGTCATTCCTAAAAAGGTTTGTAGCTCCTTTACCATTTGAGGTTCTGGAGTCCGGCAAATGACTTCCTTATGTTCAGTTCCTAGTTCTCGTTGTCCTTCCGAAATGTCAAATCCCAGATAGGTCACACTTTGTTGAGCCAGCTGGACTTTCTGTCAAGAGACTTGATATCCATTTAAACCCAGAAAATTAAGACGACTTATAGTCCATTGAATACAACTCCCTTTAGTCTCGGTAGCTATTAAGAGATCATCTACATATTGTAACAAAGCACCTTCAGTGTCCGGAGGTATCCATGTTTCGAGTTCCCTTGCTAATTGGTTTCCAAAAATAGTGGGGCTATTCTTGAATCCTTGAGGTAGTAATGTCCACGTAAGCTGCGTCTTTCTGCCTGAATCGGGATTTTCCCACTCAAAGGCGAATAGGTTTTGGCTTTCTGTGGCTAAGCCTAGGCAGAAGAAGGCATCTTTTAAATCCAGTACGGTAAACCAGACTTGACTATTCTTTAATTTAGTCAGCAAAGTATAAGGGTTTGCCACTACTGGATGTATATCCTCAGTGATTTTATTTATGGCCCTCAAATCCTGAACTAGCCTATAGCTTTTTCATCTGCCTTTTTAATTGGCAATATGGGTGCATTGTATTCTGATTCGCATTCAAGCAATAATCCATACTGTAAAAATTTATCAATTATCTCTTTAATTCCTTTCCTATCTTCTATCCTCAAAGGATATTACTTAACCTTAACGGGTTTCTCTCCTGGCTTTAATTTAATAATTATCAAGGTCACATTTTTAGCTCTTCCAGGGACTTCGGTAGCCCAAACTCCTGGACATACTTGATCTGTGATCTCTAAAGGTATTTCACTTTTAGGGTCAGTTTGTATTAGTGCCCAGCTTAACACATTTATTAGTTGTTCTTCTCCTGTTCTTAATTCCATTTTCCCTTTTTCAAAGACAATTTCTGCTCCTGCTTGCTCTAATAAATCTCTACCTAAGAGTGCCCATGAGGAGCTAGGCATAGATAAAAATCTGTGTATGCCCCATTGTTTCCCTAACTTGTACTTCAAAGGTTCACAAAAATAAGCCTTTTCGGTTACACCTTGTCCTGGTTTCAGTTAGAACAGAGGTAATTTTCTTCCTAGTAGCTGGTAGAATGCTATGTTTTGGCTTAGGATGAGAAGAGTGCTGATAACACCCCGATGTTTTAATTGTTGCAGAGCAGTGCTTATACCAAGCCAAGGACATCTCAGCTTCTTGCTCTGTCCTGCCAACAGGCAGGCTGGGGGTGCAGTAAGAGCTGGGAGGGGACAGACCCAGGACAGGTGACCCAAACTAGCCAAAGGGGTATTCCATAGCATCTGACGTCAGGCTAAACAATACATAGGGGTGGCTAGCCAGGGGGAGGGGGCCGGACTGCTCGGGGTTAGGCTGGGCATCGGTCAGCGGGTGGTGAGCAATTGCATTGTGCATCACTTGTTTGTACACATTATTAGTAGTGGTACTATTACCATCATTGTATTATTATTATTATTATTATTTTTATTTTTATTTTTATTTTTATTTTTATTTTAGTAGTTTTTATTTTATTTTTATTTTTTATTATTATTATTATTATTATTTTTATTATTTTTATTTATTATTATTATTATTATTATTATTTTTATTTTTATTTTTATTTTTATTTTAGTAGTTTTAATAGTAGGAACTATTAACATTCCTACATCCTCTTTCCCTGCTCATTCAACTTCAAACACCTTTAACACTTTCAACAACCCTTTTAACACTTCCTTTATCTTTCTCCAGCCTGTACTTCTCTAATGCCAACATCAAAGGTTCAGTCAGGGGCCAACTTAAGTCCGTACCTTTTCCCACCAAGATGCTGAAACATCAGTATACAACATTTCATCCTGTTCTGCTTCTCAAAAAACAACATTAACTGTAGCAAAATATTAGAGTTTAAAGTTCCATTTAGGGGCCACTTTTCTCCACATTCCAGCTTATAAAGCGGCCACCACTGATTACGATATTTTATCAATGATCATACTTCCACCGGCAGATCCTCCAATATCCTTCCAGTGACTTAAAACACAGCCTAACACACTTTTCTTTAAAATTTCACTGCTTGTTTGCCCCCCCAGTTTCCAGTTTACACTTTCAGAATACACATGTTACTTACAAAAGCGTATCACAAAACGTATCACTCACAAAAATATGGGCACGCAATATCTTTCAGTAGCGATGTCACAAAACTACTATTACCAGCAATATTGCCAAAATCACAGTAACAATAGTCAGAGTCAAATTCCACATGCGATAAGTCAGAAAACCGAACTGTGTAACACCGTAACGATATCTTTCTTATAACAATGCCACGAACCTACTATTACCACCAGGAAAATAGCCAAAATCGCAGTAACAATAACCAGAGTTAAATACCATACTCCATGAGTCAGAAAACCGAAATAGACAACACAATTCCAGATGGACCTTAAAGCGAGCTCCTTCCTTAAGGTCCCCAAACATGTACTTATGGTGCTAACCACAAAGTATATACCAAACACTGCCTCGCAGAAGATCACCTTCTGACTTACAGACAGTTCCAGATGACCGGTCTACCAGAAAACCAAACCAGAATAAAGAATATACTCACTTACAATGATGGGGTCCTTGTCTGCCTCCGCAGTGATCCGGTGAGTCGAGGAGTCCCTCCGGGAAATCCCGGGGGTACCCTAGGGAGTCCTGTTCCCAGCGGGTCCTGCGGTCCGGCAGAGAGGTTGTCCCATCCGGGTCGCCAAATTGATTCAAAGATCGAAGCCGAAATTCCTTTAAGTGGTATATTCTTTATTGCAGCGCTGGATGCACGGGGGATCTCTCCACCTATCGTGCATACCCAAAGCAGAAAGCAGTCTTGAATTTATACAATCAATCTATCAATATTCTACAAGCACCTATACATATGCATTACCTATCCCCGCCTTCCCTCGCTTCTCATGCTAATTAGCCTTTTGGCACCTTGCGCCTGCGCAGAGCCTTCCAAGAATTGTGGGCAGGGGTCTTTGGGACGTGGGCAGGGGTCTTTGGGAGGAAGACCCCGAGTCTTCCTCACAGTGTACTTTTCACCTTTGGTCAGGAATCTGCTGAATTGGCATGTTTCTTAATTGCAAGAACTGGTTGTTGCTAATTCTCCCGTTTGTTGTACCTTTATAATGAATTCCAATGTCCAGTTTCGAGATTTATAGTCCTTACATTCGTTTCTCTGTCCGCCTGCCGCTTCCTTATCATGAGTTCCAGTGTCTTGTTTCGAGATATACAGTCCTTGTCTGGGGATTGTCCTTGCCTCCCCAATACCTCCTTAATCAATCCCCCCTTTTCTTTTCCCATGCAAATTCTTTTGCATCAGATACTTTCATTATTTACAGTAACACAACAAAGCAGGCATCTAAACAACATGCACACAAATATTCCTAACACTACTAATACGATTAGAGCAATGAATACTCGTTTCAACCATTGGAAATTGGGCAACCAGGAGGTTAACTTATTCCATAGTTCACTAAAACTCCATGAAAGATCATCTTTACTGATCTCGTGTAGGATCCTTGTCTGCTTCCATATTTCTTCCAGGTCGGTAGAGATCCTTCCACTCTGATCTACATACATACAACAACTTGTGTTTATTACTGTACAGACTCCCCCTTGAGTGGCCAGTAACAAGTCTAGGGCCATCCGATTTTGTAATACGACCTGTGATAAACTAGATATCTCTTCTTGTTGAGCCTTTATAGCATCCAGAATTTTGTTTTCGAACTTCTCTATAATTGCAGAAATATTAACTATTGCCTTTTCCAATTCACTCACTCCTAACCATAGGATAAACCATCGCACAAAACTATGAAAAGGGGTGTGTCTCTCTACCAATGGATTGTTAATTTTTCATCTGATTCTCCGCATATGATTTCTCAAGTAATCTCGAGGCACTACATCATGTACTGTCATATTGGGGACTACCGCTCCAAGAGTGCAAGTTCCCTTCCAATTCTCAGGCAAGACCTTACGGGCTGTATCATTGCATAGCCAATACCACCCTTTCCTTCTGGAACCGTCCAGCTGGTTGAATTTGCCCAGCCGCTAGTCGTACTAATATCAATTGTTCAATTACAAGATGTCTGATTTCCCACAGAAGTAGTATCCGTACTTATACAATGCTGTTTTCCTATACCCTTAGGCGGGTTACACCTTTGTACACATACATAATAGGATTCTAATGGCATGAAGCTACTCACTTCTAGTTCCAAAACTGCTTAATATTTTCGACCCCGAGATGTGTTTTCCCACAAATTAGTCCAAGATAAGTTTGCAGGCAAGGGAATCCCAATTAACGATACACCCTTATTCCCATGCTGTGGCAGATGGGTGCATACCCAACAGTTCGTCTTATTAGTTACTTGAGAAATTGTTTGTATTAAGGTCAGGTGTAAGTTCTCATCCCAAGTTGCCCACCCCAAATCCGAGAACCGCACCCCTGCAATCATTAGGATCTGGAAAACCGTAATTTTGTTGGTCCAATTGGAGTGGTGGTCCATATCCTCGCCGGGGCCTTCTTCACCCTTGAATTGTGGATCCAAGCTGCTTGCTTCTTAATCTTCATGGCGGTGTGTGTTGTCAGTAATACTTGGTATGGTCCCATCCACTTTCCTTCCATTTTTCCTGCAGGGGTTGTCCTGAAAAAGTCTTTATATATATATAATCCCCGAGCTTAAAGGGGTGGATTGGTTGATCCAACCCTCTAGCCCTGGTCCCTAAAACAAAGTTATGTACTTTATTTAATTGTTTCTGAAGTTCAGTTATATAAGCATATAAATATTCTGATCCTAACTGCGTTAGGTCCTCTCCACTAAATAGAAATTGCTATGGCCTTCCATATAAGATTTTGAAGGGACTCAAATTTCCTTTTATTCTAGGTTTAACTCTAATTCCAAGTAATGCTAAAGGGAGGGATTGAGGCCATGACAAATTAGCTTCTTATCCAATTTTAGCTATTTATTGTTTAATTAAATGGTTCATTTTTTCTACCTGTCCACTTGCCTGTGGTCTATAAGGAGTATGCAGTTGCCAATCTATCTTTAGAATCTTACTTATCTGTTCTACCACTTGTGCACAAAAATGTGAAACTCTATCAGAAGACATTGCTACTAGAATCCCAAAGCATGCTATTATTTCATTTAACAAGACTTGAACCACTTCTCTTGCTTTGTTTGTTCGACAGGGAAAGGCTTCAGGCCTTCCTGAAAACGTGTCAGTCAGAACCAGTAAATAATGATACCCCCCTTTTCTAGGGAGTTCTGAAAAATCAATTTGTCACTGTTGCCCCGAATAATTTCCTTTACCGATTATTCCAAATTTTATTCTATCCTTGGTATTGGGGTTATTGTGTAAGCAAATGCTACATTGTTGAGTTACTTCTTTTATCATATCGTCCCACTAATGTCTGACTCAGGCTCTTATGCAGTGTGCCAGCTCCCCAGTGCGTTTTATTGTGTTCTGTAAGAACTATGGGCCATGTCAAACTAGAGGGTATTACTATGTGGTTATCTTTTAAATATACTCATCCATCTGGTTTCATTTTACCTTTCAAATCTTCAATTAATTTTAAGTCTTCTTTTGTATAATTTGGATATAGTTTGGATTTTACCGTCTGGTATCAAAGACAATGCCTTCACCTCAGTTATTTCAGCTGCCTGCTTAGCCTCTGCCAATCGATTTTCCAGTTTCAAAATCGGTGTTCCCCTTTTGGTGTCCCTGACAATGCATGATAGCTACCTTTTCTGGTTGTTTTACAGCCTCTAACAATTTTAAAATTTCTTCAGCATACTTTGTGTTTTCACTGAGCGGTCAGCAATCCATGTTCTTTCCAAATTGCTCCATGAGCATGTACCACGCCGAATGTATATTTAGAATCTGTCCAAATATTTACCCTTTTTCCCGCTGCCAGTTCCAACGCTCTCGTGAGAGCAACTATCTCCGCCTTTTGAGCTGATGTTCCAGGGGGTAAAGGCTTAGACTCGATTACCTGCTGAGTAGTTGTTATAGCATATCCAGCTTTACGTTGTCTTTGCGTAACAAAACTGCTCCCATCCGTGAACCAAGTTTCTTCCGCATCTTCCATGGGCTCCTCCTTAAGGTCTGCTCGGCTGGAATACACAGTCTCTATAGTTTCTAAACAATCGTGAATCACAGGTCGTGCTGGAGCATCACTAAGAAAAGAGGCTAGATTCACAATATTAATTATCACAATTTCCACGTCGTCCTGTTCTACCAATATTGCTTGATGTTTCAAAATCATCAATTCTTGTTTAAGTTGTTTAAAGACTTTTTGTGCTTCTCCAGTCCAGACTAACTTTGACTGGTGAATCTTTATCAATTCACATAGAGGCTTTACCAATAGTCCATAATCATAAATCCAAAGGCGACACCAACCTGTCATTCCTAAAAAGGTTTGTAGCTCCTTTACCATTTGAGGTTCTGGAGTCCGGCAAATGACTTCCTTATGTTCAGTTCCTAGTTCTCGTTGTCCTTCCGAAATGTCAAATCCCAGATAGGTCACACTTTGTTGAGCCAGCTGGACTTTCTGTCAAGAGACTTGATATCCATTTAAACCCAGAAAATTAAGACGACTTATAGTCCATTGAATACAACTGCCTTTAGTCTCGGTAGCTATTAAGAGATCATCTACATATTGTAACAAAGCACCTTCAGTGTCCGGAGGTATCCATGTTTCGAGTTCCCTTGCTAATTGGTTTCCAAAAATAGTGGGGCTATTCTTGAATCCTTGAGGTAGTAATGTCCACGTAAGCTGCGTCTTTCTGCCTGAATCGGGATTTTCCCATTCAAAGGCGAATAGGTTTTGGCTTTCTGTGGCTAAGCCTAGGCAGAAGAAGGCATCTTTTAAATCCAGTACGGTAAACCAGACTTGACTATTCTTTAATTTAGTCAGCAAAGTATAAGGGTTTGCCACTACTGGATGTATATCCTCAGTGATTTTATTTATGGCCCTCAAATCCTGAACTAGCTTATAGCTTTTTCATCTGCCTTTTTAATTGGCAATATGGGTGCATTGTATTCTGATTCGCATTCAAGCAATAATCCATACTGTAAAAATTTATCAATTATCTCTTTAATTCCTTTCCTATCTTCTATCCTCAAAGGATATTACTTAACCTTAACGGGTTTCTCTCCTGGCTTTAGTTTAATAATTATCAAGGTCACATTTTTAGCTCTTCCAGGGACTTCGGTAGCCCAAACTCCTGGACATACTTGATCTGTGATCTCTAAAGGTATTTCACTTTTAGGGTCACTTTGTATTAGTGCCAAGCTTAACACATTTATTAGTTGTTCTTCTCCTCTTCTTAATTCCATTTTCCCTTTTTCAAAGACAATTTCTGCTCCTACTTGCTCTAATAAATCTCTACCTAAGAGTGTCCATGAGGAGCTAGGCATAGATAAAAATCTGTGTATGCCCCATTGTTTCCCTAACTTGTACTTCAAAGGTTCACAAAAATAAGCCTTTTCGGTTACACCTTGTCCTGGTTTCAGTTAGAACAGAGTTAATTTTCTTCCTAGTAGCTGGTAGAATGCTATGTTTTGGCTTAGGATGAGAAGAGTGCTGATAACACCCCGATGTTTTAATTGTTGCAGAGCAGTGCTTATACCAAGCCAAGGACATCTCAGCTTCTTGCTCTGTCCTGCCAAAAGGCAGGCTGGGGGTGCAGGAAGAGCTGGGAGGGGACAGACCCAGGACAGGTGACCCAAACTAGCCAAAGGGGTATTCCATAGCATCTGACGTCAGGCTAAACAATACATAGGGGTGGCTAGCCAGGGGGAGGGGGCCAGACTGCTCGGGGTTAGGCTGGGCATCGGTCAGCGGGTGGTGAGCAATTGCATTGTGCATCACTTGTTTGTACACATTATTAGTAGTGGTACTATTACCATCATTGTATTATTATTATTATTATTATTATTATTATTATTTTTATTATTTTTATTTTTATTTTTATTTTTTATTTTTATTTCTATTTTTATTTTTATTATTTTCATTATTTTGTCTTATTAAACTGTCTTTATCTCAACTCACGGGCTTCACTTTCCATTTCTCTCCCCCGTCCCAGAGAGGGAGGGGGAGGGTGAGCGAACAGCTGCGTGGTGTTTAGCTGCCGGCCGGGTTAAACCACGACACACCTTTTACCCTAACATAATAATTCTGTGAAGGCATTAATGCTTGATTTAGAACTGAATACGTTGCCCCATAGCAATAAGAAATTTCACTTCCATTCCTCCCCTAGCTTCATTATAACCAGTGGAGGATCCGCTAGGGTAGATTCCCCAGGTCCCCGTTATTCCTGTTGAAATCAGGGGTTGATTACCCTAGGAAAAGGCTAGTCAATTTGTCCTCCAAAGCCAGGTCCAAACCGTTTTGTTTTATTTATTTATTTATTTATTTATTTTCATTACATTTCAGAGTTGGTCCAAAAATTCCATAGGGCTTTCTTTTAGACCTTGTTGGAAGCATATTCTCAATTCCCAATTCATCCAGGTTTTAGTATTTACTTAACCGTTCATAATTTTCAGGATGATTCGGGTCTTAGTGGGGGTCGGTCAGGGGAATGCAATTGTCCACAGTTCCCTGAACGGTCCCATCAGCAATCTGAGCTCGCACATGAACTCAGGTTGTTTTAAGAGTTGACCTCTTTTCTGTTTCTGTGACGACTCTCTCGGACCGATCATGGTCCCTTTGCCCTAAAGGGCTAACACCCATGATTTTAAGATCTCTGCCTCGGGCAGAGGCAGAACTATTAACATTCCTACATCCTCTTTCCCTGCTCATTCAACTTCAAACACCTTTAACACTTTCAACAACCCTTTTAACACTTCCTTTATCTTTCTCCAGCCTGTACTTCTCTAATGCCAACATCAAAGGTTCAGTCAGGGGCCAACTTAAGTCCGTACCTTTTCCCACCAAGATGCTGAAACATCAGTATACAACATTTCATCCTGTTCTGCTTCTCAAAAAACAACATTAACTGTAGCAAAATATTAGAGTTTAAAGTTCCATTTAGGGGCCACTTTTCTCCACATTCCAGCTTATAAAGCGGCCACCACTGATTACGATATTTTATCAATGTTTTCCTGTTCACACTTCCACCGGCAGATCCTCCAATATCCTTCCAGTGACTTAAAACACAGCCTAACACACTTTTCTTTAAAATTTCACTGCTTGTTTGCCCCCCCAGTTTCCAGTTTACACTTTCAGAATACACATGTTACTTACAAAAGCGTATCACAAAACGTATCACTCACAAAAATATGGGCACGCAATATCTTTCAGTAGCGATGTCACAAAACTACTATTACCAGCAATATTGCCAAAATCACAGTAACAATAGTCAGAGTCAAATTCCACATGCGATAAGTCAGAAAACCGAACTGTGTAACACCATAACGATATCTTTCTTATAACAATGCCACGAACCTACTATTACCACCAGGAAAATAGCCAAAATCGCAGTAACAATAACCAGAGTTAAATACCATACTCCATGAGTCAGAAAACCGAAATAGACAACACAATTCCAGATGGACCTTAAAGCGAGCTCCTTCCTTAAGGTCCCCAAACATGTACTTATGGTGCTAACCACAAAGTATATACCAAACACTGCCTCGCAGAAGATCACCTTCTGACTTACAGACAGTTCCAGATGACCGGTCTACCAGAAAACCAAACCAGAATAAAGAATATACTCACTTACAATGATGGGGTCCTTGTCTGCCTCCGCAGTGATCCGGTGAGTCGAGGAGTCCCTCCGGGAAATCCCGGGGGTACCCTAGGGAGTCCTGTTCCCAGCGGGTCCTGCGGTCCGGCAGAGAGGTTGTCCCATCCGGGTCGCCAAATTGATTCAAAGATCGAAGCCGAAATTCCTTTAAGTGGTATATTCTTTATTGCAGCGCTGGATGCACGGGGGATCTCTCCACCTATCGTGCATACCCAAAGCAGAAAGCAGTCTTGAATTTATACAATCAATCTATCAATATTCTACAAGCACCTATACATATGCATTACCTATCCCCTCCTTCCCTCGCTTCTCATGCTAATTAGCCTTTTGGCACCTTGCGCCTGCGCAGAGCCTTCCAAGAATTGTGGGCAGGGGTCTTTGGGACGTGGGCAGGGGTCTTTGGGAGGAAGACCCCAAGTCTTCCTCACAGTGTACTTTTCACCTTTGGTCAGGAATCTGCTGAATTGGCATGTTTCTTAATTGCAAGAGCTGGTTGTTGCTAATTCTCCCGTTTGTTGTACCTTTATAATGAATTCCAATGTCCAGTTTCGAGATTTATAGTCCTTACATTCGTTTCTCTGTCCACCTGCCGCTTCCTTATCATGAGTTCCAGTGTCTTGTTTCGAGATATACAGTCCTTGTCTGGGGATTGTCCTTGCCTCCCCAATACCTCCTTAATCAGCCTGCACACAAATATCTGAGAATGAAAGCTGCTTTCCAGTAATTCAGAAAGCCATGGTACGTCTCAGCCTTGAGCATCTCGGGCTTTTGGGCCTGTCTGTAACATTTGGCACCAGCACTAATACTTTTTTTGGCATATATTTAGCGTTTGGGGCCTGTGTCTGGGATTTGGGCCCTGTCTCGAACCACTGGGGCTTTGTCCTGGGTTTTGGAGCCTGCCTCTAGAGTTCAGGGCCTGTGATTAGGCTTTTGGGGTCTGTGTCTGGGGGCCGGTATCTGGGGGCAAGGGGGGAGCTGCTTGTAGACCCTTGGGGCCAGCATTGAGGGGGTTGGGAGCTGACTCTACGCCTTTGGGGCCTGCTTCTGGGGGCGGGGGGGGGGGGTTGAGACCAGCATCTGGGGGAGGGGTGGGAGCTCTTTGTATTCCTTTGGAGCCTGTGTCGGGGGGGGGGGGAAAGGGGAGGGTTGGTTGGGAGCTGCTTGTACACTATTGGAGCCTGGGTTGAGGGAGGAGGTTTGGAGCTGCTTCTACACCTTTGGGCCTGGCATCGGAGGTAGGGGTTTGGGTGCTGGTTGTAGGGGCCTGTGTTTGGGGGGGGGTCTTGGGACCTGCGTCTGGGGGAGGGGTGGGAGCTGCTTGTACACCTTTGGGGCCTGCATCTGTGGGGGGTCAGGGCCTGTGTCTAGCGGGCTGGGAACTGCTTGTACAATGTAGGAATCTGTTTCTGCAGGGTGGCTGGGAGCTGTTTGTACAACTTTGGGGCCAGCATCTGGGGGTGGCTGGGAGCTGCCTGTACACTGTAGGGGCCTGTGTTTGTGGGGGGCTTGGGGGCCTCCCTCGGGGGGGGGGGGGGAGGGGGGGAAGGTTGGGAGCTGCTTGTATAGGGTAGGGGGGCCTGCCTGGCAGGGGTTGGGAGCTGCTTGTAGAATTTGGGTCCCTGTGTCTGGGGAGGGGGTTGGGGCCTGTGTCTCAGGGGTGTTGGGAACTGGTTGTACACCTTTGGGTCCTGTCTCTCGGGGGGGAGCTACTTGTACACTTTTGGGGTCTGTATTTGAGGGGGGTTGGGAGCTGCTTGTGCACTTTTGGACCTATGTTTAGGGGGGTTGGGAGCTGCTCATGCATTCTAGGTGCCTCCCTTTTGAGAAGGGTTGGGGCCTGCATCTGTGGGTGGTTGGGAGCTGCTTGTACACTATAGGGGCCATGGTCTTGGAGGGGGGTCTGGGCTGTTTATACACCTTTGTGGCCTGTGTTTGGGGGGGGTTGGGCCTGTGCCTGGGGGAGTTGGGAGGTGCTTGTTCACTCTAGGAGCCTCCATTTGGGGGTCTTTGGGGCCTCCCTTTGAGGGGGAGGGAGTTGGGAGTTGGTTGTACACCTCCGCATCCCATGTCTTGGGGGAGGTGGGGGGAGTGGGACCGGTCTCTGAAGGGGCGGGTTGTGAGCTGCTTGTACACCTGTGTCGGGGGGAGGGTAGGGGGGTTGGCGGGGGGCGGGCCCGGGTCTTGGGCCAGTGTCTGGGTGGAGTCCAGTTCTTGGGAGGGGGTAGGTGGGGTAGGAGCTGCTTGTGGGCAGTTGGGGTCTGCATCTGGGTGTGGTTGGTGCCTGCTTTTGTTGGCAGTTTGGGGCCTGCTTGTAGACTTGTGCAGCCTGGGTTTGGGGGCTTTTCTGTAACGTTTGGGGTCTGCATTTTTGCTTTGGGATGCATCTTGAGCTTTTGAGGCCTAGCAGTAGCATTTGGGGCCTGCATCTGGGGCTTTTCTGTAGCATTTTGGTTGCGTATTTGTGATTTGGGGCCTGTATCGTGGGTTTTGCCTTTTTTGTAGTTTCCATCTTTGTGTGTGTGTGTTTCGTTGTTGGTTGTCTGGGGTTAGGGGCAGTTTGGGGTTTGGATTAAGGTCAGTGTCATTAGCGTTAGGGGGTTGATAATAAGGGTTAGGGTTGTGGTTAGAGTTGTTAGGTTTAAGGGGAATAAGGATTTCAGGGTAAGGGGATCAAGGTTGTGGGAATAAAAATGTTGTTTTTGCGCAGTTACATCCTGTAGAGGGAAGGAAGGTGGTATTGAGATATGCTTGCAGTGATAAGACAGCTTAACAGTGTGAAATGAGTTCATCTGATTCGTGTCAATATGGAACAATGCTAGGGCCGCATGATATGATGAAAAGTCTGAGAAAACCAGAGTGGTTAATGTATATAGTTCTTGTATCTTGCAAAGGAACGGTCCAGCAATTCGGGTCAATAGGGGATAAGAGAACAAAGGGGTTTCAGAATAACTGCTAACTATTACAACTGTTGCATGGGAAACTATGCAAGTGTCTGCCATCCAGCCAAGATGGACAAAGGAGATGGACACGAGAAAAGCCTGGGAGGAAGACTACGAGCCTTCAGTACGAGCGGCCCCCAGAGGGACCACCGGAGACTGATAACGCCTGCACCAGTGGGAGGGTTTGGATTCTGGGAACTAATTAGAATAACCCTGCCTTTTGTAGAAGTAGTAATGAATATGTATTAGCCTAGCTGCATAAAAACCAGCCGCCTGATGTAACTTGTGTGTGTCTTGGTGGAGCAGAAACTCCTGGCGCACCCAGCGCTGCTTGCTTACCTCTATTCATTTAATAAATTGTAAATTTCAATTGCAATCCTATTTGGGACCCAGTCATTTATTACAAGTGGGGGCTCGTCCAGGAGGGCTTTGGTTCCTGATTTCTGGTTTGATCTAGGAGAGGCACCCCCACCATTTGGTGGCTGCTCTTTGAGTCAGGTCGGAACTAATGGCATCTTGAACCTGAATAAAGGTAAACAAAGTTTCTGATTCTTTTTTTCAGCTCCCTCGCCAGCTGCAGCACTATATTTTGCCCGTAATTGTGTGTGTGAAGATCCGAACAAAGATGACGGAGTCGTAAGCATTTAAAACGTATACCGTTCGGTTGGGTGGGGTTCGGTTGCCTGTGTGTGTAAGAGTGTGACTGAGATGGAACTTAGTTCCGAAGCGATTGTGGAGGTCTTCTAACCGCGGTTCCAATCTCCCGCGAGGGACTTGGCCGGTGAAGGACCGAAGGGATTCCTATAGGATTTGTGGGTGTGTGATAGGTCCTCGACCCCCTGCAAGACACTCTTACTAAGGTAACCAAGGGCTGTGGGAATTGCCATAGTAAAATTCCTAGATGGGTCAGACAAAATCGAAGACCAGAGACCAGAAGAAAGGGAGCAAATTACCAGTCATACCACCAGAAAGTCCATTAGGAATAACGATTAGAAATTGGAATGATAGGGACCCCAGAAAAGGAAAAAGTAAATTAAAAATGGTCCAGTATTGTGTGACAGAATGGCCAAAGGAGCCTTTAAGACTACATGTCTTTTGGCCTGTTTTTGGATCCTTCGAAGACTGGATTTGCCAGGCCTTAAATATCCATGTTAATTCAAAGGAACCTTTTAGCCAGGAAGAAAGTGATTATGCAGGATTATGGATCAGGAGGACTTCACGTCCTTTTCCAGCCTCAATATTTACACTAAAAGCAGGTAAGAAATTTGAAGAACAAGAAGAACATGAAAAAGAAAAAGAAGATAAACGTGAGCCGTTGGATAAGCTACCACCTCCATATCCTAACAATCCACCCTCGGCAGCTCCCCCTCCGGTGGCTGTGGTATCGCCACCAGTACCACCGTTGCCCCAGCTTCCACCACCAACAGCACCAGAATTAGACCGACCTCCAGCCGCATGCAGGAGAAGTAGGACGGACGTATCTGAGAGGGCTTCTCTATATCCCTTAAGGGAGGTAACTGGTGTATAACTGGTGCGCATCTTGGTGGAGCAGAGACTCCCGGCGTACCCAGCACTGTTTGCTTACCTCTATTCATTCAGTGAATTGTAAACTTTGATTGTAATCCTATTTGGGACTTTTATTTATTATAACAGACAAACTTGTAAAACGCAGACAACCAGAATCCTTACAGCAATTAGGTGGAAATCACGGCGTAAGAAACATTACCACCTCAAAGAGTAAAAACCTCAAAAGAAATGTGACTTGTAACAGGCCAGCAGCTGTGTATTTTCTGTGAAGCACCAGCTAGATTATGAACCTTGAATAGCACGGTTAAAGGGGAAACAGGGGAGGGTCCCGGTCCTCGGCAGAAAAAAAAAGTGTATAAACTGTGTATGGAATTAGTAGGCACCCTCCTGCTTGTGGGACACCCGCCATTGTAATCTCGAATAATAATGCTACTGTACTGAGATCCTCGACTCAGCCTATGCTATTTGCTACAGATTGATTCAGGATTTTAAGGTTTCAGGGATTGGGCACTAGGGTTGGGTTTCAGGGTAAGGGGTTTCAGGGTTTATGTTTAGGATTTTAAGGTTTTTAGGGTTGGAGTTTTAACGGTTAGGGTTTTAAGGATTTGGGGGTTAGAGTTTTAAGGGTTTCAGGGTTAGCGTGTTAGGGTATTAGAGTTTTTTGGGTTGTAGTGTTGGTATGTTTTTTAGGGTTAGAGTCTTAAGGTTTTATTTTTGGTCAGTTATTTACGGTTAGGGTTTTAAGATCTTTTTTTTTTTTTTTTTTTTTTTCAGGTTAGGTTCTCCAGGTCCAGGGTTTTGAGTATCCTAATTTTGGGGGTTTGGATTTTGAGCATCTTAATTTTGGGGGTTAGGCTTTTGTGTGCCCTAATTTTTTGGGATAGGCTTTCAAGCATCCTAAGTAGTTGGGTTAGGGTTTTGAGCATCTTAATATTTTGGGTCTGGGTAATGAGCATCCTCAGTTTTCAGGATAGGGTTTTGAGCATCTTAATGTTTCCAGGATAGGGTTTGGAGCGTCCTAATGTTTTTGGGTTAGGGTTTGGAGCGTCCTAAATTTTCAGGATAGGGTTCTGAGCATCTCAGTGTTTCCAGGATAGGGTTTTGAGCGTCCTAAGTTTTTGGGATAGGTCTTTGAGCTTCCTAATGTTTTCCGGATAGGGTTTGGAGCATCTTAATGTTTTGGGTTTGGGTTTTGAGCGTCCGAATGTTTTTGGGTTAGGGCTTGGAGCATCCTAATGTTTTTGGGTTAGGGCTTTGAGCGTCCTGTTTTCGGGATAGGGTTTGGAGCGTCCTAGTGTTTTCGGGATAGGGTTTTGAGCGTCCAAAGTGTTATAAGTTGCCCCCTTAATTAATTTTCAGAGAGCATTGTATTAATCATAGAAAGGAATTTATTGAGTAAGCAAACATCAAGCAAAACAGCACTGGGCAGCTGGGGAGTCTCAGCTCCGCCAACGGCACGCACCTCACCCCTGCCAGGGTCCCTTTTTATACCTTGCTAATTCTGGGATTACGCAGCACATCCTGGTATATTCTGCGACTGCGCGCACTGTTGCTATGTTCCCTCAACATAACCCTAAAATTAACCGTAACCATTACCCTAACACTTATCCTTACCTAACCCTAACCCTAACCCTTACTCTAACTTTTAACCCTGACCCGTAACCTTAGACTTCCCCTACCCTTACCCTTACTCTTCCCCTTACCCTAACCCTTACCCTTACACTTACGGTTACCATTAACCTTACCCTTACCCGAACACTTACCCTTACCCTATCCCTTACACTTATCCTTATCCATACAACTTACGCTTACCCTAACACTTAACCTTAACCTAAACCTAACCCTAAACCTTACCTGAACCCTTACCCTGACCCTTACATTAACCCTTACCCTAAAACTTACACTTAACCTTAACCTTACCCTTAACCTTAACCTAATACTTACCCTTACTTTTCCCTCACCCTAACCCTAAAATTAACCCTAACCATTACCCCAACACTTACCCTTACCCTAACCCTTACCCTTACCATAACCCATACTCTAACACATACTTCTACCCGTATCCGTACCCTTACCGTAACCCTTACCCTTACCGTTACCGTTACCCTTACCCTTACCCTTACCCTTACCCTATCCCTTACCCTTAACCTAACCCTAAACCTTACCCTTATCCTAACACTTACCCTTACCGTAAGGGTAAATTCTTACCCATACCCTTACCGTAAGGGTAAATTCTTACCCATACAATAACCCATACCCTAAGACATATTTGTACCCTTAACCTTACCGTTACCCTTAACCTTACCGTTACCCTTAACCTTACCCTTACCCTTACTCTATCTGTTACCCTTACGCTTACCCTTAACATAAACCTTACCCTTGACCTTACCCTTACCATAAGCCATACAACAACACTTACATGTACACTTACGCTTACACTTACCCTAGCAATTACTCGTACAATTACCCTTACCCTTACACTTAACCTTAACCTAAGCCGAAACCGTAAACCTTACAGTAAACCTTACCCTTTCTGCTACACTTACCCTTAGCCTAAATCTAAACCTTACACTTACCCTTACTGAAACCCTGACCCTTACCGTTGCCAATACCCTTACTCTTACCCTTACCCTAACCCTTCTCCTTACACTTACTGTTACCTTTAACATTACCCTTACCCTAACACTTACACTTATCCTTATCCATACCCTTACCCTTACCCTAATCCTTACCCTTAACCTAACCCTAACCCTAAACCTTACCCCAGCCCTTACCCTGACCCTTACATTAACCCTAACCCTTACCCTAAAACTTACACTTACTCTTAACATTAACCTTACCCTTAACATTAACCTAATACTTACGCATACGTTTTCCTGACCTTAACCCTAAAACTAACCCTAACCATTACTCTAACACTTAACCTTAACCTAACCCTAACCGTAACCCTTACTCTAACCCTTACCCTGACCCGTACCCTTACACTTACCCTAATTCTTACCCATACCATAACCCATACCCTAACACATATTTGTACCCTTAACCTTACCGTTACCCTTACCCTTACCCTTAACATAAACCTTACCCTTGACCTTACCCTTACCATAAGCCATACAACAACACTTACATGTACACTTACGCTTGCACTTACCCTAGCAATTACTCGTACAATTACCCTTAACCTTACTATTAAGCTAGCCCTAAATCTTACCCTTATCCTAACACTTATCCTTATCCTAAACCTTACCCTTTCTGCTACACTTACCCTTTGCCTAATTCTAAACCTTACCCTAACCCTCACCCTTACCTAAATCTAACCATTACCCTAACCCTCACCCTTACCATTATGCTTACTTTTACCCTTAACCTAAACCTTACCCCAACCCTTACCCTGACTCTTACATTAACCCTAACCCTTACCCTAACCCTAACTCTAATCCTAACCCTTAACCTAAACCTTACACTTAATCTTAACTTTAACCTTACCCTTAAACTAATACATACCCTTACGTTTCCCTCACCATAACCCTAAAATTAACCGTAACCATTACCCTAACACTTATCCTTACCTAACCCTAACCCTTACTCTAACTTTTACCCTGACCCGGACCCTTAGACTTCCCCTTCCCCTTCCCCTTACTCATACCCTTACCCTAACCCTTACCCTTACACTTACGGTTACCATTAACCTCACCCTTACCCTAACACTTATCCTTAACCTAACCCTTACCCTAAACCTTACACTTACTCTTAACCATAACCTTACCCTTAACATTCACCTAATACTTACGCATACGTTTTCCTGACTTTAACCCTAAAACTATCCCTAACCATTACCCTAACACTTAACCGTAACCTAACCCTAACGCTTACTCTAATCCTTACCCTGACCCATACCCTTACACTTACCCAAATTCTTACCCATACCATAACCCATACCCTAACACATATTTGTACCCTTAACCTTACGGTTACCCTTAACCTTACCCTTACTCTATCCGTTACCCTTATGCTTACCCTTAACATAAACCTTACCCTTGACCTTACCCTTACCATAAGCCATACAACAACACTTACATGTACGCTTACGCTTACACTTACCCTAGCAATTACTCGTACAATTACCCTTAACCTTACTATTAAGCTAACCCTAAACCTTACCCCTATCCTAACATTTACCCTTATCCTAAACCTTACCCTTTCTGCTACACTTACCCTTTGCCTAATTCTAAACCTTACCCGAACCCTCACCCTTACCTAAATCTAACTAAAATCTAACCATTACCCTAACCCCTCACCCTTACAATATACATATTTTTACCCTTTACCTAAACCTTTACCCCAGCCCTTACCTTGACCCTTACATTAACCCTAATCCTTACACTAAACCTTACACTTACTCTTAACCTTAACCTTAGCTGTAACCTAATACTTACTCTTACGTTTCCCTCACCTTAACCCTAAAATTAACCCTAACCATTACCCTAACACTTAACCTTACCCTAACCCTTACTCAAACCCTTACAATGACCCGTACTTTTACACATACCCTTACACTTACCCTTACTCTTAAACTTACACTAACCCTTACCCTTAACTAAATCTAACACTTACACTAAACATCATCCTTACCCTTACCATTATCCCTTCTCTTACCCTTATCCTAAACATTTCCCAAACCCTTACCCTTATAAACCTAACCCTTACCATAACTCTTAACCTTATCCTTAAACTTAACCTAATACTTACCCTTCCGTTTCCCTCACCCTAAACCTAAAATTAGCCTAACCATTACCCTAACACTTACCCTTACTCTAACCCTTACCCTGAACTTAAGTGTAAGTGTTAGGATAACGTTAACCTTAAGGGTGACCCTTAAGCTTATCCTTAATGTTTATGGTTAGGTTAAGGGTAATTGTACGAGTAATTACTAGGATAAGTGTAAGCGTAAGTGTACATGTAAGTGTTGATGTATGGCTTATGGTAAGGGTAAGGTAAAGAGTAAGGTTTATGTTAAGGTAAAGCGTAAGAGTAACGGATAGAATAAGGGTAAGTGTAACGGTTAAGTGTTAGGGTAATGGTTAGGGTTAATTTTAGGATTAGGGTGAGAAAAATGTAAGGTTAAGTACTAGCTTAAGGTTAAGGGTAAGGTTAAGGTTAAGAGTAAGTGTAAGGTTTAGGTTAAGGGTTAGGGTTAATGTAAGGTTCAGGGAAAGGTTTGGGGTAAGGTTTAGGGTTAGGTTCAGCTTAAGGGTAAGGGTTGGGGTAAGGTTAAGGGTATGGATAAGGATAAGTGTAAGGGATAGGGTAAGGGTAAGGGTTAGCGTAAGGGTAAGATTAATGGTAAGGTTTATGTTAAGGGTAAGCGTAAGGGTAACGGATAGAGTAAGGGTAAGGGTAACGGTAAGGTTAAGGGTACAAATATGTGTTAGGGTATGGGTTATGGTATGGGTAAGAGTTAGGGTAATGTAAGGGTAAGGGTGAGTGTAAGGGTATGGGTAAGGGTTAGAGTAAGGGTTAGGGTTAGGGTAACGGTAAGTGTTAGAATAATGGTTAGGGTTAATTTTAGGGTTAGGGTGAGGGAAACGTAAGGGTAAGTATTAGGTTAAGGTAAGGGTAAGTGTAAGGTTTAGATTTAGGCTAATGGTAAACGTAGCAGAAAGGGTAAGGTTTACGATAAGGGTAAGTGTTAGGGTAAGGGTAAGGTTTAGGGTAACATAAAGGGTAAGGATTACGGTAAGGGTAAGGGTACGGGTAGAATTTGTTAGAATATGGCTTATGGTAAGGGTAAGGTTTAGGGTAAGAGTAAGTGTATGTGTAAGGGTACGGGTCATTGTAAGGGTTAGAGTAAGGGTTAGGGTAAGGGTAAGTGTTAGGGTAATGGTTAGGGTTAATTTTAGGTGTAGGGTGACGGATAAGAAAGGGTAAGTAGTAGGTTAAGGTTAAGCGTAAGGTTAAGGTTAAGAGTAAGTGTAAGTTTTAGGGTACGGTTTAGGGTTAATGTAAGGGTCAGGGTAAGTGTTTGGGTAAGATTTAGGGTTAGGGTAAGAGTAAGTATATGGGTAATGGTAAGGGTAAGTGTTAGGGTTAGGGTAAGTGTAAGGTTTAGATTTAGGCTAAGGGTAAGTGTAGCAGAAAGGGTAAGGGTTACGGTAAGTGTAAGTGTAAGGATAAGGTTAAGGTTTAGGCTTACGTTAAGGGTAAGGGTAATGCTTTGGTAAGGGTAAGAGTAAGGGTAAAGGTAAGGGTTACGGTAAGGGTACTGGTAGAAGTATGTGTTAGAGTACGGCTTATGGTAAGGGTACAAGTAGCTCCCCCCCCCAGAGACAGGACCCAAAGGTGTACAACCAGTTCCCAACACCCCTGAGACACAGGCCCCAACCCCCCCCCAGACACAGGGACCCAAATTCTACAAGCAGCTCCCAACCCCTGCCAGGCAGGCCCCCTACCCTATACAAGCAGCTCCCAACCCTCCCCCCCCCCCCCGAGGGAGGCCCCCAAGCCCCCCACAAACACAGGCCCCTACAGTGTACAGGCAGCTCCCAGCCACCCCCAGATGCTGGCCCCAAAGTTGTACAAACAGCTCCCAGCCACCCTGCAGAAACAGATTCCTACATTGTACAAGCAGTTCCCAGCCCGCTAGACACAGGCCCTGACCCCCCACAGATGCAGGCCCCAAAGGTGTACAAGCAGCTCCCACCCCTCCCCCAGACGCAGGTCCCAAGACCCCCCCCCAAACACAGGCCCCTACAACCAGCACCCAACCCCCTACCTCCGATGCCAGGCCCAAAGGCGTAGAAGCAGCTCCAAACCTCCTCCCTCAACCCAGGCTCCAATAGTGTACAAGCAGCTCCCAACCAACCCTCCCCTTCCCCCCCCCCCGACACAGGCTCCAAAGGAATACAAAGAGCTCCCACCCCTCCCCCAGATGCTGGTCTCAACCCCCCCCCCGCCCCCAGAAGCAGGCCCCAAAGGCGTAGAGTCAGCTCCCAACCCCCTCAATGCTGGCCCCAAGGGTCTACAAGCAGCTCCCCCCTTGCCCCCAGATACCGGCCCCCAGACACAGACCCCAAAAGCCTAATCACAGGCCCTGAACTCTAGAGGCAGGCTCCAAAACCCAGGACAAAGCCCCAGTGGTTCGAGACAGGGCCCAAATCCCAGACACAGGCCCCAAACGCTAAATATATGCCAAAAAAAGTATTAGTGCTGGTGCCAAATGTTACAGACAGGCCCAAAAGCCCGAGATGCTCAAGGCTGAGACGTACCATGGCTTTCTGAATTACTGGAAAGCAGCTTTCATTCTCAGATAATTGTGTGCAGGCTGATTAAGGAGGTATTGGGGAGGCAAGGACAATCCCCAGACAAGGACTGTATATCTCGAAACAAGACACTGGAACTCATGATAAGGAAGCGGCAGGCGGACAGAGAAACGAATGTAAGGACTATAAATCTCGAAACTGGACATTGGAATTCATTATAAAGATACAACAAACGGGAGAATTAGCAACAACCAGCTCTTGCAATTAAGAAACATGCCAATTCAGCAGATTCCTGACCAAAGGTGAAAAGTACACTGTGAGGAAGACTCGGGGTCTTCCTCCCAAAGACCCCTGCCCACGTCCCAAAGACCCCTGCCCACAATTCTTGGAAGGCTCTGCGCAGGCGCAAGGTGCCAAAAGGCTAATTAGCATGAGAAGCGAGGGAAGGCGGGGATAGGTAATGCATATGTATAGGTGCTTGTAGAATATTGATAGATTGATTGTATAAATTCAAGACTGCTTTCTGCTTTGGGTATGCACGATAGGTGGAGAGATCCCTCGTGCATCCAGCGCTGCAATAAAGAATATACCACTTAAAGGAATTTCAGCTTCGATCTTTGAATCAATTTGGCGACCCGGATGGGACAACCTCTCTGCCGGACCGCAGGACCCGCTGGGAACAGGACTCCCTAGGGTACCCCTGGGATTTCCCGGAGGGACTCCTCGACTCACCGGATCACTGCGGAGGCAGACAAGGACCCCATCATTGTAAGTGAGTATATTCTTTATTCTGGTTTGGTTTTCTGGTAGACCGGTCATCTGGAACTGTCTGTAAGTCAGAAGGTGATCTTCTGCGAGGCAGTGTTTGGTATATACTTTGTGGTTAGCACCATAAGTACATGTTTGGGGACCTTAAGGAAGGAGCTCGCTTTAAGGTCCATCTGGAATTGTGTTGTCTATTTCGGTTTTCTGACTCATGGAGTATGGTATTTAACTCTGGTTATTGTTACTGCGATTTTGGCTATTTTCCTGGTGGTAATAGTAGGTTCGTGGCATTGTTATAAGAAAGATATCGTTACGGTGTTACACAGTTGGGTTTTCTGACTTATCGCATGTGGAATTTGACTCTGACTATTGTTACTGTGATTTTGGCAATATTGCTGGTAATAGTAGTTTTGTGACATCGCTACTGAAAGATATTGCGTGCCCGTATTTTTGTGAGTGATACGTTTTGTGATACGCTTTTGTAAGTAACATGTGTATTCTGAAAGTGTAAACTGGAAACTGGGGGGGCAAACAAGCAGTGAAATTTTAAAGAAAAGTGTGTTAGGCTGTGTTTTAAGTCACTGGAAGGATATTGGAGGATCTGCCGGTGGAAGTATGATCATTGATAAAATATCGTAATCAGTGGTGGCCGCTTTATAAGCTGGAATGTGGAGAAAAGTGGCCCCTAAATGGAACTTTAAACTCTAATATTTTGCTACAGTTAATGTTGTTTTTTGAGAAGCAGAACAGGATGAAATGTTGTATACTGATGTTTCAGCATCTTGGTGGGAAAAGGTACGGACTTAAGTTGGCCCCTGACTGAACCTTTGATGTTGGCATTAGAGAAGTACAGGCTGGAGAAAGATAAAGGAAGTGTTAAAAGGGTTGTTGAAAGTGTTAAAGGTGTTTGAAGTTGAATGAGCAGGGAAAGAGGATGTAGGAATGTTAATAGTTCTGCCTCTGCCCGAGGCAGAGATCTTAAAATCATGGGTGTTAGCCCTTTAGGGCAAAGGGACCATGATCGGTCCGGTCCGAGAGAGTTGTCACAGAAACAGAAAAGAGGTCAACTCTTAAAACAACCTGAGTTCATGTGCGAGCTCAGATTGCTGATGGGACCGTTCAGGGAACTGTGGACAATTGCATTCCCCTGACCAACCCCCACTAAGACCCGAATCATCCTGAAAATTATGAACGGTTAAGTAAATACTAAAACCTGGATGAATTGGGAATTGAGAATATGCTTCCAACAAGGTCTAAAAGAAAGCCCTATGGAATTTTTGGACCAACTCTGAAATGTAATGAAAATAAATAAATAAATAAATAAATAAAACAAAACGGTTTGGACCTGGCTTTGGAGGACAAATTGACTAGCCTTTTCCTAGGGTAATCAACCCCTGATTTCAACAGGAATAACGGGGACCTGGGGAATCTACCCTAGCGGATCCTCCACTGGTTATAATGAAGCTAGGGGAGGAATGGAAGTGAAATTTCTTATTGCTATGGGGCAACGTATTCAGTTCTAAATCAAGCATTAATGCCTTCACAGAATTATTATGTTAGGGTAAAAGGTGTGTCGTGGTTTAACCCGGCCGGCAGCTAAACACCACGCAGCTGTTCGCTCACCCTCCCCCTCCCTCTCTGGGACGGGGGAGAGAAATGGAAAGTGAAGCCCGTGAGTTGAGATAAAGACAGTTTAATAAGACATTATAATAAAAATAATAAAAATAAAAATAAAAATAAAAAATAAAAATAAAAATAAAAATAAAAATAAAAATAAAAATAAAAATAAAAATAAAAATAAAAATAAAAATAATAATAATAATAATAATAATAATAATACAATGATGATAATAGTACCACTACTAATAATGTGTACAAACAAGTGATGCACAATGCAATTGCTCACCACCCGCTGACCGATGCCCAGCCTAACCCCGAGCAGTCTGGCCCCCTCCCTCTGGCTAGCCACCCCTATGTATTGTTTAGCCTGACGTCAGATGCTATGGAATACCCCTTTGGCTAGTTTGGGTCACCTGTCCTGGGTCTGTCCCCTCCCAGCTCTTACTGCACCCCCAGCCTGCCTGTTGGCAGGACAGAGCAAGAAGCTGAGATGTCCTTGGCTTGGTATAAGCACTGCTCTGCAACAATTAAAACATCGGGGTGTTATCAGCACTCTTCTCATCCTAAGCCAAAACATAGCATTCTACCAGCTACTAGGAAGAAAATTAACTCTGTTCTAACTGAAACCAGGACAAGGTGTAACTGAAAAGGCTTATTTTTGTGAACCTTTGAAGTACAAGTTAGGGAAACAATGGGGCATACACAGATTTTTAACTATGCCTAGCTCCTCATGGGCACTCTTAGGTAGAGATTTATTAGAGCAAGTAGGAGCAGAAATTCATAGAATCATAGAATCATAGAATATCCTGAGTTGGAAGGGACCCTTAAGGATCATCAAGTCCAACTCTTGACTCCGCACAGGTCTACCCAAAAGTTCAGACCATGTGACTAAGTGCACAGTCCAATCTCTTCTTAAATTCAGCCAGGCTCGGTGCAGTGACCACTTCCCTGGGGAGCCTGTTCCAGTGTGCAACCACCCTCTCTGTGAAGAACCCCCTCCTGACGTCCAGCCTAAATTTCCCCTGCCTCAGCTTAACCCCGTTCCCGCGGGTCCTGTCACTAGTGTTAATGGAGAAAAGGTCTCCTGCCTCTCGACACCCCCTTACGAGGAAGTTGTAGACTGAAATTGTCTTTGACAAAGGGAAAATGGAATTAAGAAGAGGAGAAGAACAACTAATAAATGTGTTAAGCTTGGCACTAATACAAACTGACCCTAAAAGTGAAATACCTTTAGAGATCACAGATCAAGTATGTCCAGGAGTTTGGGCTACCGAAGTCCCTGGAAGAGCTAAAAATGTGACCTTAGTAATTATTAAATTGAAGCCAGGAGAGAAACCCGTTAAGGTTAAGTAATATCCTTTGAGGATAGAAGATAGGAAAGGAATTAAAGAGATAATTGATAAATTTTTACAGTATGGATTATTGCTTGAATGCGAATCAGAATAGAATGCACCCATATTGCCAATTAAAAAGGCAGATGAAAAAGCTATAGGCTAGTTCAGGATTTGAGGGCCATAAATAAAATCACTGAGGATATACATCCAGTAGTGGCAAACCCTTATACTTTGCTGACTAAATTAAAGAATAGTCAAGTCTGGTTTACCGTACTGGATTTAAAAGATGCCTTCTTCTGCCTAGGCTTAGCCACAGAAAGCCAAAACCTATTCGCCTTTGAGTGGGAAAATCCCGATTCAGGCAGAAAGACGCAGCTTACGTGGACATTACTACCTCAAGGATTCAAGAATAGCCCCACTATTTTTGGAAACCAATTAGCAAGGGAACTCGAAACATGGATACCTCCGGACACTGAAGGTGCTTTGTTACAATATGTAGATGATCTCTTAATAGCTACCGAGACTAAAGGGAGTTGTATTCAATGGACTATAAGTCGTCTTAATTTTCTGGGTTTAAATGGATATCAAGTCTCTTGACAGAAAGTCCAGCTGGCTCAACAAAGTGTGACCTATCTGGGATTTGACATTTCGGAAGGACAACGAGAACTAGGAACTGAACATAAGGAAGTCATTTGCCGGACTCCAGAACCTCAAATGGTAAAGGAGCTACAAACCTTTTTAGGAATGACAGGTTGGTGTCGCCTTTGGATTTATAATTATGGACTATTGGTAAAGCCTCTATGTGAATTGATAAAGATTCACCAGTCAAAGTTAGTCTGGACTGGAGAAGCACAAAAAGTCTTTAAACAACTTAAACAAGAATTGATGATTTTGAAATATCAAGCAATATTGGTAGAACAGGACGACGTGGAAATTGTGATAATTAATATTGTGAATCTAGCCTCTTTTCTTAGTGATGCTCCGGCACGACCTGTGATTCACGATTGTTTAGAAACTATAGAGACTGTGTATTCCAGCCGAGCAGACCTTAAGGAGGAGCCCATGGAAGATGCGGAAGAAACTTGGTTCACGGATGGGAGCAGTTTTGTTACGCAAAGACAACGTAAAGCTGGATATGCTATAACAACTACTCAGCAGGTAATCGAGTCTAAGCCTTTACCCCCTGGAACATCAGCTCAAAAGGCGGAGATAGTTGCTCTCACGAGAGCATTGGAACTGGCAGCGGGAAAAAGGGTAACTATTTGGACAGATTCTAAATATACATTCGGCGTGGTACATGCTCATGGAGCAATTTGGAAAGAACATGGATTGCTGACCGCTCAGTGAAAACACAAAGTATGCTGAAGACATTTTAAAATTGTTAGAGGCTGTAAAACAACCAGAAAAGGTAGCTATCATGCATTGTCAGGGACACCAAAAGGGGAACACCGATTTTGAAATTGGAAAATCGATTGGCAGAGGCTAAGCAGGCAGCTGAAATAACTGAGGTGAAGGCATTGTCTTTGATACCAGACGGTAAAATCCAAACTATATCCAAATTATACAAAAGAAGACTTAAAATTAATTGAAGATTTGAAAGGTAAAATGAAACCAGATGGATGAGTATATTTAAAAGATAACCACATAGTAATACCCTCTAGTTTGACATGGCCCATAGTTCTTACAGAACACAATAAAACACACTGGGGAGCTGGCACACTGCATAAGAGCCTGAGTCAGACATTCGTGGGACGATATGATAAAAGAAGTAACTCAACAATGTAGCATTTGCTTACACAATAACCCCAATACCAAGGATAGAATAAAATTTGGAATAATCGGTAAAGGAAATTATTCGGGGCAACAGTGGCAAATTGATTTTTCAGAACTCCCTAGAAAAGGGGGGTATCATTATTTACTGGTTCTGACTGACACGTTTTCAGGAAGGCCTGAAGCCTTTCCCTGTCGAACAAACAAAGCAAGAGAAGTGGTTAAAGTCTTGTTAAATGAAATAATAGCATGCTTTGGGATTCTAGTAGCAATGTCTTCTGATAGAGTTTCACATTTTTGTGCACAAGTGGTAGAACAGATAAGTAAGATTCTAAAGATAGATTGGCAACTGCATACTCCTTATAGACCACAGGCAAGTGGACAGGTAGAAAAAATGAACCATTTAATTAAACAATAAATAGCTAAAATTGGATAAGAAGCTAATTTGTCATGGCCTCAATCCCTCCCTTTAGCATTACTTGGAATTAGAGTTAAACCTAGAATAAAAGGAAATTTGAGTCCCTTCAAAATCTTATATGGAAGGCCATAGCAATTTCCATTTAGTGGAGAGGACCTAACGCAGTTAGGATCAGAATATTTATATGCTTATATAACTGAACTTCAGAAACAATTAAATAAAGTACATAAATTTGTTTTAGGGACCAGGGCTAGAGGGTTGGATCAACCAATCCACCCCTTTAAGCTCGGGGATTATATATATATAAAGACTTTTTCAGGACAACCCGTGCAGGAAAAATGGAAGGAAAGTGGATGGGACCATACCAAGTATTACTGACAACACACACCGCCATGAAGATTAAGAAGCAAGCAGCTTGGATCCACAATTCAAGGGTGAAGAAGGCCCCGGCGAGGATATGGACCACCACTCCAATTGGACCAACAAAATTACGGTTTTCCAGATCCTAATGATTGCAGGGGTGCGGTTCTCGGATTTGGGGTGGGCAACTTGGGATGAGAACTTACACCTGACCTTAATACAAACAATTTCTCAAGTAACTAATAAGACGAACTGTTGGGTATGCACCCATCTGCCACAGCATGGGAATAAGGGTGTATCGTTAATTGGGATTCCCTTGCCTGCAAACTTATCATGGACTAATTTGTGGGAAAACACATCTCGGGGTCGAAAATATTAAGCAGTTTTGGAACTAGAAGTGAGTAGCTTCATGCCGTTAGAATCCTATTATGTATGTGTACAAAGGTGTAACCCGCCTAAGGGTATAGGGTATAGGAATTCAGAGCAACAGGCTGGGAGAGGAATGGTTGGAGAGCTGCCAGACAGAGAAGGACCTGGGAGTGATGGTGGATAGTCGGCTGAATATGAGCCAGCAGTGTGCTCAGGTAGCCAAGAAGGCCAACGGCATCCTGGCTTGTATCAGGAACAGCGTGACCAGCAGGGCTAGGGAGGTGATCGTCCCCCTGTACTCAGCTCTGGTGAGGCCGCACCTCGAGTACTGTGTTCAGTTTTGGGCCCCTCGCTACAAGAAGGACATCGAGGTGCTTGAGCGGGTGCAGAGAAGGGCGACGAAGCTGGTGAGGGGCCTGGAGAACAAGTCCTACGAGGAGCGGCTGAGGGAGCTGGGCTTGTTCAGCCTGGAGAAGAGGAGGCTCAGGGGTGACCTTATCGCTCTTTTTAGGTACCTCAAGGGAGGCTGTAGCGAGGTGGGGGTTGGCCTGTTCTCCCACGTGCCTGGTGACAGGACGAGGGGGAATGGGCTTAAGTTGAGCCAGGGGAGTTTTAGGTTAGATGTTAGGAAGAACTTCTTCACTGAAAGGGTTGTGAGGCACTGGAACAGGCTGCCCAGGGAAGTGGTGGAGTCACCATCCCTGGAAGTCTTCAAAAGACGTTTAGATGTAGAGCTTAGGGATATGGTTTAGTGGAGGGCTGTTAGCGTTAGGTTGGAGGTTGGACTCGATGACCTTGAGGTCTCTTCCAACCTAGAAAATTCTGTGATTCTGTGATTCTGTGAAAACAGCATTGTATAAATACAGATACTACTTATGTGGGAAATCAGACATCTTGTAATTAAACAATTGATATTAGTACGACTAGCGGCTGGGCAAATTCAACCAGCTGGACGGTTCCAGAAGGAAAAGGGTGGTATTGGCTATGCAATGATACAGCCCGTAAGGTCTTGCCTGAGAATTGGAAGGGAACTTGCACTCTTGGAGCGGTAGTCCCCAATATGACAGTACATGATGTAGTGCCTCGAGGTTACTTGAGAAATCATATGCGGAGAATCAGATGAAAAATTAACAATCCATTGGTAGAGAGACACACCCCTTTTCATAGTTTTGTGCGATGGTTTATCCCATGGTTAGGAGTGAGTGAATTGGAAAAGGCAATAGTTAATATTTCTGCAATTATAGAGAAGTTCGAAAACAAAATTCTGGATGCTATAAAGGCTCAACAAGAAGAGAGATCTAGTTTATCACAGGTAGTATTACAAAATCGGATGGCCCTAGACTTGTTACTGGCCACTCAAGGGGGAGTCTGTACAGTAATAAACACAAGTTGTTGTATGTATGTAGATCAGAGTGGAAGGATCTCTACCGACCTGGAAGAAATATGGAAGCAGACAAGGATCCTACATGAGATCAGTAAAGATGATCTTTCATGGAGTTTTAGTGAACTATGGAATAAGTTAACCTCCTGGTTGCCCAATTTCCAATGGTTGAAACAAGTATTCATTGCTCTAATCGTATTAGTAGTGTTAGGAATATTTGTGTGCATGTTGTTTAGATGCCTGCTTTGTTGTGTTACTGTAAATAATGAAAGTATCTGATGCAAAAGAATTTGCATGGGAAAAGAAAAGGGGGGATTGATTAAGGAGGTATTGGGGAGGCAAGGACAATCCCCAGACAAGGACTGTATATCTCGAAACAAGACACTGGAACTCATGATAAGGAAGCGGCAGGCGGACAGAGAAACGAATGTAAGGACTATAAATCCCGAAACTGGACATTGGAATTCATTATAAAGATACAACAAACGGGAGAATTAGCAACAACCAGCTCTTGCAATTAAGAAACATGCCAATTCAGCAGATTCCTGACCAAAGGTGAAAAGTACACTGTGAGGAAGACTCGGGGTCTTCCTCCCAAAGACCCCTGCCCACGTCCCAAAGACCCCTGCCCACAATTCTTGGAAGGCTCTGCGCAGGCGCAAGGTGCCAAAAGGCTAATTAGCATGAGAAGCGAGGGAAGGCGGGGATAGGTAATGCATATGTATAGGTGCTTGTAGAATATTGATAGATTGATTGTATAAATTCAAGACTGCTTTCTGCTTTGGGTATGCACGATAGGTGGAGAGATCCCCCGTGCATCCAGCGCTGCAATAAAGAATATACCACTTAAAGGAATTTTGGCTTCGATCTTTGAATCAATTTGGCGACCCAGATGGGACAACGTCTCTGCCTGACTGCAGGACCCGCTGGGAACAGGACTCCCTAGGGTACCCCCGGGATTTCCCGGAGGGACTCCTCGACTCACCGGATCACTGCAGAGGCAGACAAGGACCCCATCATTGTAAGTGAGTATATTCTTTATTCTGGTTTGGTTTTCTGGTAGACCAGTCATCTGGAACTGTCTGTAAGTCAGAAGGTGATCTTCTGCGAGGCAGTGTTTGGTATATACTTTGTGGTTAGCACCATAAGTACATGTTTGGGGACCTTAAGGAAGGAGCTCGCTTTAAGGTCCATCTGGAATTGTGTTGTCTATTTCGGTTTTCTGACTCATGGAGTATGGTATTTAACTCTGGTTATTGTTACTGCGATTTTGGCTATTTTCCTGGTGGTAGTAGTAGGTTCGTGGCATTGTTATAAGAAAGATATCGTTACGGTGTTACACAGTTCGGTTTTCTGACTTATCGCATGTGGAATTTGACTCTGACTATTGTTACTGTGATTTTGGCAATATTGCTGGTAATAGTAGTTTTGTGACATCGCTACTGAAAGATATTGCATGCCCTTATTTTTGTGAGTGATACGTTTTGTGATACGCTTTTGTAAGTAACATGTGTATTCTGAAAGTGTAAACTGGAAACTGGGGGGGCAAACAAGCAGTGAAATTTTAAAGAAAAGTGTGTTAGGCTGTGTTTTAAGTCACTGGAAGGATATTGGAGGATCTGCCGGTGGAAGTGTGAACAGGAAAACATTGATAAAATATCGTAATCAGTGGTGGCCGCTTTATAAGCTGGAATGTGGAGAAAAGTGGCCCCTAAATGGAACTTTAAACTCTTATATTTTGCTACAGTTAATGTTGTTTTTTGAGAAGCAGAACAGGATGAAATGTTGTATACTGATGTTTCAGCATCTTGGTGGGAAAAGGTACGGACTTAAGTTGGCCCCTGACTGAACCTTTGATGTTGGCATTAGAGAAGTACAGGCTGGAGAAAGATAAAGGAAGTGTTAAAAGGGTTGTTGAAAGTGTTAAAGGTGTTTGAAGTTGAATGAGCAGGGAAAGAGGATGTAGGAATGTTAATAGTTCTGCCTCTGCCCGAGGCAGAGATCTTAAAATCATGGGTGTTAGCCCTTTAGGGCAAAGGGACCATGATCGGTCCGAGAGAGTTGTCACAGAAACAGAAAAGAGGTCAACTCTTAAAACAACCTGAGTTCATGTGCGAGCTCAGATTGCTGATGGGACCGTTCAGGGAACTGTGGACAATTGCATTCCCCTGACCGACCCCCACTAAGACCCGAATCATCCTGAAAATTATGAACGGTTAAGTAAATACTAAAACCTGGATGAATTGGGAATTGAGAATATGCTTCCAACAAGGTCTAAAAGAAAGCCCTATGGAATTTTTGGACCAACTCTGAAATGTAATGAAAATAAATAAATAAATAAAACAAAACGGTTTGGACCTGGCTTTGGAGGACAAATTGACTAGCCTTTTCCTAGGGTAATCAACCCCTGATTTCAACAGGAATAACGGGGACCTGGGGAATCTACCCTAGCGGATCCTCCACTGGTTATAATGAAGCTAGGGGAGGAATGGAAGTGAAATTTCTTATTGCTATGGGGCAACGTATTCAGTTCTAAATCAAGCATTAATGCCTTCACAGAATTATTATGTTAGGGTAAAAGGTGTGTCGTGGTTTAACCCGGCCGGCAGCTAAACACCACGCAGCTGTTCGCTCCCCCTCCCCCTCCCTCTCTGGGACGGGGGAGAGAAATGGAAAGTGAAGCCCGTGAGTTGAGATAAAGACAGTTTAATAAGACAAAATAATAAAAATAATAAAAATAAAAATAAAAAATAAAAATAAAAATAAAAATAAAAATAAAAATAAAAATAAAATGGTGTGAACAGGAAAACATTGATAAAATATCGTAATCAGTGGTGGCCGCTTTATAAGCTGGAATGTGGAGAAAAGTGGCCCCTAAATGGAACTTTAAACTCTAATATTTTGCTACAGTTAATGTTGTTTTTTGAGAAGCAGAACAGGATGAAATGTTGTATACTGATGTTTCAGCATCTTGGTGGGAAAAGGTACGGACTTAAGTTGGCCCCTGACTGAACCTTTGATGTTGGCATTAGAGAAGTGCAGGCTGGAGAAAGATAAAGGAAGTGTTAAAAGGGTTGTTGAAAGTGTTAAAGGTGTTTGAAGTTGACTGAGCAGGGAAAGAGGATGTAGGAATGTTAATAGTTCTGCCTCTGCCCGAGGCAGAGATCTTAAAATCATGGGTGTTAGCCCTTTAGGGCAAAGGGACCATGATCGGTCCGAGAGAGTTGTCACAGAAACAGAAAAGAGGTCAACTCTTAAAACAACCTGAGTTCATGTGCGAGCTCAGATTGCTGATGGGACCGTTCAGGGAACTGTGGACAATTGCATTCCCCTGACCGACCCCCACTAAGACCCGAATCATCCTGAAAATTATGAACGGTTAAGTAAATACTAAAACCTGGATGAATTGGGAATTGAGAATATGCTTCCAACAAGGTCTAAAAGAAAGCCCTATGGAATTTTTGGACCAACTCTGAAATGTAATGAAAATAAATAAATAAATAAATAAATAAAACAAAACGGTTTGGACCTGGCTTTGGAGGACAAATTGACTAGCCTTTTCCTAGGGTAATCAACCCCTGATTTCAACAGGAATAACGGGGACCTGGGGAATCTACCCTAGCGGATCCTCCACTGGTTATAATGAAGCTAGGGGAGGAATGGAAGTGAAATTTCTTATTGATATGGGGCAACGTATTCAGTTCTAAATCAAGCATTAATGCCTTCACAGAATTATTATGTTAGGGTAAAAGGTGTGTCGTGGTTTAACCCGGCCGGCAGCTAAACACCACGCAGCTGTTCGCTCACCCTCCCCCTCCCTCTCTGGGACGGGGGAGAGAAATGGAAAGTGAAGCCCGTGAGTTGAGATAAAGACAGTTTAATAAGACAAAATAATAATAATAATAATAATACAATGATGATAACAGTACCACTACTAATAATGTGTACAAACAAGTGATGCACAATGCAATTGCTCACCACCCATTGACCGATGCCCAGCCTAACCCCGAGCAGTCCGGCCCCCTCCCCCTGGCTAGCCACCCCTATGTATTGTTTAGCCTGACGTCAGATGCTATGGAATACCCCTTTGGCTAGTTTGGGTCACCTGTCCTGGGTGTGCCCCCTCCCAGCTCTTACTGCACCCCCAGCCTGCCTGTTGGCAGGACAAGAGCAAGAAGCTGAGATGTCCTTGGCTTGGTATAAGCACTGCTCTGCAACAATTAAAACATCGGGGTGTTATCAGCACTCTTCTCATCCTAAGCCAAAACATAGCATTCTACCAGCTACTAGGAAGAAAATTAACTCTGTTCTAACTGAAACCAGGACAAGGTGTAACCGAAAAGGCTTATTTTTGTGAACCTTTGAAGTACAAGTTAGGGAAACAATGGGGCATACACAGATTTTTATCTATGCCTAGCTCCTCATGGGCACTCTTAGGTAGAGATTTATTAGAGCAAGTAGGAGCAGAAATTGTCTTTGAAAAAGGGAAAATGGAATTAAGAACAGGAGAAGAACAACTAATAAATGTGTTAAGCTTGGCACTAATACAAACTGACCCTAGAAGTGAAATACCTTTAGAGATCACAGATCAAGTATGTCCAGGAGTTTGGGCTACCGAAGTCCCTGGAAGAGCTAAAAATGTGACCTTAATAATTATTAAAGTGAAGCCAGGAGAGAAACCCGTTAAGGTTAAGTAATATCCTTTGAGGATAGAAGATAGGAAAGGAATTAAAGAGATAATTGATAAATTTTTACAGTATGGATTATTGCTTGAATGCGAATCAGAATACAATGCACCCATATTGCCAATTAAAAAGGCAGATGAAAAAGCTATAGGCTAGTTCAGGATTTGAGGGCCATAAATAAAATCACTGAGGATATACATCCAGTAGTGGCAAACCCTTATACTTTGCTGACTAAATTAAAGAATAGTCAAGGCTGGTTTACCGTACTGGATTTAAAAGATGCCTTCTTCTGCCTAGGCTTAGCCACAGAAAGCCAAAACCTATTCGCCTTTGAGTGGGAAAATCCCGATTCAGGCAGAAAGACGCAGCTTACGTGGACATTACTACCTCAAGGATTCAAGAATAGCCCCACTATTTTTGGAAACCAATTAGCAAGGGAACTCGAAACATGGATACCTCCGGACACTGAAGGTGCTTTGTTACAATATGTAGATGATCTCTTAATAGCTACCGAGACTAAAGGCAGTTGTATTCAATGGACTATAAGTCGTCTTAATTTTCTGGGTTTAAATGGATATCAAGTCTCTTGACAGAAAGTCCAGCTGGCTCAACAAAGTGTGACCTATCTGGGATTTGACATTTCGGAAGGACAACGAGAACTAGGAACTGAACATAAGGAAGTCATTTGCCAGACTCCAGAACCTCAAATGGTAAAGGAGCTACAAACCTTTTTAGGAATGACAGGTTGGTGTCGCCTTTGGATTTATAATTATGGACTATTGGTAAAGCCTCTATGTGAATTGATAAAGATTCACCAGTCAAAGTTAGTCTGGACTGGAGAAGCACAAAAAGTCTTTAAACAACTTAAACAAGAATTGATGATTTTGAAATATCAAGCAATATTGGTAGAACAGGACGACGTGGAAATTGTGATAATTAATATTGTGAATCTAGCCTCTTTTCTTAGTGATGCTCCGGCACGACCTGTGATTCACGATTGTTTAGAAACTATAGAGACTGTGTATTCCAGCCGAGCAGACCTTAAGGAGGAGCCCATGGAAGATGCGGAAGAAACTTGGTTCACGGATGGGAGCAGTTTTGTTACGCAAAGACAACGTAAAGCTGGATATGCTATAACAACTACTCAGCAGGTAATCGAGTCTAAGCCTTTACCCCCTGGAACATCAGCTCAAAAGGCGGAGATAGTTGCTCTCACGAGAGCATTGGAACTGGCAGCGGGAAAAAGGGTAACTATTTGGACAGATTCTAAATATACATTCGGCGTGGTACATGCTCATGGAGCAATTTGGAAAGAACATGGATTGCTGACCGCTCAGTGAAAACACAAAGTATGCTGAAGACATTTTAAAATTGTTAGAGGCTGTAAAACAACCAGAAAAGGTAGCTATCATGCATTGTCAGGGACACCAAAAGGGGAACACCGATTTTGAAATTGGAAAATCGATTGGCAGAGGCTAAGCAGGCAGCTGAAATAACTGAGGTGAAGGCATTGTCTTTGATACCAGACGGTAAAATCCAAACTATATCCAAATTATACAAAAGAAGACTTAAAATTAACTGAAGATTTGAAAGGTAAAATGAAACCAGATGGATGAGTATATTTAAAAGATAACCACATAGTAATACCCTCTAGTTTGACATGGCCCATAGTTCTTACAGAACGCAATAAAACGCACTGGGGAGCTGGCACACTGCATAAGAGCCTGAGTCAGACATTAGTGGGACGATATGATAAAACAAGTAACTCAACAATGTAGCATTTGCTTACACAATAACCCCAATACCAAGGATAGAATAAAATTTGGAATAATCGGTAAAGGAAATTATTCGGGGCAACAGTGGCAAATTGATTTTTCAGAACTCCCTAGAAAAGGGGGGTATCATTATTTACTGGTTCTGACTGACACGTTTTCAGGAAGGCCTGAAGCCTTTCCCTGTCGAACAAACAAAGCAAGAGAAGTGGTTCAAGTGTTGTTAAATGAAATAATAGCATGCTTTGGGATTCTAGTAGCAATGTCTTCTGATAGAGTTTCACATTTTTGTGCACAAGTGGTAGAACAGATAAGTAAGATTCTAAAGATAGATTGGCAACTGCATACTCCTTATAGACCACAGGCAAGTGGACAGGTAGAAAAAATGAACCATTTAATTAAACAATAAATAGCTAAAATTGGATAAGAAGCTAATTTGTCATGGCCTCAATCCCTCCCTTTAGCATTACTTGGAATTAGAGTTAAACCTAGAATAAAAGGAAATTTGAGTCCCTTCAAAATCTTATATGGAAGGCCATAGCAATTTCTATTTAGTGGAGAGGACCTAACGCAGTTAGGATCAGAATATTTATATGCTTATATAACTGAACTTCAGAAACAATTAAATAAAGTACATAAATTTGTTTTAGGGACCAGGGCTAGAGGGTTGGATCAACCAATCCACCCCTTTAAGCTCGGGGATTATATATATATAAAGACTTTTTCAGGACAACCCCTGCAGGAAAAATGGAAGGAAAGTGGATGGGACCATACCAAGTATTACTGACAACACACACCGCCATGAAGATTAAGAAGCAAGCAGCTTGGATCCACAATTCAAGGGTGAAGAAGGCCCCGGCGAGGATATGGACCACCACTCCAATTGGACCAACAAAATTACGGTTTTCCAGATCCTAATGATTGCAGGGGTGCGGTTCTCGGATTTGGGGTGGGCAACTTGGGATGAGAACTTACACCTGACCTTAATACAAACAATTTCTCAAGTAACTAATAAGACGAACTGTTGGGTATGCACCCATCTGCCACAGCACGGGAATAAGGGTGTATCGTTAATTGGGATTCCCTTGCCTGCAAACTTATCTTGGACTAATTTGTGGGAAAACACATCTCGGGGTCGAAAATATTAAGCAGTTTTGGAACTAGAAGTGAGTAGCTTCATGCCATTAGAATCCTATTATGTATGTGTACAAAGGTGTAACCCGCCTAAGGGTATAGGAAAACAGCATTGTATAAATACGGATACTACTTATGTGGGAAATCAGACATCTTGTAATTAAACAATTGATATTAGTACGACTAGCGGCTGGGCAAATTCAACCAGCTGGACGGTTCCAGAAGGAAAAGGGTGGTATTGGCTATGCAATGATACAGCCCGTAAGGTCTTGCCTGAGAATTGGAAGGGAACTTGCACTCTTGGAGCGGTAGTCCCCAATATGACAGTACATGATGTAGTGCCTCAAGGTTACTTGAGAAATCATATGCGGAGAATCAGATGAAAAATTAACAATCCATTGGTAGAGAGACACACCCCTTTTCATAGTTTTGTGCGATGGTTTATCCCATGGTTAGGAGTGAGTGAATTGGAAAAGGCAATAGTTAATATTTCTGCAATTATAGAGAAGTTAGAAAACAAAATTCTGGATGCTATAAAGGCTCAACAAGAAGAGATATCTAGTTTATCACAGGTCGTATTACAAAATCGGATGGCCCTAGACTTGTTACTGGCCACTCAAGGGGGAGTCTGTACAGTAATAAACACAAGTTGTTGTATGTATGTAGATCAGAGTGGAAGGATCTCTACCGACCTGGAAGAAATCTGGAAGCAGACAAGGATCCTACATGAGATCAGTAAAGATGATCTTTCATGGAGTTTTAGTGAACTATGGAATAAGTTAACCTCCTGGTTGCCCAATTTCCAATGGTTGAAACGAGTATTCATTGCTCTAATCGTATTAGTAGTGTTAGGAATATTTGTGTGCATGTTGTTTAGATGCCTGCTTTGTTGTGTTACTGTAAATAATGAAAGTATCTGATGCAAAAGAATTTGCATGGGAAAAGAAAAGGGGGGATTGATTAAGGAGGTATTGGGGAGGCAAGGACAATCCCCAGACAAGGACTGTATATCTCGAAACAAGACACTGGAACTCATGATAAGGAAGCGGCAGGCGGACAGAGAAACGAATGTAAGGACTATAAATCTCGAAACTGGACATTGGAATTCATTATAAAGATACAACAAACGGGAGAATTAGCAACAACCAGCTCTTGCAATTAAGAAACATGCCAATTCAGCAGATTCCTGACCAAAGGTGAAAAGTACACTGTGAGGAAGACTCGGGGTCTTCCTCCCAAAGACCCCTGCCCACGTCCCAAAGAACCCTGCCCACAATTCTTGGAAGGCTCTGCGCAGGCGCAAGGTGCCAAAAGGCTAATTAGCATGAGAAGCGAGGGAAGGCGGGGATAGGTAATGCATATGTATAGGTGCTTGTAGAATATTGATAGATTGATTGTATAAATTCAAGACTGCTTTCTGCTTTGGGTATGCACGATAGGTGGAGAGATCCCTCGTGCATCCAGCGCTGCAATAAAGAATATACCACTTAAAGGAATTTCGGCTTCGATCTTTGAATCAATTTGGCGACCCGGATGGGACAACCTCTCTGCCGGACCGCAGGACCTGCTGGGAACAGGACTCCCTAGGGTACCCCTGGGATTTCCCGGAGGGACTCCTCGACTCACCGGATCACTGCGGAGGCAGACAAGGACCCCATCATTGTAAGTGAGTATATTCTTTATTCTGGTTTGGTTTTCTGGTAGACCGGTCATCTGGAACTGTCTGTAAGTCAGAAGGTGATCTTCTGCGAGGCAGTGTTTGGTATATACTTTGTGGTTAGCACCATAAGTACATGTTTGGGGACCTTAAGGAAGGAGCTCGCTTTAAGGTCCATCTGGAATTGTGTTGTCTATTTCGGTTTTCTGACTCATGGAGTATGGTATTTAACTCTGGTTATTGTTACTGCGATTTTGGCTATTTTCCTGGTGGTAATAGTAGGTTCGTGGCATTGTTATAAGAAAGATATCGTTACGGTGTTACACAGTTGGGTTTTCTGACTTATCGCATGTGGAATTTGACTCTGACTATTGTTACTGTGATTTTGGCAATATTGCTGGTAATAGTAGTTTTGTGACATCGCTACTGAAAGATATTGCGTGCCCGTATTTTTGTGAGTGATACGTTTTGTGATACGCTTTTGTAAGTAACATGTGTATTCTGAAAGTGTAAACTGGAAACTGGGGGGGCAAACAAGCAGTGAAATTTTAAAGAAAAGTGTGTTAGGCTGTGTTTTAAGTCACTGGAAGGATATTGGAGGATCTGCCGGTGGAAGTGTGAACAGGAAAACATTGATAAAATATCGTAATCAGTGGTGGCCGCTTTATAAGCTGGAATGTGGAGAAAAGTGGCCCCTAAATGGAACTTTAAACTCTAATATTTTGCTACAGTTAATGTTGTTTTTTGAGAAGCAGAACAGGATGAAATGTTGTATACTGATGTTTCAGCATCTTGGTGGGAAAAGGTACAGACTTAAGTTGGCCCCTGACTGAACCTTTGATGTTGGCATTAGAGAAGTACAGGCTGGAGAAAGATAAAGGAAGTGTTAAAAGGGTTGTTGAAAGTGTTAAAGGTGTTTGAAGTTGACTGAGCAGGGAAAGAGGATGTAGGAATGTTAATAGTTCTGCCTCTGCCCGAGGCAGAGATCTTAAAATCATGGGTGTTAGCCCTTTAGGGCAAAGGGACCATGATCGGTCCGGTCCGAGAGAGTTGTCACAGAAACAGAAAAGAGGTCAACTCTTAAAACAACCTGAGTTCATGTGCGAGCTCAGATTGCTGATGGGACCGTTCAGGGAACTGTGGACAATTGCATTCCCCTGACCGACCCCCACTAAGACCCGAATCATCCTGAAAATTATGAACGGTTAAGTAAATACTAAAACCTGGATGAATTGGGAATTGAGAATATGCTTCCAACAAGGTCTAAAAGAAAGCCCTATGGAATTTTTGGACCAACTCTGAAATGTAATGAAAATAAATAAATAAATAAAACAAAACGGTTTGGACCTGGCTTTGGAGGACAAATTGACTAGCCTTTTCCTAGGGTAATCAACCCCTGATTTCAACAGGAATAACGGGGACCTGGGGAATCTACCCTAGCGGATCCTCCACTGGTTATAATGAAGCTAGGGGAGGAATGGAAGTGAAATTTCTTATTGCTATGGGGCAACGTATTCAGTTCTAAATCAAGCATTAATGCCTTCACAGAATTATTATGTTAGGGTAAAAGGTGTGTCGTGGTTTAACCCGGCCGGCAGCTAAACACCACGCAGCTGTTCGCTCCCCCTCCCCCTCCCTCTCTGGGACGGGGGAGAGAAATGGAAAGTGAAGCCCGTGAGTTGAGATAAAGACAGTTTAATAAGACAAAATAATAATAATAATAATAATACAATGATGATAACAGTACCACTACTAATAATGTGTACAAACAAGTGATGCACAATGCAATTGCTCACCACCCATTGACCGATGCCCAGCCTAACCCCGAGCAGTCCGGCCCCCTCCCCCTGGCTAGCCACCCCTATGTATTGTTTAGCCTGACGTCAGATGCTATGGAATACCCCTTTGGCTAGTTTGGGTCACCTGTCCTGGGTCTGTCCCCTCCCAGCTCTTCCTGCACCCCCAGCCTGCCTGTTGGCAGGACAGAGCAAGAAGCTGAGATGTCCTTGGCTTGGTATAAGCACTGCTCTGCAACAATTAAAACATCGGGGTGTTATCAGCACTCTTCTCATCCTAAGCCAAAACATAGCATTCTACCAGCTACTAGGAAGAAAATTACCTCTGTTCTAACTGAAACCAGGACAAGGTGTAACCGAAAAGGCTTATTTTTGTGAACCTTTGAAGTACAAGTTAGGGAAACAATGGGGCATACACAGATTTTTATCTATGCCTAGCTCCTCATGGGCACTCTTAGGTAGAGATTTATTAGAGCAAGTAGGAGCAGAAATTGTCTTTGAAAAAGGGAAAATGGAATTAAGAACAGGAGAAGAACAACTAATAAATGTGTTAAGCTTGGCACTAATACAAACTGACCCTAGAAGTGAAATACCTTTAGAGATCACAGATCAAGTATGTCCAGGAGTTTGGGCTACCGAAGTCCCTGGAAGAGCTAAAAATGTGACCTTAATAATTATTAAAGTGAAGCCAGGAGAGAAACCCGTTAAGGTTAAGTAATATCCTTTGAGGATAGAAGATAGGAAAGGAATTAAAGAGATAATTGATAAATTTTTACAGTATGGATTATTGCTTGAATGCGAATCAGAATAGAATGCACCCATATTGCCAATTAAAAAGGCAGATGAAAAAGCTATAGGCTAGTTCAGGATTTGAGGGCCATAAATAAAATCACTGAGGATATACATCCAGTAGTGGCAAACCCTTATACTTTGCTGACTAAATTAAAGAATAGTCAAGTCTGGTTTACCGTACTGGATTTAAAAGATGCCTTCTTCTGCCTAGGCTTAGCCACAGAAAGCCAAAACCTATTCGCCTTTGAGTGGGAAAATCCCGATTCAGGCAGAAAGACGCAGCTTACGTGGACATTACTACCTCAAGGATTCAAGAATAGCCCCACTATTTTTGGAAACCAATTAGCAAGGGAACTCGAAACATGGATACCTCCGGACACTGAAGGTGCTTTGTTACAATATGTAGATATCTCTTAATAGCTACCGAGACTAAAGGCAGTTGTATTCAATGGACTATAAGTCGTCTTAATTTTCTGGGTTTAAATGGATATCAAGTCTCTTGACAGAAAGTCCAGCTGGCTCAACAAAGTGTGACCTATCTGGGATTTGACATTTCGGAAGGACAACGAGAACTAGGAACTGAACATAAGGAAGTCATTTGCCGGACTCCAGAACCTCAAATGGTAAAGGAGCTACAAACCTTTTTAGGAATGACAGGTTGGTGTCGCCTTTGGATTTATAATTATGGACTATTGGTAAAGCCTCTATGTGAATTGATAAAGATTCACCAGTCAAAGTTAGTCTGGACTGGAGAAGCACAAAAAGTCTTTAAACAACTTAAACAAGAATTGATGATTTTGAAATATCAAGCAATATTGGTAGAACAGGACGACGTGGAAATTGTGATAATTAATATTGTGAATCTAGCCTCTTTTCTTAGTGATGCTCCGGCACGACCTGTGATTCACGATTGTTTAGAAACTATAGAGACTGTGTATTCCAGCCGAGCAGACCTTAAGGAGGAGCCCATGGAAGATGCGGAAGAAACTTGGTTCACGGATGGGAGCAGTTTTGTTACGCAAAGACAACGTAAAGCTGGATATGCTATAACAACTACTCAGCAGGTAATCGAGTCTAAGCCTTTACCCCCTGGAACATCAGCTCAAAAGGCGGAGATAGTTGCTCTCACGAGAGCATTGGAACTGGCAGCGGGAAAAAGGGTAACTATTTGGACAGATTCTAAATATACATTCGGCGTGGTACATGCTCATGGAGCAATTTGGAAAGAACATGGATTGCTGACCGCTCAGTGAAAACACAAAGTATGCTGAAGACATTTTAAAATTGTTAGAGGCTGTAAAACAACCAGAAAAGGTAGCTATCATGCATTGTCAGGGACACCAAAAGGGGAACACCGATTTTGAAATTGGAAAATCGATTGGCAGAGGCTAAGCAGGCAGCTGAAATAACTGAGGTGAAGGCATTGTCTTTGATACCAGACGGTAAAATCCAAACTATATCCAAATTATACAAAAGAAGACTTAAAATTAACTGAAGATTTGAAAGGTAAAATGAAACCAGATGGATGAGTATATTTAAAAGATAACCACATAGTAATACCCTCTAGTTTGACATGGCCCATAGTTCTTACAGAACGCAATAAAACGCACTGGGGAGCTGGCACACTGCATAAGAGCCTGAGTCAGACATTAGTGGGACGATATGATAAAACAAGTAACTCAACAATGTAGCATTTGCTTACACAATAACCCCAATACCAAGGATAGAATAAAATTTGGAATAATCGGTAAAGGAAATTATTCGGGGCAACAGTGGCAAATTGATTTTTCAGAACTCCCTAGAAAAGGGGGGTATCATTATTTACTGGTTCTGACTGACACGTTTTCAGGAAGGCCTGAAGCCTTTCCCTGTCGAACAAACAAAGCAAGAGAAGTGGTTAAAGTCTTGTTAAATGAAATAATAGCATGCTTTGGGATTCTAGTAGCAATGTCTTCTGATAGAGTTTCACATTTTTGTGCACAAGTGGTAGAACAGATAAGTAAGATTCTAAAGATAGATTGGCAACTGCATACTCCTTATAGACCACAGGCAAGTGGACAGGTAGAAAAAATGAACCATTTAATTAAACAATAAATAGCTAAAATTGGATAAGAAGCTAATTTGTCATGGCCTCAATCCCTCCCTTTAGCATTACTTGGAATTAGAGTTAAACCTAGAATAAAAGGAAATTTGAGTCCCTTCAAAATCTTATATGGAAGGCCATAGCAATTTCCATTTAGTGGAGAGGACCTAACGCAGTTAGGATCAGAATATTTATATGCTTATATAACTGAACTTCAGAAACAATTAAATAAAGTACATAAATTTGTTTTAGGGACCAGGGCTAGAGGGTTGGATCAACCAATCCACCCCTTTAAGCTCGGGGATTATATATATATAAAGACTTTTTCAGGACAACCCCTGCAGGAAAAATGGAAGGAAAGTGGATGGGACCATACCAAGTATTACTGACAACACACACCGCCATGAAGATTAAGAAGCAAGCAGCTTGGATCCACAATTCAAGGGTGAAGAAGGCCCCGGCGAGGATATGGACCACCACTCCAATTGGACCAACAAAATTACGGTTTTCCAGATCCTAATGATTGCAGGGGTGCGGTTCTCGGATTTGGGGTGGGCAACTTGGGATGAGAACTTACACCTGACCTTAATACAAACAATTTCTCAAGTAACTAATAAGACGAACTGTTGGGTATGCACCCATCTGCCACAGCACGGGAATAAGGGTGTATCGTTAATTGGGATTCCCTTGCCTGCAAACTTATCATGGACTAATTTGTGGGAAAACACATCTCGGGGTCGAAAATATTAAGCAGTTTTGGAACTAGAAGTGAGTAGCTTCATGCCGTTAGAATCCTATTATGTATGTGTACAAAGGTGTAACCCGCCTAAGGGTATAGGAAAACAGCATTGTATAAATACGGATACTACTTCTGTGGGAAATCAGACATCTTGTAATTAAACAATTGATATTAGTACGACTAGCGGCTGGGCAAATTCAATCAGCTGGACGGTTCCAGAAGGAAAAGGGTGGTATTGGCTATGCAATGATACAGCCCGTAAGGTCTTGCCTGAGAATTGGAAGGGAACTTGCACTCTTGGAGCGGTAGTCCCCAATATGACAGTACATGATGTAGTGCCTCAAGGTTACTTGAGAAATCATATGCGGAGAATCAGATGAAAAATTAACAATCCATTGGTAGAGAGACACACCCCTTTTCATAGTTTTGTGCGATGGTTTATCCCATGGTTAGGAGTGAGTGAATTGGAAAAGGCAATAGTTAATATTTCTGCAATTATAGAGAAGTTAGAAAACAAAATTCTGGATGCTATAAAGGCTCAACAAGAAGAGATATCTAGTTTATCACAGGTCGTATTACAAAATCGGATGGCCCTAGACTTGTTACTGGCCACTCAAGGGGGAGTCTGTACAGTAATAAACACAAGTTGTTGTATGTATGTAGATCAGAGTGGAAGGATCTCTACCGACCTGGAAGAAATCTGGAAGCAGACAAGGATCCTACATGAGATCAGTAAAGATGATCTTTCATGGAGTTTTAGTGAACTATGGAATAAGTTAACCTCCTGGTTGCCCAATTTCCAATGGTTGAAACGAGTATTCATTGCTCTAATCGTATTAGTAGTGTTAGGAATATTTGTGTGCATGTTGTTTAGATGCCTGCTTTGTTGTGTTACTGTAAATAATGAAAGTATCTGATGCAAAAGAATTTGCATGGGAAAAGAAAAGGGGGGATTGATTAAGGAGGTATTGGGGAGGCAAGGACAATCCCCAGACAAGGACTGTATATCTCGAAACAAGACACTGGAACTCATGATAAGGAAGCGGCAGGCGGACAGAGAAACGAATGTAAGGACTATAAATCTCGAAACTGGACATTGGAATTCATTATAAAGATACAACAAACGGGAGAATTAGCAACAACCAGCTCTTGCAATTAAGAAACATGCCAATTCAGCAGATTCCTGACCAAAGGTGAAAAGTACACTGTGAGGAAGACTCGGGGTCTTCCTCCCAAAGAGCCCTGCCCACGTCCCAAAGACCCCTGCCCACAATTCTTGGAAGGCTCTGCGCAGGCGCAAGGTGCCAAAAGGCTAATTAGCATGAGAAGCGAGGGAAGGCGGGGATAGGTAATGCATATGTATAGGTGCTTGTAGAATATTGATAGATTGATTGTATAAATTCAAGACTGCTTTCTGCTTTGGGTATGCACGATAGGTGGAGAGATCCCTCGTGCATCCAGCGCTGCAATAAAGAATATACCACTTAAAGGAATTTCGGCTTCGATCTTTGAATCAATTTGGCGACCCGGATGGGACAACCTCTCTGCCGGACCGCAGGACCCGCTGGGAACAGGACTCCCTAGGGTACCCCTGGGATTTCCCGGAGGGACTCCTCGACTCACCGGATCACTGCGGAGGCAGACAAGGACCCCATCATTGTAAGTGAGTATATTCTTTATTCTGGTTTGGTTTTCTGGTAGACCGGTCATCTGGAACTGTCTGTAAGTCAGAAGGTGATCTTCTGCGAGGCAGTGTTTGGTATATACTTTGTGGTTAGCACCATAAGTACATGTTTGGGGACCTTAAGGAAGGAGCTCGCTTTAAGGTCCATCTGGAATTGTGTTGTCTATTTCGGTTTTCTGACTCATGGAGTATGGTATTTAACTCTGGTTATTGTTACTGCGATTTTGGCTATTTTCCTGGTGGTAATAGTAGGTTCGTGGCATTGTTATAAGAAAGATATCGTTACGGTGTTACACAGTTGGGTTTTCTGACTTATCGCATGTGGAATTTGACTCTGACTATTGTTACTGTGATTTTGGCAATATTGCTGGTAATAGTAGTTTTGTGACATCGCTACTGAAAGATATTGCGTGCCCGTATTTTTGTGAGTGATACGTTTTGTGATACGCTTTTGTAAGTAACATGTGTATTCTGAAAGTGTAAACTGGAAACTGGGGGGGCAAACAAGCAGTGAAATTTTAAAGAAAAGTGTGTTAGGCTGTGTTTTAAGTCACTGGAAGGATATTGTAGGATCTGCCGGTGGAAGTGTGAACAGGAAAACATTGATAAAATATCGTAATCAGTGGTGGCCGCTTTATAAGCTGGAATGTGGAGAAAAGTGGCCCCTAAATGGAACTTTAAACTCTAATATTTTGCTACAGTTAATGTTGTTTTTTGAGAAGCAGAACAGGATGAAATGTTGTATACTGATGTTTCAGCATCTTGGTGGGAAAAGGTACAGACTTAAGTTGGCCCCTGACTGAACCTTTGATGTTGGCATTAGAGAAGTACAGGCTGGAGAAAGATAAAGGAAGTGTTAAAAGGGTTGTTGAAAGTGTTAAAGGTGTTTGAAGTTGACTGAGCAGGGAAAGAGGATGTAGGAATGTTAATAGTTCTGCCTCTGCCCGAGGCAGAGATCTTAAAATCATGGGTGTTAGCCCTTTAGGGCAAAGGGACCATGATCGGTCCGAGAGAGTTGTCACAGAAACAGAAAAGAGGTCAACTCTTAAAACAACCTGAGTTCATGTGCGAGCTCAGATTGCTGATGGGACCGTTCAGGGAACTGTGGACAATTGCATTCCCCTGACCGACCCCCACTAAGACCCGAATCATCCTGAAAATTATGAACGGTTAAGTAAATACTAAAACCTGGATGAATTGGGAATTGAGAATATGCTTCCAACAAGGTCTAAAAGAAAGCCCTATGGAATTTTTGGACCAACTCTGAAATGTAATGAAAATAAATAAATAAATAAATAAATAAAACAAAACGGTTTGGACCTGGCTTTGGAGGACAAATTGACTAGCCTTTTCCTAGGGTAATCAACCCCTGATTTCAACAGGAATAACGGGGACCTGGGGAATCTACCCTAGCGGATCCTCCACTGGTTATAATGAAGCTAGGGGAGGAATGGAAGTGAAATTTCTTATTGCTATGGGGCAACGTATTCAGTTCTAAATCAAGCATTAATGCCTTCACAGAATTATTATGTTAGGGTAAAAGGTGTGTCGTGGTTTAACCCGGCCGGCAGCTAAACACCACGCAGCTGTTCGCTCCCCCTCCCCCTCCCTCTCTGGGACGGGGGAGAGAAATGGAAAGTGAAGCCCGTGAGTTGAGATAAAGACAGTTTAATAAGACAAAATAATAATAATAATAATAATACAATGATGATAACAGTACCACTACTAATAATGTGTACAAACAAGTGATGCACAATGCAATTGCTCACCACCCATTGACCGATGCCCAGCCTAACCCCGAGCAGTCCGGCCCCCTCCCCCTGGCTAGCCACCCCTATGTATTGTTTAGCCTGACGTCAGATGCTATGGAATACCCCTTTGGCTAGTTTGGGTCACCTGTCCTGGGTCTGTCCCCTCCCAGCTCTTCCTGCACCCCCAGCCTGCCTGTTGGCAGGACAGAGCAAGAAGCTGAGATGTCCTTGGCTTGGTATAAGCACTGCTCTGCAACAATTAAAACATCGGGGTGTTATCAGCACTCTTCTCATCCTAAGCCAAAACATAGCATTCTACCAGCTACTAGGAAGAAAATTAACTCTGTTCTAACTGAAACCAGGACAAGGTGTAACCGAAAAGGCTTATTTTTGTGAACCTTTGAAGTACAAGTTAGGGAAACAATGGGGCATACACAGATTTTTATCTATGCCTAGCTCCTCATGGGCACTCTTAGGTAGAGATTTATTAGAGCAAGTAGGAGCAGAAATTGTCTTTGAAAAAGGGAAAATGGAATTAAGAACAGGAGAAGAACAACTAATAAATGTGTTAAGCTTGGCACTAATACAAACTGACCCTAGAAGTGAAATACCTTTAGAGATCACAGATCAAGTATGTCCAGGAGTTTGGGCTACCGAAGTCCCTGGAAGAGCTAAAAATGTGACCTTAATAATTATTAAAGTGAAGCCAGGAGAGAAACCCGTTAAGGTTAAGTAATATCCTTTGAGGATAGAAGATAGGAAAGGAATTAAAGAGATAATTGATAAATTTTTACAGTATGGATTATTGCTTGAATGCGAATCAGAATACAATGCACCCATATTGCCAATTAAAAAGGCAGATGAAAAAGCTATAGGCTAGTTCAGGATTTGAGGGCCATAAATAAAATCACTGAGGATATACATCCAGTAGTGGCAAACCCTTATACTTTGCTGACTAAATTAAAGAATAGTCAAGTCTGGTTTACCGTACTGGATTTAAAAGATGCCTTCTTCTGCCTAGGCTTAGCCACAGAAAGCCAAAACCTATTCGCCTTTGAGTGGGAAAATCCCGATTCAGGCAGAAAGACGCAGCTTACGTGGACATTACTACCTCAAGGATTCAAGAATAGCCCCACTATTTTTGGAAACCAATTAGCAAGGGAACTCGAAACATGGATACCTCCGGACACTGAAGGTGCTTTGTTACAATATGTAGATGATCTCTTAATAGCTACCGAGACTAAAGGCAGTTGTATTCAATGGACTATAAGTCGTCTTAATTTTCTGGGTTTAAATGGATATCAAGTCTCTTGACAGAAAGTCCAGCTGGCTCAACAAAGTGTGACCTATCTGGGATTTGACATTTCGGAAGGACAACGAGAACTAGGAACTGAACATAAGGAAGTCATTTGCCGGACTCCAGAACCTCAAATGGTAAAGGAGCTACAAACCTTTTTAGGAATGACAGGTTGGTGTCGCCTTTGGATTTATAATTATGGACTATTGGTAAAGCCTCTATGTGAATTGATAAAGATTCACCAGTCAAAGTTAGTCTGGACTGGAGAAGCACAAAAAGTCTTTAAACAACTTAAACAAGAATTGATGATTTTGAAATATCAAGCAATATTGGTAGAACAGGACGACGTGGAAATTGTGATAATTAATATTGTGAATCTAGCCTCTTTTCTTAGTGATGCTCCGGCACGACCTGTGATTCACGATTGTTTAGAAACTATAGAGACTGTGTATTCCAGCCGAGCAGACCTTAAGGAGGAGCCCATGGAAGATGCGGAAGAAACTTGGTTCACGGATGGGAGCAGTTTTGTTACGCAAAGACAACGTAAAGCTGGATATGCTATAACAACTACTCAGCAGGTAATCGAGTCTAAGCCTTTACCCCCTGGAACATCAGCTCAAAAGGCGGAGATAGTTGCTCTCACGAGAGCATTGGAACTGGCAGCGGGAAAAAGGGTAACTATTTGGACAGATTCTAAATATACATTCGGCGTGGTACATGCTCATGGAGCAATTTGGAAAGAACATGGATTGCTGACCGCTCAGTGAAAACACAAAGTATGCTGAAGACATTTTAAAATTGTTAGAGGCTGTAAAACAACCAGAAAAGGTAGCTATCATGCATTGTCAGGGACACCAAAAGGGGAACACCGATTTTGAAATTGGAAAATCGATTGGCAGAGGCTAAGCAGGCAGCTGAAATAACTGAGGTGAAGGCATTGTCTTTGATACCAGACGGTAAAATCCAAACTATATCCAAATTATACAAAAGAAGACTTAAAATTAATTGAAGATTTGAAAGGTAAAATGAAACCAGATGGATGAGTATATTTAAAAGATAACCACATAGTAATACCCTCTAGTTTGACATGGCCCATAGTTCTTACAGAACACAATAAAACACACTGGGGAGCTGGCACACTGCATAAGAGCCTGAGTCAGACATTCGTGGGACGATATGATAAAAGAAGTAACTCAACAATGTAGCATTTGCTTACACAATAACCCCAATACCAAGGATAGAATAAAATTTGGAATAATCGGTAAAGGAAATTATTCGGGGCAACAGTGGCAAATTGATTTTTCAGAACTCCCTAGAAAAGGGGGGTATCATTATTTACTGGTTCTGACTGACACGTTTTCAGGAAGGCCTGAAGCCTTTCCCTGTCGAACAAACAAAGCAAGAGAAGTGGTTAAAGTCTTGTTAAATGAAATAATAGCATGCTTTGGGATTCTAGTAGCAATGTCTTCTGATAGAGTTTCACATTTTTGTGCACAAGTGGTAGAACAGATAAGTAAGATTCTAAAGATAGATTGGCAACTGCATACTCCTTATAGACCACAGGCAAGTGGACAGGTAGAAAAAATGAACCATTTAATTAAACAATAAATAGCTAAAATTGGATAAGAAGCTAATTTGTCATGGCCTCAATCCCTCCCTTTAGCATTACTTGGAATTAGAGTTAAACCTAGAATAAAAGGAAATTTGAGTCCCTTCAAAATCTTATATGGAAGGCCATAGCAATTTCCATTTAGTGGAGAGGACCTAACGCAGTTAGGATCAGAATATTTATATGCTTATATAACTGAACTTCAGAAACAATTAAATAAAGTACATAAATTTGTTTTAGGGACCAGGGCTAGAGGGTTGGATCAACCAATCCACCCCTTTAAGCTCGGGGATTATATATATATAAAGACTTTTTCAGGACAACCCGTGCAGGAAAAATGGAAGGAAAGTGGATGGGACCATACCAAGTATTACTGACAACACACACCGCCATGAAGATTAAGAAGCAAGCAGCTTGGATCCACAATTCAAGGGTGAAGAAGGCCCCGGCGAGGATATGGACCACCACTCCAATTGGACCAACAAAATTACGGTTTTCCAGATCCTAATGATTGCAGGGGTGCGGTTCTCGGATTTGGGGTGGGCAACTTGGGATGAGAACTTACACCTGACCTTAATACAAACAATTTCTCAAGTAACTAATAAGACGAACTGTTGGGTATGCACCCATCTGCCACAGCATGGGAATAAGGGTGTATCGTTAATTGGGATTCCCTTGCCTGCAAACTTATCATGGACTAATTTGTGGGAAAACACATCTCGGGGTCGAAAATATTAAGCAGTTTTGGAACTAGAAGTGAGTAGCTTCATGCCGTTAGAATCCTATTATGTATGTGTACAAAGGTGTAACCCGCCTAAGGGTATAGGGTATAGGAATTCAGAGCAACAGGCTGGGAGAGGAATGGTTGGAGAGCTGCCAGACAGAGAAGGACCTGGGAGTGATGGTGGATAGTCGGCTGAATATGAGCCAGCAGTGTGCTCAGGTAGCCAAGAAGGCCAACGGCATCCTGGCTTGTATCAGGAACAGCGTGACCAGCAGGGCTAGGGAGGTGATCGTCCCCCTGTACTCAGCTCTGGTGAGGCCGCACCTCGAGTACTGTGTTCAGTTTTGGGCCCCTCGCTACAAGAAGGACATCGAGGTGCTTGAGCGGGTGCAGAGAAGGGCGACGAAGCTGGTGAGGGGCCTGGAGAACAAGTCCTACGAGGAGCGGCTGAGGGAGCTGGGCTTGTTCAGCCTGGAGAAGAGGAGGCTCAGGGGTGACCTTATCGCTCTTTTTAGGTACCTCAAGGGAGGCTGTAGCGAGGTGGGGGTTGGCCTGTTCTCCCACGTGCCTGGTGACAGGACGAGGGGGAATGGGCTTAAGTTGAGCCAGGGGAGTTTTAGGTTAGATGTTAGGAAGAACTTCTTCACTGAAAGGGTTGTGAGGCACTGGAACAGGCTGCCCAGGGAAGTGGTGGAGTCACCATCCCTGGAAGTCTTCAAAAGACGTTTAGATGTAGAGCTTAGGGATATGGTTTAGTGGAGGGCTGTTAGCGTTAGGTTGGAGGTTGGACTCGATGACCTTGAGGTCTCTTCCAACCTAGAAAATTCTGTGATTCTGTGATTCTGTGAAAACAGCATTGTATAAATACAGATACTACTTATGTGGGAAATCAGACATCTTGTAATTAAACAATTGATATTAGTACGACTAGCGGCTGGGCAAATTCAACCAGCTGGACGGTTCCAGAAGGAAAAGGGTGGTATTGGCTATGCAATGATACAGCCCGTAAGGTCTTGCCTGAGAATTGGAAGGGAACTTGCACTCTTGGAGCGGTAGTCCCCAATATGACAGTACATGATGTAGTGCCTCGAGGTTACTTGAGAAATCATATGCGGAGAATCAGATGAAAAATTAACAATCCATTGGTAGAGAGACACACCCCTTTTCATAGTTTTGTGCGATGGTTTATCCCATGGTTAGGAGTGAGTGAATTGGAAAAGGCAATAGTTAATATTTCTGCAATTATAGAGAAGTTCGAAAACAAAATTCTGGATGCTATAAAGGCTCAACAAGAAGAGAGATCTAGTTTATCACAGGTAGTATTACAAAATCGGATGGCCCTAGACTTGTTACTGGCCACTCAAGGGGGAGTCTGTACAGTAATAAACACAAGTTGTTGTATGTATGTAGATCAGAGTGGAAGGATCTCTACCGACCTGGAAGAAATATGGAAGCAGACAAGGATCCTACATGAGATCAGTAAAGATGATCTTTCATGGAGTTTTAGTGAACTATGGAATAAGTTAACCTCCTGGTTGCCCAATTTCCAATGGTTGAAACGAGTATTCATTGCTCTAATCGTATTAGTAGTGTTCGGAATATTTGTGTGCATGTTGTTTAGATGCCTGCTTTGTTGTGTTACTGTAAATAATGAAAGTATCTGATGCAAAAGAATTTGCATGGGAAAAGAAAAGGGGGGATTGATTAAGGAGGTATTGGGGAGGCAAGGACAATCCCCAGACAAGGACTGTATATCTCGAAACAAGACACTGGAACTCATGATAAGGAAGCGGCAGGCGGACAGAGAAACGAATGTAAGGACTATAAATCTCGAAACTGGACATTGGAATTCATTATAAAGATACAACAAACAGGAGAATTAGCAACAACCAGTTCTTGCAATTAAGAAACATGCCAATTCAGCAGATTCCTGACCAAAGGTGAAAAGTACACTGTGAGGAAGACTCGGGGTCTTCCTCCCAAAGACCCCTGCCCACGTCCCAAAGACCCCTGCCCACAATTCTTGGAAGGCTCTGCGCAGGCGCAAGGTGCCAAAAGGCTAATTAGCATGAGAAGCGAGGGAAGGCGGGGATAGGTAATGCATATGTATAGGTGCTTGTAGAATATTGATAGATTGATTGTATAAATTCAAGACTGCTTTCTGCTTTGGGTATGCACGATAGGTGGAGAGATCCCCCGTGCATCCAGCGCTGCAATAAAGAATATACCACTTAAAGGAATTTCGGCTTCGATCTTTGAATCAATTTGGTGACCCAGATGGGACAACCTCTCTGCCGGACTGCAGGACCTGCTGGGAACAGGACTCCCTAGGGTACCCCCGGGATTTCCCGGAGGGACTCCTCGACTCACCGGATCACTGCGGAGGCAGACAAGGACCCCATCATTGTAAGTGAGTATATTCTTTATTCTGGTTTGGTTTTCTGGTAGACCGGTCATCTGGAACTGTCTGTAAGTCAGAAGGTGATCTTCTGCGAGGCAGTGTTTGGTATATACTTTGTGGTTAGCACCATAAGTACATGTTTGGGGACCTTAAGGAAGGAGCTCGCTTTAAGGTCCATCTGGAATTGTGTTGTCTATTTCGGTTTTCTGACTCATGGAGTATGGTATTTAACTCTGGTTATTGTTACTGCGATTTTGGCTATTTTCCTGGTGGTAATAGTAGGTTCGTGGCATTGTTATAAGAAAGATATCGTTACGGTGTTACACAGTTGGGTTTTCTGACTTATCGCATGTGGAATTTGACTCTGACTATTGTTACTGTGATTTTGGCAATATTGCTGGTAATAGTAGTTTTGTGACATCGCTACTGAAAGATATTGCGTGCCCGTATTTTTGTGAGTGATACGTTTTGTGATACGCTTTTGTAAGTAACATGTGTATTCTGAAAGTGTAAACTGGAAACTGGGGGGGCAAACAAGCAGTGAAATTTTAAAGAAAAGTGTGTTAGGCTGTGTTTTAAGTCACTGGAAGGATATTGGAGGATCTGCCGGTGGAAGTATGATCATTGATAAAATATCGTAATCAGTGGTGGCCGCTTTATAAGCTGGAATGTGGAGAAAAGTGGCCCCTAAATGGAACTTTAAACTCTAATATTTTGCTACAGTTAATGTTGTTTTTTGAGAAGCAGAACAGGATGAAATGTTGTATACTGATGTTTCAGCATCTTGGTGGGAAAAGGTACGGACTTAAGTTGGCCCCTGACTGAACCTTTGATGTTGGCATTAGAGAAGTACAGGCTGGAGAAAGATAAAGGAAGTGTTAAAAGGGTTGTTGAAAGTGTTAAAGGTGTTTGAAGTTGAATGAGCAGGGAAAGAGGATGTAGGAATGTTAATAGTTCTGCCTCTGCCCGAGGCAGAGATCTTAAAATCATGGGTGTTAGCCCTTTAGGGCAAAGGGACCATGATCGGTCCGGTCCGAGAGAGTTGTCACAGAAACAGAAAAGAGGTCAACTCTTAAAACAACCTGAGTTCATGTGCGAGCTCAGATTGCTGATGGGACCGTTCAGGGAACTGTGGACAATTGCATTCCCCTGACCGACCCCCACTAAGACCCGAATCATCCTGAAAATTATGAACGGTTAAGTAAATACTAAAACCTGGATGAATTGGGAATTGAGAATATGCTTCCAACAAGGTCTAAAAGAAAGCCCTATGGAATTTTTGGACCAACTCTGAAATGTAATGAAAATAAATAAATAAATAAATAAATAAAACAAAACGGTTTGGACCTGGCTTTGGAGGACAAATTGACTAGCCTTTTCCTAGGGTAATCAACCCCTGATTTCAACAGGAATAACGGGGACCTGGGGAATCTACCCTAGCGGATCCTCCACTGGTTATAATGAAGCTAGGGGAGGAATGGAAGTGAAATTTCTTATTGCTATGGGGCAACGTATTCAGTTCTAAATCAAGCATTAATGCCTTCACAGAATTATTATGTTAGGGTAAAAGGTGTGTCGTGGTTTAACCCGGCCGGCAGCTAAACACCACGCAGCTGTTCGCTCCCCCTCCCCCTCCCTCTCTGGGACGGGGGAGAGAAATGAAAAGTGAAGCCTGTGAGTTGAGATAAAGACAGTTTAATAAGACAAAATAAAAATAATAATAATAATAATAATAATAATAATAATAATAATAATAATAATAATAGTAATAGTAATAATAATAATAATAATACAATGATGATAATAGTACCACTACTAATAATGTGTACAAACAAGTGATGCACAATGCAATTGCTCACCACCCGCTGACCGATGCCCAGCCTAACCCCGAGCAGTCCGGCCCCCTCCCCCTGGCTAGCCACCCCTATGTATTGTTTAGCCTGACGTCAGATGCTATGGAATACCCCTTTGGCTAGTTTGGGTCACCTGTCCTGGGTGTGCCCCCTCCCAGCTCTTACTGCACCCCCAGCCTGCCTGTTGGCAGGACAAGAGCAAGAAGCTGAGATGTCCTTGGCTTGGTATAAGCACTGCTCTGCAACAATTAAAACATCGGGGTGTTATCAGCACTCTTCTCATCCTAAGCCAAAACATAGCATTCTACCAGCTACTAGGAAGAAAATTAACTCTGTTCTAACTGAAACCAGGACAAGGTGTAACCGAAAAGGCTTATTTTTGTGAACCTTTGAAGTACAAGTTAGGGAAACAATGGGGCATACACAGATTTTTATCTATGCCTAGCTCCTCATGGGCACTCTTAGGTAGAGATTTATTAGAGCAAGTAGGAGCAGAAATTGTCTTTGAAAAAGGGAAAATGGAATTAAGAACAGGAGAAGAACAACTAATAAATGTGTTAAGCTTGGCACTAATACAAACTGACCCTAGAAGTGAAATACCTTTAGAGATCACAGATCAAGTATGTCCAGGAGTTTGGGCTACCGAAGTCCCTGGAAGAGCTAAAAATGTGACCTTAGTAATTATTAAATTGAAGCCAGGAGAGAAACCCGTTAAGGTTAAGTAATATCCTTTGAGGATAGAAGATAGGAAAGGAATTAAAGAGATAATTGATAAATTTTTACAGTATGGATTATTGCTTGAATGCGAATCAGAATACAATGCACCCATATTGCCAATTAAAAAGGCAGATGAAAAAGCTATAGGCTAGTTCAGGATTTGAGGGCCATAAATAAAATCACTGAGGATATACATCCAGTAGTGGCAAACCCTTATACTTTGCTGACTAAATTAAAGAATAGTCAAGTCTGGTTTACCGTACTGGATTTAAAAGATGCCTTCTTCTGCCTAGGCTTAGCCACAGAAAGCCAAAACCTATTCGCCTTTGAGTGGGAAAATCCCGATTCAGGCAGAAAGACGCAGCTTATGTGGACATTACTACCTCAAGGATTCAAGAATAGCCCCACTATTTTTGGAAACCAATTAGCAAGGGAACTCGAAACATGGATACCTCCGGACACTGAAGGTGCTTTGTTACAATATGTAGATGATCTCTTAATAGCTACCGAGACTAAAGGGAGTTGTATTCAATGGACTATAAGTCGTCTTAATTTTCTGGGTTTAAATGGATATCAAGTCTCTTGACAGAAAGTCCAGCTGGCTCAACAAAGTGTGACCTATCTGGGATTTGACATTTCGGAAGGACAACGAGAACTAGGAACTGAACATAAGGAAGTCATTTGCCGGACTCCAGAACCTCAAATGGTAAAGGAGCTACAAACCTTTTTAGGAATGACAGGTTGGTGTCGCCTTTGGATTTATAATTATGGACTATTGGTAAAGCCTCTATGTGAATTGATAAAGATTCACCAGTCAAAGTTAGTCTGGACTGGAGAAGCACAAAAAGTCTTTAAACAACTTAAACAAGAATTGATGATTTTGAAACATCAAGCAATATTGGTAGAACAGGACGACGTGGAAATTGTGATAATTAATATTGTGAATCTAGCCTCTTTTCTTAGTGATGCTCCGGCACAACCTGTGATTCACGATTGTTTAGAAACTATAGAGACTGTGTATTCCAGCCGAGCAGACCTTAAGGAGGAGCCCATGGAAGATGCGGAAGAAACTTGGTTCACGGATGGGAGCAGTTTTGTTACGCAAAGACAACGTAAAGCTGGATATGCTATAACAACTACTCAGCAGGTAATCGAGTCTAAGCCATTACCCCCTGGAACATCAGCTCAAAAGGCGGAGATAGTTGCTCTCACGAGGGCATTGGAACTGGCAGCGGGAAAAAGGGTAAATATTTGGACAGATTCTAAATATACATTCGGCGTGGTACATGCTCATGGAGCAATTTGGAAAGAACATGGATTGCTGACCGCTCAGTGAAAACACAAAGTATGCTGAAGAAATTTTAAAATCGTTAGAGGCTGTAAAACAACCAGAAAAGGTAGCTATCATGCATTGTCAGGGACACCAAAAGGGGAACACCGATTTTGAAATTGGAAAATCGATTGGCAGAGGCTAAGCAGGCAGCTGAAATAACTGAGGTGAAGGCATTGTCTTTGATACCAGACGGTAAAATCCAAACTATATCCAAATTATACAAAAGAAGACTTAAAATTAACTGAAGATTTGAAAGGTAAAATGAAACCAGATGGATGAGTATATTTAAAAGATAACCACATAGTAATACCCTCTAGTTTGACATGGCCCATAGTTCTTACAGAACGCAATAAAACGCACTGGGGAGCTGGCACACTGCATAAGAGCCTGAGTCAGACATTCGTGGGACGATATGATAAAAGAAGTAACTCAACAATGTAGCATTTGCTTACACAATAACCCCAATACCAAGGATAGAATAAAATTTGGAATAATCGGTAAAGGAAATTATTCGGGGCAACAGTGGCAAATTGATTTTTCAGAACTCCCTAGAAAAGGGGGGTATCATTATTTACTGGTTCTGACTGACACGTTGTCAGGAAGGCCTGAAGCCTTTCCCTGTCGAACAAACAAAGCAAGAGAAGTGGTTCAAGTCTTGTTAAATGAAATAATAGCATGCTTTGGGATTCTAGTAGCAATGTCTTCTGATAGAGTTTCACATTTTTGTGCACAAGTGGTAGAACAGATAAGTAAGATTCTAAAGATAGATTGGCAACTGCATACTCCTTATAGACCACAGGCAAGTGGACAGGTAGAAAAAATGAACCATTTAATTAAACAATAAATAGCTAAAATTGGATAAGAAGCTAATTTGTCATGGCCTCAATCCCTCCCTTTAGCATTACTTGGAATTAGAGTTAAACGTAGAATAAAAGGAAATTTGAGTCCCTTCAAAATCTTATATGGAAGGCCATAGCAATTTCCATTTAGTCAGGGTCAGGGTAAGGGTTAGAGTAAGGGTTGTTAGGGTTAGGGTAAGGTTAAGTGTTAGGGTAATGGTTAGGGTTCGTTTTAGGGTTAAAGTCAGGAAAACGTATGCGTAAGTATTAGGTTAATGTTAAGGGTAAGGTTAAGGTTAAGAGTAAGTGTAAGGTTTAGTGTAAGGGTTAGGGTTAATGTAAGGGTCAGGGTAAGGGTTGGGGTACGGTTTAGCGTAAGGGTTAGGTTAAGTGTTAGGGTAAGGGTAAGGTTAATGGTAACCGTAAGTGTAAAGGTAAGGGTTAGGGTAAGGGTAAGAATAAGGGTATGGGTGATGGTAAGGCTGAGGGTTAGGCTAAGGGTAAGTGTAAGGTTTAGATTTAGGCTAAGGGTAAGTGTAGCAGAAAGGGTAAGGTTTCCAGTAAGGGTAAGTGTTAGGATAAGGGTAAGGTTTAGGGTTAGGTTAAGGGTAAGGGATAGGGTAAGGGTAAGAGTAAGGGAAAGGGTAAGGGTAAGGGTAACGGTAAGGGTAAGGGTAAGGGTAAGGGTAAGGGTAAGGGTTAGTGTAAGGGTAAGGGTAAGGGTAAGTGTAAGTGTAAGGGTTACGGTAAGCGTAAGGGTACGGGTAGAAGTATGTGTTAGAGTATGGGTTATGGTAAGGGTAAGGGTTAGGGTAAGGGTAAGTGTTGGGGTAATGGTTAGGGTTAATTTTAGGGTTAGGGTGAGGGAAAAGTAAGGGTAAGTATTAGGTTATGGTTAAGGGTAAGGTTAAGGTTAAGTGTAAGTTTTAGGGTAAGGGTTAATGTAAGGGTCAGGGTAAGGGTTCAGGTAAGGTTTAGGGTTAGGGTTAGGTCAAGGTTAAGTGTTAGGGTAAGCGTAAGTCGTATGGATAAGGATAAGCGTAAGGGATAGGGTAAGGGTAAGTGTTCGGGTAAGGGTAAGGTTAATGGTAACCGTAACTGTAAGGGTAAGGGTTAGCATAAGGGGAAGAGTAAGGGTAAGGGGAAGGGGAAGTCTAAGGTTACGGGTCAGGGTAAAAGTTAGAGTAAGGGTTAGGGTTAGGGTTTGGTAAGGATAAGTGTTAGGGTAATGGTTACGGTTAGTTTTAGGGTTCTGGTGAGGGAAACGTAAGGGTATGTATTAGTTTAAGGGTAAGGTTAAAGTTAAGATTAAGTGTAAGGTTTAGGTTAAGGGTTAGGGTTAGAGTATGGGTTAGGGTTAGGGTAAGGGTAAGGGTTAGGGTTAATGTAAGGGTCAGGGTAAGGTTTGGGGTAAGGTTTTGGTTAAGGGTTAATGTAAGCATTATGATAAGGGTAAGGGTGAGTGTTAGGGTAAGGTTTAGAATTAGGCAAAGAGTAAGTGTAGCAGAAAGGGTAAGGATTATGGTAAGGGTAAGTGTTAGGATAAGGGTAAGGTTTAGGGTTAGGTTAAGGGTAAGGGATAGGGTAAGGGTAAGGGTATGGATAAGGATAAGTGTAAGTGTTAGGGTAAGGGTAGTGTTAAAGGTAACAGTAAGTGTAAGGACAAGGGTTAGGGTAAGGGTAAGAGTAAGGGTATTGGTAATGATAAGGGTGAGGGTTACAGTAAGGGTAAGTGTAAGGTTTAGATTTTGGCTAAGGGTAAATGTTGCAGAAAGGGTAAGGTTTACGGTAAGGGTAAGTGTTAGGATAAGGGTAAGGTTTAGGGTTAGGTTAAGGATATGGGATCGGGTAAGAGTAAGGGTAAGGGTAAGGGAAAGGGTAAGGGTAAGGGTAAGGGTAAGGGTAAGGGTAAGAGTTACGGTAATGGTAAGGGTACGGGTAGAAGTAAGTGTTAGAGTATGGGTTATGGTAAGGGTAAGGGTTAGGGTAAGTGTTGGGGTAATGGTTAGGGTTAATTTTAGGGTTAGGGTGAGGGAAAAGTAAGGGTAAGTATTAGGTTAAGGTTAAGGGTAAGGTTAAGGTTAAGTGTAAGTTTTAGGGTAAGGGTTAATGTAAGGGTCAGGGTAAGGGTTCAGGTAAGGTTTAGGCTTAGGGTTAGGTTAAGGTTAAGTGTTAGGGTAAGCGAAAGTTGTATGGATAAGGATAAGTGTAAGGGATAGGGTAAGGGTAAGTGTTAGGGTAAGGGTAAGGTTAATGGTAACCGTAAGTGTAAGGGTAAGGGTTAGGATAAGTGGAAGGGTAAGGGTAAGGGTAAGGGGAACGGGAAGTCTAAGGGTACGGGTCAGGGTAAAAGTTAGAGTAAGGGTTAGGGTTAGGGTTCGGTAAGGATAAGTGTTAGGGTAATGGTTACAGTTAATGTTAGGGTTATGGTGAGGGAAACGTAAGGGTATGTATTAGTTTCAGGGTAAGGTTAAAGTTAAGATTAAGTGTAAGGTTTAGGTTAAGGGTTAGGGTTAGAGTAAGGGTTAGGGTAAGGGTAAGGGTTAGGGTTAATGTAAGGGTCAGGGTAAGGGTTGGGGTAAGGTTTAGGTTAAGGGTAAAAGTAAGTATAATGGTAAGGGTAAGGGTGAGGGTTAGGGTAATGGTTAGCTTTAGGTAAGGGTGAGGGTTAGGGTAAGGTTTAGAATTAGGCAAAGGGTAAGTGTAGCAGAAAGGGTAAGGTTTAGGATAAGGGTAAGTGTTAGGATAAGGGTAAGGATTAGGGTTAGCTTAATTGTAAGGTTAAGGGTAATTGTACGAGTAATTGCTAGGGTAAGTGCAAGCGTAAGTGTACATGTAAGAGTTGTTGTATGGCTAATGATAAGGGTTAGGTTAAGGTTAAGGTTTATGTTAAGTGTAAGTGTAACGGTAACAGAGACAGTAAAGGTAAGGGTAAGGGGAACGGTAAGGTTAAGGCTACAAGTACGTGTTAGGGTATGGGTTATGGTAAGGGTAAGGGTTAGAGTAAGGGTTAGAGTTATGGTTAGGGTTTGGGTAAGGGTAAGTGTTAGGGTAATGGTTAGGGTTAGTTTTAGGGTTAAAGTCAGGAAAACGTATGCGTAAGTATTAGGTGAATGTTAAGGGTAAGATTAAGGTTAAGAGTAAGTGTAAGGTTTAGGGTAAGGGTTAGGGTTAATGTAAGGGTCAGGGTAAGGGCTGGGGTAAGGTTTAGGGTTAGGGTTAGGTTAAGGGTAAGGATTAGGGTAAGGGTAAGGGTATGGATAAGGATAAGTGTAAGTGTTAGGGTAAGGGTAATGTTAAAGGTAACAGTAAGTGTAAGGAGAAGGGTTAGGGTAAGGGTAAGAGTAAGAGTATTGGTAATGATAAGGGTGAGGGTTACAGTAGGGGTAAGTGTAAGGTTTAGATTTAGGCTAAGGGTAAGTGTAGCAGAAAGGGTAAGGTTTACTGTAAGGTTTAAGGTTTCGGCTTAGGTTAAGGGTAAGGGTAAGGGTAAGGGTAATTGTACGAGGAATTGCTAGGGTAAGTGTAAGCGTAAGTGTACATGTAAGTGTTGTTGTATGGCTTATGGTAAGGGTAAGGTCAAGGGTAAGGTTTATATTAAGGGTAAGCGTAAGGGTAACGGATAGAGTAAGGGTAAGGGTAAGGGTAAGGGTAAGGGTAAGGGTAAGGGTAAGGGTAAGGGTAAGGGTAAGGGTAAGGGTAAGGGTAAGGGTCAGGGTAAGGGTTAGAGTAAGGGTTAGGGTTAGGGTTAGGGTTAGGGTAAGGTTAAGTGTTAGGGTAATGGTTAGGGTTCGTTTTAGGGTTAAAGTCAGGAAAACGTATGCGTAAGTATTAGCTGAATGTTAAGGGTAAGGTTAAGGTTAACAGTAAGTGTAAGGTTTAGGGTAAGGGTTAGGGTTAATGTAAGGGTCAGGGTAAGGGTTGGGGTAAGGTTTAGGTTAAGGGTAAAAGTAAGTATAATGGTAAGGGTAAGGGTGAGGCTTAGGGTAATGGTTAGATTTAGGTAAGGGTGAGGGTTAGGGTAAGGTTTAGAATTAGGCAAACGGTAAGTGCAGCAGAAAGGGTAAGGTTTAGGATAAGGGTAAATGTTAGGATAAGGTTAAGGTTTAGGGTTAGCTTAATAGTAAGGTTAAGAGTAATTGTACGAGTAATTGCTAGGGTAAGTCAAGCGTAAAAGTACATGTAAGTGTTGTTGTATGGCTTATGATAAGGGTAAGGCTAAGGTTAAGGTTTATGTTAAGTGTAAGTGTAAGGGTAACAGAGACAGTAAAGGTAAGGGTAAGGAGAACGGTAAGGTTAAGGCTACAAGTACGTGTTAGGGTATGGGTTATGGTAAGGGTAAGTGTTAGGATAAGGGTAAGGTTAAGGGTAAGGGTAATGGTATGGATAAGGGTTAGGGTAAGTTTAAGGGTACAGGTCAGGTGTAATAGTAAGTGTAAGGGTACGGGTCATGGTAAGGGTTAGAGTAAGGGTTTGAGTAAGGGTAAGGGTAAGGGTTAGGATAAGTGTAAGGGTGCAAGCAAGGATTAGGGCAAGAGTAAGTGTAAGGGTAATAGTAAGGGTTAGGGTAAGTGTAAGGGTAAGGGAAAGTGTTAGGATATGTTTTAGGGGAAGCGGAAGGGTAAGGGTTAGGTTAAGTGTAAGGGGAAGGGGAAGGTAAGGGGAAGGGTTGGAGTAAGGTATAGGGTAAGGGTAAGGTTATGGTTAAAGGAAAGAGTAAGGGTAAGGAAAAAGTAAAGGTAAGGATTTGGGTAATGGTAAGGGTGAGAAGGGTTAGAGTAAGGGTTACAGTAAGGGTTAGGTAACGCAGTGTACAACCTGGGACGTCACACGCAGAGCTGCCTCTGGCAAGGTGAGTGAGGAACAGATGTAGCAGTTGTTGTGTTGTAGGTCTGTCTCACTGTTCCTCTAAGCATCCCCTCTTTGTCTTTTAGAGGTGTTGTAGCTGTTTGAAGAGGGTAGGTTGAAGCATCTGCCTCGGGGGCTGGTAAGCGGCAGAGGTAAGGGAGCAGATGAGAGTAACTTACCTAGTTGTGCTGTGTCTTTGGATGCTGCATCGGCCTATGCGTTTCTTTTTCTTTCACAGGTGTCTCGCACAGGCTCAAAGGAGCAAACTGCACTCTGAAGAGCTGTGTAAGAAGAGGGGCTGGTCGTGAGCTGGGTTGGAGCAGAACGACCAAGTAGCACAAGGTGACTATGAAAGGTGTCCGTCTTGCTTTGCAGGTGCCGTGGCAGGCTCTCCACAGAAGTGGATAAGGATATGAGATAAGGCCAGAGAGCGACAAGGAGCGGCACGTGCAGGGATGGTTTTGAAGCGCTGCGGTGGCTTACTCTTCTGTTCATCAGGTGCCACAGGCAAGGTGGGTTGTAACATCAGTCATTATATTTGCATGAAAGCAGTTCACTTGAACGCCACAGTGCATCTGAGTAGGGTGTTCTAGCAGAACAAGCTTGTCTGGCACAGCGGTGCCTGATGGCAGTGTGTTTCCTCAGGTGAAGAGGTGCCTGAAGCCCCATCCTATCTAGCCTGCACACAATTATCTGAGAATGAAAGCTGCTTTCCAGTAATTCAGAAAGCCAAGATACGTCTCAGCCTTGAGCATCTCGGGCTTTTGGGCCTGTCTGTAACATTTGGCACCAGCACTAATACTTTTTTTGGCATATGTTTAGCGTTTGGGGCCTGTGTCTGGGATTTGGGCCCTGTCTCGAACCACTGGGGCTTTGTCCTGGGTTTTGGAGCCTGCCTCTAGAGTTCAGGGCCTGTGATTAGGCTTTTGGGGTCTGTGTCTGGGGGCCGGTATCTGGGGGCAAGGGGGGAGCTGCTTGTAGACCCTTGGGGCCAGCATTGAGGGGGTTGGGAGCTGACTCTACGCCTTTGGGGCCTGCTTCTGGGGGCGGGGGGGGGGGGGTTGAGACCAGCATCTGGGGGAGGGGTGGGAGCTGCTTGTACACCTTTGTGGCCTGCATCTGTGGGGGGTCAGGGCCTGTGTCTAGCGGGCTGGGAACTGCTTGTACAATGTAGGAATCTGTTTCTGCAGGGTGGCTGGGAGCTGTTTGTACAACTTTGGGGCTAGCATCTGGGGGTGGCTGGGAGCTGCCTGTACACTGTAGGGGCCTGTGTTTGTGGGGGGCTTGGGGGCCTCCCTCGGGGGGGGGGGGGGGGGAGGGTTGGGAGCTGCTTGTATAGGGTAGGGGGCCTGCCTGGCAGGGGTTGGGAGCTGCTTGTAGAATTTGGGTCGCTGTGTCTGGGGGGGCGGTTGGGGCCTGTGTCTCAGGGGTGTTGGGAACTGGTTGTACACCTTTGGGTCCTGTCTCTGGGGGGGAGCTACTTGTACACTTTTGGGGTCTGTATTTGAGGGGGGTTGGGAGCTGCTTGTGCACTTTGGACCTATGTTTAGGCTGGTTGGGAGGTGCTCATGCATTCTAGGTGCCTCCCTTTTGAGAAGAGTTGGGGCCTGCATCTGTGGGTGGTTGGGAGCTGCTTGTACACTATAGGGGCCATGGTCTTGGAGGGGGGTCTGGGCTGTTTATACACCTTTGTGGCCTGTGTTTGGGGGGGGGGGGGTGGGCCTGTGCCTGGGGAAGTTGGGAGGTGTTTGTTCACTCTAGGAGCCTCCATTTGGGGGTCTTTGGGGCCTCCCTTTGAGGGGGAGGGAGTTGGGAGTTGGTTGTACACCTCCGCATCCCATGTCTTGGGGGGGGGTGTGGGGGGAGTGGGACCGGCCTCTGAAGGGGCGGGTTGTGAGCTGCTTGTACACCTGTGTCGGGGGGAGGGTATGGGGGTTGGCGGGGGTCGGGTCCGGGTCTTGGGCCAGTGTCTGGGTGGAGTCCAGTTCTTGGGAGGGGGTGGTGGGGTAGGAGCTGCTTGTGGGCAGTTGGGGTCTGCATCTGGGTGTAGTTGGTGCCTGCTTCTGTTGGCAGTTTGGGGCCTGCTTGTAGACTTGTGCAGCCTGGGTTTGGGGGCTTTTCTGTAACGTTTGGGGCCTGCATTTTTGCTTTGGGATGCATCTTGAGCTTTTGAGGCCTAGCAGTAGCATTTGGGGCCTGCATCTGGGGCTTTTCTGTAGCATTTTGGTTGCGTATTTGTGATTTGGGGCCTGTATCGTGGGTTTTGCCTTTTTTGTAGTTTCCATCTTTGTGTGTGTGTGTTTCGTTGTTGGTTGTCTGGGGTTAGGGGCAGTTTGGGGTTTGGATTAAGGTCAGTGTCATTAGCGTTAGGGGGTTGATAATAAGGGTTAGGGTTGTGGTTAGAGTTGTTAGGTTTAAGGGGAATAAGGATTTCAGGGTAAGGGGATCAAGGTTGTGGGAATAAAAATGTTGTTTTTGCGCAGTTACATCCTGTAGAGGGAAGGAAGGTGGTATTGAGATATGCTTGCAGTGATAAGACAGCTTAACAGTGTGAAATGAGTTCATCTGATTCGTGTCAATATGGAACAATGCTAGGGCCGCATGATATGATGAAAAGTCTGAGAAAACCAGAGTGGATAATATATATAGTTCTTGTATCTTGCAAAGGAATGGTCCAGCAATTCGGGTCAATAGGGGATAAGAGAACAAAGGGGTTTCAGAATAACTGCTATTACAACTGTTGCATTCCCATGCACTATGCAAGTGTCTGCCATCCAGCCAAGATGGACAAAGGAGAAGGACAAGAGAAAAGCCTGGGAGGAAGACTACGAGCCTTCAGTACAAGCGGCCCCCAGAGGGACCACCGGAGACTGATAACGCATGCACCAGTGGGAGGGTTTGGATTCTGGGAACTAATTAGAATAACCCTGCCTTTTGTAGAAGTAGTAATGAATATGTATTAGCCTAGCAGCATAAAAACCAGCCGCCTGATGTAACTTGTGTGCGTCTTGGTGGAGCAGAGACTCCTGGCGCACCCAGCGCTGCTTGCTTACCTCTATTCCTTTAATAAATTGTAAATTTCAATTGCAATCCTATTTGGGACCCAGTCATTTATTACAAGTGGGGGCTCGTCCGGGAGGGCTTTGGTTCCTGATTTCTGGTTTGATCTAGGAGAGGCACCCCCACCATTTGGTGGCTGCTCTTTGAGTCAGGTCGGAACTAATGGCATCTTGAACCTGAATAAAGGTAAGCAAAGTTTCTGATTATTTTTTTCCGCTCCCTTGCCAGCTGCAGCACTATATTTTGCCCGTAATTGTGTGTGTGAAGATCCGAACAAAGATGACGGAGTCGTAAGCATTTAAAGCGTATACCATTCGGTTGGGTGGGGTTCGGTTGCCTGTGTGTGTAAGAGTGTGACTGAGATGGAACTTAGTTCCGAAGCGATTGTGGAGGTCTTCTAACCGCGGTTCCAATCTCCCGCGAGGGACTTGGCCGGTGAAGGACCAAAGGGATTCCTATAGGATTTGTGGGTGTGTGATAGGTCCTCGACCCCCTGCAAGACACTCTTACTAAGGTAACCAAGGGCTGTGGGAATTGCCATAGTAAAATTCCTAGATGGGTCAGACAAAATCGAAGACCAGAGACCAGAAGAAAGGGAGCAAATTACCAGTCATACCACCAGAAAGTCCATTAGGAATAACGATTAGAAATTGGAATGATAGGGACCCCAGAAAAGGAAAAAGTAAATTAAAAATGGTCCAGTATTGTGTGACAGAATGGCCAAAGGAGCCTTTAAGACTACATGTCTTTTGGCCTGTTTTTGGATCCTTCGAAGACTGGATTTGCCAGGCCTTAAATATCCATGTTAATTCAAAGGAACCTTTTAGCCAGGAAGAAAGTGATTATGCAGGATTATGGATCAGGAGGACTTCACGTCCTTTTCCAGCCTCAATATTTACACTAAAAGCAGGTAAGAAATTTGAAGAACAAGAAGAACATGAAAAAGAAAAAGAAGATAAACGTGAGCCGTTGGATAAGCTACCACCTCCATATCCTAACAATCCACCCTCGGCAGCTCCCCCTCCGGTGGCTGTGGTATCGCCACCAGTACCACCGTTGCCCCAGCTTCCACCACCAACAGCACCAGAATTAGACCGACCTCCGGCCGCATGCAGGAGAAGTAGGACGGACGTATCTGAGAGGGCTTCTCTATATCCCTTAAGGGAGGTAACTGGTGTATAACTGGTGCGCGTCTTGGTGGAGCAGAGACTCCCAGCGTACCCAGCACTGTTTGCTTACCTCTATTCATTCAGTGAATTGTAAACTTTGATTGTAATCCTATTTGGGACTTTTATTTATTATAACAGACAACCTTGTAAAACGCAGACAACCAGAATCCTTACAGCAATTAGGTGGAAATCACGGCGTAAGAAACATTACCACCTCAAAGAGTAAAAACCTCAAAAGAAATGTGACTTGTAACAGGCTAGCAGCTGTGTATTTTCTGTGAAGCACCAGCTAGATTATGAACCTTGAATAGCACGGTTAAAGGGGAAACAGGGGAGGGTCCCGGTCCTCGGCAGAAAAAAAAAGTGTATAAACTGTGTATGGAATTAGTAGGCACCCTCCTGCTTGTGGGACACCCGCCATTGTAATTGCGAATAATAATGCTACTGTACGGAGATCCTCGACTCAGCCTATGCTATTTGCTACAGATTGATTCAGGGTTTTAAGGTTTCAGGGACTGGGCACTAGGGTTGGGTTTCAGGGTAAGGGGTTTCAGGGTTTATGTTTAGGATTTTAAGGTTTTTAGGGTTGGAGTTTTAACGGTTAGGGTTTTAAGGATTTGGGGGTTAGGGTTTTAAGGGTTTCAGGGTTAGCGTGTTAGTGTATTAGAGTTTTTTGGGTTGTAGTGTTGATATGTTTTTTAGGGTTAGAGTCTTAAGGTTTTATTTTTGGTCAGTTATTTACGGTTAGGGTTTTAAGGGTTTTTTTTTTGTTGTTGTTTTGTTTTGTTTTGTTTTGTTTTGTTTTTCAGGTTAGGTTCTCCAGGGCCAGGGTTTTGAGTATCCTAATTTTGGGGGTTTGGATTTTGAGCATCTTAATTTTGGGGGTTAGGCTTTTGTGTGCCCTAATTTTTTGGGATCGGCTTTCAAGCATCCTAAGTAGTTGGGTTAGGGTTTTGAGCATCTTAATATTTTGGGTCTGGGTAAGGAGCATCCTCAGTTTCCAGGATAGGGTTTGGAGCGTCCTAATGTTTTGGGTTGGGGCTTTGAGCGTCCTAATGTTTTTGGGTTAGGGTTTGGAGCGTCCTAAATTTTCAGGATAGGGTTCTGAGCATCTCAGTGTTTCCAGGATAGGGTTTTGAGCGTCCTAAGTTTTTGGGATAGGTCTTTGAGCTTCCTAATGTTTTCCGGATAGGGTTTGGAGCATCTTAATGTTTTGGGTTTGGGTTTTGAGCGTCCAAAGTGTTATAAGTTGCCCCCTTAATTAATTTTCAGAGAGCATTGTATTAATCATAGAAAGGAATTTATTGAGTAAGCAAACATCAAGCAAAACAGCACTGGGCAGCCGGGGAGTCTCAGCTCCGCCAACGGCACGCACCTCACCCCTGCCAGGGTCCCTTTTTATACCTTGCTAATTCTGGGATTACGCAGCACATCCTGGTATATTCTGCGACTGCGCGCACTGTTGCGCGCAAAAGAATTTTTAAGAATTTAAATCTCTTTAAAAAGAAAATTAAGCAAAAGAATTTTCATAGTGTCTAGGCAAGCATTATGCAGCTCCTTACTTCAGCAGGGAGCTTTCGCAACTCCCGCTCCTCAAACAGAACTCCTTGTTTTTGTAATACAAAAGACAATGAACAAACATTTATGGTGTATTACCCTAAGTTTTTGGGCTAGGGCTTTGAGAATTCCTAACGTTTTGGGTTGGGTTTTGAGCATCCTAAGATTTTGGGTTAGGGGTTTTAGGCATAGGTCTTCAGGGGTTTAGTGTGGTAAATAGTTTGGGTTAGGTCTGTAGGGGTTCCGAGGTTTTTTGGATGTTAGGGCTTGAGGCTTTTTTTGTAAGGGCGGTGAGGGTTCCAGTGAGTGTTGGTAAATGCAGTTCTCGAGCACTCGGCCTGTGATTGGCCATGCTGGCTGTGCGGGGAATGCTGGTAGGTGTAGTTTTCCGGCACTGGGAGGCCATGTTGTGTGCCCAGAGCATGCCGGGAGATGTAGTTCTCGGGACTCCGGACTTCCGGGAGGCCATGTTGCGTACCCATGGTATGCCGGGAAATGTAGTTGTCGGATTCGGGACTTCCGGGAGGCCATGTTGAATGCCCAGAGCATACCGGGAGATGTAGTTCTCGGGAACTAGGGTTAGGTTTAGGGGCTAGGGCTGGGGCTAGAGTTAGGGTTTCGGGTGAGGGTTGGGGTTGGGGGTTATTGTTAGGGTTAGTGGTTTAGGGTTAGGCTTAGAGGGTTATGGTTAGGGGTAGGTTTAGAGGGTTAGGGTAAGGGTTAGGGGTTGGGACTGTGGTTAGGCTTAGGGTAAGGGTTAGGGTGAGAGTATTAGGGTTAGGGTTCGGGTTCAGATTAGGGTAAGGGTAAGGGTTAGGGCAAAGGTAAGTGTTAGGGTAAGGCTAAGGGTAAGGCTTAGGGTAAAGATAAGGTTTAGGGAAAGGGTTACGTTTAGGGTAAGGGTTGGGGTAAGGGTTAGGGTAAGGGTAAGAGTTAGGGTAAAGGATAGAGTAATGGTAAGTATAAGGGTAGGGTAAGGATTAGGGTGAGGATAAGGTTTAGGGAAAGGGTTAGGTTTAGGGTAAGAATAAGGGTAAACTAATGGTTAGGATAACGGTAAGGGTTAGGGTAAATGTTTTCATTTGTTAAAGCTGAAATGCAGTATGTAATCTGGGACGTCACAGCCAAATCTGCCTATGGCAAGGTGAGAGAGGAAAAGATGGAGCAGATGTTCTACTCCTAGTTTTTTCTTTATACGTAAATAAAAGTTTGAGCTAATTCCAGTTGGAAGAGTTCCAATTACTTGCTTGGTCATAATGTCTTTTAATATGGAAAGCTGCAGCAAAAGCATGGGGATTTTTGCTTCTAGAAACACCCTAGTTCGCTTGTCTGCACTATGCATGCTTTTGAGCTAAAACTGATTAAAAAATAAAAAGAAAAATCACACACACACAAAAAAAAGAAAAAAAAAACACACCACAGCTGCTGCTGCTCTCTTCCTACTTCCTTGTGCTTTGCCCCTACCCTTCCCAGGTGATTGGGTTTGGGTGCTAGGCGAGGCCAAATGGTATATGAGTTCCAGACATCCCCTCAGAGAGCTCATACTGCTTGGGCTGCTCTTTGGGGTGTTTGTTTTTCCTTCGGTCAGTTGCAGGCTTCTTCAGGTGGATGAGAGTTTATGGACTGATGCGTTTCCAAGTAGCGAGGGGTACGCACATCTTTTTGAGGTAACAGCTAGTAGGATCTGTTAGAATAAACTGATGTAGTACTTGGTGCCTTTATTGCATGCAGTTCTTTATCAGGTGAGTAACTGTTGCGAGTAACTGAAGTCAATGTTACTTGGTGTGTTTGCTATGCAGTGCCTGTGCGGACTATTGCACGAGACACAGCTTTCTGACATCTGGCCCAGCAACTACTAAATAAGGGGAGGGGAGAAGCTGAAGAACGACCAAAGGACAAAGCCTGGGAGGAAGACTACGAGCCTTCAGTACGAGCGGCCCCCAGAGGGACCACCGGAGACTGATAACGCCTGCACCAGTGGGAGGGTTTGGATTCTGGGAACTAATTAGAATAACCCTGCCTTTTGTAGAAGTAGTAATGAATATGTATTAGCCTAGCAGCATAAAAACCAGCCGCCTGATGTAACTTGTGTGCGTCTTGGTGGAGCAGAGACTCCTGGCGCACCCAGCGCTGCTTGCTTACCTCTATTCCTTTAATAAATCATAAACATTAATTGTAAGCCTATTTGGGACTCGGTCATTTATTACAAGTGGTACCTCCCGATGGGTGGAAGCTGTCGGGATAGCTCGGGATGCTGAGGCGTGGTGCTGCAAGGAGGTTGGTGGTCGGTGGCTTCTGTGGAAAAGGCGCTTGTATGGGGGCCTGCGCGTTCAGAGGAACCTTGACAGGCTGCAGATAGGGGCAGGCAGGAACCTTTTGAAGTTCAGGAGAGGGAAATGCCAAGCCCTACCCCTAGGGAGAAACACCTCTGTTTACCAGCACTGGCTAGCTCGATACTGAATAAGCATTTCTTCATGGAAGGGGTGCTTTGCTATTAGAACAGGCTGCCCGGGGAAGTGGTAAGAGACCCGATCCTTAAAAGTATTGACGAGACATGTGCACATAGCCCGGGAGTCCGTCCTCCGGCAGGGCGGGAGCTGGCTCTTCCGAGCCCCTGTGCTCCGGTCTTGTGCGACGCGTTTGCAAGCAGCACCGGGTGCCGGGTCCGACATCGGACGGTTCGGGGACGGCGATTTCGGGGCCGTCGGCCAGCGGGGGCCGGCTATCTCGTGTCCCGGGGATCCGAATTCAGGGGGCGTGGGGGCCGGCCGTGCAGTGAAGCGGGGGGCTGGCGTTCGCCGGCTTCCCAGAGAGCGGGCTTTCGGTGCCGTGCGGTTCGGTGGCCGGCCGTCCCGAAACCCTGGGCACCGGTCTTGTGCTAGACTCAGCGGGGTCCGGGGCCGAACTCGGCTTCTCGGGGCCGGCGGTCCCGGTGTCCAGGTGTCCCGCCTCGGGCGGCGCGGGGCCGGCTGTCCCTAGCAGCTGGGCTCCCAAGAGCTTCTGGGCTCCCAAGCGTCGCCCAAGACCGGATCCCAGAGAATCGGGACGGCCGGCCACACCGCTGCGACTAGCACAAGCGTCTCCCGACAACGGAGCCCAGGGGCTTGCGAGGGTCAGATTCCGCGCCCCGGGATAGAGAAACGGGGAGCGCAGGTCGGCCGGCCGCAGCTTCGCACGGGACCGAACCCCCTGTCTCCGGCACGGCCAGACCCCGAGCCGGCAGACAGCAGCCTCCCGCTTCACGGCACAGTCGGCCCCCAACCCGCCCGAGTTCTGATCGCCGGGACACGGGACAGCCGGCCGCGCCGCCCGAGGCCGGACACCTGGAGCCCGGGACCGCCGTCCCTGACAAAGCCAAAGTCGGACCCGGACCCCGGTGCGGCTAGCACACGCGTCGCCCAGGACCGCAGCCTAGGACCTCGGGACGGTCGCATCCCGCGCCTCCGGCAGGAGCTACCCGGGAGGGCAGGACGGCCTGCCGCAGCTCCGCAAGAGACCGAACCTGCTGGATTCCGGGACGGCCAGAGCCCGAGCCGGTGGGCAGCAGCCTCCCGCTTCACGGCTCGGCAGTGAAGCTCACGGTTCATCGCCCGGCTCAGGGTTCGTCGCCCGACTTCGGACCCACGGGACAGCCGGCACCCGCGCCGCCGGAGGCCGGACACACGGGCCTTGGGATCGCCGTCCCCGAACCGCACGAAGTCACACACGGTCTCCGGTGCGTCCAGCACACGCATCGCAAAGACCGGAGCCCAGATTATAGGATCAGCCAGCCCCGCGCCGCCCGAGGTCGGACCGGGAACCCGGTGCGCTTGGCACATGCGTCGCCCAAGAACGGCGCCCAGGGCCGCGGGATGGTCGTGCCTCACTCAGCCCGAGTTCGGACCCCCGGAACACGCGACAACTGGCACCCGCGCCACCGGAGGACAGAATCCCGTGCCCCAGGGGGATCACCGTCCTCAAAGCGCCCGAAGTCGGCTCCGGACCTCGCTGCGTCTGGCACACGCCTCGCCCAAGACCGGAGCACAGGTTCTAGGGACAGACAGCTCCAGAGCCGTCCGAGGTCGTACCGGCAACCCGGTGCGGTTGACACACGCGTCGCCAAAGACCGGAGCCCTGGGAAGCGTGATGGCCGGACCCCACGCAGCCCTAGTTCGGACCCACGGGACACGGGACAGCCGGCACCCGTGCCTGGCTCTTGGGGACTTGGAAGGAGTCCTGATGCTGTGCCAGCACTATGCAGCAATAGACACAACACTGGAGTGATTTCAGTGTTGTTCCAGCTACGAGTGCAGAGTACAGCACTGTGCGGGCTGCTGCAGGGAAAAGGTGACTCCAGCTGAGACAGACCCAACACAACTTCCACCCCTTATTCCATAACATTTGTGTCACAATCAGGTACAGTTTAGTATATAGATGGTCTCATCACCATAGTTTTCTATCCATTGAAGCATTTTTATGTCTGTACTTCTCTTTATTTTATAGGTCTTTTCCCAAAATGCTCATAAAAACTGTTGATGGTTTCACCATCATCTGTCAAAGTGGTCACTCAGGGCAGGCGAAGTTGGTTTTCTTACCACCAGCACCAGCTTTGCTCACATCACTGTTGCACTTGCCTGGTTCCTTGCAAAGTTGACCTTTCATTGGTTCTGCAGTGTCCTCCTACAACACATAACTTGGATGACAGATTAATTTTCTCCCAGTGTTAAATCTCCTTGAGGCACACACTTGATATCCCCATCTTTCTGCATCACCCACCAGGTATACCCTGGACCTTGGGCAAAGACAATCCCACGAGTGGGTTTGCCTTTTCCCATGGCAGGGGCAACCCACACCGCCTTGCCCATCCACTTCCCCACATGCACTACAGGGACTTTAGCGTCTCCCACAGTGTGTAGGGGTTTTGTTTCAGCAGGACCAGCACGGCTTTCAGACCCCCTGTTGTTAACTAGCCAAGTGGCCTCTGGTAGATTTATATCCCAATGTTTCCATGTCGCAGCACCCAATGCTCGCAGCATAGTTTTTAACAATCCATTGTACCTCTCAACCTTCCCAGAGGCTTGTGGGTGATAAGGGATGTGATACACCCGTTCAATGGCCCAGATACACCCATCTCTTGGCCCAGAAAGTGATCAAATTGTTTCGGAAGTGACTCCCATTGTCGGACTCAATTCTTTCTGGTGGACCATGTCGCCACAGCACTTGCCTTTCCAGGCCCAAGATAGTGTTTCGGGCCGTGGCATGGTTTACAGGATATGTTTCCAGCCACCCAGTAGTTGCTTCTTCCATGGTGAGTATGTACCGTTTGCCTTGGCTGGTTTGTGGAAGTGGTCCGATGTAGTCAATCTGCCAGACCTCACCATATCGAAATCCAAGCCATCTCCCCCTATTCCAGGGAGACTTTACCCTCATGGCTCGTTTGATTGCAGCACAGCTCTCACACTGATGGGTAACCTGTGTGACGGCCTCAATGGTCAGTTCCTCTTTCGAGTCACTCAATATAGAGGACTCACAAGCTGACTATAGCCTGACACATGCATTCTCCAAAATCCCACAAGACCTAGGAACGCTTCTGTTTCTTTTTTGCTGGTTGGCGGAGCCAGAACTGTTATTTTGTTAATCACATCCGTCGGAATGTGGCGACGTCCATCCTGCCATTTTACCCCCAAGAACTGGATTTCCTGTGCAGGTCCCTTGACCTTATTCTGTTTAATGGCAAATCCAGCTTTCAGGAGAATTGGAATTATTTTCTTCCCTTTCCCAAAAACTTCTTCTGCTGTGTTACCCCATACGATGATATCATCGATATACTGCAGGTGTTCAGGAGCGTTCCCCTGTTCCAGTGTCGTCTGGATCAGTCCATGGCAGATGTCAGGGCTGTGTTTCCACGCGGGGCAGTAGATTCCAAGTATACTGAATGCCCCTGCAAGTGAAAGCAAATTGTGGCCTGCATGCTGCTGCTAGACGGATAGAGAAAAATGCATTAGCAGTATCGATAGTAGCATTCCACTTGGCTGCCTTTGAGTCTAGTTCGTACTGGAATTCTAGCATGTCTGGCACTGCTGCACCAACACACGGGGTCCCGGTCCAACCTCGGGAGGCTCGGGGACGGTGGTCCCGAGGCCCGTGTGTCCGGCCTCCGGCGGCGCGGGTGCCGGCTGTCCCGTGGGTCCGAAGTCGGGCGACGAACCCTGAGCCGGGCGATGAACCGTGAGCTTCACTGCCGAGCCGTGAAGCGGGAGGCTGCTGCCCACCGGCTCGGGCTCTGGCCGTCCTGGAATCCAGCAGGTTCGGTCTCTTGCGGAGCTGCGGCAGGCCGTCCTGCCCTCCCGGGTAGCTCCTGCCGGAGGCGCGGGATGCGACCGTCCCGAGGTCCTAGGCTGTGGTCCTGGGCGACGCGTGTGCTAGCCGCACCGGGGTCCGGGTCCGACTTTGGCTTTGTCAGGGACGGCGGTCCCGGGCTCCAGGTGTCCGGCCTCGGGCGGCGCGGCCGGCTGTCCCGTGTCCCGGCGATCAGAACTCGGGCGGGTTGGGGGCCGACTGTGCCGTGAAGCGGGAGGCTGCTGTCTGCCGGCTCGGGGTCTGGCTGTCCCGGAGACAGGGGGTTCGGTCCCGTGCGAAGCTGCGGCCGGCCGACCTGCGCTCCCCGTTTCTCTATCCCGGGGCGCGGAATCTGACCCTCGCAAGCCCCTGGGCTCCGTTGTCGGGAGACGCTTGTGCTAGTCGCAGCGGTGTGGCCGGCCGTCCCGATTCTCTGGGATCCGGTCTTGGGCGACGCTTGGGAGCCCAGAAGCTCTTGGGAGCCCAGTTGCTAGGGACAGCCGGCCCCGCGCCGCCCGAGGCGGGACACCTGGACACCGGGACCGCCGGCCCCGAGAAGCCGAGTTCGGCCCCGGACCCCGCTGAGTCTAGCACAAGACCGGTGCCCAGGGTTTCGGGACGGCCGGCCACCGAACCGCACGGCACCGAAAGCCCGCTCTCTGGGAAGCCGGCGAACGCCAGCCCCCCGCACGGCCGGCCCCCACGCCCCCTGAATTCGGATCCCCGGGACACGAGATAGCCGGCCCCCGCTGGCCAACGGCCCCGGAATCGCCGTCCCCGAACCGTCCGATGTCGGACCCGGCACCCGGTGCTGCTTGCAAACGCGTCGCACAAGACCGGAGCACAGGGGCTCGGAAGAGCCAGCTCCCGCCCTGCCGGAGGACGGACTCCCGGGCTATGTGCACATGTCTCGTCAATACTTTTAAGGATCGGGTCTCTTACCACTTCCCCGGGCAGCCTGTTCTAATAGCAAAGCACCCCTTCCATGAAGAAATGCTTATTCAGTATCGAGCTAGCCAGTGTTGGTAAACAGAGGTGTTTCTCCCTAGGGGTAGGGCTTGGCATTTCCCTCTCCTGAACTTCAAAAGGTTCCTGCCTGCCCCTATCTGCAGCCTGTCAAGGTTCCTCTGAACGCGCAGCCCCCCATACAAGCGCCTTTTCCACAGAAGCCACCGACCACCAACCTCCTTGCAGCACCACGCCTCAGCATCCCGAGCTATCCCGACAGCTTCCACCCATCGGGAGGTACCACTTGTAATAAATGACCGAGTCCCAAATAGGCTTACAATTAATGTTTATGATTTATTAAAGGAATAGAGGTAAGCAAGCAGCGCTGGGTGCGCCAGGAGTCTCTGCTCCACCAAGACGCACACAAGTTACATCAGGCGGCTGGTTTTTATGCTGCTAGGCTAATACATATTCATTACTACTTCTACAAAAGGCAGGGTTATTCTAATTAGTTCCCAGAATCCAAACCCTCCCACTGGTGCAGGCGTTATCAGTCTCCGGTGGTCCCTCTGGGGGCCGCTCATACTGAAGGCTCGTAGTCTTCCTCCCAGGCTTTGTCCTTCGGTCGTTCTTCAGCTTCTCCCCTCCCCTTATTTAGTAGTTGCTGGGCCAGATGTCAGAAAGCTGTGTCTCGTGCAATAGTCCACACAGGCACTGCATAGCAAACACACCAAGTAACATTGACTTCAGTTACTCGCAACAGTTACTCACCTGATAAAGAACTGCATGCAATAAAGGCACCAAGTACTACATCAGTTTATTCTAACAGATCCTACTAGCTGTTACCTCAAAAAGATGTGCGTACCCCTCGCTACTTGGAAACGCATCAGTCCATATACTCTCATCCACCTGAAGAAACCTGCAACTGACCGAAGGAAAAACAAACACCCCAAAGAGCAGCCCAAGCAGAATGAGCTCTCTGAGGGGATGTCTGGGACTCATATACCATTTGGCCTCGCCTAGCACCCAAACCTAATCACCTGGGAAGGGTAGGGGCAAAGCACAAGGAAGTAGGAAGAGAGCAGCAGCAGCTGTGGTGTGGTTTTTTTTTCTTTTTTTTTGTGTGTGTGTGATTTTTCTTTTTATTTTTTAATCAGTTTTAGCTCAAAAGCATGCATAGTGCAGACAAGAGAACTAGGGTGTTTCTAGAAGCAAAAATCCCCATGCTTTTGCTGCAGCTTTCCATATTAAAAGACATTATGACCAAGCAAGTAATTGGAACTCTTGCAACTGGAATTAGCTCAAACTTTTATTTACGTATAAAGAAAAAACTAGGAGTAGAACATCTGCTCCATCTTTTCCTCTCTCACCTTGCCATAGGCAGCTCTGTCTGTGACGTCCCAGATTGCATACTGCATTTCAGCTTTAACAAATGAAAACCTTTACCCTAACCCTTACCCTTATCCTAACCATTAGCTTACCCTTATTCTTACCCTAAACCTAACCCTTTCCCTAAACCTTATCCTCACCCTAAGCCTTACCCTTAGCCTTACCCTAACACTTACCTTTGCCCTAACCCTTACCCTTACCCTAATCTGAACCCGAACCCTAACCCTAATACTCTCACCCTAACCCTTACCCTAACCCTAACCACAGTCCCAACCCCTAATCCTTACCCTAACCCTCTAAACCTACCCCTAACTTATCCCTAACCATAACCCTCTAAGCCTAACCCTAAACCACTAACCCTAACAATAACCCCCAACCCCAACCCTCACCCGAAACCCTAACTCTAGCCCCAGCCCTAGCCCCTAAACCTAACCCTAGTTCCCGAGAACTACATCTCCCGGTATGCTCTGGGCATTCAACATGGCCTCCCGGAAGTCCCGAATCCGACAACTACATTTCCCGGCATACCATGGGTACGCAACATGGCCTCCCGGAAGTCCGGAGTCCCGAGAACTACATCTCCCGGCATGCTCTGGGCACAAAACATGGCCTCCCAGTGCCGGAAAACTACACCTACCAGCATTCCCCGGACAGCCAGCATGGCCAATCACAGGCCGAGTGCTCGAGAACTGCATTTACCAGCACTCACTGGAACCCTCACCACCCTTACAAAAAAAGCCTCAAGCCCTATCATCCAAAAAACCTCGGAACCCCTACAGACCTAACCCAAACTATTTACCACACTAAACCCCTGAAGACCTATGCCTAAAACCCCTAACCCAAAATCTTGGGATGCTCAAAACCCAACCCAAAACGTTAGGAATGCTCAAAGCCCTAGCCCAAAAATTTAGGGCGCTCCAAACCCTAACCCCAAAACATTAAGACGCAAAAAAACCCTAACCCCAAAACTTAGGGTACTACACCATAAATGTTTGTTCATTGTCTTGTATTATAAAAACAAGGAGTTCTGTTTGAGGAGCGGGAGTTGTGAAAGCTCCCTGCTGAAGTAAGGAGCTGCATAATGCTTGCCTAGACACTATGAAAATTCTTTTGCTTAATTTTCTTTTTAAAGAGATTTAAATTCTTAAAAATTCTTTTGCGCGCAACAGTGCACGGAGTCGCAGAATATACCAGGATGTGCTGCGTAATCCCGGAATTAGCAAGGTATAAAAAGGGACCCTGGCAGGGGTGAGGTGCGTGCTGTTGGCGGAGCTGAGACTCCCCGGCTGCCCAGTGCTGTTTTGCTTGATGTTTGCTTACTCAATAAATTCCTTTCTATGATTAATGCAATGCTCTCTGAAAGTTAATTAAGGGGGAAACTTATAACACTTTGGACGCTCAAAACCCAAACCCAAAAACTTTGGACGCTCAAAACCCTATCCCGAAAACACTAGGACGCTCCAAACCCTATCCCGAAAACAGGACGCTCAAAGCCCTAACCCAAAAACATTAGGATGCTCCAAGCCCTAACCCAAAAACATTCGGACGCTCAAAACCCAAACCCAAAACATTAAGATGCTCCAAACCCTATCCGGAAAACATTAGGAAGCTCAAAGACCTATCCCAAAAACTTAGGACGCTCAAAACCCTATCCTGGAAACACTGAGATGCTCAGAACCCTATCCTGAAAATTTAGGACGCTCCAAACGCTAACCCAAAAACATTAGGACGCTCCAAACCCTATCCTGGAAACATTAAGATGCTCAAAACCCTATCCTGAAAAATGAGGATGCTCCTTACCCAGACCCAAAATATTAAGATGCTCAAAACCCTAACCCAACTACTTAGGATGCTTGAAAGCCGATCCCAAAAAATTAGGGCACACAAAAGCCTAACCCCCAAAATTAAGATGCTCAAAATCCAAACCCCCAAAATTAGGATACTCAAAACCCTGGCCCTGGAGAACCTAACCTGAAAAAAAAAAAAAAAAAAAAAAAACCCTTAAAACCCTAACCGTAAATAACTGACCAAAAATAAAACCTTAAGACTCTAACCCTAAAAAACATAAAAACACTACAACCCAAAAAACTCTAATACCCTAACACACTAACCCTGAAACCCTTAAAACCCTAACCCCCAAATCCTTAAAACCCTAACCGTTAAAACTCCAACCCTAAAAACCTTAAAATCCTAAACATAAACCCTGAAACCCCTTACCCTGAAACCCAACCCTAGTGCCCAATCCCTGAAACCTTAAAACCCTGAATCAATCTGTAGCAAATAGCATAGGCTGAGTCGAGGATCTCAGTACAGTAGCATTATTATTCGCGATTACAATGGCGGGTGTCCCACAAGCAGGAGGGTGCCTACTAATTCCATACACAGTTTATACACTTTTTTTTTCTGCCGAGGACCGGGACCCTCCCCTGTTTCCCCTTTAACTGTGCTATTCAAGGTTCATAATCTAGCTGGTGCTTCACAGAAAATACACAGCTGCTAGCCTGTTACAAGTCACATTTCTTTTGAGGTTTTTACTCTTTGAGGTGGTAATGTTTCTTACGCCGTGATTTCCACCTAATTGCTGTAAGGATTCTGGTTGTCTGCGTTTTACAAGGTTGTCTGTTATAATAAATAAAAGTCCCAAATAGGATTACAATCAAAGTTTACAATTCACTGAATGAATAGAGGTAAGCAAACAGTGCTGGGTACGCCGGGAGTCTCTGCTCCACCAAGACGCGCACCAGTTATACACCGGTTACCTCCCTTAAGGGATATAGAGAAGCCCTCTCAGATACGTCCGTCCTACTTCTCCTGCATGCGGCCGGAGGTCGGTCTAATTCTGGTGCTGTTGGTGGTGGAAGCTGGGGCAACGGTGGTACTGGTGGCGATACCACAGCCACCGGAGGGGGAGCCGCCGGGGGTGGATTTTTAGGATATGGAGGTGGTAGCTTATCCAACGGCTCACGTTTATCTTCTTTTTCTTTTTCATGTTCTTCTTGTTCTTCAAATTTCTTACCTGCTTTTAGTGTAAATATTGAGGCTGGAAAAGGACGTGAAGTCCTCCTGATCCATAATCCTGCATAATCACTTTCTTCCTGGCTAAAAGGTTCCTTTGAATTAACATGGATATTTAAGGCCTGGCAAATCCAGTCTTTGAAGGATCCAAAAACAGGCCAAAAGACATGTAGTCTTAAAGGCTCCTTTGGCCATTCTGTCACACAATACTGGACCATTTTTAATTTACTTTTTCCTTTTCTGGGGTCCCTATCATTCCAATTTCTAATCGTTATTCCTAATGGACTTTCTGGTGGTATGACTGGTAATTTGCTCCCTTTCTTCTGGTCTCTGGTCTTCGATTTTGTCTGACCCATCTAGGAATTTTACTATGGCAATTCCCACAGCCCTTGGTTACCTTAGTAAGAGTGTCTTGCAGGGGGTCGAGGACCTATCACACACCCACAAATCCTATAGGAATCCCTTCGGTCCTTCACCGGCCAAGTCCCTCGCGGGAGATTGGGACCGCGGTTAGAAGACCTCCACAATCGCTTCGGAACTAAGTTCCATCTCAGTCACACTCTTACACACACAGGCAACCGAACCCCACCCAACCGAACGGTATACGCTTTAAATGCTTACGACTCCGTCATCTTCGTTCGGATCTTCACACACACAATTACGGGCAAAATATAGTGCTGCAGCTGGCAAGGGAGCTGAAAAAAAGAATCAGAAACTTTGCTTACCTTTATTCAGGTTCAAGATGCCATTAGTTCCGACCTGACTCAAACAGCAGCCACCAAATGGTGGGGGTGCCTCTCCTAGATCAAACCAGAAATCAGGAACCAAAGCCCTCCTGGACGAGCGCCCACTTGTAATAAATGACCGAGTCCCAAATAGGCTTACAATTAATGTTTATGATTTATTAAAGGAATAGAGGTAAGCAAGCAGCGCTGGGTGCGCCAGGAGTCTCTGCTCCACCAAGACGCACACAAGTTACATCAGGCCGCTTGTTTTTATGCTGCTAGGCTAATACATATTCATTACTACTTCTACAAAAGGCAGGGTTATTCTAATTAGTTCCCAGAATCCAAACCCTCCCACTGGTGCAGGCGTTATCAGTCTCCGGTGGTCCCTCTGGGGGCCGCTTGTACTGAAGGCTCGTAGTCTTCCTCCCAGGCTTTTCTCCTGTCCTTCTCCTTTGTCCATCTTGGCTGGATGGCAGACACTTGCATAGTGTCCCATGCAACAGTTGTAATAGTTAGCAGTTATTCTGAAACCCCTTTGTTCTCTTATCCCCTATTGACCCGAATTGCTGGACCATTCCTTTGCAAGATACAAGAACTATATACATTAACCACTCTGGTTTTCTCAGACTTTTCATCATATCATGCGGCCCTAGCATTGGTCCATATTGACACGAATCAGATGAACTCATTTCACACTGTTAAGCTGTCTTATCACTGCAAGCATATCTCAATACCACCTTCCTTCCCTCTACAGGATGTAACTGCGCAAAAACAACATTTTTATTCCCACAACCTTGATCCCCTTACCCTGAAATCCTTATTCCCCTTAAACCTAACAACTCTAACCACAACCCTAACCCTTATTATCAACCCCCTAACGCTAATGACACTGACCTTAATCCAAACCCCAAACTGCCCCTAACCCCAGACAACCAACAACGAAACACACACACACAAAGATGGAAACTACAAAAAAGGCAAAACCCACGATACAGGCCCCAAATCACAAATACGCAACCAAAAAGCTACAGAAAAGCCCCAGATGCAGGCCCCAAATGCTACTGCTAGGCCTCAAAAGCTCAAGATGCATCCCAAAGCAAAAATGCAGACCCCAAACGTTACAGAAAAGCCCCCAAACCCAGGCTGCACAAGTCTACAAGCAGGCCCCAAACTGCCAACAGAAGCAGGCACCAACCACACCCAGATGCAGACCCCAACTGCCCACAAGCAGCTCCTACCCCACCACCCCCTCCCAAGAACTGGACTCCACCCAGACATTGGCCCAAGACCCAGACCCGACCCCCGCCAACCCCTCTACCCTGCCCCTGACACAGGTGTACAAGCAGCTCACAACCCGCCCCTTCAGAGACCGGTCCCACTCCCCCCACCCCCCCCCCCAAGACATGGGATGCGGAGGTGTACAACCAACTCCCAACTCCCTCCCCCTCAAAGGGAGGCCCCAAAGACCCCCAAATGGAGGCTTCTAGAGTGAACAAGCACCTCCCAACTCCCCCAGGCACAGGCCCCCCCCCCCCAAACACAGGCCACAAAGGTGTATAAACAGCCCAGACCCCCCTCCAAGACCATGGCCCCTATAGTGTACAAGCAACTCCCAACCCCCCTCAAATACAGACCCCAAAAGTGTACAAGTAGCTCCCCCCCAGAGACAGGACCCAAAGGTGTACAACCAGTTCCCAACACCCCTGAGACACAGGCCCCAACCCCCTCCCCAGACACAGGGACCCAAATTCTACAAGCAGCTCCCAACCCCCGCCAGGCAGGCCCCCCACCCTATACAAGCAGCTCCCAACCTTCCCCCCTCCCCCGAGGGAGGCCCCCAAGCCCCCCACAAACACAGGCCCCTACAGTGTACAGGCAGCTCCCAGCCACCCCCAGATGCTGGCCCCAAAGTTGTACAAACAGCTCCCAGCCACCCTGCAGAAATAGATTCCTACATTGTACAAGCAGTTCCCAGCCCGCTAGACACAGGCCCTGACCCCCCACAGATGCAGGCCCCAAAGGTGTACAAGCAGCTCCCACCCCTCCCCCAGACGCAGGTCCCAAGCCCCCCCCCGAAACACAGGCCCCTACAACCAGCACCCAACCCCCTACCTCCGATGCCAGGCCCAAAGGTGTAGAAGCAGCTCCAAACCTCCTCCCTCAACCCAGGCTCCAACAGTGTACAAGCAGCTCCCAATCAACCCTCCCCTTCCCCCCCCCTCCCCCCCCGACACAGGCTCCAAAGGAATACAAAGAGCTCCCACCCCTCCCCCAGATGCTGGTCTCAACCCCCCCCGCCCCCAGAAGCAGGCCCCAAAGGCGTAGAGTCAGCTCCCAACCCCCTCAATGCTGGCCCCAAGGGTCTACAAGCAGCTCCCCCCTTGCCCCCAGATACCGGCCCCCAGACACAGACCCCAAAAGCCTAATCACAGGCCCTGAACTCTAGAGGCAGGCTCCAAAACCCAGGACAAAGCCCCAGTGGTTCGAGACAGGGCCCAAATCCCAGACACAGGCCCCAAACGCTAAACATATGCCAAAAAAAGTATTAGTGCTGGTGCCAAATGTTACAGACAGGCCCAAAAGCCCGAGATGCTCAAGGCTGAGACGTATCTTGGCTTTCTGAATTACTGGAAAGCAGCTTTCATTCTCAGATAATTGTGTGCAGGCTAGATAGGATGGGGCTTCAGGCACCTCTTCACCTGAGGAAACACACTGCCATCAGGCACCGCTGTGCCAGACAAGCTTGTTCTGCTAGAACACCCTACTCAGATGCACTGTGGCGTTCAAGTGAACTGCTTTCATGCAAATATAATGACTGATGTTACAACCCACCTTGCCTGTGGCACCTGATGAACAGAAGAGTAAGCCACCGCAGCGCTTCAAAACCATCCCTGCACGTGCCGCTCCTTGTCGCTCTCTGGCCTTATCTCATATCCTTATCCACTTCTGTGGAGAGCCTGCCACGGCACCTGCAAAGCAAGACGGACACCTTTCATAGTCACCTTGTGCTACTTGGTCGTTCTGCTCCAACCCAGCTCACGACCAGCCCCTCTTCTTACACAGCTCTTCAGAGTGCAGTTTGCTCCTTTGAGCCTGTGCGAGACACCTGTGAAAGAAAAAGAAACGCATAGGCCGATGCAGCATCCAAAGACACAGCACAACTAGGTAAGTTACTCTCATCTGCTCCCTTACCTCTGCCGCTTACCAGCCCCCGAGGCAGATGCTTCAACCTACCCTCTTCAAACAGCTACAACACCTCTAAAAGACAAAGAGGGGATGCTTAGAGGAACAGTGAGACAGACCTACAACACAACAACTGCTACATCTGTTCCTCACTCACCTTGCCAGAGGCAGCTCTGCGTGTGACGTCCCAGGTTGTACACTGCGTTACCTAACCCTTACTGTAACCCTTACTCTAACCCTTCTCACCCTTACCATTACCCAAATCCTTACCTTTACTTTTTCCTTACCCTTACTCTTTCCTTTAACCATAACCTTACCCTTACCCTATACCTTACTCCAACCCTTCCCCTTACCTTCCCCTTCCCCTTACACTTAACCTAACCCTTACCCTTCCGCTTCCCCTAAAACATATCCTAACACTTTCCCTTACCCTTACACTTACCCTAACCCTTACTATTACCCTTACACTTACTCTTGCCCTAATCCTTGCTTGCACCCTTACACTTATCCTAACCCTTACCCTTACCCTTACTCAAACCCTTACTCTAACCCTTACCATGACCCGTACCCTTACACTTACTATTACACCTGACCCGTACCCTTAAACTTACCCTAACCCTTATCCATACCATTACCCTTACCCTTAACCTTACCCTTATCCTAACACTTACCCTTACCATAACCCATACCCTAACACGTACTTGTAGCCTTAACCTTACCGTTCTCCTTACCCTTACCTTTACTGTCTCTGTTACCCATACACTTACACTTAACATAAACCTTAACCTTAACCTAACCCTTATCATAAGCCATACAACAACACTTACATGTACTTTTACGCTTGACTTACCCTAGCAATTACTCGTACAATTACTCTTAACCTTACTATTAAGCTAACCCTAAACCTTACCCTTATCCTAACATTTACCCTTATCCTAAACCTTACCCTTTCTGCTGCACTTACCCTTTGCCTAATTCTAAACCTTACCCTAACCCTCACCCTTACCTAAATCTAACCATTACCCTAAGCCTCACCCTTACCCTTACCATTATACTTACTTTTACCCTTAACCTAAACCTTACCCCAACCCTTACCCTGACCCTTACATTAACCCTAACCCTTACCCTAAACCTTACACTTACTGTTAACCTTAACCTTACCCTTAACATTCACCTAATACTTACGCATACGTTTTCCTGACTTTAACCCTAAAACGAACCCTAACCATTACCCTAACACTTAACCTTACCCTAACCCTAACCCTAACCCTAACCCTAACCCTTACTCTAACCCTTACCCTGACCTGTACCCTTACACTTACCCTTACCCTTATACTTACCCTAATACTTACCCATACCATAACCCATACCCTAACACATATTTGTACCCTTAACCTTACCGTTACCCTTAACCTTACCCTTACCCTTACCCTTACCCTTACTCTATCCGTTACCCTTACGCTTACCCTTAATATAAACCTTACCCTTGACCTTACCCTTACCATAAGCCATACAACAACACTTACATGTACACTTACGCTTACACTTACCCTAGCAATTCCTCGTACAATTACCCTTACCCTTACCCTTACCCTTAACCTAAGCCGAAACCTTAAACCTTACAGTAAACCTTACCCTTTCTGCTACACTTACCCTTAGCCTAAATCTAAACCTTACACTTACCCCTACTGTAACCCTCACCCTTATCATTACCAATACTCTTACTCTTACCCTTACCCTAACCCTTCTCCTTACACTTACTGTTACCTTTAACATTACCCTTACCCTAACACTTACACTTATCCTTATCCATACCCTTACCCTTACCCTAATCCTTACCCTTAACCTAACCCTAACCCTAAACCTTACCCCAGCCCTTACCCTGACCCTTACATTAACACTAACCCTTACCCTAAAACTTACACTTACTCTTAACCTTAACCTTACACTTAACTTTAACCTAATACTTACGCATACGTTTTCCTGACTTTAACCCTAAAACTAACCCTAACCATTACCCTAACACTTACCCTTACCCAAACCCTAACCATAACTCTAACCCTTACTCTAACCCTTACCCTTACCATAACCCATACCCTAACACGTACTTGTAGCCTTAACCTTACCGTTCCCCTTCCCTTACCTTTACTGTCTCTGTTACCGTTACACTTACACTTAACATAAACCTTAACCTTAACCTAACCCTTATCATTAGCCATACAACAACTCTTACATGTACACTTACGCTTGCACTTACCCTAGCAATTACTTGTACAATTACCCTTAACCTTACAATTAAGCTAACCCTAATCCTTACCCTTATCCTAACACTTACCCTTATCCTAAACCTTACCCTTTCTGCTACACTTACCCTTTGCCTAATTCTAAACCTTACCCTAACCCTCACCCTTACCTAAAGCTAACCATTACCCTAACCCTCACCCTTACCCTTACCATTATACTTACTTTTACCCTTAACCTAAACCTTACCCCAACCCTTAACCTGACCCTTACATTAACCCTAACACTTACCCTTACCCTAACCCTTACTCTAACCCTAACCCTTAACCTAAACCTTACACTTAATCTTAACTTTAACCTTACCCTGAAACTAATACATACCCTTACGTTTCCCTCACCATAACCCTAACATTAACTGTAACCATTACCCTAACACTTATCCTTACCGAACCCTAACCCTAACCCTTACTCTAACTTTTACCCTGACCCGTACCCTTAGACTTCCCGTTCCCCTTACCCTTACCCTTACCCTTCCACTTATCCTAACCCTTACCCTTACACTTACGGTTACCATTAACCTTACCCTTACCCTAACACTTACCCTTACCCTATCCCTTACACTTATCCTTATCCATACAACTTTCGCTTACCCTAACACTTAACCTTAACCTAACCCTAAGCCTAAACCTTACCTGAACCCTTACCCTGACCCTTACATTAACCCTTACCCTAAAACTTACACTTAACCTTAACCTTCCCCTTAACCTTAACCTAATACATACCCTTACTTTTCCCTCACCCTAACCCTAAAATTAACCCTAACCATTACCCCAACACTTACCCTAACCCTTACCCTTACCATAACCCATACTCTAACACTTACTTCTACCCGTACCCTTACCATTACCGTAACTCTTACCCTTACCCTTACCCTTACACTTACCCTTTCCCTTACCCTTACCCTTACCCTTACTCTTACCCGATCCCATATCCTTAACCTAACCCTAAACCTTACCCTTATCCTAACACTTACCCTTACCGGAAACCTTACCCTTTCTGCAACATTTACCCTTAGCCAAAATCTAAACCTTACACATACCCTTAGCCTAACCCTCAGCCTTACCCTTACCCATACCCTTATTCTTACCCTTTCCCTAACCCTTACCTTTACACTTACGGTTACCATTAACCTTACCCTTACCCTAACACTTATCCTTAACCTAACCCTTGCCCTAAACCTTACCCCAACCCTTACCCTGACCCTTACATTAACCCTAACCCTTACCCTAAACCTTACACTTACTGTTAACCTTAACCTTACCCTTAACTTTAACCTAATACTTACGCATACGTTTTCCTGACTTTAACCCTAAAACTAACCCTAACCATTACCCTAACACTTAACCTTACCCTAACCCTAACCCTAACCCTTACTCTAACCCTTACCCTGACCTGTACCCTTACACTTACCCTTACCCTTATACTTACCATAATTCTTACCCATACCATAACCCATACCCTAACACATATTTGTACCCTTAACCTTACCGTTACCCTTAACCTTACCCTCACCCTTACTCTATCCGTTACCCTTACGCTTACCCTTAACATAAACCTTACCCTTGACCTTACCCTTACCATAAGCCATACAACAACACTTACATGTACACTTACGCTTACACTTACCCTAGCAATTACTCATACAATTACCCTTACCCTTACCCTTAACATAAACCTAAACATTAAACCTTACCTTTCTGCTACACTTACCCTTAGCCTAAATCTAAACCTTACACTTACCCTTACTGTAACCCTCACCCTTATCATTACCAATACCCTTACTCTTACCCTTACCCTAACCCTTCTCCTTACACTTACTGTTACCTTTAACACTACCCTTACCCTAACACTTACACTTATCCTTATCCATACCCTTACCCTTACCCTATCCCTTACCCTTAACCTAACCCTAAACCTTACCCTTATCCTAACACTTACCCTTACCGGAAACCTTACCCTTTCTGCTACACTTACCCTTAGCCTAAATCTAAACCTTACACTTACCCTTAGCCTAACCCTCACCCTTACCATTACCCATACCCTTATTCTTACCCTTACCCTAACCCTTACCTTTACACTTACGGTTACAATTAACCTTACCCTTACCCTAACACTTATCCTTAACCTAACCCTTACCCTAAACCTTACCCCAACACTTACCCTGACCCTTACATTAACCCTAAACCTAACCCTTACCCTAAACCTTACACTCACTCTTAACCTTAACCTTAGCTGTAACCTAATACTTACCCTTACGTTTCCCTCACCCTAAACCTAAAATTAACCCTAACCATTACCCTAACACTTAACCTTACCCTAACCCTAAAATTACTCGTACAATTACCCTTACGCTTACACTTACCCTTAACCTAACCCTAAACCTTACCCTTATCCTAACACTTACCCTTACCATAATCCTTACCCTTTCTGCTACACTTACTCTTTGCCTAATTCTAAACCTTACCCTAACACTCACCCTTACCCTTATCATAATGCTTACATTAACCCTTAACCAAAACCTTACCCCAAACCTTACCCTGACCCTTACATTAACCCTAACCCTTACCCTAACCCTAACCCTTACCCTAACCCTAACCCTTACTCTAACCCTAACCCTTAACCTAAACCTTACACTTAATCTTAACTTTAACCTTACCCTTAAACTAATACATACCCTTACATTTCCCTCACCATAACCCTAAAACTAACCGTAACCATTACCCTAACACTTATCCTTACCGAACCCTAACCCTAACCCTTACTCTAACTTTTACCCTGAGCCAGAACCTTAGACTTCCCCTTCCCCTTCCCCTTACTCTTCCCCTTACGCTAACCCTTACAGTTACGGTTACCATTAACCTTACCCTTACCCTAACACTTACCCTTACCCTATCCCTTACACTTATCCTTATCCATACGACTTACGCTTACCCTAACACTTAACCTTAACCTAACCCTAAGCCTAAACCTTACCTGAACCCTTACCCTGACCCTTACATTAACCCTTACCCTAAAACTTACACTTAACCTTAACCTTACCCTTAACCTTAACCTAATACATACCCTTACGTTTCCCTCACCCTAACCCTAAAATTAACCCTAACCATTACCCCAACACTTACCCTTACCCTAACCCTTACCCTTACCATAACCCATACTCTAACACATACTTCTACCCGTACCCTTACGCTTACGGTAACCCTTACCCTTACCGTATCACTTACCCTTACTCTTACCGTTACCGTTGCCCTTACCCTTACCCTTACTCTTACCCTTACCCTATACCTTACCCTTAACCTAACCTTAAACCTTACCCTTATCCTAACACTTACCCTTACCCTAACCCTAACCCTTACTCTTACCCTTACCCTGACCCATACCCTTACACTCACCCTTACCCTTACATTACCCTAACTCTTACCCATACCATAACCCAGACCCTAATACATATTTGTACCCTTACCCTTACTCTATCCGTTACCCTTACGCTTACCCTTAACATAAACCTTACCATTAATCTTACCCTAACGCTAACCCTTACCCTTACCCTTACACTTATCCTTATCCATACCCTTAACCTTACCCCAACCCTTCCCCTTAAGCTGAACCTAACCCTAAACCTTACCCCAAACCTTTCCCTGAACTTTACATTAAGCCTTACCCTTAACCTAAACCTTACACTTACTCTTAACCTTAACCTTACACTTAACCTTAATCTAGTACTTAACCTTACATTTTTCTCACCCTAATCCTAAAATTAACCCTAACCATTACCCTAACACTTAACCGTTACACTTACCCTTATTCTATCCGTTACTCTTATGCTTTCCCTTAACATAAACCTTACCCTTACCATAAGCCATACATCAACACTTACATGTACACTTACGCTTACACTTATCCTAGTAATTACTCGTACAATTACCCTTAACCTAACCATAAACATTAAGGATAAGCTTAAGGGTCACCCTTAAGGTTACCGTTATCCTAACACTTACACTTAAGTTCAGGATAAGGGTTACAGTAAGGGCAAGTGTTAGGGTAATGGTTAGGCTAATTTTAGGTTTAGGGTGAGGGAAACGTAAGGGTAAGTATTAGGTTACAGCTAAGGTTAAGGTTAAGAGTAAGTGTAAGGTTTAGTGTAAGGGTTAGGGTTAATGTAAGGATCAGGGTAAGGGTTGGGGTACGGTTTAGCGTAAGGGTTAGGTTAAGGATAAGTGTTAGGGTAAGGGTAAGGTTAATGGTAACCGTAAGTGTAAAGGTAAGGGTTAGGGTAAGGGTAAGAATAAGGGTATGGGTAATGGTAAGGCTGAGGGTTAGGCTAAGGGTAAGTGTAAGGTTTAGATTTAGGCTAAGGGTAAGTGTAGCAGAAAGGGTAAGGTTTACAGTAAGGGTAAGTGTTAGGATAAGGGTAAGGTTTAGGGTTAATTAAGGGTAAGGGATAGGGTAAGGGTAAGAGTAAGGGAAAGGGTAAGGGTAAGGGTAACGGTAAGGGTAAGGGTAAGGGTAAGGGTAAGGGTTAGTGTAAGGGTAAGGGTAAGGGTAAGTGTAAGTGTAAGGGTTACGGTAAGCGTAAGGGTACGGGTAGAAGTATGTGTTACAGTATGGGTTATGGTAAGGGTAAGGGTTAGGGTAAGGGTAAGTGTTGGGGTAATGGTTAGGGTTAATTTTAGGGTTAGGGTGAGGGAAAAGTAAGTATTAGGTTAAGGTTAAGGGTAAGGTTAAGGTTAAGTGTAAGTTTTAGGGTAAGGGTTAATGTAAGGGTCAGGGTAAGGGTTCAGGTAAGGTTTAGGCTTAGGGTTAGGTTAAGGTTAAGTGTTAGGGTAAGCGGAAGTTGTATGGATAAGAATAAGTGTAAGGGATAGGGTAAGAGTAAGTGTTAGGGTAAGGGTAAGGTAAATGGTAACCGTAAGTGTAAGGGTAAGGGTTAGGGTAAGGTTAAGCGTAAGGGGAAGGGTAAGGGGAAGTCTAAGGGTACGGGTCAGGGTTTAAAGTTAGAGTAAGGGTTAGGGTTAGGGTTCGGTAAGGATAAGTGTTAGGGTAATGGTTACGGTTAATTTTAGGGTTATAGTGAGGGAAACGTAAGGGTATGTATTAGTTTAAGGGTAATGTTAAAGTTAAGATTAAGCGTAAGGTTTAGGTTAAGGGTTAGGGTTAGAGTAAGGGTTAGGGTTAGGGTAAGGGTTAGGGTTAATGTAAGGGTCAGGTTAAGGGTTGGGGTAAGGTTTTGGTTAAGGGTTAATGTAAGCATTATGATAAGGGTAAGGGTGAGTGTTAGGGTAAGGTTTAGAATTAGGCAAAGAGTAAGTGTAGCAGAAAGGGTAAGGATTATGGTAAGGGTAAGTGCTAGGATAAGTGTAAGGTTGATGATTAGGTTAAGGGTAAGGGTAATGGTTTGGTAAGGGTAAGGGTAAGGTTAATTGTACGAGTAGTTGCTAGGGTAAGTGGAAACGTAAGTGAACATGTAATTGTTGTTCTATGGCTTATGGTAAGGGTAAGGTTAAAAGTAAGTTTTATGTTAAGGATAAGTGTAAGAGTAACAAATAGAGTAAGGGTAAGGGTAACAGTAAGGTTAAGGGTAGAAGTATGTGTTAGAGTATGGGCTATGGTAAGGGTAAGGGTAGAGTAAGAGTAAGGGTAAGGGTATGTGTAAGCGTATGGTTCATTGTAAGGGTTAGAGTAAGGGTTAAGGTAAGGGTAAGTGTCAGGGTAATGGTTAGGGTTAATTTTAGTGTTAGGGTGAGGGAAACATAAGGGTAAGTATTAGATTACAGCTAAGGTTAAGGTTAAGAGTAAGTGTAAGGTTTAGGGTAAGGGTTAGGGTTAATGTAAGGGTCAGGGTAAGGGTTGGGATAAGGTTTAGGGTAAGGGTTAGGTTAAGGATAAGTGTAAGGTAAAGGTAAGGTTAATGGTAACCGTAAGTGTAAAGGTAAGGGTTAGGGTAAGGGTAAGAATAAGGGTATGGGTAAGGGTAAGGGTGAGGGTTAGGCTAAGTGTAAGTGTAAGGTTTAGATTTAGGCTAAGGGTAAGTGTAGCAGAAAGGGTAAGGTTTACTCTAAGGGTAAGTGTTAGGAGAAGGGTAAGGTTTAGGGTTAGGTTAAGGGTAAGGGTAAGGGTAAGGGTAAGGGTAAGAGTAAGGGTAAGGGTTACGATAAGGGTAAGGGTTACGGTAAGGGTAAGGGTACTGGTAGAAGTATGTGTTAGAATATGGGTTATGGTAAGCGTAAGGGTTAGGGTAAGGGTAAGTGTTGCGGTAATGGTTAGGGTTAATTTTAGGGTTAAATTCAAGAAAACGTATGCGTAAGTATTAGGTGAATGTTAAGGGTAAGGTTAAGGTTAAGAGTAAGTGTAAGGTTTAGGGTAAGGGTTAGGGTTAATGTAAGGGTCAGGGTAAGGGCTGGGGTAAGGTTTAGGGTTAGGGTTAGGTTAAGAGTAAGGATTAGGGTAAGGGTAAGGGTATGGATAAGGATAAGTGTAAGTGTTAGGGTAAGGGTAATGTTAAAGGTAACAGTAAGTGTAAGGAGAAGGGTTAGGGTAAGGGTAAGAGTAAGGGTATTGGTAATGATAAGGGTGAGGGTTACAGTAAGGGTAAGTGTAAGGTTTAGATTTAGGCTAAGGGTAAGTGTAGCAGAAAGAGTAAGGTTTACTGTAAGGTTTAAGGTTTCGGCTTAGGTTAAGGTAAGGGTAATTGTACGAGGAATTGCTAGGGTAAGTGTAAGCGTAAGTGTACATGTAAATGTTGTTGTATGGCTTATAGTAAGGGTAAGGTCAAGGGTAAGGTTTATGTTAAGGGTAAGCGTAAGGGTAACGGATAGAGTAAGGGTGAGGGTAAGGTTAAGGGTAACGGTAAGGTTAAGGGTACAAATATGTGTTAGGGTATGGGTTATGGTATGGGTAAGAATTAGGGTAAGTATAAGGGTAAGGGTAAGTGTAAGGGTACGGGTCAGGGTAAGGGTTAGAGTAAGGGTTGTTAGGGTTAGGGTATGGTTAAGTGTTAGGGTAATGGCTAGGGTTTGTTTTAGGGTTAAAGTCAGGAAAACGTATGCGTAAGTATTAGGTTAATGTTAAGGGTAAGGTTAAGGTTAAGAGTAAGTGTAAGGTTTAGGGTAAGGGTTAGGGTTAATGTAAAGGTCAGGGTAAGGGTTGGGGTAACGTTTAGGGTAAGGGTTAGGTTAAGGATAAGTGTTAGGGTAAGGGTAAGGTTAATGGTAACCGTAAGTGTAAATGTAAGGGTTAGGGTAAGGGTAAGAATAAGGGTATGGGTAATGGTAAGGGGGAGGGTTAGGCTATGTGTATGTGTAAGGTTTAGATTTAGGCTAAGGGTAAATGTAGCAGAAAGGGTAAGGTTTACGGTAAGGGTAAGTGTTAGGATAAGGGTAAGGTTTAGGGTTAGGTTAAGGGTATGGGATCGGGTAAGGGTAAGGGTAAGGGTAAGGGTTACGGTAAGCGTAAGGGTACGGGTAGAAGTATGTGTTAGAGTATGGGTTATGGTAAGGGTAAGGGTAAGGGTTAGGGTAAGTGTTGGGGTAATGATTAGGGTTAATTTTAGGGTTAGGGTGAGGGAAAAGTAAGGGTATGTATTAGGTTATGGTTAAGGGTAAGGTTAAGGTTAAGTGTAAGTTTTAGGGTAAGGGTTAATGTAAGTGTCAGGGTAAGGGTTCAGGTAAGGTTTAGGCTTAGGGTTAGGTTAAGGTTAAGTGTTAGGGTAAGCGTAAGTTGTATGGATAAGGATAAGTGTAAGGGATAGGGTAAGGGTAAGTGTTAGGGTAAGGGTAAGGTTAATGGTAACCGTAAGTGTAAGGGTAAGGGAAAGAGTAAGGGTAAGGGTAAGGGTAAGGGGAAGGGTAAGGGTAAGGGGAAGTCTAAGGGTCCGGGTCAGGGTAAAGTTAGAGAAAGGGTTAGGGTTCGGTAAGGATAAGTGTTAGGGTAATGGTTACGGTTAATTTTAGGGTTATAGTGAGGGAAACGTAAGGGTATGTATTAGTTTAAGGGTAATGTTAAAGTTAAGATTAAGTGTAAGGTTTAGGTTAAGGGTTAGGGTTAGAGTAAGGGTTAGGGTTAGGGTTAGGGTAAGGGTTAGGGTTAATGTAAGGGTCAGGTTAAGGGTTGGGGTAAGGTTTTGGTTAAGGGTTAGGTTAAGGGTAAGGATTAGGGTAAGGGTATGGATAAGGATAAGTGTAAGTGTTAGGGTAAGGGTAATGTTAAAGGTAACAGTAAGTGTAAGGAGAAGTGTTAGGGTAAGGGTAAGAGTAAGAGTATTGGTAATGATAAGGGTGAGGGTTACAGTAGGGGTAAGTGTAAGGTTTAGATTTAGGCTAAGGGTAAGTGTAGCAGAAAGGGAAAGGTTTACTGTTAGGTTTAAGGTTTAGGCTTAGGTTAAGGTAAGGGTAAGGGTAATTGTACGAGTAATTGCTAGGGTAAGTGTAAGCGTAAGTGTACATGTGAGTGTTGTTGTATGGCTTATAGTAATGGTAAGGTCAAGTGTAAGGTTTATATTACGGTTAAGCGTAAGGGTAACGGATAGAGTAAGGGTGAGGGTAAGGTTAAGGGTAACGGTAAGGTTAAGGGTACAAATATGTGTTAGGGATTGGGTTATGGTATGGGTAAGAATTAGGGTGAGTATAAGGGTAAGGGTAAGTGTAAGGGTACAGGTCAGGGTAAGGGTTAGAGTAAGGGTTAGGGTTAGGGTTAGGGTAAGGTTAAGTGTTAGGGTAATGGTTAGGGTTAGTTTTAGGGTTAAAGTCAGGAAAACGTATGCGTAAGTATTAGGTGAATGTTAAGGGTAAGGTTAAGGTTAACAGTAAGTGTAAGGTTTAGGGTAAGGGTTAGGGTTAATGTAAGGGTCAGGGTAAGGGTTGGGGTAAGGTTTAGGGTAAGGTTTAGGTTAAGGATAAGTGTTAGGGTAAGGGTAAGGTTAATGGTAACCGTAAGTGTAAAGGTAAGGGTTAGGGAAAGGGTAAGAATAAGGGTATGGGTAAGGGTAAGGCTGAGGGTTAGGCTAAGGGTAAGTTTAAGTTTTAGATTTAGGCTAAAAGTAAGTGTAGCAGAAAGGGTAAGGTTTACGGTAAGGGTAAGTGTTAGGATAAGTGTAAGGTTTACGGTTACGTTAAGGGTAAGGTATAGGGTAAGGGTAAGGGTAAGGGTAAGAGTAAGGGTAAGGGTAAGGGTAAGGGTAAGGGTAAGGGCCACGGTAACGGTAACGGTAAGGGTAAGGGTAAGGGTAAGGGTAAGGGTAAGGGTAAGGGTTACTGTAAGGGTACGGGTACGGGTAGAAGTATGTGTTAGAGTATGGGTTATGGTAAGGGTAAGGGTTAGGGTAAGGGTAAGTGTTGGGGTAATGGTTAGGGTTAATTTTAGGGTTAGGGTGAGGGAAAAGTAAGGGTAAGTATTAGGTTAAGGTTAAGGGGAAGGTTAAGGTTAAGTGTAAGTTTTAGTGTAAGGGTTAATGTAAGGGTCAGGGTAAGGGTTTAGGTAAGGTTTAGGGTTAGGCTTAGGTTAAGGTTAAGTGTTAGGGTAAGTGTATGTTGTATGGATAAGGATAAGTGTAAGAGATAGGGTAAGGGTAAGTGTTAGGGTAAGGGTATGGTTAATGGTAACCGTAAGTGTAAGGGTAAGAGTTAGGGTAAGGGTATTAGTAAGGGGAAGGGGAAGGGGAAGTCTAAGGTTCTGGCTCAGGGTAAAAGTCAGAGTAAGGGTTAGGGCTGGTAAGGATAAGTTTTAGGGTAATGGTTATGGTTAATTTTAGGGTTATGATGAGGGAAACGTAAGGGTATGTATTAGTTTAAGGGTAAGGTTAAAGTTAAGATTAAGTGTAAGGTTTAGGTTAAGGGTTAGGCTTAGAGTAAGGGTTTGGGTTATGGTTAGGGTTAGGGTCAGGGTTAGGGTTAATGTAAGAGTTAGGGTAAGGGTTGGGGTAAGGGTTAGAGTTAGGGTTAGGGTAAGGGTTACAATACACCCTTATTCCCATGCTGTGGCAGATGGGTGCATACCCAACAGTTCGTCTTATTAGTTACTTGAGAAATTGTTTGTATTAAGGTCAGGTGTAAGTTCTCATCCCAAGTTGCCCACCCCAAATCCGAGAACCGCACCCCTGCAATCATTAGGGTCTGGAAAACCGTAATTTTGTTGGTCCAATTGGAGTGGTGGTCCATATCCTCGCCGGGGCCTTCTTCACCCTTGAATTGTGGATCCAAGCTGCTTGCTTCTTAATCTTCATGGCGGTGTGTGTTGTCAGTAATACTTGGTATGGTCCCATCCACTTTCCTTCCATTTTTCCTGCACGGGTTGTCCTGAAAAAGTCTTTATATATATATAATCCCTGAGCTTAAAGGGGTGGATTGGTTGATCCAACCCTCTAGCCCTGGTCCCTAAAACAAATTTATGTACTTTATTTAATTGTTTCTGAAGTTCAGTTATATAAGCATATAAATATTCTGATCCTAACTGCGTTAGGTCCTCTCCACTAAATAGAAATTGCTATGGCCTTCCATATAAGATTTTGAAGGGACTCAAATTTCCTTTTATTCTAGGTTTAACTCTAATTCCAAGTAATGCTAAAGGGAGGGATTGAGGCCATGACAAATTAGCTTCTTATCCAATTTTAGCTATTTATTGTTTAATTAAATGGTTCATTTTTTCTACCTGTCCACTTGCCTGTGGTCTATAAGGAGTATGCAGTTGCCAATCTATCTTTAGAATCTTACTTATCTGTTCTACCACTTGTGCACAAAAATGTGAAACTCTATCAGAAGACATTGCTACTAGAATCCCAAAGCATGCTATTATTTCATTTAACAAGACTTTAACCACTTCTCTTGCTTTGTTTGTTCGACAGGGAAAGGCTTCAGGCCTTCCTGACAACGTGTCAGTCAGAACCAGTAAATAATGATACCCCCCTTTTCTAGGGAGTTCTGAAAAATCAATTTGCCACTGTTGCCCCGAATAATTTCCTTTACCGATTATTCCAAATTTTATTCTATCCTTGGTATTGGGGTTATTGTGTAAGCAAATGCTACATTGTTGAGTTACTTGTTTTATCATATCGTCCCACTAATGTCTGACTCAGGCTCTTATGCAGTGTGCCAGCTCCCCAGTGCGTTTTATTGTGTTCTGTAAGAACTATGGGCCATGTCAAACTAGAGGGTATTACTATGTGGTTATCTTTTAAATATACTCATCCATCTGGTTTCATTTTACCTTTCAAATCTTCAATTAATTTTAAGTCTTCTTTTGTATAATTTGGATATAGTTTGGATTTTACCGTCTGGTATCAAAGACAATGCCTTCACCTCAGTTATTTCAGCTGCCTGCTTAGCCTCTGCCAATCGATTTTCCAGTTTCAAAATCGGTGTTCCCCTTTTGGTGTCCCTGACAATGCATGATAACTACCTTTTCTGGTTGTTTTACAGCCTCTAACAATTTTAAAATTTCTTCAGCATACTTTGTGTTTTCACTGAGCGGTCAGCAATCCATGTTCTTTCCAAATTGCTCCATGAGCATGTACCACGCCGAATGTATATTTAGAATCTGTCCAAATATTTACCCTTTTTCCCGCTGCCAGTTCCAATGCTCTCGTGACAGCAACTATCTCCGCCTTTTGAGCTGATGTTCCAGGGGGTAAAGGCTTAGACTCGATTACCTGCTGAGTAGTTGTTATAGCATATCCAGCTTTACGTTGTCTTTGCGTAACAAAACTGCTCCCATCCGTGAACCAAGTTTCTTCCGCATCTTCCATGGGCTCCTCCTTAAGGTCTGCTCTGCTGGAATACACAGTCTCTATAGTTTCTAAACAATCGTGAATCACAGGTTGTGCCGGAGCATCACTAAGAAAAGAGGCTAGATTCACAATATTAATTATCACAATTTCCACGTCGTCCTGTTCTACCAATATTGCTTGATATTTCAAAATCATCAATTCTTGTTTAAGTTGTTTAAAGACTTTTTGTGCTTCTCCAGTCCAGACTAACTTTGACTGGTGAATCTTTATCAATTCACATAGAGGCTTTACCAATAGTCCATAATTATAAATCCAAAGGCGACACCAACCTGTCATTCCTAAAAAGGTTTGTAGCTCCTTTACCATTTGAGGTTCTGGAGTCTGGCAAATGACTTCCTTATGTTCAGTTCCTAGTTCTCGTTGTCCTTCCGAAATGTCAAATCCCAGATAGGTCACACTTTGTTGAGCCAGCTGGACTTTCTGTCAAGAGACTTGATATCCATTTAAACCCAGAAAATTAAGACGACTTATAGTCCATTGAATACAACTGCCTTTAGTCTCGGTAGCTATTAAGAGATCATCTACATATTGTAACAAAGCACCTTCAGTGTCCGGAGGTATCCACGTTTCGAGTTCCCTTGCTAATTGGTTTCCAAAAATAGTGGGGCTATTCTTGAATCCTTGAGGTAGTAATGTCCACGTAAGCTGCGTCTTTCTGCCTGAATCGGGATTTTCCCATTCAAAGGCAAATAGGTTTTGGCTTTCTGTGGCTAAGCCTAGGCAGAAGAAGGCATCTTTTAAATCCAGTACGGTAAACCAGCCTTGACTATTCTTTAATTTAGTCAGCAAAGTATAAGGGTTTGCCACTACTGGATGTATATCCTCAGTGATTTTATTTATGGCCCTCAAATCCTGAACTAGCCTATAGCTTTTTCATCTGCCTTTTTAATTGGCAATATGGGTGCATTGTATTCTGATTCGCATTCAAGCAATAATCCATACTGTAAACATTTATCAATTATCTCTTTAATTCCTTTCCTATCTTCTATCCTCAAAGGATATTACTTAACCTTAACGGGTTTCTCTCCTGGCTTCAGTTTAATAATTATTAAGGTCACATTTTTAGCTCTTCCAGGGACTTCGGTAGCCCAAACTCCTGGACATACTTGATCTGTGATCTCTAAAGGTATTTCACTTTTAGGGTCAGTTTGTATTAGTGCCAAGCTTAACACATTTATTAGTTGTTCTTCTCCTGTTCTTAATTCCATTTTCCCTTTTTCAAAGACAATTTCTGCTCCTGCTTGCTCTAATAAATCTCTACCTAAGAGTGCCCATGAGGAGCTAGGCATAGATAAAAATCTGTGTATGCCCCATTGTTTCCCTAACTTGTACTTCAAAGGTTCACAAAAATAAGCCTTTTTGGTTACACCTTGTCCTGGTTTCAGTTAGAACAGAGTTAATTTTCTTCCTAGTAGCTGGTAGAATGCTCTGTTTTGGCTTAGGATGAGAAGAGTGCTGATAACACCCCGATGTTTTAATTGTTGCAGAGCAATGCTTATACCAAGCCAAGGACATCTCAGCTTCTTGCTCTGTCCTGCCAACAGGCAGGCTGGGGGTGCAGGAAGAGCTGGGAGGGGACAGACCCAGGACAGGTGACCCAAACTAGCCAAAGGGGTATTCCATAGCATCTGACGTCAGGCTAAACAATACATAGGGGTGGCCAGCAAGGGGGAGGGGGCCGGACTGCTCGGGGTTAGGCTGGGCATCGGTCAGCGGGTGGTGAGCAATTGCATTGTGCATCACTTGTTTGTACACATTATTAGTAGTGGTACTATTATCATCATTGTATTATTATTATTATTATTATTATTTTGTCTTATTAAACTGTCTTTATCTCAACTCACGGGCTTCACTTTCCATTTCTCTCCCCCGTCCCAGAGAGGGAGGGGGAGGGGGAGCGAACAGCTGCGTGGTGTTTAGCTGCCGGCCGGGTTAAACCACGACACACCTTTTACCCTAACATAATAATTCTGTGAAGGCATTAATGCTTGATTTAGAACTGAATACGTTGCCCCATAGCAATAAGAAATTTCACTTCCATTCCTCCCCTAGCTTCATTATAACCAGTGGAGGATCCGCTAGGGTAGATTCCCCAGGTCCCCGTTATTCCTGTTGAAATCAGGGGTTGATTACCCTAGGAAAAGGCTAGTCAATTTGTCCTCCAAAGCCAGGTCCAAACCGTTTTGTTTTATTTATTTATTTATTTTCATTACATTTCAGAGTTGGTCCAAAAATTCCATAGGGCTTTCTTTTAGACCTTGTTGGAAGCATATTCTCAATTCCCAATTCATCCAGGTTTTAGTATTTACTTAACCGTTCATAATTTTCAGGATGATTCGGGTCTTAGTGGGGGTCGGTCAGGGGAATGCAATTGTCCACAGTTCCCTGAACGGTCCCATCAGCAATCTGAGCTCGCACATGAACTCAGGTTGTTTTAAGAGTTGACCTCTTTTCTGTTTCTGTGACAACTCTCTCGGACCGGACCGATCATGGTCCCTTTGCCCTAAAGGGCTAACACCCATGATTTTAAGATCTCTGCCTCGGGCAGAGGCAGAACTATTAACATTCCTACATCCTCTTTCCCTGCTCATTCAACTTCAAACACCTTTAACACTTTCAACAACCCTTTTAACACTTCCTTTATCTTTCTCCAGCCTGTACTTCTCTAATGCCAACATCAAAGGTTCAGTCAGGGGCCAACTTAATTCCGTACCTTTTCCCACCAAGATGCTGAAACATCAGTATACAACATTTCATCCTGTTCTGCTTCTCAAAAAACAACATTAACTGTAGCAAAATATTAGAGTTTAAAGTTCCATTTAGGGGCCACTTTTCTCCACATTCCAGCTTATAAAGCGGCCACCACTGATTACGATATTTTATCAATGTTTTCCTGTTCACACTTCCACCGGCAGATCCTCCAATATCCTTCCAGTGACTTAAAACACAGCCTAACACACTTTTCTTTAAAATTTCACTGCTTGTTTGCCCCCCCAGTTTCCAGTTTACACTTTCAGAATACACATGTTACTTACAAAAGCGTATCACAAAACGTATCACTCACAAAAATACGGGCACGCAATATCTTTCAGTAGCGATGTCACAAAACTACTATTACCAGCAATATTGCCAAAATCACAGTAACAATAGTCAGAGTCAAATTCCACATGCGATAAGTCAGAAAACCGAACTGTGTAACACCGTAACGATATCTTTCTTATAACAATGCCACGAACCTACTATTACCACCAGGAAAATAGCCAAAATCGCAGTAACAATAACCAGAGTTAAATACCATACTCCATGAGTCAGAAAACCGAAATAGACAACACAATTCCAGATGGACCTTAAAGCGAGCTCCTTCCTTAAGGTCCCCAAACATGTACTTATGGTGCTAACCACAAAGTATATACCAAACACTGCCTCGCAGAAGATCACCTTCTGACTTACAGACAGTTCCAGATGACCGGTCTACCAGAAAACCAAACCAGAATAAAGAATATACTCACTTACAATGATGGGGTCCTTGTCTGCCTCCGCAGTGATCCGGTGAGTCGAGGAGTCCCTCCGGGAAATCCCGGGGGTACCCTAGGGAGTCCTGTTCCCAGCGGGTCCTGCGGTCCGGCAGAGAGGTTGTCCCATCCGGGTCGCCAAATTGATTCAAAGATCGAAGCCGAAATTCCTTTAAGTGGTATATTCTTTATTGCAGCGCTGGATGCACGGGGGATCTCTCCACCTATCGTGCATACCCAAAGCAGAAAGCAGTCTTGAATTTATACAATCAATCTATCAATATTCTACAAGCACCTATACATATGCATTACCTATCCCCGCCTTCCCTCGCTTCTCATGCTAATTAGCCTTTTGGCACCTTGCGCCTGCGCAGAGCCTTCCAAGAATTGTGGGCAGGGGTCTTTGGGACGTGGGCAGGGGTCTTTGGGAGGAAGACCCCGAGTCTTCCTCACAGTGTACTTTTCACCTTTGGTCAGGAATCTGCTGAATTGGCATGTTTCTTAATTGCAAGAGCTGGTTGTTGCTAATTCTCCCGTTTGTTGTATCTTTATAATGAATTCCAACGTCCAGTTTCGAGATTTATAGTCCTTACATTCGTTTCTCTGTCCGCCTGCCGCTTCCTTATCATGAGTTCCAGTGTCTTGTTTCGAGATATACAGTCCTTGTCTGGGGATTGTCCTTGCCTCCCCAATACCTCCTTAATCAATCCCCCCTTTTCTGTTCCCAGGCAAATTCTTTTGCATCAGATACTTTCATTATTTACAGTAACACAACAAAGCAGGCATCTAAACAACATGCACACAAATATTCCTAACACTACTAATACGATTAGAGCAATGAATACTCGTTTCAACCATTGGAAATTGGGCAACCAGGAGGTTAACTTATTCCATAGTTCACTAAAACTCCATGAAAGATCATCTTTACTGATCTCATGTAGGATCCTTGTCTGCTTCCAGATTTCTTCCAGGTCGGTAGAGATCCTTCCACTCTGATCTACATACATACAACAACTTGTGTTTATTACTGTACAGACTCCCCCTTGAGTGGCCAGTAACAAGTCTAGGGCCATCCGATTTGCTAATACTACCTGTGATAAACTAGATATCTCTTCTTGTTGAGCCTTTATAGCATCCAGAATTTTGTTTTCTAACTTCTCTATAATTGCAGAAATATTAACTATTGCCTTTTCCAATTCACTCACTCCTAACCATGGGATAAACCATCGCACAAAACTATGAAAAGGGGTGTGTCTCTCTACCAATGGATTGTTAATTTTTCATCTGATTCTCCGCATATGATTTCTCAAGTAACCTCGAGGCACTACATCATGTACTGTCATATTGGGGACTACCGCTCCAAGAGTGCAAGTTCCCTTCCAATTCTCAGGCAAGACCTTACGGGCTGTATCTTTGCATAGCCAATACCACCCTTTTCCTTCTGGAACCGTCCAGCTGGTTGAATTTGCCCAGCCGCTAGTCGTACTAATATCAATTGTTCAATTACAAGCTGTCTGATTTCCCACATAAGTAGTATCCATATTTATACAATGCTGTTTTCCTATACCCTTAGGCGGGTTACACCTTTGTACACATACATAATAGGATTCTAACGGCACGAAGCTACTCACTTCTAGTTCCAAAACTGCTTAATATTTTCGACCCCGAGATGTGTTTTCCCACAAATTAGTCCAAGATAAGTTTGCAGGCAAGGGAATCCCAATTAACGATACACCCTTATTCCCATGCTGTGGCAGATGGGTGCATACCCAACAGTTCGTCTTATTAGTTACTTGAGAAATTGTTTGTATTAAGGTCAGGTGTAAGTTCTCATCCCAAGTTGCCCACCCCAAATCCGAGAACCGCACCCCTGCAATCATTAGGATCTGGAAAACCGTAATTTTGTTGGTCCAATTGGAGTGGTGGTCCATATCCTCGCCGGGGCCTTCTTCACCCTTGAATTGTGGATCCAAGCTGCTTGCTTCTTAATCTTCATGGCGGTGTGTGTTGTCAGAAATACTTGGTATGGTCCCATCCACTTTCCTTCCATTTTTCCTGCAGGGGTTGTCCTGAAAAAGTCTATATATATATATAATCCCCGAGCTTAAAGGGGTGGATTGGTTGATCCAACCCTCTAGCCCTGGTCCCTAAAACAAATTTATGTACTTTATTTAATTGTTTCTGAAGTTCAGTTATATAAGCATATAAATATTCTGATCCTAACTGCGTTAGGTCCTCTCCACTAAATAGAAATTGCTATGGCCTTCCATATAAGATTTTGAAGGGACTCAAATTTCCTTTTATTCTAGGTTTAACTCTAATTCCAAGTAATGCTAAAGGGAGGGATTGAGGCCATGACAAATTAGCTTCTTATCCAATTTTAGCTATTTATTGTTTAATTAGATGGTTCATTTTTTCTACCTGTCCACTTGCCTGTGGTCTATAAGGAGTATGCAGTTGCCAATCTATCTTTAGAATCTTACTTATCTGTTCTACCACTTGTGCACAAAAATGTGAAACTCTATCAGAAGACATTGCTACTAGAATCCCAAAGCATGCTATTATTTCATTTAACAAGACTTGAACCACTTCTCTTGCTTTGTTTGTTCGACAGGGAAAGGCTTCAGGCCTTCCTGAAAACGTGTCAGTCAGAACCAGTAAATAATGATACCCCCCTTTTCTAGGGAGTTCTGAAAAATCAATTTGCCACTGTTGCCCCGAATAATTTCCTTTACCGATTATTCCAAATTTTATTCTATCCTTGGTATTGGGGTTATTGTGTAAGCAAATGCTACATTGTTGAGTTACTTGTTTTACCATATCGTCCCACTAATGTCTGACTCAGGCTCTTATGCAGTGTGCCAGCTCCCCAGTGCGTTTTATTGTGTTCTGTAAGAACTATGGGCCATGTCAAACTAGAGGGTATTACTATGTGGTTATCTTTTAAATATACTCATCCATCTGGTTTCATTTTACCTTTCAAATCTTCAGTTAATTTTAAGTCTTCTTTTGTATAATTTGGATATAGTTTGGATTTTACCGTCTGGTATCAAAGACAATGCCTTCACCTCAGTTATTTCAGCTGCCTGCTTAGCCTCTGCCAATCGATTTTCCAGTTTCAAAATCGGTGTTCCCCTTTTGGTGTCCCTGACAATGCATGATAACTACCTTTTCTGGTTGTTTTACAGCCTCTAACAATTTTAAAATTTCTTCAGCATACTTTGTGTTTTCACTGAGCGGTCAGCAATCCATGTTCTTTCCAAATTGCTCCATGAGCATGTACCACGCCGAATGTATATTTAGAATCTGTCCAAATATTTACCCTTTTTCCCGCTGCCAGTTCCAATGCTCTCGTGACAGCAACTATCTCCGCCTTTTGAGCTGATGTTCCAGGGGGTAAAGGCTTAGACTCGATTACCTGCTGAGTAGTTGTTATAGCATATCCAGCTTTACGTTGTCTTTGCGTAACAAAACTGCTCCCATCCGTGAACCAAGTTTCTTCCGCATCTTCCATGGGCTCCTCCTTAAGGTCTGCTCGGCTGGAATACACAGTCTCTATAGTTTCTAAACAATCGTGAATCACAGGTTGTGCCGGAGCATCACTAAGAAAAGAGGCTAGATTCACAATATTAATTATCACAATTTCCACGTCGTCCTGTTCTACCAATATTGCTTGATATTTCAAAATCATCAATTCTTGTTTAAGTTGTTTAAAGACTTTTTGTGCTTCTCCAGTCCAGACTAACTTTGACTGGTGAATCTTTATCAATTCACATAGAGGCTTTACCAATAGTCCATAATTATAAATCCAAAGGCGACACCAACCTGTCATTCCTAAAAAGGTTTGTAGCTCCTTTACCATTTGAGGTTCTGGAGTCCGGCAAATGACTTCCTTATGTTCAGTTCCTAGTTCTCGTTGTCCTTCCGAAATGTCAAATCCCAGATAGGTCACACTTTGTTGAGCCAGCTGGACTTTCTGTCAAGAGACTTGATATCCATTTAAACCCAGAAAATTAAGACGACTTATAGTCCATTGAATACAACTGCCTTTAGTCTCGGTAGCTATTAAGAGATCATCTACATATTGTAACAAAGCACCTTCAGTGTCCGGAGGTATCCATGTTTCGAGTTCCCTTGCTAATTGGTTTCCAAAAATAGTGGGGCTATTCTTGAATCCTTGAGGTAGTAATGTCCACGTAAGCTGCGTCTTTCTGCCTGAATCGGGATTTTCCCATTCAAAGGCGAATAGGTTTTGGCTTTCTGTGGCTAAGCCTAGGCAGAAGAAGGCATCTTTTAAATCCAGTACGGTAAACCAGCCTTGACTATTCTTTAATTTAGTCAGCAAAGTATAAGGGTTTGCCACTACTGGATGTATATCCTCAGTGATTTTATTTATGGCCCTTAAATCCTGAACTAGCCTATAGCTTTTTCATCTGCCTTTTTAATTGGCAATATGGGTGCATTGTATTCTGATTCGCATTCAAGCAATAATCCATACTGTAAAAATTTATCAATTATCTCTTTAATTCCTTTCCTATCTTCTATCCTCAAAGGATATTACTTAACCTTAACGGGTTTCTCTCCTGGCTTCAGTTTAATAATTATTAAGGTCACATTTTTAGCTCTTCCAGGGACTTCGGTAGCCCAAACTCCTGGACATACTTGATCTGTGATCTCTAAAGGTATTTCACTTTTAGGGTCACTTTGTATTAGTGCCAAGCTTAACACATTTCTTAGTTGTTCTTCTCCTGTTCTTAATTCCATTTTCCCTTTTTCAAAGACAATTTCTGCTCCTACTTGCTCTAATAAATCTCTACCTAAGAGTGCCCATGAGGAGCTAGGCATAGATAAAAATCTGTGTATGCCCCATTGTTTCCCTAACTTGTACTTCAAAGGTTCACAAAAATAAGCCTTTTTGGTTACACCTTGTCCTGGTTTCAGTTAGAACAGAGTTAATTTTCTTCCTAGTAGCTGGTAGAATGCTCTGTTTTGGCTTAGGATGAGAAGAGTGCTGATAACACCCCGATGTTTCAATTGTTGCAGAGCAATGCTTATACCAAGCCAAGGACATCTCAGCTTCTTGCTCTGTCCTGCCAACAGGCAGGCTGGGGGTGCAGTAAGAGCTGGGAGGGGACAGACCCAGGACAGGTGACCCAAACTAGCCAAAGGGGTATTCCATAGCATCTGACGTCAGGCTAAACAATACATAGGGGTGGCTAGCCAGGGGGAGGGGGCCGGACTGCTCGGGGTTAGGCTGGGCATCGGTCAGCGGGTGGTGAGCAATTGCATTGTGCATCACTTGTTTGTACACATTATTAGTAGTGGTACTATTATCATCATTGTATTATTATTATTATTATTATTATTTTGTCTTATTAAACTGTCTTTATCTCAACTCACGGGCTTCACTTTCCATTTCTCTCCCCCGTCCCAGAGAGGGAGGGGGAGGGGGAGCGAACAGCTGCGTGGTGTTTAGCTGCCGGCCGGGTTAAACCACGACACACCTTTTACCCTAACATAATAATTCTGTGAAGGCATTAATGCTTGATTTAGAACTGAATACGTTGCCCCATAGCAATAAGAAATTTCACTTCCATTCCTCCCCTAGCTTCATTATAACCAGTGGAGGATCCGCTAGGGTAGATTCCCCAGGTCCCCGTTATTCCTGTTGAAATCAGGGGTTGATTACCCTAGGAAAAGGCTAGTCAATTTGTCCTCCAAAGCCAGGTCCAAACCGTTTTGTTTTATTTATTTATTTATTTTCATTACATTTCAGAGTTGGTCCAAAAATTCCATAGGGCTTTCTTTTAGACCTTGTTGGAAGCATATTCTCAATTCCCAATTCATCCAGGTTTTAGTATTTACTTAACCGTTCATAATTTTCAGGATGATTCGGGTCTTAGTGGGGGTCGGTCAGGGGAATGCAATTGTCCACAGTTCCCTGAACGGTCCCATCAGCAATCTGAGCTCGCACATGAACTCAGGTTGTTTTAAGAGTTGACCTCTTTTCTGTTTCTGTGACAACTCTCTCGGACCGGACCGATCTTGGTCCCTTTGCCCTAAAGGGCTAACACCCATGATTTTAAGATCTCTGCCTCGGGCAGAGGCAGAACTATTAACATTCCTACATCCTCTTTCCCTGCTCATTCAACTTCAAACACCTTTAACACTTTCAACAACCCTTTTAACACTTCCTTTATCTTTCTCCAGCCTGTACTTCTCTAATGCCAACATCAAAGGTTCAGTCAGGGGCCAACTTAATTCCGTACCTTTTCCCACCAAGATGCTGAAACATCAGTATACAACATTTCATCCTGTTCTGCTTCTCAAAAAACAACATTAACTGTAGCAAAATATTAGAGTTTAAAGTTCCATTTAGGGGCCACTTTTCTCCACATTCCAGCTTATAAAGCGGCCACCACTGATTACGATATTTTATCAATGTTTTCCTGTTCACACTTCCACCGGCAGATCCTCCAATATCCTTCCAGTGACTTAAAACACAGCCTAACACACTTTTCTTTAAAATTTCACTGCTTGTTTGCCCCCCCAGTTTCCAGTTTACACTTTCAGAATACACATGTTACTTACAAAAGCGTATCACAAAACGTATCACTCACAAAAATACGGGCACGCAATATCTTTCAGTAGCGATGCCACAAAACTACTATTACCAGCAATATTGCCAAAATCACAGTAACAATAGTCAGAGTCAAATTCCACATGCGATAAGTCAGAAAACCGAACTGTCTAACACCGTAACGATATCTTTCTTATAACAATGCCACGAACCTACTATTACCACCAGGAAAATAGCCAAAATCGCAGTAACAATAACCAGAGTTAAATACCATACTCCATGAGTCAGAAAACCGAAATAGACAACACAATTCCAGATGGACCTTAAAGCGAGCTCCTTCCTTAAGGTCCCCAAACATGTACTTATGGTGCTAACCACAAAGTATATACCAAACACTGCCTCGCAGAAGATCACCTTCTGACTTACAGAGAGTTCCAGATGACCGGTCTACCAGAAAACCAAACCAGAATAAAGAATATACTCACTTACAATGATGGGGTCCTTGTCTGCCTCCGCAGTGATCCGGTGAGTCGAGGAGTCCCTCCGGGAAATCCCGGGGGTACCCTAGGGAGTCCTGTTCCCAGCGGGTCCTGCGGTCCGGCAGAGAGGTTGTCCCATCCGGGTCGCCAAATTGATTCAAAGATCGAAGCCGAAATTCCTTTAAGTGGTATATTCTTTATTGCAGCGCTGGATGCACGGGGGATCTCTCCACCTATCGTGCATACCCAAAGCAGAAAGCAGTCTTGAATTTATACAATCAATCTATCAATATTCTACAAGCACCTATACATATGCATTACCTATCCCCGCCTTCCCTCGCTTCTCATGCTAATTAGCCTTTTGGCACCTTGCGCCTGCGCAGAGCCTTCCAAGAATTGTGGGCAGGGGTCTTTGGGACGTGGGCAGGGGTCTTTGGGAGGAAGACCCCGAGTCTTCCTCACAGTGTACTTTTCACCTTTGGTCAGGAACCTGCTGAATTGGCATGTTTCTTAATTGCAAGAGCTGGTTGTTGCTAATTCTCCCGTTTGTTGTATCTTTATAATGAATTCCAACGTCCAGTTTCGAGATTTATAGTCCTTACATTCGTTTCTCTGTCCGCCTGCCGCTTCCTTATCATGAGTTCCAGTGTCTTGTTTCGAGATATACAGTCCTTGTCTGGGGATTGTCCTTGCCTCCCCAATACCTCCTTAATCAATCCCCCCTTTTCTGTTCCCAGGCAAATTCTTTTGCATCAGATACTTTCATTATTTACAGTAACACAACAAAGCAGGCATCTAAACAACATGCACACAAATATTCCTAACACTACTAATACGATTAGAGCAATGAATACTCGTTTCAACCATTGGAAATTGGGCAACCAGGAGGTTAACTTATTCCATAGTTCACTAAAACTCCATGAAAGATCATCTTTACTGATCTCATGTAGGATCCTTGTCTGCTTCCAGATTTCTTCCAGGTCGGTAGAGATCCTTCCACTCTGATCTACATACATACAACAACTTGTGTTTATTACTGTACAGACTCCCCCTTGAGTGGCCAGTAACAAGTCTAGGGCCATCCGATTTTGTAATACTACCTGTGATAAACTAGATATCTCTTCTTGTTGAGCCTTTATAGCATCCAGAATTTTGTTTTCTAACTTCTCTATAATTGCAGAAATATTAACTATTGCCTTTTCCAATTCACTCACTCCTAACCATGGGATAAACCATCGCACAAAACTATGAAAAGGGGTGTGTCTCTCTACCAATGGATTGTTAATTTTTCATCTGATTCTCCGCATATGATTTCTCAAGTAACCTCGAGGCACTACATCATGTACTGTCATATTGGGGACTACCGCTCCAAGAGTGCAAGTTCCCTTCCAATTCTCAGGCAAGACCTTACGGGCTGTATCTTTGCATAGCCAATACCACCCTTTTCCTTCTGGAACCGTCCAGCTGGTTGAATTTGCCCAGCCGCTAGTCGTACTAATATCAATTGTTCAATTACAAGCTGTCTGATTTCCCACATAAGTAGTATCCATATTTATACAATGCTGTTTTCCTATACCCTTAGGCGGGTTACACCTTTGTACACATACATAATAGGATTCTAACGGCACGAAGCTACTCACTTCTAGTTCCAAAACTGCTTAATATTTTCGACCCCGAGATGTGTTTTCCCACAAATTAGTCCAAGATAAGTTTGCAGGCAAGGGAATCCCAATTAACGATACACCCTTATTCCCATGCTGTGGCAGATGGGTGCATACCCAACAGTTCGTCTTATGAGTTACTTGAGAAATTGTTTGTATTAAGGTCAGGTGTAAGTTCTCATCCCAAGTTGCCCACCCCAAATCCGAGAACCGCACCCCTGCAATCATTAGGATCTGGAAAACCGTAATTTTGTTGGTCCAATTGGAGTGGTGGTCCATATCCTCGCCGGGGCCTTCTTCACCCTTGAATTGTGGATCCAAGCTGCTTGCTTCTTAATCTTCATGGCGGTGTGTGTTGTCAGAAATACTTGGTATGGTCCCATCCACTTTCCTTCCATTTTTCCTGCAGGGGTTGTCCTGAAAAAGTCTATATATATATATAATCCCCGAGCTTAAAGGGGTGGATTGGTTGATCCAACCCTCTAGCCCTGGTCCCTAAAACAAATTTATGTACTTTATTTAATTGTTTCTGAAGTTCAGTTATATAAGCATATAAATATTCTGATCCTAACTGCGTTAGGTCCTCTCCACTAAATAGAAATTGCTATGGCCTTCCATATAAGATTTTGAAGGGACTCAAATTTCCTTTTATTCTAGGTTTAACTCTAATTCCAAGTAATGCTAAAGGGAGGGATTGAGGCCATGACAAATTAGCTTCTTATCCAATTTTAGCTATTTATTGTTTAATTAAATGGTTCATTTTTTCTACCTGTCCACTTGCCTGTGGTCTATAAGGAGTATGCAGTTGCCAATCTATCTTTAGAATCTTACTTATCTGTTCTACCACTTGTGCACAAAAATGTGAAACTCTATCAGAAGACATTGCTACTAGAATCCCAAAGCATGCTATTATTTCATTTAACAAGACTTGAACCACTTCTCTTGCTTTGTTTGTTCGACAGGGAAAGGCTTCAGGCCTTCCTGAAAACGTGTCAGTCAGAACCAGTAAATAATGATACCCCCCTTTTCTAGGGAGTTCTGAAAAATCAATTTGCCACTGTTGCCCCGAATAATTTCCTTTACCGATTATTCCAAATTTTATTCTATCCTTGGTATTGGGGTTATTGTGTAAGCAAATGCTACATTGTTGAGTTACTTGTTTTACCATATCGTCCCACTAATGTCTGACTCAGGCTCTTATGCAGTGTGCCAGCTCCCCAGTGCGTTTTATTGTGTTCTGTAAGAACTATGGGCCATGTCAAACTAGAGGGTATTACTATGTGGTTATCTTTTAAATATACTCATCCATCTGGTTTCATTTTACCTTTCAAATCTTCAATTAATTTTAAGTCTTCTTTTGTATAATTTGGATATAGTTTGGATTTTACCGTCTGGTATCAAAGACAATGCCTTCACCTCAGTTATTTCAGCTGCCTGCTTAGCCTCTGCCAATCGATTTTCCAGTTTCAAAATCGGTGTTCCCCTTTTGGTGTCCCTGACAATGCATGATAACTACCTTTTCTGGTTGTTTTACAGCCTCTAACAATTTTAAAATTTCTTCAGCATACTTTGTGTTTTCACTGAGCGGTCAGCAATCCATGTTCTTTCCAAATTGCTCCATGAGCATGTACCACGCCGAATGTATATTTAGAATCTGTCCAAATATTTACCCTTTTTCCCGCTGCCAGTTCCAATGCTCTCGTGACAGCAACTATCTCCGCCTTTTGAGCTGATGTTCCAGGGGGTAAAGGCTTAGACTCGATTACCTGCTGAGTAGTTGTTATAGCATATCCAGCTTTACGTTGTCTTTGCGTAACAAAACTGCTCCCATCCGTGAACCAAGTTTCTTCCGCATCTTCCATGGGCTCCTCCTTAAGGTCTGCTCGGCTGGAATACACAGTCTCTATAGTTTCTAAACAATCGTGAATCACAGGTTGTGCCGGAGCATCACTAAGAAAAGAGGCTAGATTCACAATATTAATTATCACAATTTCCACGTCGTCCTGTTCTACCAATATTGCTTGATATTTCAAAATCATCAATTCTTGTTTAAGTTGTTTAAAGACTTTTTGTGCTTCTCCAGTCCAGACTAACTTTGACTGGTGAATCTTTATCAATTCACATAGAGGCTTTACCAATAGTCCATAATTATAAATCCAAAGGCGACACCAACCTGTCATTCCTAAAAAGGTTTGTAGCTCCTTTACCATTTGAGGTTCTGGAGTCCGGCAAATGACTTCCTTATGTTCAGTTCCTAGTTCTCGTTGTCCTTCCGAAATGTCAAATCCCAGATAGGTCACACTTTGTTGAGCCAGCTGGACTTTCTGTCAAGAGACTTGATATCCATTTAAACCCAGAAAATTAAGACGACTTATAGTCCATTGAATACAACTGCCTTTAGTCTCGGTAGCTATTAAGAGATCATCTACATATTGTAACAAAGCACCTTCAGTGTCCGGAGGTATCCATGTTTCGAGTTCCCTTGCTAATTGGTTTCCAAAAATAGTGGGGCTATTCTTGAATCCTTGAGGTAGTAATGTCCACGTAAGCTGCGTCTTTCTGCCTGAATCGGGATTTTCCCATTCAAAGGCGAATAGGTTTTGGCTTTCTGTGGCTAAGCCTAGGCAGAAGAAGGCATCTTTTAAATCCAGTACGGTAAACCAGCCTTGACTATTCTTTAATTTAGTCAGCAAAGTATAAGGGTTTGCCACTACTGGATGTATATCCTCAGTGATTTTATTTATGGCCCTTAAATCCTGAACTAGCCTATAGCTTTTTCATCTGCCTTTTTAATTGGCAATATGGGTGCATTCTATTCTGATTCGCATTCAAGCAATAATCCATACTGTAAAAATTTATCAATTATCTCTTTAATTCCTTTCCTATCTTCTATCCTCAAAGGATATTACTTAACCTTAACGGGTTTCTCTCCTGGCTTCAGTTTAATAATTATTAAGGTCACATTTTTAGCTCTTCCAGGGACTTCGGTAGCCCAAACTCCTGGACATACTTGATCTGTGATCTCTAAAGGTATTTCACTTCTAGGGTCAGTTTGTATTAGTGCCAAGCTTAACACATTTATTAGTTGTTCTTCTCCTGTTCTTAATTCCATTTTCCCTTTTTCAAAGACAATTTCTGCTCCTACTTGCTCTAATAAATCTCTACCTAAGAGTGCCCATGAGGAGCTAGGCATAGATAAAAATCTGTGTATGCCCCATTGTTTCCCTAACTTGTACTTCAAAGGTTCACAAAAATAAGCCTTTTTGGTTACACCTTGTCCTGGTTTCAGTTAGAACAGAGTTAATTTTCTTCCTAGTAGCTGGTAGAATGCTCTGTTTTGGCTTAGGATGAGAAGAGTGCTGATAACACCCCGATGTTTCAATTGTTGCAGAGCAATGCTTATACCAAGCCAAGGACATCTCAGCTTCTTGCTCTGTCCTGCCAACAGGCAGGCTGGGGGTGCAGTAAGAGCTGGGAGGGGACAGACCCAGGACAGGTGACCCAAACTAGCCAAAGGGGTATTCCATAGCATCTGACGTCAGGCTAAACAATACATAGGGGTGGCTAGCCAGGGGGAGGGGGCCGGACTGCTCGGGGTTAGGCTGGGCATCGGTCAGCGGGTGGTGAGCAATTGCATTGTGCATCACTTGTTTGTACACATTATTAGTAGTGGTACTATTATCATCATTGTATTATTATTATTATTATTATTATTATTATTATTATTTTGTCTTATTAAACTGTCTTTATCTCAACTCACGGGCTTCACTTTCCATTTCTCTCCCCCGTCCCAGAGAGGGAGGGGGAGGGGGAGCGAACAGCTGCGTGGTGTTTAGCTGCCGGCCGGGTTAAACCACGACACACCTTTTACCCTAACATAATAATTCTGTGAAGGCATTAATGCTTGATTTAGAACTGAATACGTTGCCCCATAGCAATAAGAAATTTCACTTCCATTCCTCCCCTAGCTTCATTATAACCAGTGGAGGATCCGCTAGGGTAGATTCCCCAGGTCCCCGTTATTCCTGTTGAAATCAGGGGTTGATTACCCTAGGAAAAGGCTAGTCAATTTGTCCTCCAAAGCCAGGTCCAAACCGTTTTGTTTTATTTATTTATTTATTTTCATTACATTTCAGAGTTGGTCCAAAAATTCCATAGGGCTTTCTTTTAGACCTTGTTGGAAGCATATTCTCAATTCCCAATTCATCCAGGTTTTAGTATTTACTTAACCGTTCATAATTTTCAGGATGATTCGGGTCTTAGTGGGGGTCGGTCAGGGGAATGCAATTGTCCACAGTTCCCTGAACGGTCCCATCAGCAATCTGAGCTCGCACATGAACTCAGGTTGTTTTAAGAGTTGACCTCTTTTCTGTTTCTGTGACAACTCTCTCGGACCGGACCGATCATGGTCCCTTTGCCCTAAAGGGCTAACACCCATGATTTTAAGATCTCTGCCTCGGGCAGAGGCAGAACTATTAACATTCCTACATCCTCTTTCCCTGCTCATTCAACTTCAAACACCTTTAACACTTTCAACAACCCTTTTAACACTTCCTTTATCTTTCTCCAGCCTGTACTTCTCTAATGCCAACATCAAAGGTTCAGTCAGGGGCCAACTTAATTCCGTACCTTTTCCCACCAAGATGCTGAAACATCAGTATACAACATTTCATCCTGTTCTGCTTCTCAAAAAACAACATTAACTGTAGCAAAATATTAGAGTTTAAAGTTCCATTTAGGGGCCACTTTTCTCCACATTCCAGCTTATAAAGCGGCCACCACTGATTACGATATTTTATCAATGTTTTCCTGTTCACACTTCCACCGGCAGATCCTCCAATATCCTTCCAGTGACTTAAAACACAGCCTAACACACTTTTCTTTAAAATTTCACTGCTTGTTTGCCCCCCCAGTTTCCAGTTTACACTTTCAGAATACACATGTTACTTACAAAAGCGTATCACAAAACGTATCACTCACAAAAATACGGGCACGCAATATCTTTCAGTAGCGATGCCACAAAACTACTATTACCAGCAATATTGCCAAAATCACAGTAACAATAGTCAGAGTCAAATTCCACATGCGATAAGTCAGAAAACCGAACTGTCTAACACCGTAACGATATCTTTCTTATAACAATGCCACGAACCTACTATTACCACCAGGAAAATAGCCAAAATCGCAGTAACAATAACCAGAGTTAAATACCATACTCCATGAGTCAGAAAACCGAAATAGACAACACAATTCCAGATGGACCTTAAAGCGAGCTCCTTCCTTAAGGTCCCCAAACATGTACTTATGGTGCTAACCACAAAGTATATACCAAACACTGCCTCGCAGAAGATCACCTTCTGACTTACAGAGAGTTCCAGATGACCGGTCTACCAGAAAACCAAACCAGAATAAAGAATATACTCACTTACAATGATGGGGTCCTTGTCTGCCTCCGCAGTGATCCGGTGAGTCGAGGAGTCCCTCCGGGAAATCCCGGGGGTACCCTAGGGAGTCCTGTTCCCAGCGGGTCCTGCGGTCCGGCAGAGAGGTTGTCCCATCCGGGTCGCCAAATTGATTCAAAGATCGAAGCCGAAATTCCTTTAAGTGGTATATTCTTTATTGCAGCGCTGGATGCACGGGGGATCTCTCCACCTATCGTGCATACCCAAAGCAGAAAGCAGTCTTGAATTTATACAATCAATCTATCAATATTCTACAAGCACCTATACATATGCATTACCTATCCCCGCCTTCCCTCGCTTCTCATGCTAATTAGCCTTTTGGCACCTTGCGCCTGCGCAGAGCCTTCCAAGAATTGTGGGCAGGAGTCTTTGGGACGTGGGCAGGGGTCTTTGGGAGGAAGACCCCGAGTCTTCCTCACAGTGTACTTTTCACCTTTGGTCAGGAATCTGCTGAATTGGCATGTTTCTTAATTGCAAGAGCTGGTTGTTGCTAATTCTCCCGTTTGTTGTATCTTTATAATGAATTCCAATGTCCAGTTTCGAGATTTATAGTCCTTACATTCGCTTCTCTGTCCGCCTGCCGCTTCCTTATCATGAGTTCCAGTGTCTTGTTTCGAGATATACAGTCCTTGTCTGGGGATTGTCCTTGCCTCCCCAATACCTCCTTAATCAATCCCCCCTTTTCTGTTCCCAGGCAAATTCTTTTGCATCAGATACTTTCATTATTTACAGTAACACAACAAAGCAGGCATCTAAACAACATGCACACAAATATTCCTAACACTACTAATACGATTAGAGCAATGAATACTTGTTTCAACCATTGGAAATTGGGCAACCAGGAGGTTAACTTATTCCATAGTTCACTAAAACTCCATGAAAGATCATCTTTACTGATCTCATGTAGGATCCTTGTCTGCTTCCATATTTCTTCCAGGTCGGTAGAGATCCTTCCACTCTGATCTACATACATACAACAACTTGTGTTTATTACTGTACAGACTCCCCCTTGAGTGGCCAGTAACAAGTCTAGGGCCATCCGATTTTGTAATACTACCTGTGATAAACTAGATATCTCTTCTTGTTGAGCCTTTATAGCATCCAGAATTTTGTTTTCGAACTTCTCTATAATTGCAGAAATATTAACTATTGCCTTTTCCAATTCACTCACTCCTAACCATGGGATAAACCATCGCACAAAACTATGAAAAGGGGTTTGTCTCTCTACCAATGGATTGTTATTTTTTCATCTGATTCTCCGCATATGATTTCTCAAGTAACCTCGAGGCACTACATCATGTACTGTCATATTGGGGACTACTGCTCCAAGAGTGCAAGTTCCCTTCCAATTCTCAGGCAAGACCTTACGGGCTGTATCATTGCATAGCCAATACCACCCTTTTCCTTCTGGAACCGTCCAGCTGGTTGAATTTGCCCAGCCGCTAGTCATACTAATATCAATTGTTCAATTACAAGCTGTCTGATTTCCCACATAAGTAGTATCCGTATTTATACAATGCTGTTTTCCTATACCCTTAGGCGGGTTACACCTTTGTACACATACATAATAGGATTCTAACGGCATGAAGCTACTCACTTCTAGTTCCAAAACTGCTTAATATTTTCGACCCCGAGATGTGTTTTCCCACAAATTAGTCCAAGATAAGTTTGCAGGCAAGGGAATCCCAATTAACGATACACCCTTATTCCCATGCTGTGGCAGATGGGTGCATACCCAACAGTTCGTCTTATGAGTTACTTGAGAAATTGTTTGTATTAAGGTCAGGTGTAAGTTCTCATCCCAAGTTGCCCACCCCAAATCCGAGAACCGCACCCCTGCAATCATTAGGATCTGGAAAACCGTAATTTTGTTGGTCCAATTGGAGTGGTGGTCCATATCCTCGCCGGGGCCTTCTTCACCCTTGAATTGTGGATCCAAGCTGCTTGCTTCTTAATCTTCATGGCGGTGTGTGTTGTCAGAAATACTTGGTATGGTCCCATCCACTTTCCTTCCATTTTTCCTGCAGGGGTTGTCCTGAAAAAGTCTATATATATATATAATCCCCGAGCTTAAAGGGGTGGATTGGTTGATCCAACCCTCTAGCCCTGGTCCCTAAAACAAATTTATGTACTTTATTTAATTGTTTCTGAAGTTCAGTTATATAAGCATATAAATATTCTGATCCTAACTGCGTTAGGTCCTCTCCACTAAATAGAAATTGCTATGGCCTTCCATATAAGATTTTGAAGGGACTCAAATTTCCTTTTATTCTAGGTTTAACTCTAATTCCAAGTAATGCTAAAGGGAGGGATTGAGGCCATGACAAATTAGCTTCTTATCCAATTTTAGCTATTTATTGTTTAATTAAATGGTTCATTTTTTCTACCTGTCCACTTGCCTGTGGTCTATAAGGAGTATGCAGTTGCCAATCTATCTTTAGAATCTTACTTATCTGTTCTACCACTTGTGCACAAAAATGTGAAACTCTATCAGAAGACATTGCTACTAGAATCCCAAAGCATGCTATTATTTCATTTAACAAGACTTGAACCACTTCTCTTGCTTTGTTTGTTCGACAGGGAAAGGCTTCAGGCCTTCCTGAAAACGTGTCAGTCAGAACCAGTAAATAATGATACCCCCCTTTTCTAGGGAGTTCTGAAAAATCAATTTGCCACTGTTGCCCCGAATAATTTCCTTTACCGATTATTCCAAATTTTATTCTATCCTTGGTATTGGGGTTATTGTGTAAGCAAATGCTACATTGTTGAGTTACTTGTTTTACCATATCGTCCCACTAATGTCTGACTCAGGCTCTTATGCAGTGTGCCAGCTCCCCAGTGCGTTTTATTGTGTTCTGTAAGAACTATGGGCCATGTCAAACTAGAGGGTATTACTATGTGGTTATCTTTTAAATATACTCATCCATCTGGTTTCATTTTACCTTTCAAATCTTCAATTAATTTTAAGTCTTCTTTTGTATAATTTGGATATAGTTTGGATTTTACCGTCTGGTATCAAAGACAATGCCTTCACCTCAGTTATTTCAGCTGCCTGCTTAGCCTCTGCCAATCGATTTTCCAGTTTCAAAATCGGTGTTCCCCTTTTGGTGTCCCTCACAATAGCTACCTTTTCTGGTTGTTTTACAGCCTCTAACAATTTTAAAATTTCTTCAGCATACTTTGTGTTTTCACTGAGCGGTCAGCAATCCGTGTTCTTTCCAAATTGCTCCATGAGCATGTACTACGCCGAATGTATATTTAGAATCTGTCCAAATATTTACCCTTTTTCCCGCTGCCAGTTCCAATGCTCTCGTGACAGCAACTATCTCCGCCTTTTGAGCTGATGTTCCAGGGGGTAAAGGCTTAGACTTGATTACCTGCTGAGTAGTTGTTATAGCATATCCAGCTTTACGTTGTCTTTGCGTAACAAAACTGCTCCCATCCGTGAACCAAGTTTCTTCCGCATCTTCCATGGGCTCCTCCTTAAGGTCTGCTCTGCTGGAATACACAGTCTCTATAGTTTCTAAACAATCGTGAATCACAGGTTGTGCCGGAGCATCACTAAGAAAAGAGGCTAGATTCACAATATTAATTATCACAATTTCCACGTCGTCCTGTTCTACCAATATTGCTTGATATTTCAAAATCATCAATTCTTGTTTAAGTTGTTTAAAGACTTTTTGTGCTTCTCCAGTCCAGACTAACTTTGACTGGTGAATCTTTATCAATTCACATAGAGGCTTTACCAATAGTCCATAATTATAAATCCAAAGGCGACACCAACCTGTCATTCCTAAAAAGGTTTGTAGCTCCTTTACCATTTGAGGTTCTGGAGTCCGGCAAATGACTTCCTTATGTTCAGTTCCTAGTTCTCGTTGTCCTTCCGAAATGTCAAATCCCAGATAGGTCACACTTTGTTGAGCCAGCTGGACTTTCTGTCAAGAGACTTGATATCCATTTAAACCCAGAAAATTAAGACGACTTATAGTCCATTGAATACAACTGCCTTTAGTCTCGGTAGCTATTAAGAGATCATCTACATATTGTAACAAAGCACCTTCAGTGTCCGGAGGTATCCATGTTTCGAGTTCCCTTGCTAATTGGTTTCCAAAAATAGTGGGGCTATTCTTGAATCCTTGAGGTAGTAATGTCCACGTAAGCTGCGTCTTTCTGCCTGAATCGGGATTTTCCCATTCAAAGGCGAATAGGTTTTGGCTTTCTGTGGCTAAGCCTAGGCAGAAGAAGGCATCTTTTAAATCCAGTACGGTAAACCAGCCTTGACTATTCTTTAATTTAGTCAGCAAAGTATAAGGGTTTGCCACTACTGGATGTATATCCTCAGTGATTTTATTTATGGCCCTTAAATCCTGAACTAGCCTATAGCTTTTTCATCTGCCTTTTTAATTGGCAATATGGGTGCATTCTATTCTGATTCGCATTCAAGCAATAATCCATACTGTAAAAATTTATCAATTATCTCTTTAATTCCTTTCCTATCTTCTATCCTCAAAGGATATTACTTAACCTTAACGGGTTTCTCTCCTGGCTTCAGTTTAATAATTATTAAGGTCACATTTTTAGCTCTTCCAGGGACTTCGGTAGCCCAAACTCCTGGACATACTTGATCTGTGATCTCTAAAGGTATTTCACTTTTAGGGTCAGTTTGTATTAGTGCCAAGCTTAACACATTTATTAGTTGTTCTTCTCCTGTTCTTAATTCCATTTTCCCTTTTTCAAAGACAATTTCTGCTCCTACTTGCTCTAATAAATCTCTACCTAAGAGTGCCCATGAGGAGCTAGGCATAGATAAAAATCTGTGTATGCCCCATTGTTTCCCTAACTTGTACTTCAAAGGTTCACAAAAATAAGCCTTTTTGGTTACACCTTGTCCTGGTTTCAGTTAGAACAGAGTTAATTTTCTTCCTAGTAGCTGGTAGAATGCTCTGTTTTGGCTTAGGATGAGAAGAGTGCTGATAACACCCCGATGTTTCAATTGTTGCAGAGCAATGCTTATACCAAGCCAAGGACATCTCAGCTTCTTGCTCTGTCCTGCCAACAGGCAGGCTGGGGGTGCAGTAAGAGCTGGGAGGGGACAGACCCAGGACAGGTGACCCAAACTAGCCAAAGGGGTATTCCATAGCATCTGACGTCAGGCTAAACAATACATAGGGGTGGCTAGCCAGGGGGAGGGGGCCGGACTGCTCGGGGTTAGGCTGGGCATCGGTCAATGGGTGGTGAGCAATTGCATTGTGCATCACTTGTTTGTACACATTATTAGTAGTGGTACTATTATCATCATTGTATTATTATTATTATTATTATTATTATTATTTTCCTGTCTTATTAAACTGTCTTTATCTCAACTCACGGGCTTCACTTTCCATTTCTCTCCCCCGTCCCAGAGAGGGAGGGGGAGGGGGAGCGAACAGCTGCGTGGTGTTTAGCTGCCGGCCGGGTTAAACCACGACACACCTTTTACCCTAACATAATAATTCTGTGAAGGCATTAATGCTTGATTTAGAACTGAATACGTTGCCCCATAGCAATAAGAAATTTCACTTCCATTCCTCCCCTAGCTTCATTATAACCAGTGGAGGATCCGCTAGGGTAGATTCCCCAGGTCCCCGTTATTCCTGTTGAAATCAGGGGTTGATTACCCTAGGAAAAGGCTAGTCAATTTGTCCTCCAAAGCCAGGTCCAAACCGTTTTGTTTTATTTATTTATTTATTTTCATTACATTTCAGAGTTGGTCCAAAAATTCCATAGGGCTTTCTTTTAGACCTTGTTGGAAGCATATTCTCAATTCCCAATTCATCCAGGTTTTAGTATTTACTTAACCGTTCATAATTTTCAGGATGATTCGGGTCTTAGTGGGGGTCGGTCAGGGGAATGCAATTGTCCACAGTTCCCTGAACGGTCCCATCAGCAATCTGAGCTCGCACATGAACTCAGGTTGTTTTAAGAGTTGACCTCTTTTCTGTTTCTGTGACAACTCTCTCGGACCGGACCGATCATGGTCCCTTTGCCCTCAAGGGCTAACACCCATGATTTTAAGATCTCTGCCTCGGGCAGAGGCAGAACTATTAACATTCCTACATCCTCTTTCCCTGCTCATTCAACTTCAAACACCTTTAACACTTTCAACAACCCTTTTAACACTTCCTTTATCTTTCTCCAGCCTGTACTTCTCTAACGCCAACATCAAAGGTTCAGTCAGGGGCCAACTTAATTCCGTACCTTTTCCCACCAAGATGCTGAAACATCAGTATACAACATTTCATCCTGTTCTGCTTCTCAAAAAACAACATTAACTGTAGCAAAATATTAGAGTTTAAAGTTCCATTTAGGGGCCACTTTTCTCCACATTCCAGCTTATAAAGCGGCCACCACTGATTACGATATTTTATCAATGTTTTCCTGTTCACACTTCCACCGGCAGATCCTCCAATATCCTTCCAGTGACTTAAAACACAGCCTAACACACTTTTCTTTAAAATTTCACTGCTTGTTTGCCCCCCCAGTTTCCAGTTTACACTTTCAGAATACACATGTTACTTACAAAAGCGTATCACAAAACGTATCACTCACAAAAATACGGGCACGCAATATCTTTCAGTAGCGATGTCACAAAACTACTATTACCAGCAATATTGCCAAAATCACAGTAACAATAGTCAGAGTCAAATTCCACATGCGATAAGTCAGAAAACCGAACTGTCTAACACCGTAACGATATCTTTCTTATAACAATGCCACGAACCTACTATTACCACCAGGAAAATAGCCAAAATCGCAGTAACAATAACCAGAGTTAAATACCATACTCCATGAGTCAGAAAACCGAAATAGACAACACAATTCCAGATGGACCTTAAAGCGAGCTCCTTCCTTAAGGTCCCCAAACATGTACTTATGGTGCTAACCACAAAGTATATACCAAACACTGCCTCGCAGAAGATCACCTTCTGACTTACAGACAGTTCCAGATGACCGGTCTACCAGAAAACCAAACCAGAATAAAGAATATACTCACTTACAATGATGGGGTCCTTGTCTGCCTCCGCAGTGATCCGGTGAGTCGAGGAGTCCCTCCGGGAAATCCCGGGGGTACCCTAGGGAGTCCTGTTCCCAGCGGGTCCTGCGGTCCGGCAGAGAGGTTGTCCCATCCGGGTCGCCAAATTGATTCAAAGATCGAAGCCGAAATTCCTTTAAGTGGTATATTCTTTATTGCAGCGCTGGATGCACGGGGGATCTCTCCACCTATCGTGCATACCCAAAGCAGAAAGCAGTCTTGAATTTATACAATCAATCTATCAATATTCTACAAGCACCTATACATATGCATTACCTATCCCCGCCTTCCCTCGCTTCTCATGCTAATTAGCCTTTTGGCACCTTGCGCCTGCGCAGAGCCTTCCAAGAATTGTGGGCAGGAGTCTTTGGGACGTGGGCAGGGGTCTTTGGGAGGAAGACCCCGAGTCTTCCTCACAGTGTACTTTTCACCTTTGGTCAGGAATCTGCTGAATTGGCATGTTTCTTAATTGCAAGAGCTGGTTGTTGCTAATTCTCCCGTTTGTTGTATCTTTATAATGAATTCCAATGTCCAGTTTCGAGATTTATAGTCCTTACATTCGCTTCTCTGTCCGCCTGCCGCTTCCTTATCATGAGTTCCAGTGTCTTGTTTCGAGATATACAGTCCTTGTCTGGGGATTGTCCTTGCCTCCCCAATACCTCCTTAATCAATCCCCCCTTTTCTGTTCCCAGGCAAATTCTTTTGCATCAGATACTTTCATTATTTACAGTAACACAACAAAGCAGGCATCTAAACAACATGCACACAAATATTCCTAACACTACTAATACGATTAGAGCAATGAATACTTGTTTCAACCATTGGAAATTGGGCAACCAGGAGGTTAACTTATTCCATAGTTCACTAAAACTCCATGAAAGATCATCTTTACTGATCTCATGTAGGATCCTTGTCTGCTTCCATATTTCTTCCAGGTCGGTAGAGATCCTTCCACTCTGATCTACATACATACAACAACTTGTGTTTATTACTGTACAGACTCCCCCTTGAGTGGCCAGTAACAAGTCTAGGGCCATCCGATTTTGTAATACTACCTGTGATAAACTAGATATCTCTTCTTGTTGAGCCTTTATAGCATCCAGAATTTTGTTTTCGAACTTCTCTATAATTGCAGAAATATTAACTACTGCCTTTTCCAATTCACTCACTCCTAACCATGGGATAAACCATCGCACAAAACTATGAAAAGGGGTTTGTCTCTCTACCAATGGATTGTTATTTTTTCATCTGATTCTCCGCATATGATTTCTCAAGTAACCTCGAGACACTACATCATGTACTGTCATATTGGGGACTACCGCTCCAAGAGTGCAAGTTCCCTTCCAATTCTCAGGCAAGACCTTACGGGCTGTATCATTGCATAGCCAATACAACCCTTTTCCTTCTGGAACCGTCCAGCTGGTTGAATTTGCCCAGCCGCTAGTCGTACTAATATCAATTGTTCAATTACAAGCTGTCTGATTTCCCACAGAAGTAGTATCCGTATTTATACAATGCTGTTTTCCTATACCCTTAGGCGGGTTACACCTTTGTACACATACATAATAGGATTCTAACGGCATGAAGCTACTCACTTCTAGTTCCAAAACTGCTTAATATTTTCGACCCCGAGATGTGTTTTCCCACAAATTAGTCCAAGATAAGTTTGCAGGCAAGGGAATCCCAATTAACGATACACCCTTATTCCCATGCTGTGGCAGATGGGTGCATACCCAACAGTTCGTCTTATGAGTTACTTGAGAAATTGTTTGTATTAAGGTCAGGTGTAAGTTCTCATCCCAAGTTGCCCACCCCAAATCCGAGAACCGCACCCCTGCAATCATTAGGATCTGGAAAACCGTAATTTTGTTGGTCCAATTGGAGTGGTGGTCCATATCCTCGCCGGGGCCTTCTTCACCCTTGAATTGTGGATCCAAGCTGCTTGCTTCTTAATCTTCATGGCGGTGTGTGTTGTCAGAAATACTTGGTATGGTCCCATCCACTTTCCTTCCATTTTTCCTGCAGGGGTTGTCCTGAAAAAGTCTATATATATATATAATCCCCGAGCTTAAAGGGGTGGATTGGTTGATCCAACCCTCTAGCCCTGGTCCCTAAAACAAATTTATGTACTTTATTTAATTGTTTCTGAAGTTCAGTTATATAAGCATATAAATATTCTGATCCTAACTGCGTTAGGTCCTCTCCACTAAATAGAAATTGCTATGGCCTTCCATATAAGATTTTGAAGGGACTCAAATTTCCTTTTATTCTAGGTTTAACTCTAATTCCAAGTAATGCTAAAGGGAGGGATTGAGGCCATGACAAATTAGCTTCTTATCCAATTTTAGCTATTTATTGTTTAATTAAATGGTTCATTTTTTCTACCTGTCCACTTGCCTGTGGTCTATAAGGAGTATGCAGTTGCCAATCTATCTTTAGAATCTTACTTATCTGTTCTACCACTTGTGCACAAAAATGTGAAACTCTATCAGAAGACATTGCTACTAGAATCCCAAAGCATGCTATTATTTCATTTAACAAGACTTGAACCACTTCTCTTGCTTTGTTTGTTCGACAGGGAAAGGCTTCAGGCCTTCCTGAAAACGTGTCAGTCAGAACCAGTAAATAATGATACCCCCCTTTTCTAGGGAGTTCTGAAAAATCAATTTGCCACTGTTGCCCCGAATAATTTCCTTTACCGATTATTCCAAATTTTATTCTATCCTTGGTATTGGGGTTATTGTGTAAGCAAATGCTACATTGTTGAGTTACTTGTTTTACCATATCGCCCCACTAATGTCTGACTCAGGCTCTTATGCAGTGTGCCAGCTCCCCAGTGCGTTTTATTGTGTTCTGTAAGAACTATGGGCCATGTCAAACTAGAGGGTATTACTATGTGGTTATCTTTTAAATATACTCATCCATCTGGTTTCATTTTACCTTTCAAATCTTCAATTAATTTTAAGTCTTCTTTTGTATAATTTGGATATAGTTTGGATTTTACCGTCTGGTATCAAAGACAATGCCTTCACCTCAGTTATTTCAGCTGCCTGCTTAGCCTCTGCCAATCGATTTTCCAGTTTCAAAATTGGTGTTCCCCTTTTGGTGTCCCTGACAATGCATGATAACTACCTTTTCTGGTTGTTTTACAGCCTCTAACAATTTTAAAATTTCTTCAGCATACTTTGTGTTTTCACTGAGCGGTCAGCAATCCGTGTTCTTTCCAAATTGCTCCATGAGCATGTACCACGCCGAATGTATATTTAGAATCTGTCCAAATATTTACCCTTTTTCCCGCTGCCAGTTCCAATGCTCTCGTGACAGCAACTATCTCCGCCTTTTGAGCTGATGTTCCAGGGGGTAAAGGCTTAGACTCGATTACCTGCTGAGTAGTTGTTATAGCATATCCAGCTTTACGTTGTCTTTGCGTAACAAAACTGCTCCCATCCGTGAACCAAGTTTCTTCCGCATCTTCCATGGGCTCCTCCTTAAGGTCTGCTCGGCTGGAATACACAGTCTCTATAGTTTCTAAACAATCGTGAATCACAGGTTGTGCCGGAGCATCACTAAGAAAAGAGGCTAGATTCACAATATTAATTATCACAATTTCCACGTCGTCCTGTTCTACCAATATTGCTTGATATTTCAAAATCATCAATTCTTGTTTAAGTTGTTTAAAGACTTTTTGTGCTTCTCCAGTCCAGACTAACTTTGACTGGTGAATCTTTATCAATTCACATAGAGGCTTTACCAATAGTCCATAATTATAAATCCAAAGGCGACACCAACCTGTCATTCCTAAAAAGGTTTGTAGCTCCTTTACCATTTGAGGTTCTGGAGTCCGGCAAATGACTTCCTTATGTTCAGTTCCTAGTTCTCGTTGTCCTTCCGAAATGTCAAATCCCAGATAGGTCACACTTTGTTGAGCCAGCTGGACTTTCTGTCAAGAGACTTGATATCCATTTAAACCCAGAAAATTAAGACGACTTATAGTCCATTGAATACAACTCCCTTTAGTCTCGGTAGCTATTAAGAGATCATCTACATATTGTAACAAAGCACCTTCAGTGTCCGGAGGTATCCATGTTTCGAGTTCCCTTGCTAATTGGTTTCCAAAAATAGTGGGGCTATTCTTGAATCCTTGAGGTAGTAATGTCCACGTAAGCTGCGTCTTTCTGCCTGAATCAGGATTTTCCCATTCAAAGGCGAATAGGTTTTGGCTTTCTGTGGCTAAGCCTAGGCAGAAGAAGGCATCTTTTAAATCCAGTACGGTAAACCAGCCTTGACTATTCTTTAATTTAGTCAGCAAAGTATAAGGGTTTGCCACTACTGGATGTATATCCTCAGTGATTTTATTTATGGCCCTTAAATCCTGAACTAGCCTCTAGCTTTATCATCTGCCTTTTTAATTGGCAATATGGGTGCATTGTATTCTGATTCGCATTCAAGCAATAATCCATACTGTAAAAATTTATCAATTATCTCTTTAATTCCTTTCCTATCTTCTATCCTCAAAGGATATTACTTAACCTTAACGGGTTTCTCTCCTGGCTTCAATTTAATAATTATTAAGGTCACATTTTTAGCTCTTCCAGGGACTTCGGTAGCCCAAACTCCTGGACATACTTGATCTGTGATCTCTAAAGGTATTTCACTTTTAGGGTCAGTTTGTATTAGTGCCAAGCTTAACACATTTATTAGTTGTTCTTCTCCTGTTCTTAATTCCATTTTCCCTTTTTCAAAGACAATTTCTGCTCCTACTTGCTCTAATAAATCTCTACCTAAGAGTGCCCATGAGGAGGTAGGCATAGATAAAAATCTGTGTATGCCCCATTGTTTCCCTAACTTGTACTTCAAAGGTTCACAAAAATAAGCCTTTTTGGTTACACCTTGTCCTGGTTTCAGTTAGAACAGAGTTAATTTTCTTCCTAGTAGCTGGTAGAATGCTCTGTTTTGGCTTAGGATGAGAAGAGTGCTTATAACACCCCGATGTTTCAATTGTTGCAGAGCAATGCTTATACCAAGCCAAGGACATCTCAGCTTCTTGCTCTGTCCTGCCAACAGGCAGGCTGGGGGTGCAGGAAGAGCTGGGAGGGGACAGACCCAGGACAGGTGACCCAAACTAGCCAAAGGGGTATTCCATAGCACCTGACGTCAGGCTAAACAATACATAGGGGTGGCTAGCCAGGGGGAGGGGGCCGGACTGCTCGGGGTTAGGCTGGGCATCGGTCAGCGGGTGGTGAGCAATTGCATTGTGCATCACTTGTTTGTACACATTATTAGTAGTGGTACTATTATCATCATTGTATTATTATTATTATTATTATTATTATTATTTTGTCTTATTAAACTGTCTTTATCTCAACTCACGGGCTTCACTTTCCATTTCTCTCCCCCGTCCCAGAGAGGGAGGGGGAGGGGGAGCGAACAGCTGCGTGGTGTTTAGCTGCCGGCCGGGTTAAACCACGACACACCTTTTACCCTAACATAATAATTCTGTGAAGGCATTAATGCTTGATTTAGAACTGAATACGTTGCCCCATAGCAATAAGAAATTTCACTTCCATTCCTCCCCTAGCTTCATTATAACCAGTGGAGGATCCGCTAGGGTAGATTCCCCAGGTCCCCGTTATTCCTGTTGAAATCAGGGGTTGATTACCCTAGGAAAAGGCTAGTCAATTTGTCCTCCAAAGCCAGGTCCAAACCGTTTTGTTTTATTTATTTATTTATTTTCATTACATTTCAGAGTTGGTCCAAAAATTCCATAGGGCTTTCTTTTAGACCTTGTTGGAAGCATATTCTCAATTCCCAATTCATCCAGGTTTTAGTATTTACTTAACCGTTCATAATTTTCAGGATGATTCGGGTCTTAGTGGGGGTCGGTCAGGGGAATGCAATTGTCCACAGTTCCCTGAACGGTCCCATCAGCAATCTGAGCTCGCACATGAACTCAGGTTGTTTTAAGAGTTGACCTCTTTTCTGTTTCTGTGACAACTCTCTCGGACCGGACCGATCATGGTCCCTTTGCCCTAAAGGGCTAACACCCATGATTTTAAGATCTCTGCCTCGGGCAGAGGCAGAACTATTAACATTCCTACATCCTCTTTCCCTGCTCATTCAACTTCAAACACCTTTAACACTTTCAACAACCCTTTTAACACTTCCTTTATCTTTCTCCAGCCTGTACTTCTCTAATGCCAACATCAAAGGTTCAGTCAGGGGCCAACTTAAGTCCGTACATTTTCCCACCAAGATGCTGAAACATCAGTATACAACATTTCATCCTGTTCTGCTTCTCAAAAAACAACATTAACTGTAGCAAAATATTAGAGTTCAAAGTTCCATTTAGGGGCCACTTTTCTCCACATTCCAGCTTATAAAGCGGCCACCACTGATTACGATATTTTATCAATGTTTTCCTGTTCACACTTCCACCGGCAGATCCTCCAATATCCTTCCAGTGACTTAAAACACAGCCTAACACACTTTTCTTTAAAATTTCACTGCTTGTTTGCCCCCCCAGTTTCCAGTTTACACTTTCAGAATACACATGTTACTTACAAAAGCGTATCACAAAACGTATCACTCACAAAAATACGGGCACGCAATATCTTTCAGTAGCGATGTCACAAAACTGCTATTACCAGCAATATTGCCAAAATCACAGTAACAATAGTCAGAGTCAAATTCCACATGCGATAAGTCAGAAAACCGAACTGTCTAACACCGTAACGATATCTTTCTTATAACAATGCCACGAACCTACTATTACCACCAGGAAAATAGCCAAAATCGCAGTAACAATAACCAGAGTTAAATACCATACTCCATGAGTCAGAAAACCGAAATAGACAACACAATTCCAGATGGACCTTAAAGCGAGCTCCTTCCTTAAGGTCCCCAAACATGTACTTATGGTGCTAACCACAAAGTATATACCAAACACTGCCTCGCAGAAGATCACCTTCTGACTTACAGACAGTTCCAGATGACCGGTCTACCAGAAAACCAAACCAGAATAAAGAATATACTCACTTACAATGATGGGGTCCTTGTCTGCCTCCGCAGTGATCCGGTGAGTCGAGGAGTCCCTCCAGGAAATCCCGGGGGTACCCTAGGGAGTCCTGTTTCCAGCGGGTCCTGCGGTCCGGCAGAGAGGTTGTCCCATCCGGGTCGCCAAATTGATTCAAAGATCGAAGCCGAAATTCCTTTAAGTGGTATATTCTTTATTGCAGCGCTGGATGCACGGGGGATCTCTCCACCTATCGTGCATACCCAAAGCAGAAAGCAGTCTTGAATTTATACAATCAATCTATCAATATTCTACAAGCACCTATACATATGCATTACCTATCCCCGCCTTCCCTCGCTTCTCATGCTAATTAGCCTTTTGGCACCTTGCGCCTGCGCAGAGCCTTCCAAGAATTGTGGGCAGGAGTCTTTGGGACGTGGGCAGGGGTCTTTGGGAGGAAGACCCCGAGTCTTCCTCACAGTGTACTTTTCACCTTTGGTCAGGAATCTGCTGAATTGGCATGTTTCTTAATTGCAAGAGCTGGTTGTTGCTAATTCTCCCGTTTGTTGTATCTTTATAATGAATTCCAACGTCCAGTTTCGAGATTTATAGTCCTTACATTCGTTTCTCTGTCCGCCTGCCGCTTCCTTATCATGAGTTCCAGTGTCTTGTTTCGAGATATACAGTCCTTGTCTGGGGATTGTCCTTGCCTCCCCAATACCTCCTTAATCAATCCCCCCTTTTCTGTTCCCATGCAAATTCTTTTGCATCAGATACTTTCATTATTTACAGTAACACAACAAAGCAGGCATCTAAACAACAAGCACACAAATATTCCTAACACTACTAATACGATTAGAGCAATGAATACTCGTTTCAACCATTGGAAATTGGGCAACCAGGAGGTTAACTTATTCCATAGTTCACTAAAACTCCATGAAAGATCATCTTTACTGATCTCATGTAGGATCCTTGTCTGCTTCCAGATTTCTTCCAGGTCGGTAGAGATCCTTCCACTCTGATCTACATACATACAACAACTTGTGTTTATTACTGTACAGACTCCCCCTTGAGTGGCCAGTAACAAGTCTAGGGCCATCCGATTTTGTAATACTACCTGTGATAAACTAGATATCTCTTCTTGTTGAGCCTTTATAGCATCCAGAATTTTGTTTTCGAACTTCTCTATAATTGCAGAAATATTAACTACTGCCTTTTCCAATTCACTCACTCCTAACCATGGGATAAACCATCGCACAAAACTATGAAAAGGGGTGTGTCTCTCTACCAATGGATTGTTAATTTTTCATCTGATTCTCCGCATATGATTTCTCAAGTAACCTCGAGGCACTACATCATGTACTGTCATATTGGGGACTACCGCTCCAAGAGTGCAAGTTCCCTTCCAATTCTCAGGCAAGACCTTACGGGCTGTATCTTTGCATAGCCAATACCACCCTTTTCCTTCTGGAACCGTCCAGCTGGTTGAATTTGCCCAGCCGCTAGTCGTACTAATATCAATTGTTCAATTACAAGCTGTCTGATTTCCCACATAAGTAGTATCCATATTTATACAATGCTGTTTTCCTATACCCTTAGGCGGGTTACACCTTTGTACACATACATAATAGGATTCTAACGGCATGAAGCTACTCACTTCTAGTTCCAAAACTGCTTAATATTTTCGACCCCGAGATGTGTTTTCCCACAAATTAGTCCAAGATAAGTTTGCAGGCAAGGGAATCCCAATTAACGATACACCCTTATTCCCATGCTGTGGCAGATGGGTGCATACCCAACAGTTCGTCTTATGAGTTACTTGAGAAATTGTTTGTATTAAGGTCAGGTGTAAGTTCTCATCCCAAGTTGCCCACCCCAAATCCGAGAACCGCACCCCTGCAATCATTAGGATCTGGAAAACCGTAATTTTGTTGGTCCAATTGGAGTGGTGGTCCATATCCTCGCCGGGGCCTTCTTCACCCTTGAATTGTGGATCCAAGCTGCTTGCTTCTTAATCTTCATGGCGGTGTGTGTTGTCAGAAATACTTGGTATGGTCCCATCCACTTTCCTTCCATTTTTCCTGCAGGGGTTGTCCTGAAAAAGTCTATATATATATATAATCCCCGAGCTTAAAGGGGTGGATTGGTTGATCCAACCCTCTAGCCCTGGTCCCTAAAACAAATTTATGTACTTTATTTAATTGTTTCTGAAGTTCAGTTATATAAGCATATAAATATTCTGATCCTAACTGCGTTAGGTCCTCTCCACTAAATAGAAATTGCTATGGCCTTGCATATAAGATTTTGAAGGGACTCAAATTTCCTTTTATTCTAGGTTTAACTCTAATTCCAAGTAATGCTAAAGGGAGGGATTGAGGCCATGACAAATTAGCTTCTTATCCAATTTTAGCTATTTATTGTTTAATTAAATGGTTCATTTTTTCTACCTGTCCACTTGCCTGTGGTCTATAAGGAGTATGCAGTTGCCAATCTATCTTTAGAATCTTACTTATCTGTTCTACCACTTGTGCACAAAAATGTGAAACTCTATCAGAAGACATTGCTACTAGAATCCCAAAGCATGCTATTATTTCATTTAACAAGACTTGAACCACTTCTCTTGCTTTGTTTGTTCGACAGGGAAAGGCTTCAGGCCTTCCTGAAAACGTGTCAGTCAGAACCAGTAAATAATGATACCCCCCTTTTCTAGGGAGTTCTGAAAAATCAATTTGCCACTGTTGCCCCGAATAATTTCCTTTACCGATTATTCCAAATTTTATTCTATCCTTGGTATTGGGGTTATTGTGTAAGCAAATGCTACATTGTTGAGTTACTTGTTTTACCATATCGCCCCACTAATGTCTGACTCAGGCTCTTATGCAGTGTGCCAGCTCCCCAGTGCGTTTTATTGTGTTCTGTAAGAACTATGGGCCATGTCAAACTAGAGGGTATTACTATGTGGTTATCTTTTAAATATACTCATCCATCTGGTTTCATTTTACCTTTCAAATCTTCAATTAATTTTAAGTCTTCTTTTGTATAATTTGGATATAGTTTGGATTTTACCGTCTGGTATCAAAGACAATGCCTTCACCTCAGTTATTTCAGCTGCCTGCTTAGCCTCTGCCAATCGATTTTCCAGTTTCAAAATCGGTGTTCCCCTTTTGGTGTCCCTGACAATGCATGATAACTACCTTTTCTGGTTGTTTTACAGCCTCTAACAATTTTAAAATTTCTTCAGCATACTTTGTGTTTTCACTGAGCGGTCAGCAATCCGTGTTCTTTCCAAATTGCTCCATGAGCATGTACCACGCCGAATGTATATTTAGAATCTGTCCAAATATTTACCCTTTTTCCCGCTGCCAGTTCCAATGCTCTCGTGACAGCAACTATCTCCGCCTTTTGAGCTGATGTTCCAGGGGGTAAAGGCTTAGACTCGATTACCTGCTGAGTAGTTGTTATAGCATATCCAGCTTTACGTTGTCTTTGCGTAACAAAACTGCTCCCATCCGTGAACCAAGTTTCTTCCGCATCTTCCATGGGCTCCTCCTTAAGGTCTGCTCGGCTGGAATACACAGTCTCTATAGTTTCTAAACAATCGTGAATCACAGGTTGTGCCGCAGCATCACTAAGAAAAGAGGCTAGATTCACAATATTAATTATCACAATTTCCACGTCGTCCTGTTCTACCAATATTGCTTGATATTTCAAAATCATCAATTCTTGTTTAAGTTGTTTAAAGACTTTTTGTGCTTCTCCAGTCCAGACTAACTTTGACTGGTGAATCTTTATCAATTCACATAGAGGCTTTACCAATAGTCCATAATTATAAATCCAAAGGCGATACCAACCTGTCATTCCTAAAAAGGTTTGTAGCTCCTTTACCATTTGAGGTTCTGGAGTCCGGCAAATGACTTCCTTATGTTCAGTTCCTAGTTCTCGTTGTCCTTCCGAAATGTCAAATCCCAGATAGGTCACACTTTGTTGAGCCAGCTGGACTTTCTGTCAAGAGACTTGATATCCATTTAAACCCAGAAAATTAAGACGACTTATAGTCCATTGAATACAACTGCCTTTAGTCTCGGTAGCTATTAAGAGATCATCTACATATTGTAACAAAGCACCTTCAGTGTCCGGAGGTATCCATGTTTCGAGTTCCCTTGCTAATTGGTTTCCAAAAATAGTGGGGCTATTCTTGAATCCTTGAGGTAGTAATGTCCACGTAAGCTGCGTCTTTCTGCCTGAATCGGGATTTTCCCATTCAAAGGCGAATAGGTTTTGGCTTTCTGTGGCTAAGCCTAGGCAGAAGAAGGCATCTTTTAAATCCAGTACGGTAAACCAGCCTTGACTATTCTTTAATTTAGTCAGCAAAGTATAAGGGTTTGCCACTACTGGATGTATATCCTCAGTGATTTTATTTATGGCCCTTAAATCCTGAACTAGCCTATAGCTTTTTCATCTGCCTTTTTAATTGGCAATATGGGTGCATTCTATTCTGATTCGCATTCAAGCAATAATCCATACTGTAAAAATTTATCAATTATCTCTTTAATTCCTTTCCTATCTTCTATCCTCAAAGGATATTACTTAACCTTAACGGGTTTCTCTCCTGGCTTCAGTTTAATAATTATTAAGGTCACATTTTTAGCTCTTCCAGGGACTTCGGTAGCCCAAACTCCTGGACATACTTGATCTGTGATCTCTAAAGGTATTTCACTTTTAGGGTCACTTTGTATTAGTGCCAAGCTTAACACATTTCTTAGTTGTTCTTCTCCTCTTCTTAATTCCATTTTCCCTTTTTCAAAGACAATTTCTGCTCCTACTTGCTCTAATAAATCTCTACCTAAGAGTGCCCATGAGGAGCTAGGCATAGATAAAAATCTGTGTATGCCCCATTGTTTCCCTAACTTGTACTTCAAAGGTTCACAAAAATAAGCCTTTTTGGTTACACCTTGTCCTGGTTTCAGTTAGAACAGAGTTAATTTTCTTCCTAGTAGCTGGTAGAATGCTCTGTTTTGGCTTAGGATGAGAAGAGTGCTGATAACACCCCGATGTTTCAATTGTTGCAGAGCAATGCTTATACCAAGCCAAGGACATCTCAGCTTCTTGCTCTGTCCTGCCAACAGGCAGGCTGGGGGTGCAGTAAGAGCTGGGAGGGGACAGACCCAGGACAGGTGACCCAAACTAGCCAAAGGGGTATTCCATAGCATCTGACGTCAGGCTAAACAATACATAGGGGTGGCTAGCCAGGGGGAGGGGGCCGGACTGCTCGGGGTTAGGCTGGGCATCGGTCAGCGGGTGGTGAGCAATTGCATTGTGCATCACTTGTTTGTACACATTATTAGTAGTGGTACTATTATCATCATTGTATTATTATTATTATTATTATTATTATTATTATTATTATTATTATTATTATTATTTTGTCTTATTAAACTGTCTTTATCTCAACTCACGGGCTTCACTTTCCATTTCTCTCCCCCGTCCCAGAGAGGGAGGGGGAGGGGGAGCGAACAGCTGCGTGGTGTTTAGCTGCCGGCCGGGTTAAACCACGACACACCTTTTACCCTAACATAATAATTCTGTGAAGGCATTAATGCTTGATTTAGAACTGAATACGTTGCCCCATAGCAATAAGAAATTTCACTTCCATTCCTCCCCTAGCTTCATTATAACCAGTGGAGGATCCGCTAGGGTAGATTCCCCAGGTCCCCGTTATTCCTGTTGAAATCAGGGGTTGATTACCCTAGGAAAAGGCTAGTCAATTTGTCCTCCAAAGCCAGGTCCAAACCGTTTTGTTTTATTTATTTATTTATTTTCATTACATTTCAGAGTTGGTCCAAAAATTCCATAGGGCTTTCTTTTAGACCTTGTTGGAAGCATATTCTCAATTCCCAATTCATCCAGGTTTTAGTATTTACTTAACCGTTCATAATTTTCAGGATGATTCGGGTCTTAGTGGGGGTCGGTCAGGGGAATGCAATTGTCCACAGTTCCCTGAACGGTCCCATCAGCAATCTGAGCTCGCACATGAACTCAGGTTGTTTTAAGAGTTGACCTCTTTTCTGTTTCTGTGACAACTCTCTCGGACCGGACCGATCATGGTCCCTTTGCCCTAAAGGGCTAACACCCACGATTTTAAGATCTCTGCCTCGGGCAGAGGCAGAACTATTAACATTCCTACATCCTCTTTCCCTGCTCATTCAACTTCAAACACCTTTAACACTTTCAACAACCCTTTTAACACTTCCTTTATCTTTCTCCAGCCTGTACTTCTCTAATGCCAACATCAAAGGTTCAGTCAGGGGCCAACTTAATTCCGTACCTTTTCCCACCAAGATGCTGAAACATCAGTATACAACATTTCATCCTGTTCTGCTTCTCAAAAAACAACATTAACTGTAGCAAAATATTAGAGTTTAAAGTTCCATTTAGGGGCCACTTTTCTCCACATTCCAGCTTATAAAGCGGCCACCACTGATTACGATATTTTATCAATGTTTTCCTGTTCACACTTCCACCGGCAGATCCTCCAATATCCTTCCAGTGACTTAAAACACAGCCTAACACACTTTTCTTTAAAATTTCACTGCTTGTTTGCCCCCCCAGTTTCCAGTTTACACTTTCAGAATACACATGTTACTTACAAAAGCGTATCACAAAACGTATCACTCACAAAAATACGGGCACGCAATATCTTTCAGTAGCGATGTCACAAAACTACTATTACCAGCAATATTGCCAAAATCACAGTAACAATAGTCAGAGTCAAATTCCACATGCGATAAGTCAGAAAACCGAACTGTCTAACACCGTAACGATATCTTTCTTATAACAATGCCACGAACCTACTATTACCACCAGGAAAATAGCCAAAATCGCAGTAACAATAACCAGAGTTAAATACCATACTCCATGAGTCAGAAAACCGAAATAGACAACACAATTCCAGATGGACCTTAAAGCGAGCTCCTTCCTTAAGGTCCCCAAACATGTACTTATGGTGCTAACCACAAAGTATATACCAAACACTGCCTCGCAGAAGATCACCTTCTGACTTACAGAGAGTTCCAGATGACCGGTCTACCAGAAAACCAAACCAGAATAAAGAATATACTCACTTACAATGATGGGGTCCTTGTCTGCCTCCGCAGTGATCCGGTGAGTCGAGGAGTCCCTCCGGGAAATCCCGGGGGTACCCTAGGGAGTCCTGTTCCCAGCGGGTCCTGCGGTCCGGCAGAGAGGTTGTCCCATCCGGGTCGCCAAATTGATTCAAAGATCGAAGCCGAAATTCCTTTAAGTGGTATATTCTTTATTGCAGCGCTGGATGCACGGGGGATCTCTCCACCTATCGTGCATACCCAAAGCAGAAAGCAGTCTTGAATTTATACAATCAATCTATCAATATTCTACAAGCACCTATACATATGCATTACCTATCCCCGCCTTCCCTCGCTTCTCATGCTAATTAGCCTTTTGGCACCTTGCGCCTGCGCAGAGCCTTCCAAGAATTGTGGGCAGGAGTCTTTGGGACGTGGGCAGGGGTCTTTGGGAGGAAGACCCCGAGTCTTCCTCACAGTGTACTTTTCACCTTTGGTCAGGAATCTGCTGAATTGGCATGTTTCTTAATTGCAAGAGCTGGTTGTTGCTAATTCTCCCGTTTGTTGTATCTTTATAATGAATTCCAATGTCCAGTTTCGAGATTTATAGTCCTTACATTCGCTTCTCTGTCCGCCTGCCGCTTCCTTATCATGAGTTCCAGTGTCTTGTTTCGAGATATACAGTCCTTGTCTGGGGATTGTCCTTGCCTCCCCGATACCTCCTTAATCAATCCCCCCTTTTCTGTTCCCATGCAAATTCTTTTGCATCAGATACTTTCATTATTTACAGTAACACAACAAAGCAGGCATCTAAACAACATGCACACAAATATTCCTAACACTACTAATACGATTAGAGCAATGAATACTTGTTTCAACCATTGGAAATTGGGCAACCAGGAGGTTAACTTATTCCATAGTTCACTAAAACTCCATGAAAGATCATCTTTACTGATCTCATGTAGGATCCTTGTCTGCTTCCATATTTCTTCCAGGTCGGTAGAGATCCTTCCACTCTGATCTACATACATACAACAACTTGTGTTTATTACTGTACAGACTCCCCCTTGAGTGGCCAGTAACAAGTCTAGGGCCATCCGATTTTGTAATACTACCTGTGATAAACTAGATATCTCTTCTTGTTGAGCCTTTATAGCATCCAGAATTTTGTTTTCGAACTTCTCTATAATTGCAGAAATATTAACTATTGCCTTTTCCAATTCACTCACTCCTAACCATGGGATAAACCATCGCACAAAACTATGAAAAGGGGTTTGTCTCTCTACCAATGGATTGTTATTTTTTCATCTGATTCTCCGCATATGATTTCTCAAGTAACCTCGAGGCACTACATCATGTACTGTCATATTGGGGACTACCGCTCCAAGAGTGCAAGTTCCCTTCCAATTCTCAGGCAAGACCTTACGGGCTGTATCATTGCATAGCCAATACCACCCTTTTCCTTCTGGAACCGTCCAGCTGGTTGAATTTGCCCAGCCGCTAGTCGTACTAATATCAATTGTTCAATTACAAGCTGTCTGATTTCCCACAGAAGTAGTATCCGTATTTATACAATGCTGTTTTCCTATACCCTTAGGCGGGTTACACCTTTGTACACATACATAATAGGATTCTAACGGCATGAAGCTACTCACTTCTAGTTCCAAAACTGCTTAATATTTTCGACCCCGAGATGTGTTTTCCCACAAATTAGTCCAAGATAAGTTTGCAGGCAAGGGAATCCCAATTAACGATACACCCTTATTCCCATGCTGTGGCAGATGGGTGCATACCCAACAGTTCGTCTTATGAGTTACTTGAGAAATTGTTTGTATTAAGGTCAGGTGTAAGTTCTCATCCCAAGTTGCCCACCCCAAATCCGAGAACCGCACCCCTGCAATCATTAGGATCTGGAAAACCGTAATTTTGTTGGTCCAATTGGAGTGGTGGTCCATATCCTCGCCGGGGCCTTCTTCACCCTTGAATTGTGGATCCAAGCTGCTTGCTTCTTAATCTTCATGGCGGTGTGTGTTGTCAGAAATACTTGGTATGGTCCCATCCACTTTCCTTCCATTTTTCCTGCAGGGGTTGTCCTGAAAAAGTCTATATATATATATAATCCCCGAGCTTAAAGGGGTGGATTGGTTGATCCAACCCTCTAGCCCTGGTCCCTAAAACAAATTTATGTACTTTATTTAATTGTTTCTGAAGTTCAGTTATATAAGCATATAAATATTCTGATCCTAACTGCGTTAGGTCCTCTCCACTAAATAGAAATTGCTATGGCCTTCCATATAAGATTTTGAAGGGACTCAAATTTCCTTTTATTCTACGTTTAACTCTAATTCCAAGTAATGCTAAAGGGAGGGATTGAGGCCATGACAAATTAGCTTCTTATCCAATTTTAGCTACTTATTGTTTAATTAAATGGTTCATTTTTTCTACCTGTCCACTTGCCTGTGGTCTATAAGGAGTATGCAGTTGCCAATCTATCTTTAGAATCTTACTTATCTGTTCTACCACTTGTGCACAAAAATGTGAAACTCTATCAGAAGACATTGCTACTAGAATCCCAAAGCATGCTATTATTTCATTTAACAAGACTTGAACCACTTCTCTTGCTTTGTTTGTTCGACAGGGAAAGGCTTCAGGCCTTCCTGACAACGTGTCAGTCAGAACCAGTAAATAATGATACCCCCCTTTTCTAGGGAGTTCTGAAAAATCAATTTGCCACTGTTGCCCCGAATAATTTCCTTTACCGATTATTCCAAATTTTATTCTATCCTTGGTATTGGGGTTATTGTGTAAGCAAATGCTACATTGTTGAGTTACTTGTTTTACCATATCGTCCCACTAATGTCTGACTCAGGCTCTTATGCAGTGTGCCAGCTCCCCAGTGCGTTTTATTGTGTTCTGTAAGAACTATGGGCCATGTCAAACTAGAGGGTATTACTATGTGGTTATCTTTTAAATATACTCATCCATCTGGTTTCATTTTACCTTTCAAATCTTCAATTAATTTTAAGTCTTCTTTTGTATAATTTGGATATAGTTTGCATTTTACCGTCTGGTATCAAAGACAATGCCTTCACCTCAGTTATTTCAGCTGCCTGCTTAGCCTCTGCCAATCGATTTTCCAGTTTCAAAATCGGTGTTCCCCTTTTGGTGTCCCTGACAATGCATGATAGCTACCTTTTCTGGTTGTTTTACAGCCTCTAACAATTTTAAAATTTCTTCAGCATACTTTGTGTTTTCACTGAGCGGTCAGCAATCCATGTTCTTTCCAAATTGCTCCATGAGCATGTACCACGCCGAATGTATATTTAGAATCTGTCCAAATATTTACCCTTTTTCCCGCTGCCAGTTCCAATGCTCTCGTGAGAGCAACTATCTCCGCCTTTTGAGCTGATGTTCCAGGGGGTAAAGGCTTAGACTTGATTACCTGCTGAGTAGTTGTTATAGCATATCCAGCTTTACGCTGTCTTTGCGTAACAAAACTGCTCCCATCCGTGAACCAAGTTTCTTCCGCATCTTCCATGGGCTCCTCCTTAAGGTCTGCTCGGCTGGAATACACAGTCTCTATAGTTTCTAAACAATCGTGAATCACAGGTTGTGCCGGAACATCACTAAGAAAAGAGGCTAGATTCACAATATTAATTATCACAATTTCCACGTCGTCCTGTTCTACCAATATTGCTTGATATTTCAAAATCATCAATTCTTGTTTAAGTTGTTTAAAGACTTTTTGTGCTTCTCCAGTCCAGACTAACTTTGACTGGTGAATCTTTATCAATTCACATAGAGGCTTTACCAATAGTCTATAATTATAAATCCAAAGGCGACACCAACCTGTCATTCCTAAAAAGGTTTGTAGCTCCTTTACCATTTGAGGTTCTGGAGTCCGGCAAATGACTTCCTTATGTTCAGTTCCTAGTTCTCGTTGTCCTTCCGAAATGTCAAATCCCAGATAGGTCACACTTTGTTGAGCCAGCTGGACTTTCTGTCAAGACTTGATATCCATTTAAACCCAGAAAATTAAGACGACTTATAGTCCATTGAATACAACTGCCTTTAGTCTCGGTAGCTATTAAGAGATCATCTACATATTGTAACAAAGCACCTTCAGTGTCCGGAGGTATCCATGTTTCGAGTTCCCTTGCTAATTGGTTTCCAAAAATAGTGGGGCTATTCTTGAATCCTTGAGGTAGTAATGTCCACGTAAGCTGCGTCTTTCTGCCTGAATCAGGATTTTCCCATTCAAAGGCGAATAGGTTTTGGCTTTCTGTGGCTAAGCCTAGGCAGAAGAAGGCATCTTTTAAATCCAGTACGGTAAACCAGCCTTGACTATTCTTTAATTTAGTCAGCAAAGTATAAGGGTTTGCCACTACTGGATGTATATCCTCAGTGATTTTATTTATGGCCCTTAAATCCTGAACTAGCCTCTAGCTTTATCATCTGCCTTTTTAATTGGCAATATGGGTGCATTGTATTCTGATTCGCATTCAAGCAATAATCCATACTGTAAAAATTTATCAATTATCTCTTTAATTCCTTTCCTATCTTCTATCCTCAAAGGATATTACTTAACCTTAACGGGTTTCTCTCCTGGCTTCAATTTAATAATTATTAAGGTCACATTTTTAGCTCTTCCAGGGACTTCGGTAGCCCAAACTCCTGGACATACTTGATCTGTGATCTCTAAAGGTATTTCACTTTTAGGGTCAGTTTGTATTAGTGCCAAGCTTAACACATTTATTAGTTGTTCTTCTCCTCTTCTTAATTCCATTTTCCCTTTTTCAAAGACAATTTCTGCTCCTACTTGCTCTAATAAATCTCTACCTAAGAGTGCCCATGAGGAGCTAGGCATAGATAAAAATCTGTGTATGCCCCATTGTTTCCCTAACTTGTACTTCAAAGGTTCACAAAAATAAGCCTTTCTGGATACACCTTGTCCTGGTTTCAGTTAGAACAGAGTTAATTTTCTTCCTAGTAGCTGGTAGAATGCTCTGTTTTGGCTTAGGATGAGAAGAGTGCTTATAACACCCCGATGTTTCAATTGTTGCAGAGCAATGCTTATACCAAGCCAAGGACATCTCAGCTTCTTGCTCTGTCCTGCCAACAGGCAGGCTGGGGGTGCAGGAAGAGCTGGGAGGGGACAGACCCAGGACAGGTGACCCAAACTAGCCAAAGGGGTATTCCATAGCACCTGACGTCAGGCTAAACAATACATAGGGGTGGCTAGCCAGGGGGAGGGGGCCGGACTGCTCGGGGTTAGGCTGGGCATCGGTCAGCGGGTGGTGAGCAATTGCATTGTGCATCACTTGTTTGTACACATTATTAGTAGTGGTACTATTATCATCATTGTATTATTATTATTATTATTATTATTATTATTATTATTATTATTATTATTATTATTATTATTATTATTATTATTTTGTCTTATTAAACTGTCTTTATCTCAACTCACGGGCTTCACTTTCCATTTCTCTCCCTCGTCCCAGAGAGGGAGGGGGAGGGGGAGCGAACAGCTGCGTGGTGTTTAGCTGCCGGCCGGGTTAAACCACGACACACCTTTTACCCTAACATAATAATTCTGTGAAGGCATTAATGCTTGATTTAGAACTGAATACGTTGCCCCATAGCAATAAGAAATTTCACTTCCATTCCTCCCCTAGCTTCATTATAACCAGTGGAGGATCCGCTAGGGTAGATTCCCCAGGTCCCCGTTATTCCTGTTGAAATCAGGGGTTGATTACCCTAGGAAAAGGCTAGTCAATTTGTCCTCCAAAGCCAGGTCCAAACCGTTTTGTTTTATTTATTTATTTATTTATTTTCATTACATTTCAGAGTTGGTCCAAAAATTCCATAGGGCTTTCTTTTAGACCTTGTTGGAAGCATATTCTCAATTCCCAATTCATCCAGGTTTTAGTATTTACTTAACCGTTCATAATTTTCAGGATGATTCGGGTCTTAGTGGGGGTCGGTCAGGGGAATGCAATTGTCCACAGTTCCCTGAACGGTCCCATCAGCAATCTGAGCTCGCACATGAACTCAGGTTGTTTTAAGAGTTGACCTCTTTTCTGTTTCTGTGACAACTCTCTCGGACCGGACCGATCATGGTCCCTTTGCCCTAAAGGGCTAACACCCATGATTTTAAGATCTCTGCCTCGGGCAGAGGCAGAACTATTAACATTCCTACATCCTCTTTCCCTGCTCATTCAACTTCAAACACCTTTAACACTTTCAACAACCCTTTTAACACTTCCTTTACCTTTCTCCAGCCTGTACTTCTCTAATGCCAACATCAAAGGTTCAGTCAGGGGCCAACTTAATTCCGTACCTTTTCCCACCAAGATGCTGAAACATCACTATACAACATTTCATCCTGTTCTGCTTCTCAAAAAACAACATTAACTGTAGCAAAATATTAGAGTTTAAAGTTCCATTTAGGGGCCACTTTTCTCCACATTCCAGCTTATAAAGCGGCCACCACTGATTACGATATTTTATCAATGTTTTCCTGTTCACACTTCCACCGGCAGATCCTCCAATATCCTTCCAGTGACTTCAAACACATCCTAACACACTTTTCTTTAAAATTTCACTGCTTGTTTGCCCCCCCAGTTTCCAGTTTACACTTTCAGAATACACATGTTACTTACAAAAGCGTATCACAAAACGTATCACTCACAAAAATACGGGCACGCAATATCTTTCAGTAGCGATGCCACAAAACTACTATTACCAGCAATATTGCCAAAATCACAGTAACAATAGTCAGAGTCAAATTCCACATGCGATAAGTCAGAAAACCGAACTGTCTAACACCGTAACGATATCTTTCTTATAACAATGCCACGAACCTACTATTACCACCAGGAAAATAGCCAAAATCGCAGTAACAATAACCAGAGTTAAATACCATACTCCATGAGTCAGAAAACCGAAATAGACAACACAATTCCAGATGGACCTTAAAGCGAGCTCCTTCCTTAAGGTCCCCAAACATGTACTTATGGTGCTAACCACAAAGTATATACCAAACACTGCCTCGCAGAAGATCACCTTCTGACTTACAGACAGTTCCAGATGACCGGTCTACCAGAAAACCAAACCAGAATAAAGAATATACTCACTTACAATGATGGGGTCCTTGTCTGCCTCCGCAGTGATCCGGTGAGTCGAGGAGTCCCTCCAGGAAATCCCGGGGGTACCCTAGGGAGTCCTGTTTCCAGCGGGTCCTGCGGTCCGGCAGAGGTTGTCCCATCCGGGTCGCCAAATTGATTCAAAGATCGAAGCCGAAATTCCTTTAAGTGGTCTATTCTTTATTGCAGCGCTGGATGCACGGGGGATCTCTCCACCTATCGTGCATACCCAAAGCAGAAAGCAGTCTTGAATTTATACAATCAATCTATCAATATTCTACAAGCACCTATACATATGCATTACCTATCCCCGCCTTCCCTCGCTTCTCATGCTAATTAGCCTTTTGGCACCTTGCGCCTGCGCAGAGCCTTCCAAGAATTGTGGGCAGGAGTCTTTGGGACGTGGGCAGGGGTCTTTGGGAGGAAGACCCCGAGTCTTCCTCACAGTGTACTTTTCACCTTTGGTCAGGAATCTGCTGAATTGGCATGTTTCTTAATTGCAAGAGCTGGTTGTTGCTAATTCTCCCGTTTGTTGTATCTTTATAATGAATTCCAATGTCCAGTTTCGAGATTTATAGTCCTTACATTCGTTTCTCTGTCCGCCTGCCGCTTCCTTATCATGAGTTTCAGTGTCTTGTTTCGAGATATACAGTCCTTGTCTGGGGATTGTCCTTGCCTCCCCAATACCTCCTTAATCAATCCCCCCTTTTCTGTTCCCATGCAAATTCTTTTGCATCAGATACTTTCATTATTTACAGTAACACAACAAAGCAGGCATCTAAACAACATGCACACAAATATTCCTAACACTACTAATACGATTAGAGCAATGAATACTTGTTTCAACCATTGGAAATTGGGCAACCAGGAGGTTAACTTATTCCATAGTTCACTAAAACTCCATGAAAGATCATCTTTACTGATCTCATGGAGGATCCTTGTCTGCTTCCATATTTCTTCCAGGTCGGTAGAGATCCTTCCACTCTGATCTACATACATACAACAACTTGTGTTTATTACTGTACAGACTCCCCCTTGAGTGGCCAGTAACAAGTCTAGGGCCATCCGATTTTGTAATACTACCTGTGATAAACTAGATATCTCTTCTTGTTGAGCCTTTATAGCATCCAGAATTTTGTTTTCTAACTTCTCTATAATTGCAGAAATATTAACTATTGCCTTTTCCAATTCACTCACTCCTAACCATGGGATAAACCATCGCACAAAACTATGAAAAGGGGTGTGTCTCTCTACCAATGGATTGTTAATTTTTCATCTGATTCTCCGCATATGATTTCTCAAGTAACCTCGAGGCACTACATCATGTACTGTCATATTGGGGACTACCGCTCCAAGAGTGCAAGTTCCCTTCCAATTCTCAGGCAAGACCTTACGGGCTGTATCATTGCATAGCCAATACAACCCTTTTCCTTCTGGAACCGTCCAGCTGGTTGAATTTGCCCAGCCGCTAGTCGTACTAATATCAATTGTTCAATTACAAGCTGTCTGATTTCCCACATAAGTAGTATCCGTATTTATACAATGCTGTTTTCCTATACCCTTAGGCGGGTTACACCTTTGTACACATACATAATAGGATTCTAACGGCACGAAGCTACTCACTTCTAGTTCCAAAACTGCTTAATATTTTCGACCCCGAGATGTGTTTTCCCACAAATTAGTCCAAGATAAGTTTGCAGGCAAGGGAATCCCAATTAACCATACACCCTTATTCCCATGCTGTGGCAGATGGGTGCATACCCAACAGTTCGTCTTATGAGTTACTTGAGAAATTGTTTGTATTAAGGTCAGGTGTAAGTTCTCATCCCAAGTTGCCCACCCCAAATCCGAGAACCGCACCCCTGCAATCATTAGGATCTGGAAAACCGTAATTTTGTTGGTCCAATTGGAGTGGTGGTCCATATCCTCGCCGGGGCCTTCTTCACCCTTGAATTGTGGATCCAAGCTGCTTGCTTCTTAATCTTCATGGCGGTGTGTGTTGTCAGAAATACTTGGTATGGTCCCATCCACTTTCCTTCCATTTTTCCTGCAGGGGTTGTCCTGAAAAAGTCTTTACATATAAATAATCCCCGAGCTTAAAGGGGTGGATTGGTTGATCCAACCCTCTAGCCCTGGTCCCTAAAACAAATTTATGTACTTTATTTAATTGTTTCTGAAGTTCAGTTATATAAGCATATAAATATTCTGATCCTAACTGCGTTAGGTCCTCTCCACTAAATAGAAATTGCTATGGCCTTCCATATAAGATTTTGAAGGGACTCAAATTTCCTTTTATTCTAGGTTTAACTCTAATTCCAAGTAATGCTAAAGGGAGGGATTGAGGCCATGACAAATTAGCTTCTTATCCAATTTTAGCTACTTATTGTTTAATTAAATGGTTCATTTTTTCTACCTGTCCACTTGCCTGTGGTCTATAAGGAGTATGCAGTTGCCAATCTATCTTTAGAATCTTACTTATCTGTTCTACCACTTGTGCACAAAAATGTGAAACTCTATCAGAAGACATTGCTACTAGAATCCCAAAGCATGCTATTATTTCATTTAACAAGACTTGAACCACTTCTCTTGCTTTGTTTGTTCGACAGGGAAAGGCTTCAGGCCTTCCTGACAACGTGTCAGTCAGAACCAGTAAATAATGATACCCCCCTTTTCTAGGGAGTTCTGAAAAATCAATTTGCCACTGTTGCCCCGAATAATTTCCTTTACCGATTATTCCAAATTTTATTCTATCCTTGGTATTGGGGTTATTGTGTAAGCAAATGCTACATTGTTGAGTTACTTGTTTTATCGTATCGTCCCACTAATGTCTGACTCAGGCTCTTATGCAGTGTGCCAGCTCCCCAATGCGTGTTATTGTGTTCTGTAAGAACTATGGGCCATGTCAAACTAGAGGGTATTACTATGTGGTTATCTTTTAAATATACTCATCCATCTGGTTTCATTTTACCTTTCAAATCTTCAATTAATTTTAAGTCTTCTTTTGTATAATTTGGATATAGTTTGGATTTTACCGTCTGGTATCAAAGACAATGCCTTCACCTCAGTTATTTCAGCTGCCTGCTTAGCCTCTGCCAATCGATTTTCCAGTTTCAAAATCGGTGTTCCCCTTTTGGTGTCCCTGACAATGCATGATAGCTACCTTTTCTGGTTGTTTTACAGCCTCTAACAATTTTAAAATTTCTTCAGCATACTTTGTGTTTTCACTGAGCGGTCAGCAATCCGTGTTCTTTCCAAATTGCTCCATGAGCACGTACCACGCCGAATGTATATTTAGAATCTGTCCAAATATTTACCCTTTTTCCCGCTGCCAGTTCCAATGCTCTCGTGACAGCAACTATCTCCGCCTTTTGAGCTGATGTTCCAGGGGGTAAAGGCTTAGACTCGATTACCTGCTGAGTAGTTGTTATAGCATATCCAGCTTTACGCTGTCTTTGCGTAACAAAACTGCTCCCATCCGTGAACCAAGTTTCTTCCGCATCTTCCATGGGCTCCTCCTTAAGGTCTGCTCGGCTGGAATACACAGTCTCTATAGTTTCTAAACAATCGTGAATCACAGGTTGTGCCGCAGCATCACTAAGAAAAGAGGCTAGATTCACAATATTAATTATCACAATTTCCACGTTGTCCTCTTCTACCAATATTGCTTGATATTTCAAAATCATCAATTCTTGTTTAAGTTGTTTAAAGACTTTTTGTGCTTCTCCAGTCCAGACTAACTTTGACTGGTTAATCTTTATCAATTCACATAGAGGCTTTACCAATAGTCCATAATTATAAATCCAAAGGCGACACCAACCTGTCATTCCTAAAAAGGTTTGTAGCTCCTTTACCATTTGAGGTTCTGGAGTCCGGCAAATGACTTCCTTATGTTCAGTTCCTAGTTCTCGTTGTCCTTCCGAAATGTCAAATCCCAGATAGGTCACACTTTGTTGAGCCAGCTGGACTTTCTGTCAAGAGACTTGATATCCATTTAAACCCAGAAAATTAAGATGACTTATAGTCCATTGAATACAACTGCCTTTAGTCTCGGTAGCTATTAAGAGATCATCTACATATTGTAACAAAGCACCTTCAGTGTCCGGAGGTATCCATGTTTCGAGTTCCCTTGCTAATTGGTTTCCAAAAATAGTGGGGCTATTCTTGAATCCTTGAGGTAGTAATGTCCACGTAAGCTGCGTCTTTCTGCCTGAATCGGGATTTTCCCATTCAAAGGCGAATAGGTTTTGGCTTTCTGTGGCTAAGCCTAGGCAGAAGAAGGCATCTTTTAAATCCAGTACGGTAAACCAGCCTTGACTATTCTTTAATTTAGTCAGCAAAGTACAAGGGTTTGCCACTACTGGATGTATATCCTCAGTGATTTTATTTATGGCCCTCAAATCCTGAACTAGCCTATAGCTTTTTCATCTGCCTTTTTAATTGGCAATATGGGTGCATTGTATTCTGATTCGCATTCAAGCAATAATCCATACTGTAAAAATTTATCAATTATCTCTTTAATTCCTTTCCTATCTTCTATCCTCAAAGGATATTACTTAACCTTAACGGGTTTCTCTCCTGGCTTCAGTTTAATAATTATTAAGGTCACATTTTTAGCTCTTCCAGGGACTTCGGTAGCCCAAACTCCTGGACATACTTGATCTGTGATCTCTAAAGGTATTTCACTTTTAGGGTCACTTTGTATTAGTGCCAAGCTTAACACATTTATTAGTTGTTCTTCTCCTGTTCTTAATTCCATTTTCCCTGTTTCAAAGACAATTTCTGCTCCTGCTTGCTCTAATAAATCTCTACCTAAGAGTGCCCATGAGGAGCTAGGCATAGATAAAAATCTGTGTATGCCCCATTGTTTCCCTAACTTGTACTTCAAAGGTTCACAAAAATAAGCCTTTTTGGTTACACCTTGTCCTGGTTTCAGTTAGAACAGAGTTAATTTTCCTCCTAGTAGCTGGTAGAATGCTATGTTTTGGCTTAGGATGAGAAGAGTGCTGATAACACCCCAATGTTTTAATTGTTGCAGAGCAGTGCTTATACCAAGCCAAGGACATCTCAGCTTCTTGCTCTGTCCTGCCAACAGGCAGGCTGGGGGTGCAGGAAGAGCTGGGAGGGGACAGACCCAGGACAGGTGACCCAAACTAGCCAAAGGGGTATTCCATAGCATCTGACGTCAGGCTAAACAATACATAGGGGTGGCTAGCCAGGGGGAGGGGGCCGGACTGCTCGGGGTTAGGCTGGGCATCGGTCAGCGGGTGGTGAGCAATTGCATTGTGCATCACTTGTTTGTACACATTATTAGTAGTGGTACTATTATCATCATTGTATTATTATTATTATTATTATTATTATTATTATTATTATTACTATTATTTTGTCTTATTAAACTGTCTTTATCTCAACTCACGGGCTTCACTTTCCATTTCTCTCCCCCGTCCCAGAGAGGGAGGGGGAGGGGGAGCGAACAGCTGCGTGGTGTTTAGCTGCCGGCCGGGTTAAACCACGACACACCTTTTACCCTAACATAATAATTCTGTGAAGGCATTAATGCTTGATTTAGAACTGAATACGTTGCCCCAGAGCAATAAGAAATTTCACTTCCATTCCTCCCCTAGCTTCATTATAACCAGTGGAGGATCCGCTAGGGTAGATTCCCCAGGTCCCCGTTATTCCTGTTGAAATCAGGGGTTGATTACCCTAGGAAAAGGCTAGTCAATTTGTCCTTCAAAGCCAGGTCCAAACTGTTTTGTTTTATTTATTTATTTATTTATTTATTTATTTTCATTACATTTCAGAGTTGGTCCAAAAATTCCATAGGGCTTTCTTTTAGACCTTGTTGGAAGCATATTCTCAATTCCCAATTCATCCAGGTTTTAGTATTTACTTAACCGTTCATAATTTTCAGGATGATTCGGGTCTTAGTGGGGGTCGGTCAGGGGAATGCAATTGTCCACAGTTCCCTGAACGGTCCCATCAGCAATCTGAGCTCGCACATGAACTCAGGTTGTTTTAAGAGTTGACCTCTTTTCTGTTTCTGTGACAACTCTCTCGGACCGGACCGATCATGGTCCCTTTGCCCTAAAGGGCTAACACCCATGATTTTAAGATCTCTGCCTCGGGCAGAGGCAGAATTATTAACATTCCTACATCCTCTTTCCCTGCTCAGTCAACTTCAAACACCTTTAACACTTTCAACAACCCTTTTAACACTTCCTTTATCTTTCTCCAGCCTGTACTTCTCTAATGCCAACATCAAAGGTTCAGTCAGGGGCCAACTTAAGTCCGTACCTTTTCCCACCAAGATGCTGAAACATCAGTATACAACATTTCATCCTGTTCTGCTTCTCAAAAAACAACATTAACTGTAGCAAAATATTAGAGTTTAAAGTTCCATTTAGGGGCCACTTTTCTCCACATTCCAGCTTATAAAGCGGCCACCACTGATTACGATATTTTATCAATGTTTTCCTGTTCACACTTCCACCGGCAGATCCTCCAATATCCTTCCAGTGACTTAAAACACAGCCTAACACACTTTTCTTTAAAATTTCACTGCTTGTTTGCCCCCCAGTTTCCAGTTTACACTTTCAGAATACACATGTTACTTACAAAAGCGTATCACAAAACGTATCACTCACAAAAATACGGGCACGCAATATCTTTCAGTAGCGATGTCACAAAACTACTATTACCAGCAATATTGCCAAAATCACAGTAACAATAGTCAAATTCCACATGCGATAAGTCAGAAAACCGAACTGTGTAACACCGTAACGATATCTTTCTTATAACAATGCCACGAACCTACTATTACCACCAGGAAAATAGCCAAAATCGCAGTAACAATAACCAGAGTTAAATACCATACTCCATGAGTCAGAAAACCGAAATAGACAACACAATTCCAGATGGACCTTAAAGCGAGCTCCTTCCTTAAGGTCCCCAAACATGTACTTATGGTGCTAACCACAAAGTATATACCAAACACTGCCTCGCAGAAGATCACCTTCTGACTTACAGAGAGTTCCAGATGACCGGTCTACCAGAAAACCAAACCAGAATAAAGAATATACTCACTTACAATGATGGGGTCCTTGTCTGCCTCCGCAGTGATCCGGTGAGTCGAGGAGTCCCTCCGGGAAATCCCGGGGGTACCCTAGGGAGTCCTGTTCCCAGCGGGTCCTGCGGTCCGGCAGAGAGGTTGTCCCATCCGGGTCGCCAAATTGATTCAAAGATCGAAGCCGAAATTCCTTTAAGTGGTATATTCTTTATTGCAGCGCTGGATGCACGGGGGATCTCTCCACCTATCGTGCATACCCAAAGCAGAAAGCAGTCTTGAATTTATACAATCAATCTATCAATATTCTACAAGCACCTATACATATGCATTACCTATCCCCGCCTTCCCTCGCTTCTCATGCTAATTAGCCTTTTGGCACCTTGCACCTGCGCAGAGCCTTCCAAGAATTGTGGGCAGGGGTCTTTGGGACGTGGGCAGGGGTCTTTGGGAGGAAGACCCCGAGTCTTCCTCACAGTGTACTTTTCACCTTTGGTCAGGAATCTGCTGAATTGGCATGTTTCTTAATTGCAAGAGCTGGTTGTTGCTAATTTTCCCATTTGTTGTATCTTTATAATGAATTCCAATGTCCAGTTTCGAGATTTATAGTCCTTACATTCGTTTCTCTGTCCGCCTGCCGCTTCCTTATCATGAGTTCCAGTGTCTTGTTTCGAGATACACAGTCCTTGTCTGGGGATTGTCCTTGCCTCCCCAATACCTCCTTAATCAGCCTGCACACAATTATCTGAGAATGAAAGCTGCTTTCCAGTAATTCAGAAAGCCAAGTTACGTCTCAGCCTTGAGCATCTCGGGCTTTTGGGCCTGTCTGTAACATTTGGCACCAGCACTAATACTTTTTTTGGCATATGTTTAGCGTTTGGGGCCTGTGTCTGGGATTTGGGCCCTGTCTCGAACCACTGGGGCTTTGTCCTGGGTTTTGGAGCCTGCCTCTAGAGTTCAGGGCCTGTGATTAGGCTTTTGGGGTCTGTCTCTGGGGGCCGGTATCTGGGGGCAAGGGGGGAGCTGCTTGTAGACCCTAGGGGCCAGCATTGAGGGGGTTGGGTGCTGACTCTACACCTTTGGGGCCTGCTTCTGGGGGCGGGGGAGGGTTGAGACCAGCATCTGGGGGAGGGGTGGGAGCTCTTTGTATTCCTTTGGAGCCTGTGTCGGGGGAGGGGGGGGGGGGGGGGAAGGGGAGGGTTGGTTGGGAGCTGCTTGTACACTGTTGGAGCCTGGGTTGAGGGAGGAGGTTTGGAGCTGCTTCTACACCTTTGGGCCTGGCATCGGGGGTAGGGGGTTGGGTGTTGGTTGTAGGGGCCTGTGTTTCGGGGGGGGGGCTTGGGACCTGCGTCTGGGGGAGGGGTGGGAGCTGCTTGTACACCTTTGGGGCCTGCATCTGTGGGGGGTCAGGGCCTGTGTCTAGCGGGCTGGGAACTGCTTGTACAATGTAGGAATCTGTTTCTGCAGGGTGGCTGGGAGCTGTTTGTACAACTTTGGGGCCAGCATCTGGGGGTGGCTGGGAGCTGCCTGTACACTGTAGGGGCCTGTGTTTGTGGGGGGCTTGGGGGCCTCCCTCGGGGGGGGGGGGGGGAGGGTTGGGAGCTGCTTGTATAGGGTAGGGGGCCTGCCTGGCAGTGGTTGGGAGCTGCTTGTAGAATTTGGGTCCCTGTGTCTGGGGGGGGGTTGGGGCCTGTGTCTCAGGGGTGTTGGGAACTGGTTGTACACCTTTGGGTCCTGTGTCTGGGGGGGGAGCTACTTGTACCCTTACCATAAGCCGTACTCTAACACATACTTCTACCAGTATCCTTACCGTAACCCTTACCTTTACCCTTACTCTTACCCTTACCAAAGCATTACCCTTACCCTTAACGTAAGCCTAAAGCTTAACCTTATCCTTACACTTACACTTACCGTAACCCTTACCCTTTCTGCTACACGTACCCTTAGCCTAAATCTAAACCTTACACTTACCCTAACCCTAACACTTACCCTTACCATTACCCATATACTTACTCTTACCCTAACCCTAAATCTTACCCAAACACTTACCCTGACCCTTACATTAACCCTAAACCGTACCCTAAAACTTACACTTACTCTTAACCTTAACCTTACGCTTAACCTTAACCTACTACTTACCCTTTCTTATCCGTCACCCTACACCTAAAATTAACCCTAACCATTACCCTAACACTTACCCTTACCCTAACCCTTATTCTAACCCTTACAATGACCCGTACACTTACACTTACTCTTACCCTAAACCTTACCCTTACCATAAGCCATATTCTAACAAATTCTACCCGTACCCTTACCCTTACTGTAATCCTTACCCTTTATGTTACCCTAAACCTTACCCTTACCCTAACACTTACCCTTATCGTAAACCTTACCCTTTCTGCTACATTTACCATTAGCCTAAATCTAAACCTTACACTTACCCTTACCTTAACCTAATACTTACCCTTACGTTTCCCTCACCCTAACCCTAAAATTAACCCTAACCATTATTCTAACACTTACCGTTACCCTAACCCTAACCCTTACTCTAACCCTTACCCTGACCCATACCCTTACACTCACCCTTACCCTTACATTACCCTAACTCTTACCCATACCATAACCCATACCCTAACACATATTTGTACCCTTAACCTTACCGTTACCCTTACCCTTACTCTATCCGTTACCCTTACGCTTACCCTTAACATAAACCTTACCATTAATCTTACCCTTACGCTAACCCTTACCCTTACCCTATCCCTTACACTTTTCCTTATCCATACCCTTAACCTTACCCCAACCCTTACCCTTAAGCTGAACCTAACCCTAAACCTTACCCCAAACCTTTCCCTGAACCTTACATTAACCCTAACCCTTAACCTAAACCTTACACTTACTCTTAACCTTAACCTTACCCTTAACCTTAAGCTAGTACTTAACCTTACATTTTTCTCACCCTAATCCTAAAATTAACCCTAACCATTACCCTAACACTTAACCGTTACACTTACCCTTATTCTATCCGTTACTCTTACGCTTTACCTTAACATAAACCTTACTCTTTACCTTACCCTTACCATAAGCCATACATCAACACTTACATGTACACTTACGCTTACACTTATCCTAGTAATTACTCGTACAATTACCCTTAACCTAACCATAAACATTAAGGATAAGCTTAAGGGTCACCCTTAAGGTTAACGTTATCCTAACACTTACACTTAAGTTCAGGGTAAGGGTTAGAGTAAGGGTAAGTGTTAGGGTAATGGTTAGGCTAATTTTAGGTTTAGGGTGAGGGAAACGGAAGGGTAAGTATTAGGTTAAGTTTAAGGATAAGGTTAAGAGTTATGGTAAGGGTTAGGTTTATAAGGGTAAGGGTTTGGGAAATGTTTAGGATAAGGGTAAGAGAAGGGATAATAGTAAGGGTAAGGATGATGTTTAGTGTAAGGGTTAGATTTAGTTAAGGGTAAGGGTTAGTGTAAGTTTAAGAGTAAGGGTAAGTGTAAGGGTATGTGTAAAAGTATGGGTAATTGTAAGGGTTTGAGTAAGGGTTAGGGTAAAGGTAAGTGTTAGGGTAATGGTTAGGGTTAATTTTAGGGTTAGGGTGAGGGAAACGTAAGAGTAAGTATTAGGTTACAGCTAAGGTTAAGGTTAAGAGTAAGTGTAAGGTTTAGTGTAAGGATTAGGGTTAATGTAAGGGTCAAGGTAAGGGTTGGGGTAAAGGTTTAGGTAAAGGGTAAAAATATGTATATTGTAAGGGTGAGGGGTTAGGGTAATGGTTAGATTTTAGTTAGATTTAGATAAGGGTGAGGGTTAGGGTAAGGTTTAGAATTAGGCAAAGGGTAAGTGTAGCAGAAAGGGTAAGGTTTAGGATAAGGGTAAGTGTTAGGATAAGGGTAAGGTTTAGGGTTAGCTTAATAGTAAGGTTAAGGGTAATTGTACGAGTAATTGCTAGGGTAAGTGCAAGCATAAGTGTACATGTAAGTGTTGTTGTATGGCTTATGACAAGGGTTAGGTTAAGGTTAAGGTTTATGTTAAGTGTAAGTGTAAGGGTAACGGATAGAGTAAGGGTAAGGGTAAGGTTAAGGGTAACCGTAAGTGTAAAGGTAAGGGTTAGGGAAAGGGTAAGAATAAGGGTATGGGTAAGGGTAAGGCTGAGGGTTAGGCTAAGGGTAAGTGTAAGGTTTAGATTTAGGCTAAGGGTAAGTGTAGAAGAAAGGGTAAGGTTTACTGTAAGGTTTACGGTTTCGGCTTAGGTTAAGGTTAAGGGTAAGGGTAAGGGTAATCGTACGAGTAATTGCTAGGGTAAGTGTAAACGTAAGTGTACATGTAAGTGTTGTTGTATGGCTTATGGTAAGGGTAAGGTCAAGGGTAAGGTTTATGTTAAGGGTAAGCGTAAGGGTAACAGATAGAGTAAGGGTAAGGGTAAGGTTAAGGGTAACGGTAAGGTTAAGGGTACAAATATGTGTTAGGGTATGGGTTATGGTATGGGTAAGAATTTACCCTTACGGTAAGGGTATGGGTAAGAATTTACCCTTACGGTAAGGGTAAGTGTTAGGATAAGGGTAAGGTTTAGGGTTAGGTTAAGGGTAAGGGATAGGGTAAGGGTAACGGTAACGGTAAGGGTAAGGGTTACGGTAAGGGTACGGGTACTTGTAGAAGTATGTGTTAGAGTATGGGTTATGGTAAGGGTAAGGGTTAGGGTAAGGGTAAGTGTTGGGGTAATGGTTAGGGTTAATTTTAGGGTTAGGGTGAGGGAAAAGTAAGGGTAAGTATTAGGTTAAGGTTAAGGGTAAGGTTAAGGTTAAGTGTAAGTTTTAGGGTAAGGGTTAATGTAAGGGTCAGGGTAAGGGTTGGGGTAAGGTTTAGGCTTAGGGTTAGGTTAAGGTTAAGTGTTAGGGTAAGCGTAAGTTGTATGGATAAGGATAAGTGTAAGGGATAGGGTAAGGGTAAGTGTTCGGGTAAGGGTAAGGTTAATGGTAACCGTAAGTGTAAGGGTAAGGGTTAGGGTAAGGGTATGAGTAAGGGGAAGGGGAAGGGGAAGTCTAAGGGTCCGGGTCAGGGTTAAAAGTTAGAGTAAGGGTTAGGGTTAGGGTTAGGTAAGGATAAGTGTTAGGGTAATGGTTACAGTTAATTTTAGGGTTATGTTGAGGGAACACAGCAACAGTGCGCGCAGTCGCAGAATATACCAGGATGTGCTGCGTAATCCCAGAATTAGCAAGGTATAAAAAGGGACCCTGGCAGGGGTGAGGTGCGTGCCGTTGGCGGAGCTGAGACTCCCCGGCTGCCCAGTGCTGTTTTGCTTGATGTTTGCTTACTCAATAAATTCCTTTCTATGATTAATACAATGCTCTCTGAAAATTAATTAAGGGGGCAACTTATAACACTTTGGACGCTCAAAACCCAAACCCAAAAACTTTGGACGCTCAAAACCCTATCCCGAAAACACTAGGACGCTCCAAACCCTATCCCGAAAACAGGACGCTCAAAGCCCTAACCCAAAAACATTAGGATGCTCCAAGCCCTAACCCAAAAACATTCGGACGCTCAAAACCCAAACCCAAAACATTAAGATGCTCCAAACCCTATCCGGAAAACATTAGGAAGCTCAAAGACCTATCCCAAAAACTTAGGACGCTCAAAACCCTATCCTGGAAACACTGAGATGCTCAGAACCCTATCCTGAAAATTTAGGACGCTCCAAACCCTAACCCAAAAACATTAGGACGCTCAAAGCCCCAACCCAAAACATTAGGACGCTCCAAACCCTATCCTGGAAACATTAAGATGCTCAAAACCCTATCCTGAAAACTGAGGATGCTCATTACCCAGACCCAAAATATTAAGATGCTCAAAACCCTAACCCAACTACTTAGAATGCTTGAAAGCCTATCCCAAAAAATTAGGGCACACAAAAGCCTAACCCCCAAAATTAAGATGCTCAAAATCCAAACCCCCAAAATTAGGATACTCAAAACCCTGGCCCTGGAGAACCTAACCTGAAAAAAAAGAAAAAAAAAAAAAAAAAAAATCTTAAAACCCTAACCGTAAATAACTGACCAAAAATAAAACCTTAAGACTCTAACCCTAAAAAACATATCAACACTACAACCCAAAAAACTCTAATACCCTAACACGCTAACCCTGAAACCCTTAAAACCCTAACCCCCAAATCCTTAAAACCCTAACCGTTAAAACTCCAACCCTAAAAACCTTAAAATCCTAAACATAAACCCTGAAACCCCTTACCCTGAAACCCAACCCTAGTGCCCAATCCCTGAAACCTTAAAACCCTGAATCAATCTGTAGCAAATAGCATAGGCTGAGTCGAGGATCTCAGTACAGTAGCATTATTATTCGAGATTACAATGGCGGGTGTCCCACAAGCAGGAGGGTGCCTACTAATTCCATACACAGTTTATACACTTTTTTTTTCTGCCGAGGACCGGGACCCTCCCCTGTTTCCCCTTTAACTGTGCTATTCAAGGTTCATAATCTAGCTGGTGCTTCACAGAAAATACACAGCTGCTGGCCTGTTACAAGTCACATTTCTTTTGAGGTTTTTACTCTTTGAGGTGGTAATGTTTCTTACGCCGTGATTTCCACCTAATTGCTGTAAGGATTCTGGTTGTCTGCGTTTTACAAGGTTGTCTGTTATAATAAATAAAAGTCCCAAATAGGATTACAATCAAAGTTTACAATTCACTGAATGAATAGAGGTAAGCAAACAGTGCTGGGTACGCCGGGAGTCTCTGCTCCACCAAGACGCGCACCAGTTATACACCAGTTACCTCCCTTAAGGGATATAGAGAAGCCCTCTCAGATACGTCCGTCCTACTTCTCCTGCATGCGGCCGGAGGTCGGTCTAATTCTGGTGCTGTTGGTGGTGGAAGCTGGGGCAACGGTGGTACTGGTGGCGATACCACAGCCACCGGAGGGGGAGCTGCCGAGGGTGGATTGTTAGGATATGGAGGTGGTAGCTTATCCAACGGCTCACGTTTATCTTCTTTTTCTTTTTCATGTTCTTCTTGTTCTTCAAATTTCTTACCTGCTTTTAGTGTAAATATTGAGGCTGGAAAAGGACGTGAAGTCCTCCTGATCCATAATCCTGCATAATCACTTTCTTCCTGGCTAAAAGGTTCCTTTGAATTAACATGGATATTTAAGGCCTGGCAAATCCAGTCTTTGAAGGATCCAAAAACAGGCCAAAAGACATGTAGTCTTAAAGGCTCCTTTGGCCATTCTGTCACACAATACTGGACCATTTTTAATTTACTTTTTCCTTTTCTGGGGTCCCTATCATTCCAATTTCTAACCGTTATTCCTAATGGACTTTCTGGTGGTATGACTGGTAATTTGCTCCCTTTCTTCTGGTCTCTGGTCTTCGATTTTGTCTGACCCATCTAGGAATTTTACTATGGCAATTCCCACAGCCCTTGGTTACCTTAGTAAGAGTGTCTTGCAGGGGGTCGAGGACCTATCACACACCCACAAATCCTATAGGAATCCCTTCGGTCCTTCACCGGCCAAGTCCCTCGCGGGAGATTGGAACCGCGGTTAGAAGACCTCCACAATCGCTTCGGAACTAAGTTCCATCTCAGTCACACTCTTACACACACAGGCAACCGAACCCCACCCAACCGAACGGTATACGCTTTAAATGCTTACGACTCCGTCCTCTTTGTTCGGATCTTCACACACACAATTACGGGCAAAATATAGTGCTGCAGCTGGCGAGGGAGCTGAAAAAAAGAATCAGGAACTTTGTTTACCTTTATTCAGGTTCAAGATGCCATTAGTTCCGACCTGACTCAAAGAGCAGCCACCAAATGGTGGGGGTGCCTCTCCTAGATCAAACCAGAAATCAGGAACCAAAGCCCTCCTGGACGAGCCCCCACTTGTAATAAATGACTGGGTCCCAAATAGGATTGCAATTGAAATTTACAATTTATTAAATGAATAGAGGTAAGCAAGCAGCGCTGGGTGCGCCAGGAGTCTCTGCTCCACCAAGACGCACACAAGTTACATCAGGCGGCTGGTTTTTATGCTGCTAGGCTAACACATATTCATTACTACTTCTACAAAAGGCAGGGTTATTCTAATTAGTTCCCAGAATCCAAACCCTCCCACTGGTGCAGGCGTTATCAGTCTCCGGTGGTCCCTCTGGGGGCCGCTCGTACTGAAGGCTCGTAGTCTTCCTCCCAGGCTTTTCTCTTGTCCATCTCCTTTGTCCATCTTGGCTGGATGGCAGACACTTGCATAGTGTCCCATGCAACAGTTGTAATAGTTAGCAGTTATTCTGAAACCCCTTTGTTCTCTTATCCCCTATTGACCCGAATTGCTGGACCATTCCTTTGCAAGATACAAGAACTATATACATTAACCACTCTGGTTTTCTCAGACTTTTCATCATATCATGCGGCCCTAGCATTGGTCCATATTGACACGAATCAGATGAACTCATTTCACACTGTTAAGCTGTCTTATCACTGCAAGCATATCTCAATACCACCTTCCTTCCCTCTACAGGATGTAACTGCGCAAAAACAACATTTTTATTCCCACAACCTTGATCCCCTTACCCTGAAATCCTTATTCCCCTTAAACCTAACAACTCTAACCACAACCCTAACCCTTATTATCAACCCCCTAACGCTAATGACACTGACCTTAATCCAAACCCCAAACTGCCCCTAACCCCAGACAACCAACAACGAAACACACACACACAAAGATGGAAACTACAAAAAAGGCAAAACCCACGATACAGGCCCCAAATCACAAATACGCAACCAAAAAGCTACAGAAAAGCCCCAGATGCAGGCCCCAAATGCTACTGCTAGGCCTCAAAAGCTCAAGATGCATCCCAAAGCAAAAATGCAGACCCCAAACGTTACAGAAAAGCCCCCAAACCCAGGCTGCACAAGTCTACAAGCAGGCCCCAAACTGCCAACAGAAGCAGCCACCAACCACACCCAGATGCAGACCCCAACTGCCCACAAGCAGCTCCTACCCCACCACCCCCTCCCAAGAACTGGACTCCACCCAGACACTGGCCCAAGACCCAGGCCCGCCCCCCGCCAACCCCCCTACCCTCCCCCCCACACAGGTGTACAAGCAGCTCACAACCCGCCCCTTCAGAGACCGGTCCCACTCCCCCCACCTCCCCCAAGACATGGGATGCGGAGGTGTACAACCAACTCCCAACTCCCTCCCCCTCAAAGGGAGGCCCCAAAGACCCCCAAATGGAGGCTCCTAGAGTGAACAAGCACCTCCCAACTCCCCCAGGCACAGGCCCAACCCCCCCCAAACACAGGCCACAAAGGTGTATAAACAGCCCAGACCCCCCTCCAAGACCATGGCCCCTATAGTGTACAAGCAGCTCCCAACCACCCACAGATGCAGGCCCCAACCCTTCTCAAAAGGGAGGCACCTAGAATGCATGAGCAGCTCCCAACCCCCCTAAACATAGGTCCAAAAGTGCACAAGCAGCTCCCAACCCCCCTCAAATACAGACCCCAAAAGTGTACAAGTAGCTCCCCCCCGAGAGACAGGACCCAAAGGTGTACAACCAGTTCCCAACACCCCTGAGACACAGGCCCCAACCCCCTCCCCAGACACAGGGACCCAAATTCTACAAGCAGCTCCCAACCCCTGCCAGGCAGGCCCCCTACCCTATACAAGCAGCTCCCAACCCTCCCCCCCCCCCCCCCCGAGGGAGGCCCCCAAGCCCCCCACAAACACAGGCCCCTACAGTGTACAGGCAGCTCCCAGCCACCCCCAGATGCTGGCCCCAAAGTTGTACAAACAGCTCCCAGTCACCCTGCAGAAACAGATTCCTACATTGTACAAGCAGTTCCCAGCCCGCTAGACACAGGCCCTGACCCCCCACAGATGCAGGCCCCAAAGGTGTACAAGCAGCTCCCACCCCTCCCCCAGACGCAGGTCCCAAGCCCCCCCCCCCAAACACAGGCCCCTACAACCAGCACCCAACCCCCTACCTCCGATGCCAGGCCCAAAGGTGTAGAAGCAGCTCCAAACCTCCTCCCTCAACCCAGGCTCCAACAGTGTACAAGCAGCTCCCAACCAACCCTCCCCTTCCCCCCCCCCCGACACAGGCTCCAAAGGAATACAAAGAGCTCCCACCCCTCCCCCAGATGCTGGTCTCAACCCCCCCCCGCCCCCAGAAGCAGGCCCCAAAGGCGTAGAGTCAGCTCCCAACCCCCTCAATGCTGGCCCCTAGGGTCTACAAGCAGCTCCCCCCTTGCCCCCAGATACCGGCCCCCAGAGACAGACCCCAAAAGCCTAATCACAGGCCCTGAACTCTAGAGGCAGGCTCCAAAACCCAGGACAAAGCCCCAGTGGTTCGAGACAGGGCCCAAATCCCAGACACAGGCCCCAAACGCTAAACATATGCCAAAAAAAGTATTAGTGCTGGTGCCAAATGTTACAGACAGGCCCAAAAGCCCGAGATGCTCAAGGCTGAGACGTAACTTGGCTTTCTGAATTACTGGAAAGCAGCTTTCATTCTCAGATAATTGTGTGCAGGCTGATTAAGGAGGTATTGGGGAGGCAAGGACAATCCCCAGACAAGGACTGTATATCTCGAAACAAGACACTGGAACTCATGATAAGGAAGCGGCAGGCGGACAGAGAAGCGAATGTAAGGACTATAAATCTCGAAACTGGACATTGGAATTCATTATAAAGATACAACAAACGGGAGAATTAGCAACAACCAGCTCTTGCAATTAAGAAACATGCCAATTCAGCAGATTCCTGACCAAAGGTGAAAAGTACACTGTGAGGAAGACTCGGGGTCTTCCTCCCAAAGACCCCTGCCCACGTCCCAAAGACCCCTGCCCACAATTCTTGGAAGGCTCTGCGCAGGCGCAAGGTGCCAAAAGGCTAATTAGCATGAGAAGCGAGGGAAGGTGGGGATAGGTAATGCATATGTATAGGTGCTTGTAGAATATTGATAGATTGATTGTATAAATTCAAGACTGCTTTCTGCTTTGGGTATGCACGATAGGTGGAGAGATCCCCCGTGCATCCAGCGCTGCAATAAAGAATATACCACTTAAAGGAATTTCGGCTTCGATCTTTGAATCAATTTGGCGACCCGGATGGGACAACCTCTCTGCCGGACTGCAGGACCTGCTGGGAACAGAACTCCTTAGGGTACCCCTGGGATTTCCCGGAGGGACTCTTCGACTCACCGGATCACTGCGGAGGCAGACAAGGACCCCATCATTGTAAGTGAGTATATTCTTTATTCTGGTTTGGTTTTCTGGTAGACCGGTCATCTGGAACTGTCTGTAAGTCAGAAGGTGATCTTCTGCGAGGCAGTGTTTGGTATATACTTTGTGGTTAGCACCGTAAGTACATGTTTGGGGACCTTAAGGAAGGAGCTTGCTTTAAGGTCCATCTGGAATTGTGTTGTCTATTTCGGTTTTCTGACTCATGGAGTATGGTATTTAACTCTGGTTATTGTTACTGCGATTTTGGCTATTTTCCTGGTGGTAATAGTAGGTTCGTGGCGTTGTTATAAGAAAGATATCGTTACGGTGTTACACAGTTCGGTTTTCTGACTTATCGCATGTGGAATTTGACTATTGTTACTGTGATTTTGGCAATATTGCTGGTAATAGTAGTTTTGTGACATCGCTACTGAAAGATATTGCGTGCCCGTATTTTTGTGAGTGATACGTTTTGTGATACGCTTTTGTAAGTAACATGTGTATTCTGAAAGTGTAAACTGGAAACTGGGGGGGCAAACAAGCAGTGAAATTTTAAAGAAAAGTGTGTTAGGCTGTGTTTTAAGTCACTGGAAGGATATTGGAGGATCTGCCGGTGGAAGTGTGAACAGGAAAACATTGATAAAATATTGTAATCAGTGGTGGCCGCTTTATAAGCTGGAAAGTGGAGAAAAGTGGCCCCTAAATGGAACTTTAAACTCTAATATTTTGCTAGAGTTAATGTTGTTTTTTGAGAAGCAGAACAGGATGAAATGTTGTATACTGATGTTTCAGCATCTTGGTGGGAAAAGGTACGGAATTAAGTTGGCCCCTGACTGAACCTTTGATGTTGGCATTAGAGAAGTACAGGCTGGAGAAAGATAAAGGAAGTGTTAAAAGGGTTGTTGAAAGTGTTAAAGGTGTTTGAAGTTGAATGAGCAGGGAAAGAGGATGTAGGAATGTTAATAGTTCTGCCTCTGCCCGAGGCAGAGATCTTAAAATCATGGGTGTTAGCCCTTTAGGGCAAAGGGACCATGATCGGTCCGGTCCGAGAGGGTTGTCAGAGAAACAGAAAAGAGGTCAACTCTTAAAACAACCTGAGTTCATGTGCGAGCTCAGATTGCTGATGGGACCGTTCAGGGAACTGTGGACAATTGCATTCCCCTGACTGACCCCCACTAAGACCCGAATCATCCTGAAAATTATGAACGGTTAAGTAAATACTAAAACCTGGATGAATTGGGAATTGAGAATATGCTTCCAACAAGGTCTAAAAGAAAGCCCTATGGAATTTTTGGACCAACTCTGAAATGTAATGAAAATAAATAAATAAATAAATAAATAAATAAAACAAAACGGTTTGGACCTGGCTTTGGAGGACAAATTGACTAGCCTTTTCCTAGGGTAATCAACCCCTGATTTCAACAGGAATAACGGGGACCTGGGGAATCTACCCTAGCGGATCCTCCACTGGTTATAATGAAGCTAGGGGAGGAATGGAAGTGAAATTTCTTATTGCTCTGGGGCAACGTATTCAGTTCTAAATCAAGCATTAATGCCTTCACAGAATTATTATGTTAGGGTAAAAGGAGTGTCGTGGTTTAACCCGGCCGGCAGCTAAACACCACGCAGCTGTTCGCTCACCCTCCCCCTCCCTCTCTGGGACGGGGGAGAGAAATGGAAAGTGAAGCCCGTGAGTTGAGATAAAGACAGTTTAATAAGACAAAATAATAATAATAATAATAATAATAATAATAATAATAATAATAATAATACAATGATGATAATAGTACCACTACTAATAATGTGTACAAACAAGTGATGCACAATGCAATTGCTCACCACCCGCTGACCGATGCCCAGCCTAACCCCGAGCAGTCCGGCCCCCTCCCCCTGGCTAGCCACCCCTATGTATTGTTTAGCCTGACGTCAGATGCTATGGAATACCCCTTTGGCTAGTTTGGGTCACCTGTCCTGGGTCTGTCCCCTCCCAGCTCTTACTGCACCCCCAGCCTGCCTGTTGGCAGGACAGAGCAAGAAGCTGAGATGTCCTTGGCTTGGTATAAGCATTGCTCTGCAACAATTGAAACATCGGGGTGTTATCAGCACTCTTCTCATCCTAAGCCAAAACAGAGCATTCTACCAGCTACTAGGAAGAAAATTAACTCTGTTCTAACTGAAACCAGGACAAGGTGTAACCGAAAAGGCTTATTTTTGTGAACCTTTGAAGTACAAGTTAGGGAAACAATGGGGCATACACAGATTTTTATCTATGCCTAGCTCCTCATGGGCACTCTTAGGTAGAGATTTATTAGAGCAAGTAGGAGCAGAAATTGTCTTTGAAAAAGGGAAAATGGAATTAAGAACAGGAGAAGAACAACTAATAAATGTGTTAAGCTGGGCACTAATACAAACTGACCCTAAAAGTGAAATACCTTTAGAGATCACAGATCAAGTATGTCCAGGAGTTTGGGCTACCGAAGTCCCTGGAAGAGCTAAAAATGTGACCTTAATAATTATTAAATTAAAGCCAGGAGAGAAACCCGTTAAGGTTAAGTAATATCCTTTGAGGATAGAAGATAGGAAAGGAATTAAAGAGATAATTGATAAATTTTTACAGTATGGATTATTGCTTGAATGCGAATCAGAATACAATGCACCCATATTGCCAATTAAAAAGGCAGATGAAAAAGCTATAGGCTAGTTCAGGATTTGAGGGCCATAAATAAAATCACTGAGGATATACATCCAGTAGTGGCAAACCCTTATACTTTGCTGACTAAATTAAAGAATAGTCAAGGCTGGTTTACCGTACTGGATTTAAAAGATGCCTTCTTCTGCCTAGGCTTAGCCACAGAAAGCCAAAACCTATTCGCCTTTGAATGGGAAAATCCCGATTCAGGCAGAAAGACGCAGCTTACGTGGACATTACTACCTCAAGGATTCAAGAATAGCCCCACTATTTTTGGAAACCAATTAGCAAGGGAACTCGAAACATGGATACCTCCGGACACTGAAGGTGCTTTGTTACAATATGTAGATGATCTCTTAATAGCTACCGAGACTAAAGGGAGTTGTATTCAATGGACTATAAGTCGTCTTAATTTTCTGGGTTTAAATGGATATCAAGTCTCTTGACAGAAAGTCCAGCTGGCTCAACAAAGTGTGACCTATCTGGGATTTGACATTTCGGAAGGACAACGAGAACTAGGAACTGAACATAAGGAAGTCGTTTGCCAGACTCCAGAACCTCAAATGGTAAAGGAGCTACAAACCATTTTAGGAATGACAGGTTGGTGTCGCCTTTGGATTTATAATTATGGACTATCGGTAAAGCCTCTATGTGAATTGATAAAGATTAACCAGTCAAAGTTAGTCTGGACTGGAGAAGCACAAAAAGTCTTTAAACAACTTAAACAAGAATTGATGATTTTGAAACATCAAGCAATATTGGTAGAACAGGACGACGTGGAAATTGTGATAATTAATATTGTGAATCTAGCCTCTTTTCTTAGTGATGCTCCGGCACGACCTGTGATTCACGATTGTTTAGAAACTATAGAGACTGTGTATTCCAGCCGACCAGACCTTAAGGAGGAGCCCATGGAAGATGCGGAAGAAACTTGGTTCACGGATGGGAGCAGTTTTGTTACGCAAAGACAGCGTAAAGCTGGATATGCTATAACAACTACTCAGCAGGTAATCGAGTCTAAGCCTTTACCCCCTGGAACATCAGCTCAAAAGGCGGAGATAGTTGCTCTCACGAGAGCATTGGAACTGGCAGCGGGAAAAAGGGTAAATATTTGGACGGATTCTAAATATACATTCGGCGTGGTACATGCTCATGGAGCAATTTGGAAAGAACATGGATTGCTGACCGCTCAGTGAAAACACAAAGTATGCTGAAGAAATTTTAAAATTGTTAGAGGCTGTAAAACAACCAGAAAAGGTAGCTATCATGCATTGTCAGGGACACCAAAAGGGGAACACCGATTTTGAAATTGGAAAATCGATTGGCAGAGGCTAAGCAGGCAGCTGAAATAACTGAGGTGAAGGCATTGTCTTTGATACCAGACGGTAAAATCCAAACTATATCCAAATTATACAAAAGAAGACTTAAAATTAATTGAAGATTTGAAAGGTAAAATGAAACCAGATGGATGAGTATATTTAAAAGATAACCACATAGTAATACCCTATAGTTTGACATGGCCCATAGTTCTTACAGAACACAATAACACGCATTGGGGAGCTGGCACACTGCATAAGAGCCTGAGTCAGAGATTAGTGGGACGATATGATAAAACAAGTAACTCAACAATGTAGCATTTGCTTACACAATAACCCCAATACCAAGGATAGAATAAAATTTGGAATAATCGGTAAAGGAAATTATTCGGGGCAACAGTGGCAAATTGATTTTTCAGAACTCCCTAGAAAAGGGGGGTATCATTATTTACTGGTTCTGACTGACACGTTTTCAGGAAGGCCTGAAGCCTTTCCCTGTCGAACAAACAAAGCAAGAGAAGTGGTTCAAGTCTTGTTAAATGAAATAATACCATGCTTTGGGATTCTAGTAGCAATGTCTTCTGATAGAGTTTCACATTTTTGTGCACAAGTGGTAGAACAGATAAGTAAGATTCTAAAGATAGATTGGCAACTGCATACTCCTTATAGACCACAGGCAAGTGGACAGGTAGAAAAAATGAACCATTTAATTAAACAATAAATAGCTAAAATTGGATAAGAAGCTAATTTGTCATGGCCTCAATCCCTCCCTTTAGCATTACTTGGAATTAGAGTTAAACCTAGAATAAAAGGAAATTTGAGTCCCTTCAAAATCTTATATGCAAGGCCATAGCAATTTCTATTTAGTGGAGAGGACCTAACGCAGTTAGGATCAGAATATTTATATGCTTATATAACTGAACTTCAGAAACAATTAAATAAAGTACATAAATTTGTTTTAGGGACCAGGGCTAGAGGGTTGGATCAACCAATCCACCCCTTTAAGCTCGGGGATTATATATATATAAAGACTTTTTCAGGACAACCCCTGCAGGAAAAATGGAAGGAAAGTGGATGGGACCATACCAAGTATTACTGACAACACACACCGCCATGAAGATTAAGAAGCAAGCAGCTTGGATCCACAATTCAAGGGTGAAGAAGGCCCCGGCGAGGATATGGACCACCACTCCAATTGGACCAACAAAATTATGGTTTTCCAGATCCTAATGATTGCAGGGGTGCGGTTCTCGGATTTGGGGTGGGCAACTTGGGATGAGAACTTACACCTGACCTTAATACAAACAATTTCTCAAGTAACTAATAAGACGAACTGTTGGGTATGCACCCATCTGCCACAGCATGGGAATAAGGGTGTATCGTTAATTGGGATTCCCTTGCCTGCAAACTTATCTTGGACTAATTTGTGGGAAAACACGTCTTGGGGTCGAAAATATTAAGCAGTTTTGGAACTAGAAGTGAGTAGCTTCATGCCGTTAGAATCCTATTATGTATGTGTACAAAGGTGTAACCCGCCTAAGGGTATAGGAAAACAGCATTGTATAAATACGGATACTACTTCTGTGGGAAATCAGACATCTTGTAATTGAACAATTGATATTAGTACGACTAGCGGCTGGGCAAATTCAACCAGCTGGACGGTTCCAGAAGGAAAAGGGTGGTATTGGCTATGCAATGATACAGCCCGTAAGGTCTTGCCTGAGAATTGGAAGGGAACTTGCACTCTTGGAGCGGTAGTCCCCAATATGACAGTACATGATGTAGTGCCTCGAGGTTACTTGAGAAATCATATGCGGAGAGTCAGATGAAAAATTAACAATCCATTGGTAGAGAGACACACCCCTTTTCATAGTTTTGTGCGATGGTTTATCCCATGGTTAGGAGTGAGTGAATTGGAAAAGGCAATAGTTAATATTTCTGCAATTATAGAGAAGTTCGAAAACAAAATTCTGGATGCTATAAAGGCTCAACAAGAAGAGAGATCTAGTTTATCACAGGTCGTATTACAAAATCGGATGGCCCTAGACTTGTTACTGGCCACTCAAGGGGGAGTCTGTACAGTAATAAACACAAGTTGTTGTATGTATGTAGATCAGAGTGGAAGGATCTCTACCGACCTGGAAGAAATCTGGAAGCAGACAAGGATCCTCCATGAGATCAGTAAAGATGATCTTTCATGGAGTTTTAGTGAACTATGGAATAAGTTAACCTCCTGGTTGCCCAATTTCCAATGGTTGAAACAAGTATTCATTGCTCTAATCGTATTAGTAGTGTTAGGAATATTTGTGTGCATGTTGTTTAGATGCCTGCTTTGTTGTGTTACTGTAAATAATGAAAGTATCTGATGCAAAAGAATTTGCCTGGGAAAAGAAAAGGGGGGATTGATTAAGGAGGTATTGGGGAGGCAAGGACAATCCCCAGACAAGGACTGTATATCTCGAAACAAGACACTGGAACTCATGATAAGGAAGCGGCAGGCGGACAGAGAAGCGAATGTAAGGACTATAAATCTCGAAACTGGACATTGGAATTCATTATAAAGATACAACAAACAGGAGAATTAGCAACAACCAGCTCTTGCAATTAAGAAACATGCCAATTCAGCAGATTCCTGACCAAAGGTGAAAAGTACACTGTGAGGAAGACTCGGGGTCTTCCTCCCAAAGACCCCTGCCCACGTCCCAAAGACCCCTGCCCACAATTCTTGGAAGGCTCTGCGCAGGCGCAAGGTGCCAAAAGGCTAATTAGCATGAGAAGCGAGGGAAGGCGGGGATAGGTAATGCATATGTATAGGTGCTTGTAGAATATTGATAGATTGATTGTATAAATTCAAGACTGCTTTCTGCTTTGGGTATGCACGATAGGTGGAGAGATCCCCCGTGCATCCAGCGCTGCAATAAAGAATATACCACTTAAAGGAATTTCGGCTTCGATCTTTGAATCAATTTGGCGACCCAGATGGGACAACCTCTCTGCCGGACCGCAGGACCTGCTGGGAACAGAACTCCTTAGGGTACCCCTGGGATTTCCCGGAGGGACTCCTCGACTCACCGGATCACTGCGGAGGCAGACAAGGACCCCCTCATTGTAAGTGAGTATATTCTTTATTCTGGTTTGGTTTTCTGGTAGACCGGTCATCTGGAACTGTCTGTAAGTCAGAAGGTGATCTTCTGCGAGGCAGTGTTTGGTATATACTTTGTGGTTAGCACCATAAGTACATGTTTGGGGACCTTAAGGAAGGAGCTTGCTTTAAGGTCCATCTGGAATTGTGTTGTCTATTTCGGTTTTCTGACTCATGGAGTATGGTATTTAACTCTGGTTATTGTTACTGCGATTTTGGCTATTTTCCTGGTGGTAATAGTAGGTTCGTGGCGTTGTTATAAGAAAGATATCGTTACGGTGTTACACAGTTCGGTTTTCTGACTTATCGCATGTGGAATTTGACTCTGACTATTGTTACTGTGATTTTGGCAATATTGCTGGTAATAGTAGTTTTGTGACATCGCTACTGAAAGATATTGCGTGCCCGTATTTTTGTGAGTGATACGTTTTGTGATACGCTTTTGTAAGTAACATGTGTATTCTGAAAGTGTAAACTGGAAACTGGGGGGGCAAACAAGCAGTGAAATTTTAAAGAAAAGTGTGTTAGGCTGTGTTTTAAGTCACTGGAAGGATATTGGAGGATCTGCCGGTGGAAGTGTGAACAGGAAAACATTGATAAAATATCGTAATCAGTGGTGGCCGCTTTATAAGCTGGAATGTGGAGAAAAGTGGCCCCTAAATGGAACTTTAAACTCTAATATTTTGCTACAGTTAATGTTGTTTTTTGAGAAGCAGAACAGGATGAAATGTTGTATACTGATGTTTCAGCATCTTGGTGGGAAAAGGTACGGACTTAAGTTGGCCCCTGACTGAACCTTTGATGTTGGCATTAGAGAAGTACAGGCGGGAGAAAGATAAAGGAAGTGTTAAAAGGGTTGTTGAAAGTGTTAAAGGTGTTTGAAGTTGAATGAGCAGGGAAAGAGGATGTAGGAATGTTAATAGTTCTGCCTCTGCCCGAGGCAGAGATCTTAAAATCATGGGTGTTAGCCCTTTAGGGCAAAGGGACCATGATCGGTCTGAGAGAGTTGTCACAGAAACAGAAAAGAGGTCAACTCTTAAAACAACCTGAGTTCATGTGCGAGCTCAGATTGCTGATGGGACCGTTCAGGGAACTGTGGACAATTGCATTCCCCTGACCGACCCCCACTAAGACCCGAATCATCCTGAAAATTATGAACGGTTAAGTAAATACTAAAACCTGGATGAATTGGGAATTGAGAATATGCTTCCAACAAGGTCTAAAAGAAAGCCCTATGGAATTTTTGGACCAACTCTGAAATGTAATGAAAATAAATAAATAAATAAATAAATAAAACAAAACGGTTTGGACCTGGCTTTGGAGGACAAATTGACTAGCCTTTTCCTAGGGTAATCAACCCCTGATTTCAACAGGAATAACGGGGACCTGGGGAATCTACCCTAGCGGATCCTCCACTGGTTATAATGAAGCTAGGGAAGGAATGGAAGTGAAATTTCTTATTGCTATGGGGCAACGTATTCAGTTCTAAATCAAGCATTAATGCCTTCACAGAATTATTATGTTAGGGTAAAAGGTGTGTCGTGGTTTAACCCGGCCGGCAGCTAAACACCACGCAGCTGTTCGCTCCCCCTCCCCCTCCCTCTCTGGGACGGGGGAGAGAAATGGAAAGTGAAGCCCGTGAGTTGAGATAAAGACAGTTTAATAAGACAAAATAATAGTAATAATAATAATAATAATAATAATAATAATAATAATAATAATAATAATACAATGATGATAATAGTACCACTACTAATAATGTGTACAAACAAGTGATGCACAATGCAATTGCTCACCACCCGCTGACCGATGCCCAGCCTAACCCCGAGCAGTCCGGCCCCCTCCCCCTGGCTAGCCACCCCTATGTATTGTTTAGCCTGACGTCAGATGCTATGGAATACCCCTTTGGCTAGTTTGGGTCACCTGTCCTGGGTCTGTCCCCTCCCAGCTCTTCCTGCACCCCCAGCCTGCCTGTTGGCAGGACAGAGCAAGAAGCTGAGATGTCCTTGGCTTGGTATAAGCATTGCTCTGCAACAATTAAAACATCGGGGTGTTATCAGCACTCTTCTCATCCTAAGCCAAAACATAGCATTCTACCAGCTACTAGGAAGAAAATTAACTCTGTTCTAACTGAAACCAGGACAAGGTGTAACCGAAAAGGCTTATTTTTGTGAACCTTTGAAGTACAAGTTAGGGAAACAATGGGGCATACACAGATTTTTATCTATGCCTAGCTCCTCATGGGCACTCTTAGGTAGAGATTTATTAGAGCAAGTAGGAGCAGAAATTGTCTTTGAAAAAGGGAAAATGGAATTAAGAACAGGAGAAGAACAACTAATAAATGTGTTAAGCTTGGCACTACTACAAACTGACCCTAAAAGTGAAATACCTTTAGAGATCACAGATCAAGTATGTCCAGGAGTTTGGGCTATAAAGCATATAAATATTCTGATCCTAACTGCGTTAGGTCCTCTCCACTAAATAGAAATTGCTATGGCCTTGCATATAAGATTTTGAAGGGACTCAAATTTCCTTTTATTCTAGGTTTAACTCTAATTCGAAGTAATGCTAAAGGGAGGGATTGAGGCCATGACAAATTAGCTTCTTATCCAATTTTAGCTATTTATTGTTTAATTAAATGGTTCATTTTTTCTACCTGTCCACTTGCCTGTGGTCTATAAGGAGTATGCAGTTGCCAATCTATCTTTAGAATCTTACTTATCTGTTCTACCACTTGTGCACAAAAATGTGAAACTCTATCAGAAGACATTGCTACTAGAATCCCAAAGCATGCTATTATTTCATTTAACAAGACTTGAACCACTTCTCTTGCTTTGTTTGTTCGACAGGGAAAGGCTTCAGGCCTTCCTGACAACGTGTCAGTCAGAACCAGTAAATAATGATACCCCCCTTTTCTAGGGAGTTCTGAAAAATCAATTTGCCACTGTTGCCCCGAATAATTTCCTTTACCGATTATTCCAAATTTTATTCTATCCTTGGTATTGGGGTTATTGTTTAAGCAAATGCTACATTGTTGAGTTACTTGTTTTATCGTATCGTCCCACTAATGTCTGACTCAGGCTCTTATGCAGTGTGCCAGCTCCCCAGTGCGTTTTATTGTGTTCTGTAAGAACTATGGGCCATGTCAAACTAGAGGGTATTACTATGTGGTTATCTTTTAAATATACTCATCCATCTGGTTTCATTTGACCTTTCAAATCTTCAATTAATTTTAAGTCTTCTTTTGTATAATTTGGATATAGTTTGGATTTTACCGTCTGGTATCAAAGACAATGCCTTCACCTCAGTTATTTCAGCTGCCTGCTTAGCCTCTGCCAATCGATTTTCCAGTTTCAAAATCGGTGTTCCCCTTTTGGTGTCCCTGACAATGCATGATAGCTACCTTTTCTGGTTGTTTTACAGCCTCTAACAATTTTAAAATTTCTTCAGCATACTTTGTGTTTTCACTGAGCGGTCAGCAATCCATGTTCTTTCCAAATTGCTCCATGAGCATGTACCACGCCGAATGTATATTTAGAATCTGTCCAAATATTTACCCTTTTTCCCGCTGCCAGTTCCAATGCTCTCGTGAGAGCAACTATCTCCGCCTTTTGAGCTGATGTTCCAGGGGGTAAAGGCTTAGACTCGATTACCTGCTGAGTAGTTGTTATAGCATATCCAGCTTTACGTTGTCTTTGCGTAACAAAACTGCTCCCATCCGTGAACCAAGTTTCTTCCGCATCTTCCATGGGCTCCTCCTTAAGGTCTGGTCGGCTGGAATACACAGTCTCTATAGTTTCTAAACAATCGTGAATCACAGGTTGTGCCGGAGCATCACTAAGAAAAGAGGCTAGATTCACAATATTAATTATCACAATTTCCACGTCGTCCTGTTCTACCAATATTGCTTGATATTTCAAAATCATCAATTCTTGTTTAAGTTGTTTAAAACTTTTTGTGCTTCTCCAGTCCAGACTAACTTTGACTGGTTAATCTTTATCAATTCACATAGAGGCTTTACCAATAGTCCATCATTATAAATCCAAAGGCGACACCAACCTGTCATTCCTAAAAAGGTTTGTAGCTCCTTTACCATTTGAGGTTCTGGAGTCCAGCAAATGACTTCTTTATGTTCAGTTCCTAGTTCTCGTTGTCCTTCCGAAATGTCAAATCCCAGATAGGTCACACTTTGTTGAGCCAGCTGGACTTTCTGTCAAGAGACTTGATATCCATTTAAACCCAGAAAATTAAGACGACTTATAGTCCATTGAATACAACTGCCTTTAGTCTCGGTAGCTATTAAGAGATCATCTACATATTGTAACAAAGCACCTTCAGTGTCCGGAGGTATCCATGTTTCGAGTTCCCTTGCTAATTGGTTTCCAAAAATAGTGGGGCTATTCTTGAATCCTTGAGGTAGTAATGTCCACGTAAGCTGCGTCTTTCTGCCTGAATCGGGATTTTCCCATTCAAAGGCAAATAGGTTTTGGCTTTCTGTGGCTAAGCCTAGGCAGAAGAAGGCATCTTTTAAATCCAGTACGGTAAACCAGACTTGACTATTCTTTAATTTAGTCAGCAAAGTATAAGGGTTTGCCACTACTGGATGTATATCCTCAGCGATTTTATTTATGGCCCTCAAATCCTGAACTAGCCTATAGCTTTTTCATCTGCCTTTTTAATTGGCAATATGGGTGCATTGTATTCTGATTCGCATTCAAGCAATAATCCATACTGTAAACATTTATCAATTATCTCTTTAATTCCTTTCCTATCTTCTATCCTCAAAGGATATTACTTAACCTTAACGGGTTTCTCTCCTGGCTTTAATTTAATAATTATTAAGGTCACATTTTTAGCTCTTCCAGGGACTTCGGTAGCCCAAACTCCTGGACATACTTGATCTGTGATCTCTAAAGGTATTTCACTTTTAGGGTCAGTTTGTAGTAGTGCCAAGCTTAACACATTTATTAGTTGTTCTTCTCCTGTTCTTAATTCCATTTTCCCTTTTTCAAAGACAATTTCTGCTCCTACTTGCTCTAATAAATCTCTACCTAAGAGTGCCCATGAGGAGCTAGGCATAGATAAAAATCTGTGTATGCCCCATTGTTTCCCTAACTTGTACTTCAAAGGTTCACAAAAATAAGCCTTTTCGGTTACACCTTGTCCTGGTTTCAGTTAGAACAGAGTTAATTTTCTTCCTAGTAGCTGGTAGAATGCTATGTTTTGGCTTAGGATGAGAAGAGTGCTGATAACACCCCGATGTTTCAATTGTTGCAGAGCAATGCTTATACCAAGCCAAGGACATCTCAGCTTTTGCTCTGTCCTGCCAACAGGCAGGCTGGGGGTGCAGTAAGAGCTGGGAGGGGACAGACCCAGGACAGGTGACCCAAACTAGCCAAAGGGGTATTCCATAGCATCTGACGTCAGGCTAAACAATACATAGGGGTGGCTAGCCAGGGGGAGGGGGCCGGACTGCTCGGGGTTAGGCTGGGCATCGGTCAGCGGGTGGTGAGCAATTGCATTGTGCATCACTTGTTTGTACACATTATTAGTAGTGGTACTATTATCATCATTGTATTATTATTATTATTATTATTATTATTTTGTCTTATTAAACTGTCTTTATCTCAACTCACGGGCTTCACTTTCCATTTCTCTCCCCCGTCCCAGAGAGGGAGGGGGAGGGGGAGCGAACAGCTGCGTGGTGTTTAGCTGCCGGCCGGGTTAAACCACGACACACCTTTTACCCTAACATAATAATTCTGTGAAGGCATTAATGCTTGATTTAGAACTGAATACGTTGCCCCAGAGCAATAAGAAATTTCACTTCCATTCCTCCCCTAGCTTCATTATAACCAGTGGAGGATCCGCTAGGGTAGATTCCCCAGGTCCCCGTTATTCCTGTTGAAATCAGGGGTTGATTACCCTAGGAAAAGGCTAGTCAATTTGTCCTCCAAAGCCAGGTCCAAACTGTTTTGTTTTATTTATTTATTTATTTATTTATTTTCATTACATTTCAGAGTTGGTCCAAAAATTCCATAGGGCTTTCTTTTAGACCTTGTTGGAAGCATATTCTCAATTCCCAGTTCATCCAGGTTTTAGTATTTACTTAACCGTTCATAATTTTCAGGATGATTCGGGTCTTAGTGGGGGTCGGTCAGGGGAATGCAATTGTCCACAGTTCCCTGAACGGTCCCATCAGCAATCTGAGCTCGCACATGAACTCAGGTTGTTTTAAGAGTTGACTGCTTTTCTGTTTCTGTGACAACTCTCTCGGACCGGACCGATCATGGTCCCTTTGCCCTAAAGGGCTAACACCCATGATTTTAAGATCTCTGCCTCGGGCAGAGGCAGAACTATTAACATTCCTACATCCTCTTTCCCTGCTCATTCAACTTCAAACACCTTTAACACTTTCAACAACCCTTTTAACACTTCCTTTATCTTTCTCCAGCCTGTACTTCTCTAATGCCAACATCAAAGGTTCAGTCAGGGGCCAACTTAATTCCGTACCTTTTCCCACCAAGATGCTGAAACATCAGTATACAACATTTCATCCTGTTCTGCTTCTCAAAAAACAACATTAACTGTAGCAAAATATTAGAGTTTAAAGTTCCATTTAGGGGCCACTTTTCTCCACATTCCAGCTTATAAAGCGGCCACCACTGATTACGATATTTTATCAATGTTTTCCTGTTCACACTTCCACCGGCAGATCCTCCAATATCCTTCCAGTGACTTAAAACACAGCCTAACACACTTTTCTTTAAAATTTCACTGCTTGTTTGCCCCCCCAGTTTCCAGTTTACACTTTCAGAATACACATGTTACTTACAAAAGCGTATCACAAAACGTATCACTCACAAAAATACGGGCACGCAATATCTTTCAGTAGCGATGTCACAAAACTACTATTACCAGCAATATTGCCAAAATCACAGTAACAATAGTCAGAGTCAAATTCCACATGCGATAAGTCAGAAAACCGAACTGTGTAACACCGTAACGATATCTTTCTTATAACAACGCCACGAACCTACTATTACCACCAGGAAAATAGCCAAAATCGCAGTAACAATAACCAGAGTTAAATACCATACTCCATGAGTCAGAAAACCGAAATAGACAACACAATTCCAGATGGACCTTAAAGCGAGCTCCTTCCTTAAGGTCCCCAAACATGTACTTACGGTGCTAACCACAAAGTATATACCAAACACTGCCTCGCAGAAGATCACCTTCTGACTTACAGACAGTTCCAGATGACTGGTCTACCAGAAAACCAAACCAGAATAAAGAATATACTCACTTACAATGATGGGGTCCTTGTCTGCCTCTGCAGTGATCCGGTGAGTCGAGGAGTCCCTCCGGGAAATCCTGGGGGTACCCTAGGGAGTCCTGTTCCCAGCGGGTCCTGCAGTCCGGCAGAGAGGTTGTCCCATCTGGGTCGCCAAATTGATTCAAAGATCGAAGCCGAAATTCCTTTAAGTGGTATATTCTTTATTGCAGCGCTGGATGCACGGGGGATCTCTCCACCTATCGTGCATACCCAAAGCAGAAAGCAGTCTTGAATTTATACAATCAATCTATCAATATTCTACAAGCACCTATACATATGCATTACCTATCCCCGCCTTCCCTCGCTTCTCATGCTAATTAGCCTTTTGGCACCTTGCGCCTGCGCAGAGCCTTCCAAGAATTGTGGGCAGGGGTCTTTGGGACGTGGGCAGGGGTCTTTGGGAGGAAGACCCCGAGTCTTCCTCACAGTGTACTTTTCACCTTTGGTCAGGAATCTGCTGAATTGGCATGTTTCTTAATTGCAAGAGCTGGTTGTTGCTAATTCTCCCGTTTGTTGTATCTTTATAATGAATTCCAATGTCCAGTTTCGAGATTTATAGTCCTTACATTCGCTTCTCTGTCCGCCTGCCGCTTCCTTATCATGAGTTCCAGTGTCTTGTTTCGAGATATACAGTCCTTGTCTGGGGATTGTCCTTGCCTCCCCAATACCTCCTTAATCAATCCCCCCTTTTCTTTTCCCAGGCAAATTCTTTTGCATCAGATACTTTCATTATTTACAGTAACACAACAAAGCAGGCATCTAAACAACATGCACACAAATATTCCTAACACTACTAATACGATTAGAGCAATGAATACTTGTTTCAACCATTGGAAATTGGGCAACCAGGAGGTTAACTTATTCCATAGTTCACTAAAACTCCATGAAAGATCATCTTTACTGATCTCATGGAGGATCCTTGTCTGCTTCCATATTTCTTCCAGGTCGGTAGAGATCCTTCCACTCTGATCTACATACATACAACAACTTGTGTTTATTACTGTACAGACTCCCCCTTGAGTGGCCAGTAACAAGTCTAGGGCCATCCGATTTTGTAATACGACCTGTGATAAACTAGATCTCTCTTCTTGTTGAGCCTTTATAGCATCCAGAATTTTGTTTTCGAACTTCTCTATAATTGCAGAAATATTAACTATTGCCTTTTCCAATTCACTCACTCCTAACCATGGGATAAACCATCGCACAAAACTATGAAAAGGGGTGTGTCTCTCTACCAATGGATTGTTAATTTTTCATCTGATTCTCCGCATATGATTTCTCAAGTAACCTCGAGGCACTACATCATGTACTGTCATATTGGGGACTACCGCTCCAAGAATGCAAGCTCCTTTCCAATTCTCAGGCAAGACCTTACGGGCTGTATCATTGCATAGCCAATACCACCCTTTTCCTTCTGGAACCGTCCAGCTGGTTGAATTTGCCCAGCCGCTAGTCGTACTAATATCAATTGTTCAATTACAAGATGTCTGATTTCCCACATAAGTAGTATCCGTATTTATACAATGCTGTTTTCCTATACCCTTAGGCGGGTTACACCTTTGTACACATACATAATAGGATTCTAACGGCATGAAGCTACTCACTTCTAGTTCCAAAACTGCTTAATATTTTCGACCCCAAGACGTGTTTTCCCACAAATTAGTCCAAGATAAGTTTGCAGGCAAGGGAATCCCAATTAACGATACACCCTTATTCCCATGCTGTGGCAGATGGGTGCATACCCAACAGTTCGTCTTATGAGTTACTTGAGAAATTGTTTGTATTAAGGTCAGGTGTAAGTTCTCATCCCAAGTTGCCCACCCCAAATCCGAGAACCGCACCCCTGCAATCATTAGGATCTGGAAAACCGTAATTTTGTTGGTCCAATTGGAGTGGTGGTCCATATCCTCGCCGGGGCCTTCTTCACCCTTGAATTGTGGATCCAAGCTGCTTGCTTCTTAATCTTAATGGCGGTGTGTGTTGTCAGTAATACTTGGTATGGTCCCATCCACTTTCCTTCCATTTTTCCTGCACGGGTTGTCCTGAAAAAGTCTTTATATATATATAATCCCCGAGCTTAAAGGGGTGGATTGGTTGATCCAACCCTCTAGCCCTGGTCCCTAAAACAAATTTATGTACTTTATTTAATTGTTTCTGAAGTTCAGTTATATAAGCATATAAATATTCTGATCCTAACTGCGTTAGGTCCTCTCCACTAAATAGAAATTGCTATGGCCTTCCATATAAGATTTTGAAGGGACTCAAATTTCCTTTTATTCTAGGTTTAACTCTAATTCCAAGTAATGCTAAAGGGAGGGATTGAGGCCATGACAAATTAGCTTCTTATCCAATTTTAGCTATTTATTGTTTAATTAAATGGTTCATTTTTTCTACCTGTCCACTTGCCTGTGGTCTATAAGGAGTATGCAGTTGCCAATCTATCTTTAGAATCTTACTTATCTGTTCTACCACTTGTGCACAAAAATGTGAAACTCTATCAGAAGACATTGCTACTAGAATCCCAAAGCATGCTATTATTTCATTTAACAAGACTTGAACCACTTCTCTTGCTTTGTTTGTTCGACAGGGAAAGGCTTCAGGCCTTCCTGACAACGTGTCAGTCAGAACCAGTAAATAATGATACCCCCCTTTTCTAGGGAGTTCTGAAAAATCAATTTGCCACTGTTGCCCCGAATAATTTCCTTTACCGATTATTCCAAATTTTATTCTATTCTTGGTATTGGGGTTATTGTGTAAGCAAATGCTACATTGTTGAGTTACTTGTTTTATCGTATCGTCCCACTAATGTCTGACTCAGGCTCTTATGCAGTGTGCCAGCTCCCCAGTGCGTTTTATTGTGTTCTGTAAGAACTATGGGCCATGTCAAACTAGAGGGTATTACTATGTGATTATCTTTTAAATATACTCATCCATCTGGTTTCATTTTACCTTTCAAATCTTCAATTAATTTTAAGTCTTCTTTTGTATAATTTGGATATAGTTTGGATTTTACCGTCTGGTATCAAAGACAATGCCTTCACCTCAGTTATTTCAGCTGCCTGCTTAGCCTCTGCCAATCGATTTTCCAGTTTCAAAATCGGTGTTCCCCTTTTGGTGTCCCTGACAATGCATGATAGCTACCTTTTCTGGTTGTTTTACAGCCTCTAACAATTTTAAAATTTCTTCAGCATACTTTGTGTTTTCACTGAGCGGTCAGCAATCCATGTTCTTTCCAAATTGCTCCATGAGCATGTACCACGCCGAATGTATATTTAGAATCTGTCCAAATATTTACCCTTTTTCCCGCTGCCAGTTCCAATGCTCTCGTGAGAGCAACTATCTCTGCCTTTTGAGCTGATGTTCCAGGGGGTAAAGGCTTAGACTCGATTACCTGCTGAGTAGTTGTTATAGCATATCCAGCTTTACGTTGTCTTTGCGTAACAAAACTGCTCCCATCCGTGAACCAAGTTTCTTCCGCATCTTCCATGGGCTCCTCCTTAAGGTCTGGTCGGCTGGAATACACAGTCTCTATAGTTTCTAAACAATCGTGAATCACAGGTTGTGCCGGAGCATCACTAAGAAAAGAGGCTAGATTCACAATATTAATTATCACAATTTCCACGTTGTCCTGTTCTACCAATATTGCTTGATATTTCAAAATCATCAATTCTTGTTTAAGTTGTTTAAAGACTTTTTGTGCTTCTCCAGTCCAGACTAACTTTGACTGGTTAATCTTTATCAATTCACATAGAGGCTTTACCAATAGTCCATCATTATAAATCCAAAGGCGACACCAACCTGTCATTCCTAAAAAGGTTTGTAGCTCCTTTACCATTTGAGGTTCTGGAGGCCGGCAAATGACTTCCTTATGTTCAGTTCCTAGTTCTCGTTGTCCTTCCGAAATGTCAAATCCCAGATAGGTCACACTTTGTTGAGCCAGCTGGACTTTCTGTCAAGACTTGATATCCATTTAAACCCAGAAAATTAAGACGACTTATAGTCCATTGAATACAACTGCCTTTAGTCTCGGTAGCTATTAAGAGATCATCTACATATTGTAACAAAGCACCTTCAGTGTCCGGAGGTATCCATGTTTCGAGTTCCCTTGCTAATTGGTTTCCAAAAATAGTGGGGCTATTCTTGAATCCTTGAGGTAGTAATGTCCACGTAAGCTGCGTCTTTCTGCCTGAATCGGGATTTTCCCATTCAAAAGCGAATAGGTTTTGGCTTTCTGTGGCTAAGCCTAGGCAGAAGAAGGCATCTTTTAAATCCAGTACGGTAAACCAGCCTTGACTATTCTTTAATTTAGTCAGCAAAGTATAAGGGTTTGCCACTACTGGATGTATATCCTCAGCGATTTTATTTATGGCCCTCAAATCCTGAACTAGCCTATAGCTTTTTCATCTGCCTTTTTAATTGGCAATATGGGTGCATTGTATTCTGATTCGCATTCAAGCAATAATCCATACTGTAAAAATTTATCAATTATCTCTTTAATTCCTTTCCTATCTTCTATCCTCAAAGGATATTACTTAACCTTAAAGGGTTTCTCTCCTGGCTTTAATTTAGTAATTATTAAGGTCACATTTTTAGCTCTTCCAGGGACTTCGGTAGCCCAAACTCCTGGACATACTTGATCTGTGATCTCTAAAGGTATTTCACTTTTAGGGTCACTTTGTATTAGTGCCAAGCTTAACACATTTATTAGTTGTTCTTCTCCTCTTCTTAATTCCATTTTCCCTTTTTCAAAGACAATTTCTGCTCCTACTTGCTCTAATAAATCTCTACCTAAGAGTGCCCATGAGGAGCTAGGCATAGATAAAAATCTGTGTATGCCCCATTGTTTCCCTAACTTGTACTTCAAAGGTTCACAAAAATAAGCCTTTTCGGTTACACCTTGTCCTGGTTTCAGTTAGAACAGAGTTAATTTTCTTCCTAGTAGCTGGTAGAATGCTATGTTTTGGCTTAGGATGAGAAGAGTGCTGATAACACCCCGATGTTTCAATTGTTGCAGAGCAATGCTTATACCAAGCCAAGGACATCTCAGGTTCTTGCTCTGTCCTGCCAACAGGCAGGCTGGGGGTGCAGTAAGAGCTGGGAGGGGACAGACCCAGGACAGGTGACCCAAACTAGCCAAAGGGGTATTCCATAGCATCTGACGTCAGGCTAAACAATACATAGGGGTGGCTAGCCAGGGGGAGGGGGCCGGACTGCTCGGGGTTAGGCTGGGCATCGGTCAGCGGGTGGTGAGCAATTGCATTGTGCATCACTTGTTTGTACACATTATTAGTAGTGGTACTATTATCATCATTGTATTATTATTATTATTATTATTATTATTATTATTATTATTATTATTATTATTATTATTATTATTATTATTATTATTTTGTCTTATTAAACTGTCTTTATCTCAACTCACGGGCTTCACTTTCCATTTCTCTCCCCCGTCCCAGAGAGGGAGGGGGAGGGTGAGCGAACAGCTGCGTGTGTTTAGCTGCCGGCCGGGTTAAACCACGACACACCTTTTACCCTAACATAATAATTCTGTGAAGGCATTAATGCTTGATTTAGAACTGAATACGTTGCCCCAGAGCAATAAGAAATTTCACTTCCATTCCTCCCCTAGCTTCATTATAACCAGTGGAGGATCCGCTAGGGTAGATTCCCCAGGTCCCCGTTATTCCTGTTGAAATCAGGGGTTGATTACCCTAGGAAAAGGCTAGTCAATTTGTCCTCCAAAGCCAGGTCCAAACCGTTTTGTTTTATTTATTTATTTATTTATTTATTTATTTTCATTACATTTCAGAGTTGGTCCAAAAATTCCATAGGGCTTTCTTTTAGACCTTGTTGGAAGCATATTCTCAATTCCCAGTTCATCCAGGTTTTAGTATTTACTTAACCGTTCATAATTTTCAGAATGATTCGGGTCTTAGTGGGGGTCGGTCAGGGGAAAGCAATTGTCCACAGTTCCCTGAACGGTCCCATCAGCAATCTGAGCTCGCACATGAACTCAGGTTGTTTGAAGAGTTGACCTCTTTTCTGTTTCTCTGACAACTCTCTCGGACCGATCATGGTCCCTTTGCCCTCAAGGGCTAACACCCATGATTTTAAGATCTCTGCCTCGGGCAGAGGCAGAACTATTAACATTCCTACATCCTCTTTCCCTGCTCAGTCAACTTCAAACACCTTTAACACTTTCAACAACCCTTTTAACACTTCCTTTATCTTTCTCCAGCCTGTACTTCTCTAATGCCAACATCAAAGGTTCAGCCAGGGGCCAACTTAATTCCGTACCTTTTCCCACCAAGATGCTGAAACATCAGTATACAACATTTCATCCTGTTCTGCTTCTCAAAAAACAACATTAACTGTAGCAAAATATTAGAGTTTAAAGTTCCATTTAGGGGCCACTTTTCTCCACATTCCAGCTTATAAAGCGGCCACCACTGATTACGATATTTTATCAATGTTTTCCTGTTCACACTTCCACCGGCAGATCCTCCAATATCCTTCCAGTGACTTAAAACACAGCCTAACACACTTTTCTTTAAAATTTCACTGCTTGTTTGCCCCCCCAGTTTCCAGTTTACACTTTCAGAATACACGTGTTACTTACAAAAGCGTATCACAAAACGTATCACTCACAAAAATACGGGCACGCAATATCTTTCAGTAGCGATGCCACAAAACTACTATTACCAGCAATATTGCCAAAATCACAGTAACAATAGTCAGAGTCAAATTCCACATGCGATAAGTCAGAAAACCGAACTGTGTAACACCGTAATGATATCTTTCTTATAACAATGCCACGAACCTACTATTACCACCAGGAAAATAGCCAAAATCGCAGTAACAATAACCAGAGTTAAATACCATACTCCATGAGTCAGAAAACCGAAATAGACAACACAATTCCAGATGGACCTTAAAGCGAGCTCCTTCCTTAAGGTCCCCAAACATGTACTTATGGTGCTAACCACAAAGTATATACCAAACACTGCCTCGCAGAAGATCACCTTCTGACTTACAGACAGTTCCAGATGACCGGTCTACCAGAAAACCAAACCAGAATAAAGAATATACTCACTTACAATGATGGGGTCCTTGTCTGCCTCCGCAGTGATCCGGTGAGTCGAGGAGTCCCTCTGGGAAATCCCGGGGGTACCCTAGGGAGTCCTGTTCCCAGCAGGTCCTGCAGTCCGGCAGAGAGGTTGTCCCATCTGGGTCGCCAAATTGATTCAAAGATCGAAGCCGAAATTCCTTTAAGTGGTATATTCTTTATTGCAGCGCTGGATGCACGGGGGATATCTCCACCTATCATGCATACCCAAAGCAGAAAGCAGTCTTGAATTTATACAATCAATCTATCAATATTCTACAAGCACCTATACATATGCATTACCTATCCCCGCCTTCCCTCGCTTCTCATGCTAATTAGCCTTTTGGCACCTTGCGCCTGCGCAGAGCCTTCCAAGAATTGTGGGCAGGGGTCTTTGGGACGTGGGCAGGGCTCTTTGGGAGGAAGACCCCGAGTCTTCCTCACAGTGTACTTTTCACCTTTGGTCAGGAATCTGCTGAATTGGCATGTTTCTTAATTGCAAGAGCTGGTTGTTGCTAATTCTCCCGTTTGTTGTATCTTTATAATGAATTCCAATGTCCAGTTTCGAGATTTATAGTCCTTACATTCACTTCTCTGTCCGCCTGCCGCTTCCTTATCATGAGTTCCAGTGTCTTGTTTCGAGATATACAGTCCTTGTCTGGGGATTGTCCTTGCCTCCCCAATACCTCCTTAATCAATCCCCCCTTTTCTTTTCCCAGGCAAATTCTTTTGCATCAGATACTTTCATTATTTACAGTAACACAACAAAGCAGGCATCTAAACAACATGCACACAAATATTCCTAACACTACTAATACGATTAGAGCAATGAATACTTGTTTCAACCATTGGAAATTGGGCAACCAGGAGGTTAACTTATTCCATAGTTCACTAAAACTCCATGAAAGATCATCTTTACTGATCTCATGGAGGATCCTTGTCTGCTTCCATATTTCTTCCAGGTCGGTAGAGATCCTTCCACTCTGATCTACATACATACAACAACTTGTGTTTATTACTGTACAGACTCCCCCTTGAGTGGCCAGTAACAAGTCTAGGGCCATCCGATTTTGTAATACTACCTGTGATAAACTAGATCTCTCTTCTTGTTGAGCCTTTATAGCATCCAGAATTTTGTTTTCGAACTTCTCTATAATTGCAGAAATATTAACTATTGCCTTTTCCAATTCACTCACTCCTAACCATGGGATAAACCATCGCACAAAACTATGAAAAGGGGTGTGTCTCTCTACCAATGGATTGTTAATTTTTCATCTGATTCTCCGCATATGATTTCTCAAGTAACCTCGAGGCACTACATCATGTACTGTCATATTGGGGACTACCGCTCCAAGAATGCAAGCTCCTTTCCAATTACAGAATCACAGAATCACAGAATTTCTAGGTTGGAAGAGACCTCAAGGTCATCGAGTCCAACCTCCAACCTAACGCTAACAGCCCTCCACTAAACCATATCCCTAAGCTCTACATCTAAACGTCTTTTGAAGACTTCCAGGGATGGTGACTCCACCACTTCCCTGGGCAGCCTGTTCCAATGTCTAACAACCCTTTCAGTGAAGAAGTTCTTCCTAACATCTAACCTAAAACTCCCCTGGCTCAACTTAAGCCCATTCCCCCTCGTCCTGTCACCAGGCACGTGGGAGAACAGGCCAACCCCCACCTCGCTACAGCCTCCCTTGAGGTACCTATAAAGAGCGATAAGGTCACCCCTGAGCCTCCTCTTCTCCAGGCTGAACAAGCCCAGCTCCCTCAGCCGCTCCTCGTAGGACTTGTTCTCCAGGCCCCTCACCAGCTTCGTCGCCCTTCTCTGCACCCGCTCAAGCACCTCGATGTCCTTCTTGTAGCGAGGGGCCCAAAACTGAACACAGTACTCGAGGTGCGGCCTCACCAGAGCTGAGTACAGGGGGACGATCACCTCCCTCGCCCTGCTGGTCACGCTGTTCCTGATACAAGCCAGGATGCCGTTGGCCTTCTTGGCCACCTGAGCACACTGCTGGCTCATATTCAGCTGACTATCCACCATCACTCCCAGGTCCTTCTCTGCCTGGCAGCTCTCCAACCATTCCTCTCCCAGCCTGTAGCTCTGCTTGGGGTTATTGCGCCCCAGGTGCAGGACCCGGCACTTGGCCTTGTTGAACTTCATGCAGTTGACCTCAGCCCATCGGTGCAGCCTATCCAGATCCTCCTGCAGAGCTTTCCTACCCTCGAGCAGATCGACACACGCACCTAACTTGGTGTCATCTGCGAACTTACTGAGGGTGCACTCGATGCACCTCAGGCAAGACCTTACGGCAAGACCTTAAGGGCTGTATCATTCTCAGGCAAGACCTTACGGGCTGTATCATTGCATAGCCAATACCACCCTTTTCCTTCTGGAACCGTCCAGCTGGTTGAATTTGCCAAGCCGCTAGTCGTACTAATATCAATTGTTCAATTACAAGATGTCTGATTTCCCACAGAAGTAGTATCCGTATTTATACAATGCTGTTTTCCTATACCCTTAGGCGGGTTACACCTTTGTACACATACATAATAGGATTCTAACGGCATGAAGCTACTCACTTCTAGTTCCAAAACTGCTTAATATTTTCGACCCCAAGACGTGTTTTCCCACAAATTAGTCCAAGATAAGTTTGCAGGCAAGGGAATCCCAATTAACGATACACCCTTATTCCCATGCTGTGGCAGATGGGTGCATACCCAACAGTTCGTCTTATTAGTTACTTGAGAAATTGTTTGTATTAAGGTCAGGTGTAAGTTCTCATCCCAAGTTGCCCACCCCAAATCCGAGAACCGCACCCCTGCAATCATTAGGATCTGGAAAACCGTAGTTTTGTTGGTCCAATTGGAGTGGTGGTCCATATCCTCGCCAGGGCCTTCTTCACCCTTGAATTGTGGATCCAAGCTGCTTGCTTCTTAATCTTAATGGCGGTGTGTGTTGTCAGTAATACTTGGTATGGTCCCATCCACTTTCCTTCCATTTTTCCTGCACGGGTTGTCCTGAAAAAGTCTTTATATATATATAATCCCCGAGCTTAAAGGGGTGGATTGGTTGATCCAACCCTCTAGCCCTGGTCCCTAAAACAAATTTATGTACTTTATTTAATTGTTTCTGAAGTTCAGTTATATAAGCATATAAATATTCTGATCCTAACTGCGTTAGGTCCTCTCCACTAAATAGAAATTGCTATGGCCTTCCATATAAGATTTTGAAGGGACTCAAATTTCCTTTTATTCTAGGTTTAACTCTAATTCCAAGTAATGCTAAAGGGAGGGATTGAGGCCATGACAAATTAGCTTCTTATCCAATTTTAGCTATTTATTGTTTAATTAAATGGTTCATTTTTTCTACCTGTCCACTTGCCTGTGGTCTATAAGGAGTATGCAGTTGCCAATCTATCTTTAGAATCTTACTTATCTGTTCTACCACTTGTGCACAAAAATGTGAAACTCTATCAGAAGACATTGCTACTAGAATCCCAAAGCATGCTATTATTTCATTTAACAAGACTTGAACCACTTCTCTTGCTTTGTTTGTTCGACAGGGAAAGGCTTCAGCCTTCCTGAAAACGTGTCAGTCAGAACCAGTAAATAATGATACCCCCCTTTTCTAGGGAGTTCTGAAAAATCAATTTGCCACTGTTGCCCCGAATAATTTCCTTTACCGATTATTCCAAATTTTATTCTATTCTTGGTATTGGGGTTATTGTGTAAGCAAATGCTACATTGTTGAGTTACTTGTTTTATCGTATCGTCCCACTAATGTCTGACTCAGGCTCTTATGCAGTGTGCCAGCTCCCCAGTGCGTTTTATTGTGTTCTGTAAGAACTATGGGCCATGTCAAACTATAGGGTATTACTATGTGGTTATCTTTTAAATATACTCATCCATCTGGTTTCATTTTACCTTTCAAATCTTCAATTAATTTTAAGTCTTCTTTTGTATAATTTGGATATAGTTTGGATTTTACCGTCTGGTATCAAAGACAATGCCTTCACCTCAGTTATTTCAGCTGCCTGCTTAGCCTCTGCCAATCGATTTTCCAGTTTCAAAATCGGTGTTCCCCTTTTGGTGTCCCTGACAATGCATGATAGCTACCTTTTCTGGTTGTTTTACAGCCTCTAACAATTTTAAAATTTCTTCAGCATACTTTGTGTTTTCACTGAGCGGTCAGCAATCCATGTTCTTTCCAAATTGCTCCATGAGCATGTACCACGCCGAATGTATATTTAGAATCTGTCCAAATATTTACCCTTTTTCCCGCTGCCAGTTCCAATGCTCTCGTGAGAGCAACTATCTCTGCCTTTTGAGCTGATGTTCCAGGGGGTAAAGGCTTAGACTCGATTACCTGCTGAGTAGTTGTTATAGCATATCCAGCTTTACGTTGTCTTTGCGTAACAAAACTGCTCCCATCCGTGAACCAAGTTTCTTCCGCATCTTCCATGGGCTCCTCCTTAAGGTCTGCTCGGCTGGAATACACAGTCTCTATAGTTTCTAAACAATCGTGAATCACAGGTTGTGCCGGAGCATCACTAAGAAAAGAGGCTAGATTCACAATATTAATTATCACAATTTCCACGTCGTCCTGTTCTACCAATATTGCTTGATATTTCAAAATCATCAATTCTTGTTTAAGTTGTTTAAAGACTTTTTGTGCTTCTCCAGTCCAGACTAACTTTGACTGGTTAATCTTTATCAATTCACATAGAGGCTTTACCAATAGTCCATCATTATAAATCCAAAGGCGACACCAACCTGTCATTCCTAAAAAGGTTTGTAGCTCCTTTACCATTTGAGGTTCTGGAGGCCGGCAAATGACTTCCTTATGTTCAGTTCCTAGTTCTCGTTGTCCTTCCGAAATGTCAAATCCCAGATAGGTCACACTTTGTTGAGCCAGCTGGACTTTCTGTCAAGACTTGATATCCATTTAAACCCAGAAAATTAAGACGACTTATAGTCCATTGAATACAACTGCCTTTAGTCTCGGTAGCTATTAAGAGATCATCTACATATTGTAACAAAGCACCTTCAGTGTCCGGAGGTATCCATGTTTCGAGTTCCCTTGCTAATTGGTTTCCAAAAATAGTGGGGCTATTCTTGAATCCTTGAGGTAGTAATGTCCACGTAAGCTGCGTCTTTCTGCCTGAATCGGGATTTTCCCATTCAAAAGCGAATAGGTTTTGGCTTTCTGTGGCTAAGCCTAGGCAGAAGAAGGCATCTTTTAAATCCAGTACGGTAAACCAGCCTTGACTATTCTTTAATTTAGTCAGCAAAGTATAAGGGTTTGCCACTACTGGATGTATATCCTCAGCGATTTTATTTATGGCCCTCAAATCCTGAACTAGCCTATAGCTTTTTCATCTGCCTTTTTAATTGGCAATATGGGTGCATTGTATTCTGATTCGCATTCAAGCAATAATCCATACTGTAAAAATTTATCAATTATCTCTTTAATTCCTTTCCTATCTTCTATCCTCAAAGGATATTACTTAACCTTAAAGGGTTTCTCTCCTGGCTTTAATTTAGTAATTATTAAGGTCACATTTTTAGCTCTTCCAGGGACTTCGGTAGCCCAAACTCCTGGACATACTTGATCTGTGATCTCTAAAGGTATTTCACTTTTAGGGTCACTTTGTATTAGTGCCAAGCTTAACACATTTCTTAGTTGTTCTTCTCCTCTTCTTAATTCCATTTTCCCTTTTTCAAAGACAATTTCTGCTCCTACTTGCTCTAATAAATCTCTACCTAAGAGTGCCCATGAGGAGCTAGGCATAGATAAAAATCTGTGTATGCCCCATTGTTTCCCTAACTTGTACTTCAAAGGTTCACAAAAATAAGCCTTTTCGGTTACACCTTGTCCTGGTTTCAGTTAGAACAGAGTTAATTTTCTTCCTAGTAGCTGGTAGAATGCTATGTTTTGGCTTAGGATGAGAAGAGTGCTGATAACACCCCGATGTTTCAATTGTTGCAGAGCAATGCTTATACCAAGCCAAGGACATCTCAGGTTCTTGCTCTGTCCTGCCAACAGGCAGGCTGGGGGTGCAGTAAGAGCTGGGAGGGGACAGACCCAGGACAGGTGACCCAAACTAGCCAAAGGGGTATTCCATAGCATCTGACGTCAGGCTAAACAATACATAGGGGTGGCTAGCCAGGGGGAGGGGGCCGGACTGCTCGGGGTTAGGCTGGGCATCGGTCAGCGGGTGGTGAGCAATTGCATTGTGCATCACTTGTTTGTACACATTATTAGTAGTGGTACTATTATCATCATTGTATTATTATTATTATTATTATTATTATTATTATTATTATTATTATTATTATTATTATTTTGTCTTATTAAACTGTCTTTATCTCAACTCATGGGCTTCACTTTCCATTTCTCTCCCCCGTCCCAGAGAGGGAGGGGGAGGGTGAGCGAACAGCTGCGTGTGTTTAGCTGCCGGCCGGGTTAAACCACGACACACCTTTTACCCTAACATAATAATTCTGTGAAGGCATTAATGCTTGATTTAGAACTGAATACGTTGCCCCAGAGCAATAAGAAATTTCACTTCCATTCCTCCCCTAGCTTCATTATAACCACTGGAGGATCCGCTAGGGTAGATTCCCCAGGTCCCCGTTATTCCTGTTGAAATCAGGGGTTGATTACCCTAGGAAAAGGCTAGTCAATTTGTCCTCCAAAGCCAGGTCCAAACCGTTTTGTTTTATTTATTTATTTATTTATTTATTTATTTTCATTACATTTCAGAGTTGGTCCAAAAATTCCATAGGGCTTTCTTTTAGACCTTGTTGGAAGCATATTCTCAATTCCCAGTTCATCCAGGTTTTAGTATTTACTTAACCGTTCATAATTTTCAGAATGATTCGGGTCTTAGTGGGGGTCGGTCAGGGGAAAGCAATTGTCCACAGTTCCCTGAACGGTCCCATCAGCAATCTGAGCTCGCACATGAACTCAGGTTGTTTGAAGAGTTGACCTCTTTTCTGTTTCTCTGACAACTCTCTCGGACCGATCATGGTCCCTTTGCCCTAAAGGGCTAACACCCATGATTTTAAGATCTCTGCCTCGGGCAGAGGCAGAACTATTAACATTCCTACATCCTCTTTCCCTGCTCATTCAACTTCAAACACCTTTAACACTTTCAACAACCCTTTTAACACTTCCTTTATCTTTCTCCAGCCTGTACTTCTCTAATGCCAACATCAAAGGTTCAGCCAGGGGCCAACTTAATTCCGTACCTTTTCCCACCAAGATGCTGAAACATCAGTATACAACATTTCATCCTGTTCTGCTTCTCAAAAAACAACATTAACTGTAGCAAAATATTAGAGTTTAAAGTTCCATTTAGGGGCCACTTTTCTCCACATTCCAGCTTATAAAGCGGCCACCACTGATTACGATATTTTATCAATGTTTTCCTGTTCACACTTCCACCGGCAGATCCTCCAATATCCTTCCAGTGACTTAAAACACAGCCTAACACACTTTTCTTTAAAATTTCACTGCTTGTTTGCCCCCCCAGTTTCCAGTTTACACTTTCAGAATACTCGTGTTACTTACAAAAGCGTATCACAAAACGTATCACTCACAAAAATACGGGCACGCAATATCTTTCAGTAGCGATGCCACAAAACTACTATTACCAGCAATATTGCCAAAATCACAGTAACAATAGTCAGAGTCAAATTCCACATGCGATAAGTCAGAAAACCGAACTGTGTAACACCGTAATGATATCTTTCTTATAACAATGCCACGAACCTACTATTACCACCAGGAAAATAGCCAAAATCGCAGTAACAATAACCAGAGTTAAATACCATACTCCATGAGTCAGAAAACCGAAATAGACAACACAATTCCAGATGGACCTTAAAGCGAGCTCCTTCCTTAAGGTCCCCAAACATGTACTTATGGTGCTAACCACAAAGTATATACCAAACACTGCCTCGCAGAAGATCACCTTCTGACTTACAGACAGTTCCAGATGACCGGTCTACCAGAAAACCAAACCAGAATAAAGAATATACTCACTTACAATGATGGGGTCCTTGTCTGCCTCCGCAGTGATCCGGTGAGTCGAGGAGTCCCTCTGGGAAATCCCGGGGGTACCCTAGGGAGTCCTGTTCCCAGCAGGTCCTGCAGTCCGGCAGAGAGGTTGTCCCATCTGGGTCGCCAAATTGATTCAAAGATCGAAGCCGAAATTCCTTTAAGTGGTATATTCTTTATTGCAGCGCTGGATGCACGGGGGATATCTCCACCTATCGTGCATACCCAAAGCAGAAAGCAGTCTTGAATTTATACAATCAATCTATCAATATTCTACAAGCACCTATACATATGCATTACCTATCCCCGCCTTCCCTCGCTTCTCATGCTAATTAGCCTTTTGGCACCTTGCGCCTGCGCAGAGCCTTCCAAGAATTGTGGGCAGGGGTCTTTGGGACGTGGGCAGGGCTCTTTGGGAGGAAGACCCCGAGTCTTCCTCACAGTGTACTTTTCACCTTTGGTCAGGAATCTGCTGAATTGGCATGTTTCTTAATTGCAAGAGCTGGTTGTTGCTAATTCTCCCGTTTGTTGTATCTTTATAATGAATTCCAATGTCCAGTTTCGAGATTTATAGTCCTTACATTCGCTTCTCTGTCCGCCTGCCGCTTCCTTATCATGAGTTCCAGTGTCTTGTTTCGAGATATACAGTCCTTGTCTGGGGATTGTCCTTGCCTCCCCAATACCTCCTTAATCAATCCCCCCTTTTCTTTTCCCAGGCAAATTCTTTTGCATCAGATACTTTCATTATTTACAGTAACACAACAAAGCAGGCATCTAAACAACATGCACACAAATATTCCTAACACTACTAATACGATTAGAGCAATGAATACTTGTTTCAACCATTGGAAATTGGGCAACCAGGAGGTTCACTTATTCCATAGTTCACTAAAACTCCATGAAAGATCATCTTTACTGATCTCATGGAGGATCCTTGTCTGCTTCCATATTTCTTCCAGGTCGGTAGAGATCCTTCCACTCTGATCTACATACATACAACAACTTGTGTTTATTACTGTACAGACTCCCCCTTGAGTGGCCAGTAACAAGTCTAGGGCCATCCGATTTTGTAATACTACCTGTGATAAACTAGATCTCTCTTCTTGTTGAGCCTTTATAGCATCCAGAATTTTGTTTTCGAACTTCTCTATAATTGCAGAAATATTAACTATTGCCTTTTCCAATTCACTCACTCCTAACCATGGGATAAACCATCGCACAAAACTATGAAAAGGGGTGTGTCTCTCTACCAATGGATTGTTAATTTTTCATCTGATTCTCCGCATATGATTTCTCAAGTAACCTCGAGGCACTACATCATGTACTGTCATATTGGGGACTACCGCTCCAAGAATGCAAGCTCCTTTCCAATTACAGAATCACAGAATCACAGAATTTCTAGGTTGGAAGAGACCTCAAGGTCATCGAGTCCAACCTCCAACCTAACGCTAACAGCCCTCCACTAAACCATATCCCTAAGCTCTACATCTAAACGTCTTTTGAAGACTTCCAGGGATGGTGACTCCACCACTTCCCTGGGCAGCCTGTTCCAATGTCTAACAACCCTTTCAGTGAAGAAGTTCTTCCTAACATCTAACCTAAAACTCCCCTGGCTCAACTTAAGCCCATTCCCCCTCGTCCTGTCACCAGGCACGTGGGAGAACAGGCCAACCCCCACCTCGCTACAGCCTCCCTTGAGGTACCTATAAAGAGCGATAAGGTCACCCCTGAGCCTCCTCTTCTCCAGGCTGAACAAGCCCAGCTCCCTCAGCCGCTCCTCGTAGGACTTGTTCTCCAGGCCCCTCACCAGCTTCGTCGCCCTTCTCTGCACCCGCTCAAGCACCTCGATGTCCTTCTTGTAGCGAGGGGCCCAAAACTGAACACAGTACTCGAGGTGCGGCCTCACCAGAGCTGAGTACAGGGGGACGATCACCTCCCTCGCCCTGCTGGTCACGCTGTTCCTGATACAAGCCAGGATGCCGTTGGCCTTCTTGGCCACCTGAGCACACTGCTGGCTCATATTCAGCTGACTATCCACCATCACTCCCAGGTCCTTCTCTGCCTGGCAGCTCTCCAACCATTCCTCTCCCAGCCTGTAGCTCTGCTTGGGGTTATTGCGCCCCAGGTGCAGGACCCGGCACTTGGCCTTGTTGAACTTCATGCAGTTGACCTCAGCCCATCGGTGCAGCCTATCCAGATCCTCCTGCAGAGCTTTCCTACCCTCGAGCAGATCGACACACGCACCTAACTTGGTGTCATCTGCGAACTTACTGAGGGTGCACTCGATGCACCTCAGGCAAGACCTTACGGCAAGACCTTAAGGGCTGTATCATTCTCAGGCAAGACCTTACGGGCTGTATCATTGCATAGCCAATACCACCCTTTTCCTTCTGGAACCGTCCAGCTGGTTGAATTTGCCAAGCCGCTAGTCGTACTAATATCAATTGTTCAATTACAAGATGTCTGATTTCCCACAGAAGTAGTATCCGTATTTATACAATGCTGTTTTCCTATACCCTTAGGCGGGTTACACCTTTGTACACATACATAATAGGATTCTAACGGCATGAAGCTACTCACTTCTAGTTCCAAAACTGCTTAATATTTTCGACCCCAAGACGTGTTTTCCCACAAATTAGTCCAAGATAAGTTTGCAGGCAAGGGAATCCCAATTAACGATACACCCTTATTCCCATGCTGTGGCAGATGGGTGCATACCCAACAGTTCGTCTTATTAGTTACTTGAGAAATTGTTTGTATTAAGGTCAGGTGTAAGTTCTCATCCCAAGTTGCCCACCCCAAATCCGAGAACCGCACCCCTGCAATCATTAGGATCTGGAAAACCGTAGTTTTGTTGGTCCAATTGGAGTGGTGGTCCATATCCTCGCCAGGGCCTTCTTCACCCTTGAATTGTGGATCCAAGCTGCTTGCTTCTTAATCTTAATGGCGGTGTGTGTTGTCAGTAATACTTGGTATGGTCCCATCCACTTTCCTTCCATTTTTCCTGCACGGGTTGTCCTGAAAAAGTCTTTATATATATATAATCCCCGAGCTTAAAGGGGTGGATTGGTTGATCCAACCCTCTAGCCCTGGTCCCTAAAACAAATTTATGTACTTTATTTAATTGTTTCTGAAGTTCAGTTATATAAGCATATAAATATTCTGATCCTAACTGCGTTAGGTCCTCTCCACTAAATAGAAATTGCTATGGCCTTCCATATAAGATTTTGAAGGGACTCAAATTTCCTTTTATTCTAGGTTTAACTCTAATTCCAAGTAATGCTAAAGGGAGGGATTGAGGCCATGACAAATTAGCTTCTTATCCAATTTTAGCTATTTATTGTTTAATTAAATGGTTCATTTTTTCTACCTGTCCACTTGCCTGTGGTCTATAAGGAGTATGCAGTTGCCAATCTATCTTTAGAATCTTACTTATCTGTTCTACCACTTGTGCACAAAAATGTGAAACTCTATCAGAAGACATTGCTACTAGAATCCCAAAGCATGGTATTATTTCATTTAACAAGACTTGAACCACTTCTCTTGCTTTGTTTGTTCGACAGGGAAAGGCTTCAGCCTTCCTGAAAACGTGTCAGTCAGAACCAGTAAATAATGATACCCCCCTTTTCTAGGGAGTTCTGAAAAATCAATTTGCCACTGTTGCCCCGAATAATTTCCTTTACCGATTATTCCAAATTTTATTCTATTCTTGGTATTGGGGTTATTGTGTAAGCAAATGCTACATTGTTGAGTTACTTGTTTTATCGTATCGTCCCACTAATGTCTGACTCAGGCTCTTATGCAGTGTGCCAGCTCCCCAGTGCGTTTTATTGTGTTCTGTAAGAACTATGGGCCATGTCAAACTAGAGGGTATTACTATGTGGTTATCTTTTAAATATACTCATCCATCTGGTTTCATTTTACCTTTCAAATCTTCAATTAATTTTAAGTCTTCTTTTGTATAATTTGGATATAGTTTGGATTTTACCGTCTGGTATCAAAGACAATGCCTTCACCTCAGTTATTTCAGCTGCCTGCTTAGCCTCTGCCAATCGATTTTCCAATTTCAAAATCGGTGTTCCCCTTTTGGTGTCCCTGACAATGCATGATAGCTACCTTTTCTGGTTGTTTTACAGCCTCTAACAATTTTAAAATTTCTTCAGCATACTTTGTGTTTTCACTGAGCGGTCAGCAATCCATGTTCTTTCCAAATTGCTCCATGAGCATGTACCACGCCGAATGTATATTTAGAATCTGTCCAAATATTTACCCTTTTTCCCGCTGCCAGTTCCAATGCTCTCGTGAGAGCAACTATCTCCGCCTTTTGAGCTGATGTTCCAGGGGGTAAAGGCTTAGACTCGATTACCTGCTGAGTAGTTGTTATAGCATATCCAGCTTTACGTTGTCTTTGCGTAACAAAACTGCTCCCATCCGTGAACCAAGTTTCTTCCGCATCTTCCATGGGCTCCTCCTTAAGGTCTGCTCGGCTGGAATACACAGTCTCTATAGTTTCTAAACAATCGTGAATCACAGGTTGTGCCGGAGCATCACTAAGAAAAGAGGCTAGATTCACAATATTAATTATCACAATTTCCACGTTGTCCTGTTCTACCAATATTGCTTGATATTTCAAAATCATCAATTCTTGTTTAAGTTGTTTAAAGACTTTTTGTGCTTCTCCAGTCCAGACTAACTTTGACTGGTTAATCTTTATCAATTCACATAGAGGCTTTACCAATAGTCCATCATTATAAATCCAAAGGCGACACCAACCTGTCATTCCTAAAAAGGTTTGTAGCTCCTTTACCATTTGAGGTTCTGGAGGCCGGCAAATGACTTCCTTATGTTCAGTTCCTAGTTCTCGTTGTCCTTCCGAAATGTCAAATCCCAGATAGGTCACACTTTGTTGAGCCAGCTGGACTTTCTGTCAAGACTTGATATCCATTTAAACCCAGAAAATTAAGACGACTTATAGTCCATTGAATACAACTGCCTTTAGTCTCGGTAGCTATTAAGAGATCATCTACATATTGTAACAAAGCACCTTCAGTGTCCGGAGGTATCCATGTTTCGAGTTCCCTTGCTAATTGGTTTCCAAAAATAGTGGGGCTATTCTTGAATCCTTGAGGTAGTAATGTCCACGTAAGCTGCGTCTTTCTGCCTGAATCGGGATTTTCCCATTCAAAAGCGAATAGGTTTTGGCTTTCTGTGGCTAAGCCTAGGCAGAAGAAGGCATCTTTTAAATCCAGTACGGTAAACCAGCCTTGACTATTCTTTAATTTAGTCAGCAAAGTATAAGGGTTTGCCACTACTGGATGTATATCCTCAGCGATTTTATTTATGGCCCTCAAATCCTGAACTAGCCTATAGCTTTTTCATCTGCCTTTTTAATTGGCAATATGGGTGCATTGTATTCTGATTCGCATTCAAGCAATAATCCATACTGTAAAAATTTATCAATTATCTCTTTAATTCCTTTCCTATCTTCTATCCTCAAAGGATATTACTTAACCTTAAAGGGTTTCTCTCCTGGCTTTAATTTAGTAATTATTAAGGTCACATTTTTAGCTCTTCCAGGGACTTCGGTAGCCCAAACTCCTGGACATACTTGATCTGTGATCTCTAAAGGTATTTCACTTTTAGGGTCACTTTGTATTAGTGCCAAGCTTAACACATTTCTTAGTTGTTCTTCTCCTCTTCTTAATTCCATTTTCCCTTTTTCAAAGACAATTTCTGCTCCTACTTGCTCTAATAAATCTCTACCTAAGAGTGCCCATGAGGAGCTAGGCATAGATAAAAATCTGTGTATGCCCCATTGTTTCCCTAACTTGTACTTCAAAGGTTCACAAAAATAAGCCTTTTCGGTTACACCTTGTCCTGGTTTCAGTTAGAACAGAGTTAATTTTCTTCCTAGTAGCTGGTAGAATGCTATGTTTTGGCTTAGGATGAGAAGAGTGCTGATAACACCCCGATGTTTCAATTGTTGCAGAGCAATGCTTATACCAAGCCAAGGACATCTCAGGTTCTTGCTCTGTCCTGCCAACAGGCAGGCTGGGGGTGCAGTAAGAGCTGGGAGGGGACAGACCCAGGACAGGTGACCCAAACTAGCCAAAGGGGTATTCCATAGCATCTGACGTCAGGCTAAACAATACATAGGGGTGGCTAGCCAGGGGGAGGGGGCCGGACTGCTCGGGGTTAGGCTGGGCATCGGTCAGCGGGTGGTGAGCAATTGCATTGTGCATCACTTGTTTGTACACATTATTAGTAGTGGTACTATTATCATCATTGTATTATTATTATTATTATTATTGTTATTATTATTATTATTATTATTATTATTATTATTTTGTCTTATTAAACTGTCTTTATCTCAACTCACGGGCTTCACTTTCCATTTCTCTCCCCCGTCCCAGAGAGGGAGGGGGAGGGTGAGCGAACAGCTGCGTGTGTTTAGCTGCCGGCCGGGTTAAACCACGACACACCTTTTACCCTAACATAATAATTCTGTGAAGGCATTAATGCTTGATTTAGAACTGAATACGTTGCCCCAGAGCAATAAGAAATTTCACTTCCATTCCTCCCCTAGCTTCATTATAACCACTGGAGGATCCGCTAGGGTAGATTCCCCAGGTCCCCGTTATTCCTGTTGAAATCAGGGGTTGATTACCCTAGGAAAAGGCTAGTCAATTTGTCCTCCAAAGCCAGGTCCAAACCGTTTTGTTTTATTTATTTATTTATTTATTTATTTATTTATTTATTTATTTTCATTACATTTCAGAGTTGGTCCAAAAATTCCATAGGGCTTTCTTTTAGACCTTGTTGGAAGCATATTCTCAATTCCCAGTTCATCCAGGTTTTAGTATTTACTTAACCGTTCATAATTTTCAGAATGATTCGGGTCTTAGTGGGGGTCGGTCAGGGGAAAGCAATTGTCCACAGTTCCCTGAACGGTCCCATCAGCAATCTGAGCTCGCACATGAACTCAGGTTGTTTGAAGAGTTGACCTCTTTTCTGTTTCTCTGACAACTCTCTCGGACCGATCATGGTCCCTTTGCCCTCAAGGGCTAACACCCATGATTTTAAGATCTCTGCCTCGGGCAGAGGCAGAACTATTAACATTCCTACATCCTCTTTCCCTGCTCAGTCAACTTCAAACACCTTTAACACTTTCAACAACCCTTTTAACACTTCCTTTATCTTTCTCCAGCCTGTACTTCTCTAATGCCAACATCAAAGGTTCAGCCAGGGGCCAACTTAATTCCGTACCTTTTCCCACCAAGATGCTGAAACATCAGTATACAACATTTCATCCTGTTCTGCTTCTCAAAAAACAACATTAACTGTAGCAAAATATTAGAGTTTAAAGTTCCATTTAGGGGCCACTTTTCTCCACATTCCAGCTTATAAAGCGGCCACCACTGATTACGATATTTTATCAATGTTTTCCTGTTCACACTTCCACCGGCAGATCCTCCAATATCCTTCCAGTGACTTAAAACACAGCCTAACACACTTTTCTTTAAAATTTCACTGCTTGTTTGCCCCCCCAGTTTCCAGTTTACACTTTCAGAATACTCGTGTTACTTACAAAAGCGTATCACAAAACGTATCACTCACAAAAATACGGGCACGCAATATCTTTCAGTAGCGATGCCACAAAACTACTATTACCAGCAATATTGCCAAAATCACAGTAACAATAGTCAGAGTCAAATTCCACATGCGATAAGTCAGAAAACCGAACTGTGTAACACCGTAATGATATCTTTCTTATAACAATGCCACGAACCTACTATTACCACCAGGAAAATAGCCAAAATCGCAGTAACAATAACCAGAGTTAAATACCATACTCCATGAGTCAGAAAACCGAAATAGACAACACAATTCCAGATGGACCTTAAAGCGAGCTCCTTCCTTAAGGTCCCCAAACATGTACTTATGGTGCTAACCACAAAGTATATACCAAACACTGCCTCGCAGAAGATCACCTTCTGACTTACAGACAGTTCCAGATGACCGGTCTACCAGAAAACCAAACCAGAATAAAGAATATACTCACTTACAATGATGGGGTCCTTGTCTGCCTCCGCAGTGATCCGGTGAGTCGAGGAGTCCCTCTGGGAAATCCCGGGGGTACCCTAGGGAGTCCTGTTCCCAGCAGGTCCTGCAGTCCGGCAGAGAGGTTGTCCCATCTGGGTCGCCAAATTGATTCAAAGATCGAAGCCGAAATTCCTTTAAGTGGTATATTCTTTATTGCAGCGCTGGATGCACGGGGGATATCTCCACCTATCGTGCATACCCAAAGCAGAAAGCAGTCTTGAATTTATACAATCAATCTATCAATATTCTACAAGCACCTATACATATGCATTACCTATCCCCGCCTTCCCTCGCTTCTCATGCTAATTAGCCTTTTGGCACCTTGCGCCTGCGCAGAGCCTTCCAAGAATTGTGGGCAGGGGTCTTTGGGACGTGGGCAGGGCTCTTTGGGAGGAAGACCCCGAGTCTTCCTCACAGTGTACTTTTCACCTTTGGTCAGGAATCTGCTGAATTGGCATGTTTCTTAATTGCAAGAGCTGGTTGTTGCTAATTCTCCCGTTTGTTGTATCTTTATAATGAATTCCAATGTCCAGTTTCGAGATTTATAGTCCTTACATTCGCTTCTCTGTCCGCCTGCCGCTTCCTTATCATGAGTTCCAGTGTCTTGTTTCGAGATATACAGTCCTTGTCTGGGGATTGTCCTTGCCTCCCCAATACCTCCTTAATCAATCCCCCCTTTTCTTTTCCCAGGCAAATTCTTTTGCATCAGATACTTTCATTATTTACAGTAACACAACAAAGCAGGCATCTAAACAACATGCACACAAATATTCCTAACACTACTAATACGATTAGAGCAATGAATACTTGTTTCAACCATTGGAAATTGGGCAACCAGGAGGTTCACTTATTCCATAGTTCACTAAAACTCCATGAAAGATCATCTTTACTGATCTCATGGAGGATCCTTGTCTGCTTCCATATTTCTTCCAGGTCGGTAGAGATCCTTCCACTCTGATCTACATACATACAACAACTTGTGTTTATTACTGTACAGACTCCCCCTTGAGTGGCCAGTAACAAGTCTAGGGCCATCCGATTTTGTAATACTACCTGTGATAAACTAGATCTCTCTTCTTGTTGAGCCTTTATAGCATCCAGAATTTTGTTTTCGAACTTCTCTATAATTGCAGAAATATTAACTATTGCCTTTTCCAATTCACTCACTCCTAACCATGGGATAAACCATCGCACAAAACTATGAAAAGGGGTGTGTCTCTCTACCAATGGATTGTTAATTTTTCATCTGATTCTCCGCATATGATTTCTCAAGTAACCTCGAGGCACTACATCATGTACTGTCATATTGGGGACTACCGCTCCAAGAATGCAAGCTCCTTTCAAATTCTCAGGCAAGACCTTACGGGCTGTATCATTGCATAGCCAATACCACCCTTTTCCTTCTGGAACCGTCCAGCTGGTTGAATTTGCCCAGCCGCTAGTCGTACTAATATCAATTGTTCAATTACAAGATGTCTGATTTCCCACAGAAGTAGTATCCGTATTTATACAATGCTGTTTTCCTATACCCTTAGGCGGGTTACACCTTTGTACACATACATAATAGGATTCTAACGGCATGAAGCTACTCACTTCTAGTTCCAAAACTGCTTAATATTTTCGACCCCAAGACGTGTTTTCCCACAAATTAGTCCAAGATAAGTTTGCAGGCAAGGGAATCCCAATTAACCATACACCCTTATTCCCATGCTGTGGCAGATGGGTGCATACCCAACAGTTCGTCTTATTAGTTACTTGAGAAATTGTTTGTATTAAGGTCAGGTGTAAGTTCTCATCCCAAGTTGCCCACCCCAAATCCGAGAACCGCACCCCTGCAATCATTAGGATCTGGAAAACCGTAATTTTGTTGGTCCAATTGGAGTGGTGGTCCATATCCTCGCCGGGGCCTTCTTCACCCTTGAATTGTGGATCCAAGCTGCTTGCTTCTTAATCTTAATGGCGGTGTGTGTTGTCAGTAATACTTGGTATGGTCCCATCCACTTTCCTTCCATTTTTCCTGCAGGGGTTGTCCTGAAAAAGTCTTTATATATATATATAATCCCCGAGCTTAAAGGGGTGGATTGGTTGATCCAACCCTCTAGCCCTGGTCCCTAAAACAAATTTATGTACTTTATTTAATTGTTTCTGAAGTTCAGTTATATAAGCATATAAATATTCTGATCCTAACTGCGTTAGGTCCTCTCCACTAAATAGAAATTGCTATGGCCTTCCATATAAGATTTTGAAGGGACTCAAATTTCCTTTTATTCTAGGTTTAACTCTAATTCCAAGTAATGCTAAAGGGAGGGATTGAGGCCATGACAAATTAGCTTCTTATCCAATTTTAGCTATTTATTGTTTAATTAAATGGTTCATTTTTTCTACCTGTCCACTTGCCTGTGGTCTATAAGGAGTATGCAGTTGCCAATCTATCTTTAGAATCTTACTTATCTGTTCTACCACTTGTGCACAAAAATGTGAAACTCTATCAGAAGACATTGCTACTAGAATCCCAAAGCATGCTATTATTTCATTTAACAAGACTTGAACCACTTCTCTTGCTTTGTTTGTTCGACAGGGAAAGGCTTCAGGCCTTCCTGAAAACGTGTCAGTCAGAACCAGTAAATAATGATACCCCCCTTTTCTAGGGAGTTCTGAAAAATCAATTTGCCACTGTTGCCCCGAATAATTTCCTTTACCGATTATTCCAAATTTTATTCTATTCTTGGTATTGGGGTTATTGTGTAAGCAAATGCTACATTGTTGAGTTACTTGTTTTATCGTATCGTCCCACTAATGTCTGACTCAGGCTCTTATGCAGTGTGCCAGCTCCCCAGTGCGTTTTATTGTGTTCTGTAAGAACTATGGGCCATGTCAAACTAGAGGGTATTACTATGTGATTATCTTTTAAATATACTCATCCATCTGGTTTCATTTTACCTTTCAAATCTTCAATTAATTTTAAGTCTTCTTTTGTATAATTTGGATATAGTTTGGATTTTACCGTCTGGTATCAAAGACAATGCCTTCACCTCAGTTATTTCAGCTGCCTGCTTAGCCTCTGCCAATCGATTTTCCAATTTCAAAATCGGTGTTCCCCTTTTGGTGTCCCTGACAATGCATGATAGCTACCTTTTCTGGTTGTTTTACAGCCTCTAACAATTTTAAAATTTCTTCAGCATACTTTGTGTTTGCACTGAGCGGTCAGCAATCCATGTTCTTTCCAAATTGCTCCATGAGCATGTACCACGCCGAATGTATATTTAGAATCTGTCCAAATATTTACCCTTTTTCCCTCTGCCAGTTCCAATGCTCTCGTGAGAGCAACTATCTCTGCCTTTTGAGCTGATGTTCCAGGGGGTAAAGGCTTAGACTCGATTACCTGCTGAGTAGTTGTTATAGCATATCCAGCTTTACGTTGTCTTTGCGTAACAAAACTGCTCCCATCCGTGAACCAAGTTTCTTCCGCATCTTCCATGGGCTCCTCCTTAAGGTCTGCTCGGCTGGAATACACAGTCTCTATAGTTTCTAAACAATCGCGAATCACAGGTTGTGCCGGAGCATCACTAAGAAAAGAGGCTAGATTCACAATATTAATTATCACAATTTCCACGTCGTCCTGTTCTACCAATATTGCTTGATATTTCAAAATCATCAATTCTTGTTTAAGTTGTTTAAAGACTTTTTGTGCTTCTCCAGTCCAGACTAACTTTGACTGGTTAATCTTTATCAATTCACATAGAGGCTTTACCAATAGTCCATCATTATAAATCCAAAGGCGACACCAACCTGTCATTCCTAAAAAGGTTTGTAGCTCCTTTACCATTTGAGGTTCTGGAGGCCGGCAAATGACTTCCTTATGTTCAGTTCCTAGTTCTCGTTGTCCTTCCGAAATGTCAAATCCCAGATAGGTCACACTTTGTTGAGCCAGCTGGACTTTCTGTCAAGAGACTTGATATCCATTTAAACCCAGAAAATTAAGACGACTTATAGTCCATTGAATACAACTGCCTTTAGTCTCGGTAGCTATTAAGAGATCATCTACATATTGTAACAAAGCACCTTCAGTGTCCGGAGGTATCCATGTTTCGAGTTCCCTTGCTAATTGGTTTCCAAAAATAGTGGGGCTATTCTTGAATCCTTGAGGTAGTAATGTCCACGTAAGCTGCGTCTTTCTGCCTGAATCGGGATTTTCCCATTCAAAGGCGAATAGGTTTTGGCTTTCTGTGGCTAAGCCTAGGCAGAAGAAGGCATCTTTTAAATCCAGTACGGTAAACCAGACTTGACTATTCTTTAATTTAGTCAGCAAAGTATAAGGGTTTGCCACTACTGGATGTATATCCTCAGCGATTTTATTTATGGCCCTCAAATCCTGAACTAGCCTATAGCTTTTTCATCTGCCTTTTTAATTGGCAATATGGGTGCATTGTATTCTGATTCGCATTCAAGCAATAATCCATACTGTAAACATTTATCAATTATCTCTTTAATTCCTTTCCTATCTTCTATCCTCAAAGGATATTACTTAACCTTAACGGGTTTCTCTTCTGGCTTTAATTTAATAATTATTAAGGTCACATTTTTAGCTCTTCCAGGGACTTTGGTAGCCCAAACTCCTGGACATACTTGATCTGTGATCTCTAAAGGTATTTCACTTTTAGGGTCACTTTGTATTAGTGCCAAGCTTAACACATTTCTTAGTTGTTCTTCTCCTCTTCTTAATTCCATTTTCCCTTTTTCAAAGACAATTTCTGCTCCTACTTGCTCTAATAAATCTCTACCTAAGAGTGCCCATGAGGAGCTAGGCATAGATAAAAATCTGTGTATGCCCCATTGTTTCCCTAACTTGTACTTCAAAGGTTCACAAAAATAAGCCTTTTCGGTTACACCTTGTCCTGGTTTCAGTTAGAACAGAGTTAATTTTCTTCCTAGTAGCTGGTAGAATGCTATGTTTTGGCTTAGGATGAGAAGAGTGCTGATAACACCCCGATGTTTTAATTGTTGCAGAGCAATGCTTATACCAAGCCAAGGACATCTCAGGTTCTTGCTCTGTCCTGCCAACAGGCAGGCTGGGGGTGCAGGAAGAGCTGGGAGGGGACAGACCCAGGACAGGTGACCCAAACTAGCTAAAGGGGTATTCCATAGCATCTGACGTCAGGCTAAACAATACATAGGGGTGGCTAGCAAGGGGGAGGGGGCCGGACTGCTCGGGGTTAGGCTGGGCATCGGTCAGCGGGTGGTGAGCAATTGCATTGTGCATCACTTGTTTGTACACATTATTAGTAGTGGTACTATTATCATCATTGTATTATTATTATTATTATTATTATTATTATTATTATTATTATTATTATTTTGTCTTATTAAACTGTCTTTATCTCAACTCACGGGCTTCACTTTCCATTTCTCTCCCCCGTCCCAGAGAGGGAGGGGGAGGGTGAGCGAACAGCTGCGTGTGTTTAGCTGCCGGCCGGGTTAAACCACGACACACCTTTTACCCTAACATAATAATTCTGTGAAGGCATTAATGCTTGATTTAGAACTGAATACGTTGCCCCAGAGCAATAAGAAATTTCACTTCCATTCCTCCCCTAGCTTCATTATAACCAGTGGAGGATCCGCTAGGGTAGATTCCCCAGGTCCCCGTTATTCCTGTTGAAATCAGGGGTTGATTACCCTAGGAAAAGGCTAGTCAATTTGTCCTCCAAAGCCAGGTCCAAACCGTTTTGTTTTATTTATTTATTTATTTATTTATTTATTTTCATTACATTTCAGAGTTGGTCCAAAAATTCCATAGGGCTTTCTTTTAGACCTTGTTGGAAGCATATTCTCAATTCCCAGTTCATCCAGGTTTTAGTATTTACTTAACCGTTCATAATTTTCAGAATGATTCGGGTCTTAGTGGGGGTCGGTCAGGGGAAAGCAATTGTCCACAGTTCCCTGAACGGTCCCATCAGCAATCTGAGCTCGCACATGAACTCAGGTTGTTTGAAGAGTTGACTGCTTTTCTGTTTCTGTGACAACTCTCTCGGACCGATCATGGTCCCTTTGCCCTCAAGGGCTAACACCCATGATTTTAAGATCTCTGCCTCGGGCAGAGGCAGAACTATTAACATTCCTACATCCTCTTTCCCTGCTCATTCAACTTCAAACACCTTTAACACTTTCAACAACCCTTTTAACACTTCCTTTATCTTTCTCCAGCCTGTACTTCTCTAATGCCAACATCAAAGGTTCAGTCAGGGGCCAACTTAATTCCGTACCTTTTCCCACCAAGATGCTGAAACATCACTATACAACATTTCATCCTGTTCTGCTTCTTAAAAAACAACATTAACTCTAGCAAAATATTAGAGTTTAAAGTTCCATTTAGGGGCCACTTTTCTCCACATTCCAGCTTATAAAGCGGCCACCACTGATTACGATATTTTATCAATGTTTTCCTGTTCACACTTCCACCGGCAGATCCTCCAATATCCTTCCAGTGACTTCAAACACAGCCTAACACACTTTTCTTTAAAATTTCACTGCTTGTTTGCCCTCCCAGTTTCCAGTTTACACTTTCAGAATACACGTGTTACTTACAAAAGCGTATCACAACACGTATCACTCACAAAAATACGGGCACGCAATATCTTTCAGTAGCGATGCCACAAAACTACTATTACCAGCAATATTGCCAAAATCACAGTAACAATAGTCAGAGTCAAATTCCACATGCGATAAGTCAGAAAACCGAACTGTCTAACACCGTAACGATATCTTTCTTATAACAATGCCACGAACCTACTATTACCACCAGGAAAATAGCCAAAATCGCAGTAACAATAACCAGAGTTAAATACCATACTCCATGCGTCAGAAAACCGAAATAGACAACACAATTCCAGATGGACCTTAAAGCGAGCTCCTTCCTTAAGGTCCCCAAACATGTACTTATGGTGCTAACCACAAAGTATATACCAAACACTGCCTCGCAGAAGATCACCTTCTGACTTACAGACAGTTCCAGATGACCGGTCTACCAGAAAACCAAACCAGAATAAAGAATATACTCACTTACAATGAGGGGGTCCTTGTCTGCCTCCGCAGTGATCCGGTGAGTCGAGGAGTCCCTCCGGGAAATCCCGGGGGTACCCTAGGGAGTCCTGTTCCCAGCAGGTCCTGCAGTCCGGCAGAGAGGTTGTCCCATCTGGGTCGCCAAATTGATTCAAAGATCGAAGCCAAAATTCCTTTAAGTGGTATATTCTTTATTGCAGCGCTGGATGCACGGGGGATCTCTCCACCTATCGTGCATACCCAAAGCAGAAAGCAGTCTTGAATTTATACAATCAATCTATCAATATTCTACAAGCACCTATACATATGCATTACCTATCCCCGCCTTCCCTCGCTTCTCATGCTAATTAGCCTTTTGGCACCTTGCGCCTGCGCAGAGCCTTCCAAGAATTGTGGGCAGGGGTCTTTGGGACGTGGGCAGGGCTCTTTGGGAGGAAGACCCCGAGTCTTCCTCACAGTGTACTTTTCACCTTTGGTCAGGAATCTGCTGAATTGGCATGTTTCTTAATTGCAAGAGCTGGTTGTTGCTAATTCTCCCATTTGTTGTATCTTTATAATGAATTCCAATGTCCAGTTTCGAGATTTATAGTCCTTACATTTGTTTCTCTGTCCGCCTGCCGCTTCCTTATCATGAGTTCCAGTGTCTTCTTTCGAGATACACAGTCCTTGTCTGGGGATTGTCCTTGCCTCCCCAATACCTCCTTAATCAATCCCCCCTTTCCTTTTCCCATGCAAATTCTTTTGCATCAGATACTTTCATTATTTACAGTAACACAACAAAGCAGGCATCTAAACAACATGCACACAAATATTCCTAACACTACTAATACGATTAGAGCAACGAATACTTGTTTCAACCATTGGAAATTGGGCAACCAGGAGGTTAACTTATTCCATAGTTCACTAAAACTCCATGAAAGATCATCTTTACTGATCTCATGGAGGATCCTTGTCTGCTTCCGTATTTCTTCCAGGTCGGTAGAGATCCTTCCACTCTGATCTACATACCTACAACAACTTGTGTTTATTACTGTACAGACTCCCCCTTGAGTGGCCAGTAACAAGTCTAGGGCCATCCGATTTTGTAATACGACCTGTGATAAACTAGATCTCTCTTCTTGTTGAGCCTTTATAGCATCCAGAATTTTGTTTTCGAACTTCTCTATAATTGCAGAAATATTAACTATTGCCTTTTCCAATTCACTCACTCCTAACCATGGGATAAACCATCGCACAAAACTATGAAAAGGGGTGTGTCTCTCTACCAATGGATTGTTAATTTTTCATCTGATTCTCCGCATATGATTTCTCAAGTAACCTCGAGGCACTACATCATGTACTGTCATATTGGGGACTACCGCTCCAAGAGTGCAAGTTCCCTTCCAATTCTCAGGCAAGACCTTACGGGCTGTATCATTGCATAGCCAATACCACCCTTTTCCTTCTGGAACCGTCCAGCTGGTTGAATTTGCCCAGCCGCTAGTCGTACTAATATCAATTGTTCAATTACAAGATGTCTGATTTCCCACAGAAGTAGTATCCGTATTTATACAATGCTGTTTTCCTATACCCTTAGGCGGGTTACACCTTTGTACACATACATAATAGGATTCTAACGGCATGAAGCTACTCACTTCTAGTTCCAAAACTGCTTAATATTTTCGACCCCAAGACGTGTTTTCCCACAAATTAGTCCAAGATAAGTTTGCAGGTAAGGGAATCCCAATTAACAATACACCCTTATTCCCATGCTGTGGCAGATGGGTGCATACCCAACAGTTCGTCTTATTAGTTACTTGAGAAATTGTTTGTATTAAGGTCAGGTGTAAGTTCTCATCCCAAGTTGCCCACCCCAAATCCGAGAACCGCACCCCTGCAATCATTAGGATCTGGAAAACCGTAATTTTGTTGGTCCAATTGGAGTGGTGGTCCATATCCTCGCCGGGGCCTCCTTCACCCTTGAATTGTGGATCCAAGCTGCTTGCTTCTTAATCTTAATGGCGGTGTGTGTTGTCAGTAATACTTGGTATGGTCCCATCCACTTTCCTTCCATTTTTCCTGCACGGGTTGTCCTGAAAAAGTCTTTATATATATATAATCCCCGAGCTTAAAGGGGTGGATTGGTTGATCCAACCCTCTAGCCCTGGTCCCTAAAACAAATTTATGTACTTTATTTAATTATTTCTGAAGTTCAGTTATATAAGCATATAAATATTCTGATCCTAACTGCGTTAGGTCCTCTCCACTAAATAGAAATTGCTATGGCCTTGCATATAAGATTTTGAAGGGACTCAAATTTCCTTTTATTCTAGGTTTAACTCTAATTCCAAGTAATGCTAAAAGGAGGGATTGAGGCCAGGACAAATTAGCTTCTTATCCAATTTTAGCTATTTATTGTTTAATTAAATGGTTCATTTTTTCTACCTGTCCACTTGCCTGTGGTCTATAAGGAGTATGCAGTTGCCAATCTATCTTTAGAATCTTACTTATCTGTTCTACCACTTGTGCACAAAAATGTGAAACTCTATCAGAAGACATTGCTACTAGAATCCCAAAGCATGGTATTATTTCATTTAACAAGACTTGAACCACTTCTCTTGCTTTGTTTGTTCGACAGGGAAAGGCTTCAGGCCTTCCTGAAAACGTGTCAGTCAGAACCAGTAAATAATGATACCCCCCTTTTCTAGGGAGTTCTGAAAAATCAATTTGCCACTGTTGCCCCGAATAATTTCCTTTACCGATTATTCCAAATTTTATTCTATTCTTGGTATTGGGGTTATTGTGTAAGCAAATGCTACATTGTTGAGTTACTTGTTTTATCGTATCGTCCCACTAATGTCTGACTCAGGCTCTTATGCAGTGTGCCAGCTCCCCAGTGCGTTTTATTGTGTTCTGTAAGAACTATGGGCCATGTCAAACCAGAGGGTATTACTATGTGGTTATCTTTTAAATATACTCATCCATCTGGTTTCATTTTACCTTTCAAATCTTCAATTAATTTTAAGTCTTCTTTTGTATAATTTGGATATAGTTTGGATTTTACCGTCTGGTATCAAAGACAATGCCTTCACCTCAGTTATTTTAGCTGCCTGCTTAGCCTCTGCCAATCGATTTTCCAGTTTCAAAATCGGTGTTCCCCTTTTGGTGTCCCTGACAATGCATGATAGCTACCTTTTCTGGTTGTTTTACAGCCTCTAACAATTTTAAAATTTCTTCAGCATACTTTGTGTTTTCACTGAGCGGTCAGCAATCCATGTTCTTTCCAAATTGCTCCATGAGCATGTACCACGCCGAATGTATATTTAGAATCTGTCCAAATATTTACCCTTTTTCCCGCTGCCAGTTCCAATGCTCTCGTGAGAGCAACTATCTCCGCCTTTTGAGCTGATGTTCCAGGGGGTAAAGGCTTAGACTCGATTACCTGCTGAGTAGTTGTTATAGCATATCCAGCTTTACGTTGTCTTTGCGTAACAAAACTGCTCCCATCCGTGAACCAAGTTTCTTCCGCATCTTCCATGGGCTCCTCCTTAAGGTCTGCTCGGCTGGAATACACAGTCTCTATAGTTTCTAAACAATCGTGAATCACAGGTTGTGCCGGAGCATCACTAAGAAAAGAGGCTAGATTCACAACATTAATTATCACAATTTCCACGTCGTCCTGTTCTACCAATATTGCTTGATATTTCAAAATCATCAATTCTTGTTTAAGTTGTTTAAAGACTTTTTGTGCTTCTCCAGTCCAGACTAACTTTGACTGGTTAATCTTTATCAATTCACATAGAGGCTTTACCAATAGTCCATCATTATAAATCCAAAGGCGACACCAACCTGTCATTCCTAAAAAGGTTTGTAGCTCCTTTACCATTTGAGGTTCTGGAGGCCGGCAAATGACTTCCTTATGTTCAGTTCCTAGTTCTCGTTGTCCTTCCGAAATGTCAAATCCCAGATAGGTCACACTTTGTTGAGCCAGCTGGACTTTCTGTCAAGAGACTTGATATCCATTTAAACCCAGAAAATTAAGACGACTTATAGTCCATTGAATACAACTCCCTTTAGTCTCGGTAGCTATTAAGAGATCATCTACATATTGTAACAAAGCACCTTCAGTGTCCGGAGGTATCCATGTTTCGAGTTCCCTTGCTAATTGGTTTCCAAAAATAGTGGGGCTATTCTTGAATCCTTGAGGTAGTAATGTCCACGTAAGCTGCGTCTTTCTGCCTGAATCGGGATTTTCCCATTCAAAGGCGAATAGGTTTTGGCTTTCTGTGGCTAAGCCTAGGCAGAAGAAGGCATCTTTTAAATCCAGTACGGTAAACCAGACTTGACTATTCTTTAATTTAGTCAGCAAAGTATAAGGGTTTGCCACTACTGGATGTATATCCTCAGTGATTTTATTTATGGCCCTCAAATCCTGAACTAGCCTATAGCTTTTTCATCTGCCTTTTTAATTGGCAATATGGGTGCATTGTATTCTGATTCGCATTCAAGCAATAATCCATACTGTAAAAATTTATCAATTATCTCTTTAATTCCTTTCCTATCTTCTATCCTCAAAGGATATTACTTAACCTTAACGGGTTTCTCTCCGGGCTTTAATTTAATAATTATTAAGGTCACATTTTTAGCTCTTCCAGGGACTTTGGTAGCCCAAACTCCTGGACATACTTGATCTGTGATCTCTAAAGGTATTTCACTTTTAGGGTCACTTTGTATTAGTGCCAAGCTTAACACATTTCTTAGTTGTTCTTCTCCTCTTCTTAATTCCATTTTCCCTTTTTCAAAGACAATTTCTGCTCCTACTTGCTCTAATAAATCTCTACCTAAGAGTGCCCATGAGGAGCTAGGCATAGATCAAAATCTGTGTATGCCCCATTGTTTCCCTAACTTGTACTTCAAAGGTTCACAAAAATAAGCCTTTTCGGTTACACCTTGTCCTGGTTTCAGTTAGAACAGAGTTAATTTTCTTCCTAGTAGCTGGTAGAATGCTATGTTTTGGCTTAGGATGAGAAGAGTGCTGATAACACCCCGATGTTTTAATTGTTGCAGAGCAGTGCTTATACCAAGCCAAGGACATCTCAGCTTCTTGCTCTGTCCTGCCAACAGGCAGGCTGGGGGTGCAGTAAGAGCTGGGAGGGGACAGACCCAGGACAGGTGACCCAAACTAGCTAAAGGGGTATTCCATAGCATCTGACGTCAGGCTAAACAATACATAGGGGTGGCTAGCAAGGGGGAGGGGGCCGGACTGCTCGGGGTTAGGCTGGGCATCGGTCAGCGGGTGGTGAGCAATTGCATTGTGCATCACTTGTTTGTACACATTATTAGTAGTGGTACTATTATCATCATTGTATTATTATTATTATTATTATTATTATTATTATTATTATTATTATTATTATTATTATTTTGTCTTATTAAACTGTCTTTATCTCAACTCACAGGCTTCACTTTCCATTTCTCTCCCCCGTCCCAGAGAGGGAGGGGGAGGGGGAGCGAACAGCTGCGTGTGTTTAGCTGCCGGCCGGGTTAAACCACGACACACCTTTTACCCTAACATAATAATTCTGTGAAGGCATTAATGCTTGATTTAGAACTGAATACGCTGCCCCATAGCAATAAGAAATTTCACTTCCATTCCTCCCCTAGCTTCATTATAACCAGTGGAGGATCCGCTAGGGTAGATTCCCCAGGTCCCCGTTATTCCTGTTGAAATCAGGGGTTGATTACCCTAGGAAAAGGCTAGTCAATTTGTCCTCCAAAGCCAGGTCCAAACCGTTTTGTTTTATTTATTTATTTATTTATTTATTTATTTTCATTACATTTCAGAGTTGGTCCAAAAATTCCATAGGGCTTTCTTTTAGACCTTGTTGGAAGCATATTCTCAATTCCCAATTCATCCAGGTTTTAGTATTTACTTAACCGTTCATAATTTTCAGGATGATTCGGGTCTTAGTGGGGGTCGGTCAGGGGAAAGCAATTGTCCACAGTTCCCTGAACGGTCCCATCAGCAATCTGAGCTCGCACATGAACTCAGGTTGTTTGAAGAGTTGACTGCTTTTCTGTTTCTGTGACAACTCTCTCGGACCGGACCGATCATGGTCCCTTTGCCCTCAAGGGCTAACACCCATGATTTTAAGATCTCTGCCTCGGGCAGAGGCAGAACTATTAACATTCCTACATCCTCTTTCCCTGCTCATTCAACTTCAAACACCTTTAACACTTTCCACAACCCTTTTAACACTTCCTTTATCTTTCTCCAGCCTGTACTTCTCTAATGCCAACATCAAAGGTTCAGCCAGGGGCCAACTTAATTCCGTACCTTTTCCCACCAAGATGCTGAAACATCAGTATACAACATTTCATCCTGTTCTGCTTCTCAAAAAACAACATTAACTGTAGCAAAATATTAGAGTTTAAAGTTCCATTTAGGGGCCACTTTTCTCCACATTCCAGCTTATAAAGCGGCCACCACTGATTACGATATTTTATCAATGTTTTCCTGTTCACACTTCCACCGGCAGATCCTCCAATATCCTTCCAGTGACTTAAAACACAGCCTAACACACTTGTCTTTAAAATTTCACTGCTTGTTTGCCCCCCCAGTTTCCAGTTTACACTTTCAGAATACACATGTTACTTACAAAAGCGTATCACAAAACGTATCACTCACAAAAATACGGGCACGCAATATCTTTCAGTAGCGATGCCACAAAACTACTATTACCAGCAATATTGCCAAAATCACAGTAACAATAGTCAGAGTCAAATTCCACATGCGATAAGTCAGAAAACCGAACTGTGTAACACCGTAACGATATCTTTCTTATAACAATGCCACGAACCTACTATTACCACCAGGAAAATAGCCAAAATCGCAGTAACAATAACCAGAGTTAAATACCATACTCCATGCGTCAGAAAACCGAAATAGACAACACAATTCCAGATGGACCTTAAAGCGAGCTCCTTCCTTAAGGTCCCCAAACATGTACTTATGGTGCTAACCACAAAGTATATACCAAACACTGCCTCGCAGAAGATCACCTTCTGACTTACAGACAGTTCCAGATGACCGGTCTACCAGAAAACCAAACCAGAATAAAGAATATACTCACTTACAATGATGGGGTCCTTGTCTGCCTCCGCAGTGATCCGGTGAGTCGAGGAGTCCCTCCGGGAAATCCCGGGGGTACCCTAGGGAGTCCTGTTCCCAGCAGGTCCTGCAGTCCGGCAGAGAGGTTGTCCCATCTGGGTCGCCAAATTGATTCAAAGATCGAAGCCGAAATTCCTTTAAGTGGTATATTCTTTATTGCAGCGCTGGATGCACGGGGGATCTCTCCACCTATCGTGCATACCCAAAGCAGAAAGCAGTCTTGAATTTATACAATCAATCTATCAATATTCTACAAGCACCTATACATATGCATTACCTATCCCCGCCTTCCCTCGCTTCTCATGCTAATTAGCCTTTTGGCACCTTGCGCCTGCGCAGAGCCTTCCAAGAATTGTGGGCAGGGGTCTTTGGGACGTGGGCAGGGCTCTTTGGGAGGAAGACCCCGAGTCTTCCTCACAGTGTACTTTTCACCTTTGGTCAGGAATCTGCTGAATTGGCATGTTTCTTAATTGCAAGAGCTGGTTGTTGCTAATTCTCCCGTTTGTTGTATCTTTATAATGAATTCCAATGTCCAGTTTCAAGATTTATAGTCCTTACATTTGTTTCTCTGTCCGCCTGCCGCTTCCTTATCATGAGTTCCAGTGTCTTGTTTCGAGATATACAGTCCTTGTCTGGGGATTGTCCTTGCCTCCCCAATACCTCCTTAATCAATCCCCCCTTTTCTTTTCCCAGGCAAATTCTTTTGCATCAGATACTTTCATTATTTACAGTAACACAACAAAGCAGGCATCTAAACAACATGCACACAAATATTCCTAACACTACTAATACGATTAGAGCAATGAATACTTGTTTCAACCATTGGAAATTGGGCAACCAGGAGGTTCACTTATTCCATAGTTCACTAAAACTCCATGAAAGATCATCTTTACTGATCTCATGGAGGATCCTTGTCTGCTTCCATATTTCTTCCAGGTCGGTAGAGATCCTTCCACTCTGATCTACATACATACAACAACTTGTGTTTATTACTGTACAGACTCCCCCTTGAGTGGCCAGTAACAAGTCTAGGGCCATCCGATTTTGTAATACTACCTGTGATAAACTAGATCTCTCTTCTTGTTGAGCCTTTACAGCATCCAGAATTTTGTTTTCGAACTTCTCTATAATTGCAGAAATATTAACTATTGCCTTTTCCAATTCACTCACTCCTAACCATGGGATAAACCATCGCACAAAACTATGAAAAGGCGTGTGTCTCTCTACCAATGGATTGTTAATTTTTCATCTGATTCTCCGCATATGATTTCTCAAGTAACCTCGAGGCACTACATCATGTACTGTCATATTGGGGACTACCGCTCCAAGAGTGCAAGTTCCCTTCCAATTCTCAGGCAAGACCTTACGGGCTGTATCATTGCATAGCCAATACCACCCTTTTCCTTCTGGAACTGTCCAGCTGGTTGAATTTGCCCAGCCGCTAGTCGTACAAATATCAATTGTTCAATTACAAGATGTCTGATTTCCCACAGAAGTAGTATCTGTATTTATACAATGCTGTTTTCCTATACCCTTAGGCGGGTTACACCTTTGTACACATACATAATAGGATTCTAACGGCATGAAGCTACTCACTTCTAGTTCCAAAACTGCTTAATATTTTCGACCCCGAGATGTGTTTTCCCACAAATTAGTCCAAGATAAGTTTGCAGGCAAGGGAATCCCAATTAACGATACACCCTTATTCCCATGCTGTGGCAGATGGGTGCATACCCAACAGTTTGTCTTATCAGTTACTTGAGAAATCGTTTGTATTAAGGTCAGGTGTAAGTTCTCATCCCAAGTTGCCCACCCCAAATCCGAGAACCGCACCCCTGCAATCATTAGGATCTGGAAAACCGTAATTTTGTTGGTCCAATTGGAGTGGTGGTCCATATCCTCGCCGGGGCCTTCTTCACCCTTGAATTGTGGATCCAGGCTGCTTGCTTCTTAATCTTAATGGCGGTGTGTGTTGTCAGTAATACTTGGTATGGTCCCATCCACTTTCCTTCCATTTTTCCTGCAGGGGTTGTCCTGAAAAAGTCTTTATATATATATAATCCCCGAGCTTAAAGGGGTGGATTGGTTGATCCAACCCTCTAGCCCTGGTCCCTAAAACAAATTTATGTACTTTATTTAATTGTTTCTGAAGTTCAGTTATATAAGCATATATAAGAATATTCTGATCCTAACTGCGTTAGGTCCTCTCCACTCAATAGAAATTGCTATGGCCTTCCATATAAGATTTTGAAGGGACTCAAATTTCCTTTTATTCTACGTTTAACTCTAATTCCAAGTAATGCTAAAGGGAGGGATTGAGGCCATGACAAATTAGCTTCTTATCCAATTTTAGCTATTTATTGTTTAATTAAATGGTTCATTTTTTCTACCTGTCCACTTGCCTGTGGTCTATAAGGAGTATGCAGTTGCCAATCTATCTTTAGAATCTTACTTATCTGTTCTACCACTTGTGCACAAAAATGTGAAACTCTATCAGAAGACATTGCTACTAGAATCCCAAAGCATGCTATTATTTCATTTAACAAGACTTTAACCACTTCTCTTGCTTTGTTTGTTCAACAGGGAAAGGCTTCAGGCCTTCCTGAAAACGTGTCAGTCAGAACCAGTAAATAATGATACCCCCCTTTTCTAGGGAGTTCTGAAAAATCAATTTGCCACTGTTGCCCCGAATAATTTCCTTTACCGATTATTCCAAATTTTATTCTATTCTTGGTATTGGGGTTATTGTGTAAGCAAATGCTACATTGTTGAGTTACTTGTTTTATCGTATCGTCCCACTAATGTCTGACTCAGGCTCTTATGCAGTGTGCCAGCTCCCCAGTGCGTTTTATTGTGTTCTGTAAGAACTATGGGCCATGTCAAACTAGAGGGTATTACTATGTGGTTATCTTTTAAATATACTCATCCATCTGGTTTCATTTTACCTTTCAAATCTTCAATTAATTTTAAGTCTTCTTTTGTATAATCTGGATATAGTTTGGATTTTACCGTCTGGTATCAAAGACAATGCCTTCACCTCAGTTATTTCAGCTGCCTGCTTAGCCTCTGCCAATCGATTTTCCAATTTCAAAATCGGTGTTCCCCTTTTGGTGTCCCTGACAATGCATGATAGCTACCTTTTCTGGTTGTTTTACAGCCTCTAACAATTTTAAAATTTCTTCAGCATACTTTGTGTTTGCACTGAGCGGTCAGCAATCCATGTTCTTTCCAAATTGCTCCATGAGCATGTACCACGCCGAATGTATATTTAGAATCTGTCCAAATAGTTACCCTTTTTCCCGCTGCCAGTTCCAATGCTCTCGTGAGAGCAACTATCTCCGCCTTTTGAGCTGATGTTCCAGGGGGTAAAGGCTTAGACTCGATTACCTGCTGAGTAGTTGTTATAGCATATCCAGCTTTACGTTGTCTTTGCGTAACAAAACTGCTCCCATCCGTGAACCAAGTTTCTTCCGCATCTTCCATGGGCTCCTCCTTAAGGTCTGCTCGGCTGGAATACACAGTCTCTATAGTTTCTAAACAATCGTGAATCACAGGTTGTGCCGGAGCATCACTAAGAAAAGAGGCTAGATTCACAATATTAATTATCACAATTTCCACGTCGTCCTGTTCTACCAATATTGCTTGATATTTCAAAATCATCAATTCTTGTTTAAGTTGTTTAAAGACTTTTTGTGCTTCTCCAGTGCAGACTAACTTTGACTGGTTAATCTTTATCAATTCACATAGAGGCTTTACCAATAGTCCATCATTATAAATCCAAAGGCGACACCAACCTGTCATTCCTAAAAAGGTTTGTAGCTCCTTTACCATTTGAGGTTCTGGAGGCCGGCAAATGACTTCCTTATGTTCAGTTCCTAGTTCTCGTTGTCCTTCCGAAATGTCAAATCCCAGATAGGTCACACTTTGTTGAGCCAGCTGGACTTTCTGTCAAGAGACTTGATATCCATTTAAACCCAGAAAATTAAGACGACTTATAGTCCATTGAATACAACTGCCTTTAGTCTCGGTAGCTATTAAGAGATCATCTACATATTGTAACAAAGCACCTTCAGTGTCCGGAGGTATCCATGTTTCGAGTTCCCTTGCTAATTGGTTTCCAAAAATAGTGGGGCTATTCTTGAATCCTTGAGGTAGTAATGTCCACGTAAGCTGCGTCTTTCTGCCTGAATCGGGATTTTCCCATTCAAAGGCAAATAGGTTTTGGCTTTCTGTGGCTAAGCCTAGGCAGAAGAAGGCATCTTTTAAATCCAGTACGGTAAACCAGACTTGACTATTCTTTAATTTAGTCAGCAAAGTATAAGGGTTTGACACTACTGGATGTATATCCTCAGTGATTTTATTTATGGCCCTCAAATCCTGAACTAGCCTATAGCTTTTTCATCTGCCTTTTTAATTGGCAATATGGGTGCATTGTATTCTGATTCACATTCAAGCAATAATCCATACTGTAAACATTTATCAATTATCTCTTTAATTCCTTTCCTATCTTCTATCCTCAAAGGATATTACTTAACCTTAAAGGGTTTCTCTCCTGGCTTTAATTTAATAATTATTAAGGTCACATTTTTAGCTCTTCCAGGGACTTTGGTAGCCCAAACTCCTGGACATACTTGATCTGTGATCTCTAAAGGTATTTCACTTTTAGGGTCACTTTGTATTAGTGCCAAGCTTAACACATTTCTTAGTTGTTCTTCTCCTCTTCTTAATTCCATTTTCCCTTTTTCAAAGACAATTTCTGCTCCTACTTGCTCTAATAAATCTCTACCTAAGAGTGCCCATGAGGAGCTAGGCATAGATCAAAATCTGTGTATGCCCCATTGTTTCCCTAACTTGTACTTCAAAGGTTCACAAAAATAAGCCTTTTCGGTTACACCTTGTCCTGGTTTCAGTTAGAGTTAATTTTCTTCCTAGTAGCTGGTAGAATGCTATGTTTTGGCTTAGGATGAGAAGAGTGCTGGTAACACCCCGATGTTTTAATTGTTGCAGAGCAATGCTTATACCAAGCCAAGGACATCTCAGCTTCTTGCTCTGTCCTGCCAACAGGCAGGCTGGGGGTGCAGTAAGAGCTGGGAGGGGACAGACCCAGGACAGGTGACCCAAACTAGCCAAAGGGGTATTCCATAGCATCTGACGTCAGGCTAAACAATACATAGGGGTGGCTAGCAAGGGGGAGGGGGCCGGACTGCTCGGGGTTAGGCTGGGCATCGGTCAGCGGGTGGTGAGCAATTGTATTGTGCATCACTTGTTTGTACACATTATTAGTAGTGGTACTATTATCATCATTGTATTATTATTATTATTATTATTATTATTATTATTATTATTATTATTATTATTATTATTATTATTTTGTCTTATTAAACTGTCTTTATCTCAACTCACAGGCTTCACTTTCCATTTCTCTCCCCCGTCCCAGAGAGGGAGGGGGAGGGGGAGCGAACAGCTGCGTGTGTTTAGCTGCCGGCCGGGTTAAACCACGACACACCTTTTACCCTAACATAATAATTCTGTGAAGGCATTAATGCTTGATTTAGAACTGAATACGCTGCCCCATAGCAATAAGAAATTTCACTTCCATTCCTCCCCTAGCTTCATTATAACCAGTGGAGGATCCGCTAGGGTAGATTCCCCAGGTCCCCGTTATTCCTGTTGAAATCAGGGGTTGATTACCCTAGGAAAAGGCTAGTCAATTTGTCCTCCAAAGCCAGGTCCAAACCGTTTTGTTTTATTTATTTATTTATTTATTTATTTATTTTCATTACATTTCAGAGTTGGTCCAAAAATTCCATAGGGCTTTCTTTTAGACCTTGTTGGAAGCATATTCTCAATTCCCAATTCATCCAGGTTTTAGTATTTACTTAACCGTTCATAATTTTCAGGATGATTCGGGTCTTAGTGGGGGTCGGTCAGGGGAATGCAATTGTCCACAGTTCCCTGAACGGTCCCATCAGCAATCTGAGCTCGCACATGAACTCAGGTTGTTTGAAGAGTTGACTGCTTTTCTGTTTCTGTGACAACTCTCTCGGACCGATCATGGTCCCTTTGCCCTCAAGGGCTAACACCCATGATTTTAAGATCTCTGCCTCGGGCAGAGGCAGAACTATTAACATTCCTACATCCTCTTTCCCTGCTCATTCAACTTCAAACACCTTTAACACTTTCAACAACCCTTTTAACACTTCCTTTATCTTTCTCCAGCCTGTACTTCTCTAATGCCAACATCAAAGGTTCAGTCAGGGGCCAACTTAATTCCGTACCTTTTCCCACCAAGATGCTGAAACATCAGTATACAACATTTCATCCTGTTCTGCTTCTCAAAAAACAACATTAACTGTAGCAAAATATTAGAGTTTAAAGTTCCATTTAGGGGCCACTTTTCTCCACATTCCAGCTTATAAAGCGGCCACCACTGATTACGATATTTTATCAATGTTTTCCTGTTCACACTTCCACCGGCAGATCCTCCAATATCCTTCCAGTGACTTCAAACACATCCTAACACACTTTTCTTTAAAATTTCACTGCTTGTTTGCCCCCCCAGTTTCCAGTTTACACTTTCAGAATACACGTGTTTCTTACAAAAGCGTATCACAAAACGTATCACTCACAAAAATACGGGCACGCAATATCTTTCAGTAGCGATGCCACAAAACTACTATTACCAGCAATATTGCCAAAATCACAGTAACAATAGTCAGAGTCAAATTCCACATGCGATAAGTCAGAAAACCGAACTGTGTAACACCGTAACGATATCTTTCTTATAACAATGCCACGAACCTACTATTACCACCAGGAAAATAGCCAAAATCGCAGTAACAATAACCAGAGTTAAATACCATACTCCATGCGTCAGAAAACCGAAATAGACAACACAATTCCAGATGGACCTTAAAGCGAGCTCCTTCCTTAAGGTCCCCAAACATGTACTTATGGTGCTAACCACAAAGTATATACCAAACACTGCCTCGCAGAAGATCACCTTCTGACTTACAGACAGTTCCAGATGACCGGTCTACCAGAAAACCAAACCAGAATAAAGAATATACTCACTTACAATGAGGGGGTCCTTGTCTGCCTCCGCAGTGATCCGGTGAGTCGAGGAGTCCCTCCGGGAAATCCCGGGGGTACCCTAGGGAGTCCTGTTCCCAGCAGGTCCTGCAGTCCGGCAGAGAGGTTGTCCCATCTGGGTCGCCAAATTGATTCAAAGATCGAAGCCGAAATTCCTTTAAGTGGTATATTCTTTATTGCAGCGCTGGATGCACGGGGGATCTCTCCACCTATCGTGCATACCCAAAGCAGAAAGCAGTCTTGAATTTATACAATCAATCTATCAATATTCTACAAGCACCTATACATATGCATTACCTATCCCCGCCTTCCCTCGCTTCTCATGCTAATTAGCCTTTTGGCACCTTGCGCCTGCGCAGAGCCTTCCAAGAATTGTGGGCAGGGGTCTTTGGGACGTGGGCAGGGCTCTTTGGGAGGAAGACCCCGAGTCTTCCTCACAGTGTACTTTTCACCTTTGGTCAGGAATCTGCTGAATTGGCATGTTTCTTAATTGCAAGAGCTGGTTGTTGCTAATTCTCCCGTTTGTTGTATCTTTATAATGAATTCCAATGTCCAGTTTCAAGATTTATAGTCCTTACATTTGTTTCTCTGTCCGCCTGCCGCTTCCTTATCATGAGTTCCAGTGTCTTGTTTCGAGATATACAGTCCTTGTCTGGGGATTGTCCTTGCCTCCCCAATACCTCCTTAATCAATCCCCCCTTTTCTTTTCCCAGGCAAATTCTTTTGCATCAGATACTTTCATTATTTACAGTAACACAACAAAGCAGGCATCTAAACAACATGCACACAAATATTCCTAACACTACTAATACGATTAGAGCAATGAATACTTGTTTCAACCATTGGAAATTGGGCAACCAGGAGGTTAACTTATTCCATAGTTCACTAAAACTCCATGAAAGATCATCTTTACTGATCTCATGGAGGATCCTTGTCTGCTTCCATATTTCTTCCAGGTCGGTAGAGATCCTTCCACTCTGATCTACATACATACAACAACTTGTGTTTATTACTGTACAGACTCCCCCTTGAGTGGCCAGTAACAAGTCTAGGGCCATCCGATTTTGTAATACTACCTGTGATAAACTAGATCTCTCTTCTTGTTGAGCCTTTATAGCATCCAGAATTTTGTTTTCGAACTTCTCTATAATTGCAGAAATATTAACTATTGCCTTTTCCAATTCACTCACTCCTAACCATGGGATAAACCATCGCACAAAACTATGAAAAGGCGTGTGTCTCTCTACCAATGGATTGTTAATTTTTCATCTGATTCTCCGGATATGATTTCTCAAGTAACCTCGAGGCACTACATCATGTACTGTCATATTGGGGACTACCGCTCCAAGAGTGCAAGTTCCCTTCCAATTCTCAGGCAAGACCTTACGGGCTGTATCATTGCATAGCCAATACCACCCTTGACTACCGCTCCAAGAGTGCAAGTTCCCTTCCAATTCTCAGGCAAGACCTTACGGGCTGTATCATTGCATAGCCAACACCACCCTTTTCCTTCTGGAACTGTCCAGCTGGTTGAATTTGCCCAGCCTCTAGTCCTACTAATATCAATTGTTCAATTACAAGATGTCTGATTTCCCACAGAAGTAGTATCTGTATTTATACAATGCTGTTTTCCTATACCCTTAGGCGGGTTACACCTTTGTACACATACATAATAGGATTCTAACGGCATGAAGCTACTCACTTCTAGTTCCAAAACTGCTTAATATTTTCGACCCCAAGATGTGTTTTCCCACAAATTAGTCCAAGATAAGTTTGCAGGCAAGGGAATCCCAATTAAGCATACACACTTATTCCCATGCTGTGGCAGATGGGTGCATACCCAACAGTTCATCTTATTAGTTACTTGAGAAATTGTTTGTATTAAGGTCAGGTGTAAGTTCTCATCCCAAGTTGCCCACCCCAAATCCGAGAACCGCACCCCTGCAATCATTAGGATCTGGAAAACCGTAATTTTGTTGGTCCAATCGGAGTGGTGGTCCATATCCTCGCCGGGGCCTTCTTCACCCTTGAATTGTGGATCCAGGCTGCTTGCTTCTTAATCTTAATGGCGGTGTGTGTTGTCAGTAATACTTGGTATGGTCCCATCCACTTTCCTTCCATTTTTCCTGCAGGGGTTGTCCTGAAAAAGTCTTTATATATATATAATCCCCGAGCTTAAAGGGGTGGATTGGTTGATCCAACCCTCTAGCCCTGGTCCCTAAAACAAATTTATGTACTTTATTTAATTGTTTCTGAAGTTCAGTTATATAAGCATATATAAGAATATTCTGATCCTAACTGCGTTAGGTCCTCTCCACTCAATAGAAATTGCTATGGCCTTCCATATAAGATTTTGAAGGGACTCAAATTTCCTTTTATTCTAGGTTTAACTCTAATTCCAAGTAATGCCAAAGGGAGGGATTGAGGCCATGACAAATTAGCTTCTTATCCAATTTTAGCTATTTATTGTTTAATTAAATGGTTCATTTTTTCTACCTGTCCACTTGCCTGTGGTCTATAAGGAGTATGCAGTTGCCAATCTATCTTTAGAATCTTACTTATCTGTTCTACCACTTGTGCACAAAAATGTGAAACTCTATCAGAAGACATTGCTACTAGAATCCCAAAGCATGCTATTATTTCATTTAACAAGACTTGAACCACTTCTCTTGCTTTGTTTGTTCGACAGGGAAAGGCTTCAGGCCTTCCTGAAAACGTGTCAGTCAGAACCAGTAAATAATGATACCCCCCTTTTCTAGGGAGTTCTGAAAAATCAATTTGCCACTGTTGCCCCGAATAATTTCCTTTACCGATTATTCCAAATTTTATTCTATTCTTGGTATTGGGGTTATTGTGTAAGCAAATGCTACATTGTTGAGTTACTTGTTTTATCGTATCGTCCCACTAATGTCTGACTCAGGCTCTTATGCAGTGTGCCAGCTCCCCAGTGCGTTTTATTGTGTTCTGTAAGAACTATGGGCCATGTCAAACTAGAGGGTATTACTATGTGGTTATCTTTTAAATATACTCATCCATCTGGTTTCATTTTACCTTTCAAATCTTCAGTTAATTTTAAGTCTTCTTTTGTATAATTTGGATATAGTTTGGATTTTACCGTCTGGTATCAAAGACAATGCCTTCACCTCAGTTATTTCAGCTGCCTGCTTAGCCTCTGCCAATCGATTTTCCAATTTCAAAATCGGTGTTCCCCTTTTGGTGTCCCTGACAATGCATGATAGCTACCTTTTCTGGTTGTTTTACAGCCTCTAACAATTTTAAAATTTCTTCAGCATACTTTGTGTTTGCACTGAGCGGTCAGCAATCCATGTTCTTTCCAAATTGCTCCATGAGCATGTACCACGCCGAATGTATATTTAGAATCTGTCCAAATATTTACCCTTTTTCCCGCTGCCAGTTCCAATGCTCTCGTGAGAGCAACTATCTCCGCCTTTTGAGCTGATGTTCCAGGGGGTAAAGGCTTAGACTCGATTACCTGCTGAGTAGTTGTTATAGCATATCCAGCTTTACGTTGTCTTTGCGTAACAAAACTGCTCCCATCCGTGAACCAAGTTTCTTCCGCATCTTCCATGGGCTCCTCCTTAAGGTCTGCTCGGCTGGAATACACAGTCTCTATAGTTTCTAAACAATCGTGAATCACAGGTTGTGCCGGAGCATCACTAAGAAAAGAGGCTAGATTCACAATATTAATTATCACAATTTCCACGTCGTCCTGTTCTACCAATATTGCTTGATATTTCAAAATCATCAATTCTTGTTTAAGTTGTTTAAAGACTTTTTGTGCTTCTCCAGTCCAGACTAACTTTGACTGGTTAATCTTTATCAATTCACATAGAGGCTTTACCAATAGTCCATCATTATAAATCCAAAGGCGACACCAACCTGTCATTCCTAAAAAGGTTTGTAGCTCCTTTACCATTTGAGGTTCTGGAGGCCGGCAAATGACTTCCTTATGTTCAGTTCCTAGTTCTCGTTGTCCTTCCGAAATGTCAAATCCCAGATAGGTCACACTTTGTTGAGCCAGCTGGACTTTCTGTCAAGAGACTTGATATCCATTTAAACCCAGAAAATTAAGACGACTTATAGTCCATTGAATACAACTGCCTTTAGTCTCGGTAGCTATTAAGAGATCATCTACATATTGTAACAAAGCACCTTCAGTGTCCGGAGGTATCCATGTTTCGAGTTCCCTTGCTAATTGGTTTCCAAAAATAGTGGGGCTATTCTTGAATCCTTGAGGTAGTAATGTCCACGTAAGCTGCGTCTTTCTGCCTGAATCGGGATTTTCCCATTCAAAGGCAAATAGGTTTTGGCTTTCTGTGGCTAAGCCTAGGCAGAAGAAGGCATCTTTTAAATCCAGTACGGTAAACCAGACTTGACTATTCTTTAATTTAGTCAGCAAAGTATAAGGGTTTGCCACTACTGGATGTATATCCTCAGTGATTTTATTTATGGCCCTCAAATCCTGAACTAGCCTATAGCTTTTTCATCTGCCTTTTTAATTGGCAATATGGGTGCATTGTATTCTGATTCGCATTCAAGCAATAATCCATACTGTAAAAATTTATCAATTATCTCTTTAATTCCTTTCCTATCTTCTATCCTCAAAGGATATTACTTAACCTTAACGGGTTTCTCTCCTGGCTTTAATTTAATAATTATTAAGGTCACATTTTTAGCTCTTCCAGGGACTTCGGTAGCCCAAACTCCTGGACATACTTGATCTGTGATCTCTAAAGGTATTTCACTTTTAGGGTCACTTTGTATTAGTGCCAAGCTTAACACATTTATTAGTTGTTCTTCTCCTGTTCTTAATTCCATTTTCCCTTTTTCAAAGACAATTTCTGCTCCTACTTGCTCTAATAAATCTCTACCTAAGACTGCCCATGAGGAGCTAGGCATAGATCAAAATCTGTGTATGCCCCATTGTTTCCCTAACTTGTACTTCAAAGGTTCACAAAAATAAGCCTTTTCGGTTACACCTTGTCCTGGTTTCAGTTAGAGTTAATTTTCTTCCTAGTAGCTGGTAGAATGCTATGTTTTGGCTTAGGATGAGAAGAGTGCTGGTAACACCCCGATGTTTTAATTGTTGCAGAGCAATGCTTATACCAAGCCAAGGACATCTCAGCTTCTTGCTCTGTCCTGCCAACAGGCAGGCTGGGGGTGCAGGAAGAGCTGGGAGGGGACAGACCCAGGACAGGTGACCCAAACTAGCCAAAGGGGTATTCCATAGCATCTGACGTCAGGCTAAACAATACATAGGGGTGGCTAGCAAGGGGGAGGGGGCCGGACTGCTCGGGGTTAGGCTGGGCATCGGTCAGCGGGTGGTGAGCAATTGTATTGTGCATCACTTGTTTGTACACATTATTAGTAGTGGTACTATTATCATCATTGTATTATTATTATTATTATTATTATTATTATTATTATTATTATTATTATTATTATTATTATTTTGTCTTATTAAACTGTCTTTATCTCAACTCACAGGCTTCACTTTCCATTTCTCTCCCCCGTCCCAGAGAGGGAGGGGGAGGGGGAGCGAACAGCTGCGTGTGTTTAGCTGCCGGCCGGGTTAAACCACGACACACCTTTTACCCTAACATAATAATTCTGTGAAGGCATTAATGCTTGATTTAGAACTGAATACGCTGCCCCATAGCAATAAGAAATTTCACTTCCATTCCTCCCCTAGCTTCATTATAACCACTGGAGGATCCGCTAGGGTAGATTCCCCAGGTCCCCGTTATTCCTGTTGAAATCAGGGGTTGATTACCCTAGGAAAAGGCTAGTCAATTTGTCCTCCAAAGCCAGGTCCAAACCGTTTTGTTTTATTTATTTATTTATTTATTTATTTATTTATTTATTTTCATTACATTTCAGAGTTGGTCCAAAAATTCCATAGGGCTTTCTTTTAGACCTTGTTGGAAGCATATTCTCAATTCCCAATTCATCCAGGTTTTAGTATTTACTTAACCGTTCATAATTTTCAGGATGATTCGGGTCTTAGTGGGGGTCGGTCAGGGGAAAGCAATTGTCCACAGTTCCCTGAACGGTCCCATCAGCAATCTGAGCTCGCACATGAACTCAGGTTGTTTGAAGAGTTGACTGCTTTTCTGTTTCTGTGACAACTCTCTCGGACCGGACCGATCATGGTCCCTTTGCCCTCAAGGGCTAACACCCATGATTTTAAGATCTCTGCCTCGGGCAGAGGCAGAACTATTAACATTCCTACATCCTCTTTCCCTGCTCATTCAACTTCAAACACCTTTAACACTTTCCACAACCCTTTTAACACTTCCTTTATCTTTCTCCAGCCTGTACTTCTCTAATGCCAACATCAAAGGTTCAGTCAGGGGCCAACTTAATTCCGTACCTTTTCCCACCAAGATGCTGAAACATCACTATACAATATTTCATCCTGTTCTGCTTCTCAAAAAACAACATTAACTGTAGCAAAATATTAGAGTTTAAAGTTCCATTTAGGGGCCACTTTTCTCCACATTCCAGCTTATAAAGCGGCCACCACTGATTACGATATTTTATCAATGTTTTCCTGTTCACACTTCCACCGGCAGATCCTCCAATATCCTTCCAGTGACTTCAAACACATCCTAACACACTTTTCTTTAAAATTTCACTGCTTGTTTGCCCCCCCAGTTTCCAGTTTACACTTTCAGAATACACGTGTTTCTTACAAAAGCGTATCACAAAACGTATCACTCACAAAAATACGGGCACGCAATATCTTTCAGTAGCGATGCCACAAAACTACTATTACCAGCAATATTGCCAAAATCACAGTAACAATAGTCAGAGTCAAATTCCACATGCGATAAGTCAGAAAACCGAACTGTGTAACACCGTAATGATATCTTTCTTATAACAATGCCACGAACCTACTATTACCACCAGGAAAATAGCCAAAATCGCAGTAACAATAACCAGAGTTAAATACCATACTCCATGCGTCAGAAAACCGAAATAGACAACACAATTCCAGATGGACCTTAAAGCGAGCTCCTTCCTTAAGGTCCCCAAACATGTACTTATGGTGCTAACCACAAAGTATATACCAAACACTGCCTCGCAGAAGATCACCTTCTGACTTACAGACAGTTCCAGATGACCGGTCTACCAGAAAACCAAACCAGAATAAAGAATATACTCACTTACAATGATGGGGTCCTTGTCTGCCTCCGCAGTGATCCGGTGAGTCGAGGAGTCCCTCCGGGAAATCCCGGGGGTACCCTAGGGAGTCCTGTTCCCAGCAGGTCCTGCAGTCCGGCAGAGAGGTTGTCCCATCTGGGTCGCCAAATTGATTCAAAGATCGAAGCCGAAATTCCTTTAAGTGGTATATTCTTTATTGCAGCGCTGGATGCACGGGGGATCTCTCCACCTATCGTGCATACCCAAAGCAGAAAGCAGTCTTGAATTTATACAATCAATCTATCAATATTCTACAAGCACCTATACATATGCATTACCTATCCCCGCCTTCCCTCGCTTCTCATGCTAATTAGCCTTTTGGCACCTTGCGCCTGCGCAGAGCCTTCCAAGAATTGTGGGCAGGGGTCTTTGGGACGTGGGCAGGGCTCTTTGGGAGGAAGACCCCGAGTCTTCCTCACAGTGTACTTTTCACCTTTGGTCAGGAATCTGCTGAATTGGCATGTTTCTTAATTGCAAGAGCTGGTTGTTGCTAATTCTCCCGTTTGTTGTATCTTTATAATGAATTCCAATGTCCAGTTTCAAGATTTATAGTCCTTACATTTGTTTCTCTGTCCGCCTGCCGCTTCCTTATCATGAGTTCCAGTGTCTTGTTTCGAGATATACAGTCCTTGTCTGGGGATTGTCCTTGCCTCCCCAATACCTCCTTAATCAATCCCCCCTTTTCTTTTCCCAGGCAAATTCTTTTGCATCAGATACTTTCATTATTTACAGTAACACAACAAAGCAGGCATCTAAACAACATGCACACAAATATTCCTAACACTACTAATACGATTAGAGCAATGAATACTTGTTTCAACCATTGGAAATTGGGCAACCAGGAGGTTAACTTATTCCATAGTTCACTAAAACTCCATGAAAGATCATCTTTACTGATCTCATGGAGGATCCTTGTCTGCTTCCATATTTCTTCCAGGTCGGTAGAGATCCTTCCACTCTGATCTACATACATACAACAACTTGTGTTTATTACTGTACAGACTCCCCCTTGAGTGGCCAGTAACAAGTCTAGGGCCATCCGATTTTGTAATACTACCTGTGATAAACTAGATCTCTCTTCTTGTTGAGCCTTTATAGCATCCAGAATTTTGTTTTCGAACTTCTCTATAATTGCAGAAATATTAACTATTGCCTTTTCCAATTCACTCACTCCTAACCATGGGATAAACCATCGCACAAAACTATGAAAAGGCGTGTGTCTCTCTACGAATGGATTGTTAATTTTTCATCTGATTCTCCGCATATGATTTCTCAAGTAACCTCGAGGCACTACATCATGTACTGTCATATTGGGGACTACCGCTCCAAGAGTGCAAGTTCCCTTCCAATTCTCAGGCAAGACCTTACGGGCTGTATCATTGCATAGCCAATACCACCCTTGACTACCGCTCCAAGAGTGCAAGTTCCCTTCCAATTCTCAGGCAAGACCTTACGGGCTGTATCATTGCATAGCCAACACCACCCTTTATCTTCTGGAACTGTCCAGCTAGTTGAATTTGCCCAGCCTCTAGTCCTACTAATATCAATTGTTCAATTACAAGATGTCTGATTTCCCACAGAAGTAGTATCTGTATTTATACAATGCTGTTTTCCTATACCCTTAGGCGGGTTACACCTTTGTACACATACATAATAGGATTCTAACGGCATGAAGCTACTCACTTCTAGTTCCAAAACTGCTTAATATTTTCGACCCCAAGATGTGTTTTCCCACAAATTAGTCCAAGATAAGTTTTCAGGCAAGGGAATCCCAATTAAGCATACACACTTATTCCCATGCTGTGGCAGATGGGTGCATACCCAACAGTTCATCTTATTAGTTACTTGAGAAATTGTTTGTATTAAGGTCAGGTGTAAGTTCTCATCCCAAGTTGCCCACCCCAAATCCGAGAACCGCACCCCTGCAATCATTAGGATCTGGAAAACCGTAATTTTGTTGGTCCAATCGGAGTGGTGGTCCATATCCTCGCCGGGGCCTTCTTCACCCTTGAATTGTGGATCCAGGCTGCTTGCTTCTTAATCTTAATGGCGGTGTGTGTTGTCAGTAATACTTGGTATGGTCCCATCCACTTTCCTTCCATTTTTCCTGCACGGGTTGTCCTGAAAAAGTCTTTATATATATATAATCCCCGAGCTTAAAGGGGTGGATTGGTTGATCCAACCCTCTAGCCCTGGTCCCTAAAACAAATTTATGTACTTTATTTAATTGTTTCTGAAGTTCAGTTATATAAGCATATATAAGAATATTCTGATCCTAACTGCGTTAGGTCCTCTCCACTCAATAGAAATTGCTATGGCCTTCCATATAAGATTTTGAAGGGACTCAAATTTCCTTTTATTCTACGTTTAACTCTAATTCCAAGTAATGCTAAAGGGAGGGATTGAGGCCATGACAAATTAGCTTCTTATCCAATTTTAGCTATTTATTGTTTAATTAAATGGTTCATTTTTTCTACCTGTCCACTTGCCTGTGGTCTATAAGGAGTATGCAGTTGCCAATCTATCTTTAGAATCTTACTTATCTGTTCTACCACTTGTGCACAAAAATGTGAAACTCTATCAGAAGACATTGCTACTAGAATCCCAAAGCATGCTATTATTTCATTTAACAAGACTTTAACCACTTCTCTTGCTTTGTTTGTTCAACAGGGAAAGGCTTCAGGCCTTCCTGAAAACGTGTCAGTCAGAACCAGTAAATAATGATACCCCCCTTTTCTAGGGAGTTCTGAAAAATCAATTTGCCACTGTTGCCCCGAATAATTTCCTTTACCGATTATTCCAAATTTTATTCTATTCTTGGTATTGGGGTTATTGTGTAAGCAAATGCTACATTGTTGAGTTACTTGTTTTATCGTATCGTCCCACTAATGTCTGACTCAGGCTCTTATGCAGTGTGCCAGCTCCCCAGTGCGTTTTATTGTGTTCTGTAAGAACTATGGGCCATGTCAAACTAGAGGGTATTACTATGTGGTTATCTTTTAAATATACTCATCCATCTGGTTTCATTTTACCTTTCAAATCTTCAGTTAATTTTAAGTCTTCTTTTGTATAATTTGGATATAGTTTGGATTTTACCGTCTGGTATCAAAGACAATGCCTTCACCTCAGTTATTTCAGCTGCCTGCTTAGCCTCTGCCAATCGATTTTCCAATTTCAAAATCGGTGTTCCCCTTTTGGTGTCCCTGACAATGCATGATAGCTACCTTTTCTGGTTGTTTTACAGCCTCTAACAATTTTAAAATTTCTTCAGCATACTTTGTGTTTGCACTGAGCGGTCAGCAATCCATGTTCTTTCCAAATTGCTCCATGAGCATGTACCACGCCGAATGTATATTTAGAATCTGTCCAAATAGTTACCCTTTTTCCCGCTGCCAGTTCCAATGCTCTCGTGAGAGCAACTATCTCCGCCTTTTGAGCTGATGTTCCAGGGGGTAAAGGCTTAGACTCGATTACCTGCTGAGTAGTTGTTATAGCATATCCAGCTTTACGTTGTCTTTGCGTAACAAAACTGCTCCCATCCGTGAACCAAGTTTCTTCCGCATCTTCCATGGGCTCCTCCTTAAGGTCTGCTCGGCTGGAATACACAGTCTCTATAGTTTCTAAACAATCGTGAATCACAGGTTGTGCCGGAGCATCACTAAGAAAAGAGGCTAGATTCACAATATTAATTATCACAATTTCCACGTCGTCCTGTTCTACCAATATTGCTTGATATTTCAAAATCATCAATTCTTGTTTAAGTTGTTTAAAGACTTTTTGTGCTTCTCCAGTGCAGACTAACTTTGACTGGTTAATCTTTATCAATTCACATAGAGGCTTTACCAATAGTCCATCATTATAAATCCAAAGGCGACACCAACCTGTCATTCCTAAAAAGGTTTGTAGCTCCTTTACCATTTGAGGTTCTGGAGGCCGGCAAATGACTTCCTTATGTTCAGTTCCTAGTTCTCGTTGTCCTTCCGAAATGTCAAATCCCAGATAGGTCACACTTTGTTGAGCCAGCTGGACTTTCTGTCAAGAGACTTGATATCCATTTAAACCCAGAAAATTAAGACGACTTATAGTCCATTGAATACAACTGCCTTTAGTCTCGGTAGCTATTAAGAGATCATCTACATATTGTAACAAAGCACCTTCAGTGTCCGGAGGTATCCATGTTTCGAGTTCCCTTGCTAATTGGTTTCCAAAAATAGTGGGGCTATTCTTGAATCCTTGAGGTAGTAATGTCCACGTAAGCTGCGTCTTTCTGCCTGAATCGGGATTTTCCCATTCAAAGGCAAATAGGTTTTGGCTTTCTGTGGCTAAGCCTAGGCAGAAGAAGGCATCTTTTAAATCCAGTACGGTAAACCAGACTTGACTATTCTTTAATTTAGTCAGCAAAGTATAAGGGTTTGACACTACTGGATGTATATCCTCAGTGATTTTATTTATGGCCCTCAAATCCTGAACTAGCCTATAGCTTTTTCATCTGCCTTTTTAATTGGCAATATGGGTGCATTGTATTCTGATTCGCATTCAAGCAATAATCCATACTGTAAAAATTTATCAATTATCTCTTTAATTCCTTTCCTATCTTCTATCCTCAAAGGATATTACTTAACCTTAAAGGGTTTCTCTCCTGGCTTTAATTTAGTAATTATTAAGGTCACATTTTTAGCTCTTCCAGGGACTTCGGTAGCCCAAACTCCTGGACATACTTGATCTGTGATCTCTAAAGGTATTTCACTTTTAGGGTCACTTTGTATTAGTGCCAAGCTTAACACATTTATTAGTTGTTCTTCTCCTCTTCTTAATTCCATTTTCCCTTTTTCAAAGACAATTTCTGCTCCTACTTGCTCTAATAAATCTCTACCTAAGAGTGCCCATGAGGAGCTAGGCATAGATCAAAATCTGTGTATGCCCCATTGTTTCCCTAACTTGTACTTCAAAGGTTCACAAAAATAAGCCTTTTCGGTTACACCTTGTCCTGGTTTCAGTTAGAGTTAATTTTCTTCCTAGTAGCTGGTAGAATGCTATGTTTTGGCTTAGGATGAGAAGAGTGCTGGTAACACCCCGATGTTTTAATTGTTGCAGAGCAATGCTTATACCAAGCCAAGGACATCTCAGCTTCTTGCTCTGTCCTGCCAACAGGCAGGCTGGGGGTGCAGGAAGAGCTGGGAGGGGACAGACCCAGGACAGGTGACCCAAAATAGCCAAAGGGGTATTCCATAGCATCTGACGTCAGGCTAAACAATACATAGGGGTGGCTAGCAAGGGGGAGGGGGCCGGACTGCTCGGGGTTAGGCTGGGCATCGGTCAGCGGGTGGTGAGCAATTGCATTGTGCATCACTTGTTTCTACACATTATTAGTAGTGGTACTATTATCATCATTGTATTATTATTATTATTATTATTATTATTATTATTATTATTATTATTATTATTATTATTATTATTATTATTATTTAGTCTTATTAAACTGTCTTTATCTCAACTCACAGGCTTCACTTTCCATTTCTCTCCCCCGTCCCAGAGAGGGAGGGGGAGGGGGAGCGAACAGCTGCGTGTGTTTAGCTGCCGGCCGGGTTAAACCACGACACACCTTTTACCCTAACATAATAATTCTGTGAAGGCATTAATGCTTGATTTAGAACTGAATACGCTGCCCCATAGCAATAAGAAATTTCACTTCCATTCCTCCCCTAGCTTCATTATAACCAGTGGAGGATCCGCTAGGGTAGATTCCCCAGGTCCCCGTTATTCCTGTTGAAATCAGGGGTTGATTACCCTAGGAAAAGGCTAGTCAATTTGTCCTCCAAAGCCAGGTCCAAACCGTTTTGTTTTATTTATTTATTTATTTATTTATTTATTTTCATTACATTTCAGAGTTGGTCCAAAAATTCCATAGGGCTTTCTTTTAGACCTTGTTGGAAGCATATTCTCAATTCCCAATTCATCCAGGTTTTAGTATTTACTTAACCGTTCATAATTTTCAGGATGATTCGGGTCTTAGTGGGGGTCGGTCAGGGGAAAGCAATTGTCCACAGTTCCCTGAACGGTCCCATCAGCAATCTGAGCTCGCACATGAACTCAGGTTGTTTGAAGAGTTGACTGCTTTTCTGTTTCTGTGACAACTCTCTCGGACCGATCATGGTCCCTTTGCCCTCAAGGGCTAACACCCATGATTTTAAGATCTCTGCCTCGGGCAGAGGCAGAACTATTAACATTCCTACATCCTCTTTCCCTGCTCATTCAACTTCAAACACCTTTAACACTTTCCACAACCCTTTTAACACTTCCTTTATCTTTCTCCAGCCTGTACTTCTCTAATGCCAACATCAAAGGTTCAGTCAGGGGCCAACTTAATTCCGTACCTTTTCCCACCAAGATGCTGAAACATCACTATACAACATTTCATCCTGTTCTGCTTCTCAAAAAACAACATTAACTGTAGCAAAATATTAGAGTTTAAAGTTCCATTTAGGGGCCACTTTTCTCCACATTCCAGCTTATAAAGCGGCCACCACTGATTACGATATTTTATCAATGTTTTCCTGTTCACACTTCCACCGGCAGATCCTCCAATATCCTTCCAGTGACTTCAAACACATCCTAACACACTTTTCTTTAAAATTTCACTGCTTGTTTGCCCCCCCAGTTTCCAGTTTACACTTTCAGAATACACGTGTTTCTTACAAAAGCGTATCACAAAACGTATCACTCACAAAAATACGGGCACGCAATATCTTTCAGTAGCGATGCCACAAAACTACTATTACCAGCAATATTGCCAAAATCACAGTAACAATAGTCAGAGTCAAATTCCACATGCGATAAGTCAGAAAACCGAACTGTGTAACACCGTAACGATATCTTTCTTATAACAATGCCACGAACCTACTATTACCACCAGGAAAATAGCCAAAATCGCAGTAACAATAACCAGAGTTAAATACCATACTCCATGAGTCAGAAAACCGAAATAGACAACACAATTCCAGATGGACCTTAAAGCGAGCTCCTTCCTTAAGGTCCCCAAACATGTACTTATGGTGCTAACCACAAAGTATATACCAAACACTGCCTCGCAGAAGATCACCTTCTGACTTACAGACAGTTCCAGATGACCGGTCTACCAGAAAACCAAACCAGAATAAAGAATATACTCACTTACAATGAGGGGGTCCTTGTCTGCCTCCGCAGTGATCCGGTGAGTCGAGGAGTCCCTCCGGGAAATCCCGGGGGTACCCTAGGGAGTCCTGTTCCCAGCAGGTCCTGCAGTCCGGCAGAGAGGTTGTCCCATCTGGGTCGCCAAATTGATTCAAAGATCGAAGCCGAAATTCCTTTAAGTGGTATATTCTTTATTGCAGCGCTGGATGCACGGGGGATCTCTCCACCTATCGTGCATACCCAAAGCAGAAAGCAGTCTTGAATTTATACAATCAATCTATCAATATTCTACAAGCACCTATACATATGCATTACCTATCCCCGCCTTCCCTCGCTTCTCATGCTAATTAGCCTTTTGGCACCTTGCGCCTGCGCAGAGCCTTCCAAGAATTGTGGGCAGGGGTCTTTGGGACGTGGGCAGGGCTCTTTGGGAGGAAGACCCCGAGTCTTCCTCACAGTGTACTTTTCACCTTTGGTCAGGAATCTGCTGAATTGGCATGTTTCTTAATTGCAAGAGCTGGTTGTTGCTAATTCTCCCGTTTGTTGTATCTTTATAATGAATTCCAATGTCCAGTTTCAAGATTTATAGTCCTTACATTTGTTTCTCTGTCCGCCTGCCGCTTCCTTATCATGAGTTCCAGTGTCTTGTTTCGAGATATACAGTCCTTGTCTGGGGATTGTCCTTGCCTCCCCAATACCTCCTTAATCAATCCCCCCTTTTCTTTTCCCAGGCAAATTCTTTTGCATCAGATACTTTCATTATTTACAGTAACACAACAAAGCAGGCATCTAAACAACATGCACACAAATATTCCTAACACTACTAATACGATTAGAGCAATGAATACTTGTTTCAACCATTGGAAATTGGGCAACCAGGAGGTTAACTTATTCCATAGTTCACTAAAACTCCATGAAAGATCATCTTTACTGATCTCATGGAGGATCCTTGTCTGCTTCCATATTTCTTCCAGGTCGGTAGAGATCCTTCCACTCTGATCTACATACATACAACAACTTGTGTTTATTACTGTACAGACTCCCCCTTGAGTGGCCAGTAACAAGTCTAGGGCCATCCGATTTTGTAATACTACCTGTGATAAACTAGATATCTCTTCTTGTTGAGCCTTTATAGCATCCAGAATTTTGTTTTCGAACTTCTCTATAATTGCAGAAATATTAACTATTGCCTTTTCCAATTCACTCACTCCTAACCATGGGATAAACCATCGCACAAAACTATGAAAAGGCGTGTGTCTCTCTACCAATGGATTGTTAATTTTTCATCTGATTCTCCGCATATGATTTCTCAAGTAACCTCGAGGCACTACATCATGTACTGTCATATTGGGGACTACCGCTCCAAGAGTGCAAGTTCCCTTCCAATTCTCAGGCAAGACCTTACGGGCTGTATCATTGCATAGCCAATACCACCCTTTTCCTTCTGGAACCGTCCAGCTGGTTGAATTTGCCCAGCCGCTAGTCGTACAAATATCAATTGTTCAATTACAAGCTGTCTGATTTCCCACAGAAGTAGTATCCGTATTTATACAATGCTGTTTTCCTATACCCTTAGGCGGGTTACACCTTTGTACACATACATAATAGGATTCTAACGGCACGAAGCTACTCACTTCTAGTTCCAAAACTGCTTAATATTTTCGACCCCGAGATGTGTTTTCCCACAAATTAGTCCAAGATAAGTTTTCAGGCAAGGGAATCCCAATTAACGATACACCCTTATTCCCATGCTGTGGCAGATGGGTGCATACCCAACAGTTCGTCTTATGAGTTACTTGAGAAATTGTTTGTATTAAGGTCAGGTGTAAGTTCTCATCCCAAGTTGCCCACCCCAAATCCGAGAACCGCACCCCTGCAATCATTAGGATCTGGAAAACCGTAATTTTGTTGGTCCAATTGGAGTGGTGGTCCATATCCTCGCCGGGGCCTTCTTCACCCTTGAATTGTGGATCCAGGCTGCTTGCTTCTTAATCTTAATGGCGGTGTGTGTTGTCAGTAATACTTGGTATGGTCCCATCCACTTTCCTTCCATTTTTCCTGCAGGGGTTGTCCTGAAAAAGTCTTTATATATATATAATCCCCGAGCTTAAAGGGGTGGATTGGTTGATCCAACCCTCTAGCCCTGGTCCCTAAAACAAATTTATGTACTTTATTTAATTGTTTCTGAAGTTCAGTTATATAAGCATATATAAGAATATTCTGATCCTAACTGCGTTAGGTCCTCTCCACTCAATAGAAATTGCTATGGCCTTGCATATAAGATTTTGAAGGGACTCAAATTTCCTTTTATTCCAGGTTTAACTCTAATTCCAAGTAATGCTAAAGGGAGGGATTGAGGCCATGACAAATTAGCTTCTTATCCAATTTTAGCTATTTATTGTTTAATTAAATGGTTCATTTTTTCTACCTGTCCACTTGCCTGTGGTCTATAAGGAGTATGCAGTTGCCAATCTATCTTTAGAATCTTACTTATCTGTTCTACCACTTGTGCACAAAAATGTGAAACTCTATCAGAAGACATTGCTACTAGAATCCCAAAGCATGCTATTATTTCATTTAACAAGACTTGAACCACTTCTCTTGCTTTGTTTGTTCGACAGGGAAAGGCTTCAGGCCTTCCTGAAAACGTGTCAGTCAGAACCAGTAAATAATGATACCCCCCTTTTCTAGGGAGTTCTGAAAAATCAATTTGCCACTGTTGCCCCGAATAATTTCCTTTACCGATTATTCCAAATTTTATTCTATTCTTGGTATTGGGGTTATTGTGTAAGCAAATGCTACATTGTTGAGTTACTTGTTTTATCGTATCGTCCCACTAATGTCTGACTCAGGCTCTTATGCAGTGTGCCAGCTCCCCAGTGCGTTTTATTGTGTTCTGTAAGAACTATGGGCCATGTCAAACTAGAGGGTATTACTATGTGATTATCTTTTAAATATACTCATCCATCTGGTTTCATTTTACCTTTCAAATCTTCAATTAATTTTAAGTCTTCTTTTGTATAATTTGGATATAGTTTGGATTTTACCGTCTGGTATCAAAGACAATGCCTTCACCTCAGTTATTTCAGCTGCCTGCTTAGCCTCTGCCAATCGATTTTCCAATTTCAAAATCGGTGTTCCCCTTTTGGTGTCCCTGACAATGCATGATAGCTACCTTTTCTGGTTGTTTTACAGCCTCTAACAATTTTAAAATTTCTTCAGCATACTTTGTGTTTGCACTGAGCGGTCAGCAATCCATGTTCTTTCCAAATTGCTCCATGAGCATGTACCACGCCGAATGTATATTTAGAATCTGTCCAAATAGTTACCCTTTTTCCCGCTGCCAGTTCCAATGCTCTCGTGAGAGCAACTATCTCCGCCTTTTGAGCTGATGTTCCAGGGGGTAAAGGCTTAGACTCGATTACCTGCTGAGTAGTTGTTATAGCATATCCAGCTTTACGTTGTCTTTGCGTAACAAAACTGCTCCCATCCGTGAACCAAGTTTCTTCCGCATCTTCCATGGGCTCCTCCTTAAGGTCTGCTCGGCTGGAATACACAGTCTCTATAGTTTCTAAACAATCGTGAATCACAGGTTGTGCCGGAGCATCACTAAGAAAAGAGGCTAGATTCACAATATTAATTATCACAATTTCCACGTCGTCCTGTTCTACCAATATTGCTTGATATTTCAAAATCATCAATTCTTGTTTAAGTTGTTTAAAGACTTTTTGTGCTTCTCCAGTCCAGACTAACTTTGACTGGTTAATCTTTATCAATTCACATAGAGGCTTTACCAATAGTCCATCATTATAAATCCAAAGGCGACACCAACCTGTCATTCCTAAAAAGGTTTGTAGCTCCTTTACCATTTGAGGTTCTGGAGGCCGGCGAATGACTTCCTTATGTTCAGTTCCTAGTTCTCGTTGTCCTTCCGAAATGTCAAATCCCAGATAGGTCACACTTTGTTGAGCCAGCTGGACTTTCTGTCAAGAGACTTGATATCCATTTAAACCCAGAAAATTAAGACGACTTATAGTCCATTGAATACAACTCCCTTTAGTCTCGGTAGCTATTAAGAGATCATCTACATACTACATATTGAAACAAAGCACCTTCAGTGTCCGGAGGTATCCATGTTTCGAGTTCCCTTGCTAATTGGTTTCCAAAAATAGTGGGGCTATTCTTGAATCCTTGAGGTAGTAATGTCCACGTAAGCTGCGTCTTTCTGCCTGAATCGGGATTTTCCCATTCAAAGGCAAATAGGTTTTGGCTTTCTGTGGCTAAGCCTAGGCAGAAGAAGGCATCTTTTAAATCCAGTACGGTAAACCAGACTTGACTATTCTTTAATTTAGTCAGCAAAGTATAAGGGTTTGACACTACTGGATGTATATCCTCAGTGATTTTATTTATGGCCCTCAAATCCTGAACTAGCCTATAGCTTTTTCATCTGCCTTTTTAATTGGCAATATGGGTGCATTGTATTCTGATTCGCATTCAAGCAATAATCCATACTGTAAAAATTTATCAATTATCTCTTTAATTCCTTTCCTATCTTCTATCCTCAAAGGATATTACTTAACCTTAAAGGGTTTCTCTCCTGGCTTTAATTTAGTAATTATTAAGGTCACATTTTTAGCTCTTCCAGGGACTTCGGTAGCCCAAACTCCTGGACATACTTGATCTGTGATCTCTAAAGGTATTTCACTTTTAGGGTCACTTTGTATTAGTGCCAAGCTTAACACATTTATTAGTTGTTCTTCTCCTGTTCTTAATTCCATTTTCCCTTTTTCAAAGACAATTTCTGCTCCTACTTGCTCTAATAAATCTCTACCTAAGAGTGCCCATGAGGAGCTAGGCATAGATCAAAATCTGTGTATGCCCCATTGTTTCCCTAACTTGTACTTCAAAGGTTCACAAAAATAAGCCTTTTTGGTTACACCTTGTCCTGGTTTCAGTTAGAGTTAATTTTCTTCCTAGTAGCTGGTAGAATGCTATGTTTTGGCTTAGGATGAGAAGAGTGCTGGTAACACCCCGATGTTTTAATTGTTGCAGAGCAATGCTTATACCAAGCCAAGGACATCTCAGCTTCTTGCTCTGTCCTGCCAACAGGCAGGCTGGGGGTGCAGGAAGAGCTGGGAGGGGACAGACCCAGGACAGGTGACCCAAACTAGCCAAAGGGGTATTCCATAGCATCTGACGTCAGGCTAAACAATACATAGGGGTGGCTAGCAAGGGGGAGGGGGCCGGACTGCTCGGGGTTAGGCTGGGCATCGGTCAGCGGGTGGTGAGCAATTGCATTGTGCATCACTTGTTTGTACACATTATTAGTAGTGGTACTATTATCATCATTGTATTATTATTATTATTATTATTATTATTATTATTATTATTATTATTTTGTCTTATTAAACTGTCTTTATCTCAACTCACAGGCTTCACTTTCCATTTCTCTCCCCCGTCCCAGAGAGGGAGGGGGAGGGGGAGCGAACAGCTGCGTGTGTTTAGCTGCCGGCCGGGTTAAACCACGACACACCTTTTACCCTAACATAATAATTCTGTGAAGGCATTAATGCTTGATTTAGAACTGAATACGCTGCCCCATAGCAATAAGAAATTTCACTTCCATTCCTCCCCTAGCTTCATTATAACCAGTGGAGGATCCGCTAGGGTAGATTCCCCAGGTCCCCGTTATTCCTGTTGAAATCAGGGGTTGATTACCCTAGGAAAAGGCTAGTCAATTTGTCCTCCAAAGCCAGGTCCAAACTGTTTTGTTTTATTTATTTATTTATTTATTTATTTATTTTCATTACATTTCAGAGTTGGTCCAAAAATTCCATAGGGCTTTCTTTTAGACCTTGTTGGAAGCATATTCTCAATTCCCAATTCATCCAGGTTTTAGTATTTACTTAACCGTTCATAATTTTCAGGATGATTCGGGTCTTAGTGGGGGTCGGTCAGGGGAAAGCAATTGTCCACAGTTCCCTGAACGGTCCCATCAGCAATCCGAGCTCGCACATGAACTCAGGTTGTTTGAAGAGTTGACTGCTTTTCTGTTTCTGTGACAACTCTCTCGGACCGATCATGGTCCCTTTGCCCTCAAGGGCTAACACCCATGATTTTAAGATCTCTGCCTCGGGCAGAGGCAGAACTATTAACATTCCTACATCCTCTTTCCCTGCTCATTCAACTTCAAACACCTTTAACACTTTCCACAACCCTTTTAACACTTCCTTTATCTTTCTCCAGCCTCTACTTCTCTAATGCCAACATCAAAGGTTCAGTCAGGGGCCAACTTAAGTCCGTACCTTTTCCCACCAAGATGCTGAAACATCACTATACAACATTTCATCCTGTTCTGCTTCTCAAAAAACAACATTAACTGTAGCAAAATATTAGAGTTTAAAGTTCCATTTAGGGGCCACTTTTCTCCACATTCCAGCTTATAAAGCGGCCACCACTGATTACGATATTTTATCAATGTTTTCCTGTTCACACTTCCACCGGCAGATCCTCCAATATCCTTCCAGTGACTTCAAACACATCCTAACACACTTGTCTTTAAAATTTCACTGCTTGTTTGCCCCCCCAGTTTCCAGTTTACACTTTCAGAATACACATGTTACTTACAAAAGCGTATCACAAAACGTATCACTCACAAAAATACGGGCACGCAATATCTTTCAGTAGCGATGCCACAAAACTACTATTACCAGCAATATTGCCAAAATCACAGTAACAATAGTCAGAGTCAAATTCCACATGCGATAAGTCAGAAAACCGAACTGTGTAACACCGTAACGATATCTTTCTTATAACAATGCCACGAACCTACTATTACCACCAGGAAAATAGCCAAAATCGCAGTAACAATAACCAGAGTTAAATACCATACTCCATGAGTCAGAAAACCGAAATAGACAACACAATTCCAGATGGACCTTAAAGCGAGCTCCTTCCTTAAGGTCCCCAAACATGTACTTATGGTGCTAACCACAAAGTATATACCAAACACTGCCTCGCAGAAGATCACCTTCTGACTTACAGACAGTTCCAGATGACCGGTCTACCAGAAAACCAAACCAGAATAAAGAATATACTCACTTACAATGAGGGGGTCCTTGTCTGCCTCCGCAGTGATCCGGTGAGTCGAGGAGTCCCTCCGGGAAATCCCGGGGGTACCCTAGGGAGTCCTGTTCCCAGCAGGTCCTGCAGTCCGGCAGAGAGGTTGTCCCATGTGGGTCGCCAAATTGATTCAAAGATCGAAGCCGAAATTCTTTTAAGTGGTATATTCTTTATTGCAGCGCTGGATGCACGGGGGATCTCTCCACCTATCGTGCATACCCAAAGCAGAAAGCAGTCTTGAATTTATACAATCAATCTATCAATATTCTACAAGCACCTATACATATGCATTACCTATCCCCGCCTTCCCTCGCTTCTCATGCTAATTAGCCTTTTGGCACCTTGCGCCTGCGCAGAGCCTTCCAAGAATTGTGGGCAGGGGTCTTTGGGACGTGGGCAGGGCTCTTTGGGAGGAAGACCCCGAGTCTTCCTCACAGTGTACTTTTCACCTTTGGTCAGGAATCTGCTGAATTGGCATGTTTCTTAATTGCAAGAGCTGGTTGTTGCTAATTCTCCCGTTTGTTGTATCTTTATAATGAATTCCAATGTCCAGTTTCAAGATTTATAGTCCTTACATTCGTTTCTCTGTCCGCCTGCCGCTTCCTTATCATGAGTTCCAGTGTCTTGTTTCGAGATATACAGTCCTTGTCTGGGGATTGTCCTTGCCTCCCCAATACCTCCTTAATCAGCCTGCACACAATTATCTGAGAATGAAAGCTGCTTTCCAGTAATTCAGAAAGCCAAGTTACGTCTCAGCCTTGAGCATCTCGGGCTTCTGGGCCAGTCTGTAACATTTGGCACCAGTACTAATACTTTTTTTGGCATATGTTTAGCGTTTGGGGCCTGTGTCTGGGATTTGGGCCCTGTCTCGAACCACTGGGGCTTTGTCCTGGGTTTTGGAGCCTGCCTCTAGTGTTCAGGGCCTGTGATTAGGCTTTTGGGGTCTGTGTCTGGGGGCCGGTATCTGGGGTAAGGGGGGAGCTGCTTGTAGACCCTTGGGGCCAGCATTGAGGGGGTTGGGAGCTGACTCTACGCCTTTGGGGCCTGCTTCTGGGGGCGGGGGGGGGTTGAGACCAGCATCTGGGGGAGGGGTGGGAGCTCTTTGTATTCCTTTGGAGCCTGTGTCGGCGGGGCAGGGGGGGGGGGGGAAGGGGAGGGTTGGTTGGGAGCTCCTTGTACACTGTTGGAGCCTGGGTTGAGGGAGGAGGTTTGGAGCTGCTTCTACACCTTTGGGCCTGGCATCGGAGGTAGGGGGTTGGGTGCTGGTTGTAGGGGCCTGTGTTTGGGGGGGGGGCTTGGGACCTGCGTCTGGGGGAGGGGTGGGAGCTGCTTGTACACCTTTGGGGCCTGCATCTGTGGGGGGTCAGGGCCTGTGTCTAGCGGGCTGGGAACTGCTTGTACAATGTAGGAATCTGTTTCTGCAGGGTGGCTGGGAGCTGTTTGTACAACTTTGGGGCCAGCATCTGGGGGTGGCTGGGAGCTGCCTGTACACTGTAGGGGCCTGTGTTTGTGGGGGGCTTGGGGGCCTCCCTCGGGGGGGGGGGGGGGAGGGTTGGGAGCTGCTTGTATAGGGTAGGGGGCCTGCCTGGCAGGGGTTGGGAGCTGCTTGTAGAATTTGGGGCCCTGTGTCTGGGGGGGGGTTGGGGCCTGTGTCTCAGGGGTGTTGGGAACTGGTTGTACACCTTTGGGTCCTGTCTCTGGGGGGGAGCTACTTGTACACTTTTGGGGTCTGTATTTGAGGGGGGTTGGGAGCTGCTTGTGCACTTTTGGACCTATGTTTAGGGGGGTTGGGAGCTGCTCATGCATTCTAGGTGCCTCCCTTTTGAGAAGGGTTGGGGCCTGCATCTGTGGGTGGTTGGGAGCTGCTTGTACACTATAGGGGCCATGGTCTTGGAGGGGGGTCTGGGCTGTTTATACACCTTTGTGGCCTGTGTTTGGGGGCGGGGTGGGCCTGTGCCTGGGGGAGTTGGGAGGTGCTTGTTCACTCTAGGTGCCTCCATTTGGGGGTCTTTGGGGCCTCCCTTTGAGGGGGAGGGAGTTGGGAGTTGGTTGTACACCTCCGCATCCCATGTCTTGGGGGGTGTGGGGGGAGTGGGACCGGTCTCTGAAGGGGCGGGTTGTGAGCTGCTTGTACACCTGTGTCGGGGGGAGGGTAGCGGGGTTGGCGGGGGTCGGGTCCGGGTCTTGGGCCAGTGTCTGGGTGGAGTCCAGTTCTTGGGAGGGGGTGGTGGGGTAGGAGCTGCTTGTGGGCAGTTGGGGTCTGCATCTGGGTGTGGTTGGTGCCTGCTTCTGTTGGCAGTTTGGGGCCTGCTTGTAGACTTGTGCAGCCTGGGTTTGGGGGCTTTTCTGTAACGTTTGGGGTCTGCATTTTTGCTTTGGGATGCATCTTGAGCTTTTGAGGCCTAGCAGTAGCATTTGGGGCCTGCATCTGGGGCTTTTCTGTAGCATTTTGGTTGCGTATTTGTGATTTGGGGCCTGTATCGTGGGTTTTGCCTTTTTTGTAGTTTCCATCTTTGTGTGTGTGTGTTTCGTTGTTGGTTGTCTGGGGTTAGGGGCAGTTTGGGGTTTGGATTAAGGTCAGTGTCATTAGCGTTAGGGGGTTGATAATAAGGGTTAGGGTTGTGGTTAGAGTTGTTAGGTTTAAGGGGAGTAAGGATTTCAGGGTAAGGGGATCAAGGTTGTGGGAATAAAAATGTTGTTTTTGCGCAGTTACATCCTGTAGAGGGAAGGAAGGTGGTATTGAGATATGCTTGCAGTGATAAGACAGCTTAACAGTGTGAAATGAGTTCATCTGATTCGTGTCAATATGGAACAATGCTAGGGCCGCATGATATGATGAAAAGTCTGAGAAAACCAGAGTGGTTAATATATATAGTTCTTGTATCTTGCAAAGGAATGGTCCAGCAATTCGGGTCAATAGGGGATAAGAGAACAAAGGGGTTTCAGAATAACTGCTAACTATTACAACTGTTGCATGGGACACTATGCAAGTGTCTGCCATCCAGCCAAGATGGACAAAGGAGATGGACAAGAGAAAAGCCTGGGAGGAAGACTACGAGCCTTCAGTACGAGCGGCCCCCAGAGGGACCACCGGAGACTGATAACGCCTGCACCAGTGGGAGGGTTTGGATTCTGGGAACTAATTAGAATAACCCTGCCTTTTGTAGAAGTAGTAATGAATATGTGTTAGCCTAGCAGCATAAAAACCAGCCGCCTGATGTAACTTGTGTGCGTCTTGGTGGAGCAGAGACTCCTGGCGCACCCAGCGCTGCTTGCTTACCTCTATTCCTTTAATAAATTGTAAATTTCAATTGCAATCCTATTTGGGACCCAGTCATTTATTACAAGTGGGGGCTCGTCCAGGAGGGCTTTGGTTCCTGATTTCTGGTTTGATCTAGGAGAGGCACCCCCACCATTTGGTGGCTGCTCTTTGAGTCAGGTCGGAACTAATGGCATCTTGAACCTGAATAAAGGTAAACAAAGTTTCTGATTCTTTTTTTCAGCTCCTCGCCAGCTGCAGCACTATATTTTGCCCGTAATTGTGTGTGTGAAGATCCGAACAAAGATGACGGAGTCGTAAGCATTTAAAGCGTATACCGTTCGGTTGGGTGGGGTTCGGTTGCCTGTGTGTGTAAGAGTGTGACTGAGATGGAACTTAGTTCCGAAGCGATTGTGGAGGTCTTCTAACCGCGGTTCCAATCTCCCGCGAGGGACTTGGCCGGTGAAGGACCGAAGGGATTCCTATAGGATTTGTGGGTGTGTGATAGGTCCTCGACCCCCTGCAAGACACTCTTACTAAGGTAACCAAGGGCTGTGGGAATTGCCATAGTAAAATTCCTAGATGGGTCAGACAAAATCGAAGACCAGAGACCAGAAGAAAGGGAGCAAATTACCAGTCATACCACCAGAAAGTCCATTAGGAATAACGATTAGAAATTGGAATGATAGGGACCCCAGAAAAGGAAAAAGTAAATTAAAAATGGTCCAGTATTGTGTGACAGAATGGCCAAAGGAGCCTTTAAGACTACATGTCTTTTGGCCTGTTTTTGGATCCTTCGAAGACTGGATTTGCCAGGCCTTAAATATCCATGTTAATTCAAAGGAACCTTTTAGCCAGGAAGAAAGTGATTATGCAGGATTATGGATCAGGAGGACTTCACGTCCTTTTCCAGCCTCAATATTTACACTAAAAGCAGGTAAGAAATTTGAAGAACAAGAAGAAGATGAAAAAGAAAAAGAAGATAAACGTGAGCCGTTGGATAAGCTACCACCTCCATATCCTAACAATCCACCCCCGGCGGCTCCCCCTCCGGTGGCTGTGGTATCGCCACCAGTACCACCGTTGCCCCAGCTTCCACCACCAACAGCACCAGAATTAGACCGACCTCCGGCCGCATGCAGGAGAAGTAGGACGGACGTATCTGAGAGGGCTTCTCTATATCCCTTAAGGGAGGTAACTGGTGTATAACTGGTGCGCGTCTTGGTGGAGCAGAGACTCCCGGCGTACCCAGCACTGTTTGCTTACCTCTATTCATTCAGTGAATTGTAAACTTTGATTGTAATCCTATTTGGGACTTTTATTTATTATAACAGACAACCTTGTAAAACGCAGACAACCAGAATCCTTACAGCAATTAGGTGGAAATCACGGCGTAAGAAACATTACCACCTCAAAGAGTAAAAACCTCAAAAGAAATGTGACTTGTAACAGGCCAGCAGCTGTGTATTTTCTGTGAAGCACCAGCTAGATTATGAACCTTGAATAGCACAGTTAAAGGGGAAACAGGGGAGGGTCCCGGTCCTCGGCAGAAAAAAAAAGTGTATAAACTGTGTATGGAATTAGTAGGCACCCTCCTGCTTGTGGGACACCCGCCATTGTAATCTCGAATAATAATGCTACTGTACTGAGATCCTCGACTCAGCCTATGCTATTTGCTACAGATTGATTCAGGGTTTTAAGGTTTCAGGGATTGGGCACTAGGGTTGGGTTTCAGGGTAAGGGGTTTCAGGGTTTATGTTTAGGATTTTAAGGTTTTTAGGGTTGGAGTTTTAACGGTTAGGGTTATAAGGATTTGGGGGTTAGGGTTTTAAGGGTTTCAGGGTTAGCGTGTTAGGGTATTAGAGTTTTTTGGGTTGTAGTGTTGATATGTTTTTTAGGGTTAGAGTCTTAAGGTTTTATTTTTGGTCAGTTATTTACGGTTAGGGTTTTAAGATTTTTTTTTTTTTTTTTTCTTTTTTTTCAGGTTAGGTTCTCCAGGGCCAGGGTTTTGAGTATCCTAATTTTGGGGGTTTGGATTTTGAGCATCTTAATTTTGGGGGTTAGGCTTTTGTGTGCCCTAATTTTTTGGGATAGGCTTTCAAGCATTCTAAGTAGTTGGGTTAGGGTTTTGAGCATCTTAATATTTTGGGTCTGGGTAATGAGCATCCTCAGTTTTCAGGATAGGGTTTTGAGCATCTTAATGTTTCCAGGATAGGGTTTGGAGCGTCCTAATGTTTTGGGTTGGGGCTTTGAGCGTCCTAATGTTTTTGGGTTAGGGTTTGGAGCGTCCTAAATTTTCAGGATAGGGTTCTGAGCATCTCAGTGTTTCCAGGATAGGGTTTTGAGCGTCCTAAGTTTTTGGGATAGGTCTTTGAGCTTCCTAATGTTTTCCGGATAGGGTTTGGAGCATCTTAATGTTTTGGGTTTGGGTTTTGAGCGTCCGAATGTTTTTGGGTTAGGGCTTGGAGCATCCTAATGTTTTTGGGTTAGGGCTTTGAGCGTCCTGTTTTCGGGATAGGGTTTGGAGCGTCCTAGTGTTTTCGGGATAGGGTTTTGAGCGTCCAAAGTTTTTGAGTTTGGGTTTTGAGCGTCCAAAGTGTTATAAGTTGCCCCCTTAATTAATTTTCAGAGAGCATTGTATTAATCATAGAAAGGAATTTATTGAGTAAGCAAACATCAAGCAAAACAGCACTGGGCAGCCGGGGAGTCTCAGCTCCGCCAACGGCACGCACCTCACCCCTGCCAGGGTCCCTTTTTATACCTTGCTAATTCTGGGATTACGCAGCACATCCTGGTATATTCTGCGACTGCGCGCACTGTTGCTGTGTTCCCTCAACATAACCCTAAAATTAACTGTAACCATTACCCTAACACTTATCCTTACCTAACCCTAACCCTAACCCTTACTCTAACTTTTAACCCTGACCCGTAACCTTAGACTTCCCCTACCCTTACCCTTACTCTTCCCCTTACCCTAACCCTTACCCTTACACTTACGGTTACCATTAACCTTACCCTTACCCGAACACTTACCCTTACCCTATCCCTTACACTTATCCTTATAACTTCCGCTTACCCTAACACTTAACCTTAACCTAACCCTAACCCTAAACCTTACCTGAACCCTTACCCTGACCCTTACATTAACCCTAACCCTAAAACTTACACTTAACCTTAACCTTACCCTTAACCTTAACCTAATACTTACCCTTACTTTTCCCTCACCCTAACCCTAAAATTAACCCTAACCATTACCCCAGCACTTACCCTTACTCTAACCCTTACCCTTACCATAACCCATACTCTAACACATACTTCTACACGTACCCGTACCCTTACCGTAACCCTTACCCTTACCGTTACCGTTACCCTTACCCTTACCCTTACCCTATCCCTTACCCTTAACCTAACCCTAAACCTTACCCTTATCCTAACACTTACCCTTACCGTAAGGGTAAATTCTTACCCATACCCTTACCGTAAGGGTAAATTCTTACCCATACCATAACCCATACCCTAATACATATTTGTACCCTTAACCTTACCGTTACCCTTAACCTTACCCTTACCCTTACTCTATCTGTTACCCTTACGCTTACCCTTAACATAAACCTTACCCTTGACCTTACCCTTACCATAAGCCATACAACAACACTTACATGTACACTTACGCTTACACTTACCCTAGCAATTATTCATACAATTACCCTTACCCTTAACCTTAACCTAAGCCGAAACCTTAAACCTTAGAGTAAACCTTACCCTTTCTGCTACACTTACCCTTAGCCTAACCCTCGCCCTTACCATTACCCATACCCTTATTCTTACCCTAACCCTTACCTTTACACTTACGGTTACCATTAACCTTACCCTTACCCTAACACTTATCCTTAACCTAAACCTTACCCTAAACCTTACCCCAAACCTTACCCTGGTGTCGCGTTAAGGGGTGTAGCTGATTAACCGTTACGGGCCCGGTCAGATTCAGGACACTGAACCAGTCGGACATTCACCAAAAACACATTAACCGTCTGGGGGTCCAGCCAGACATTCACCAAAAACGCATTAACGGCCTGGGGGTTCGTTCAGACATTCACCAAAAACGCATTAACCATCTGGGGGTCCGTTCGGACATTCACCAAAAATGCATTAACCGCCTGGGGGTCTGGTTAGATTCAGAACACTGAACTATCACGGATAACCACCCTCACCCTCGTTGCACTCAATGAGAGTTATCACAATGCAATCAAGTGTGGTTTATTACAGCAACAGATAATCAGGTTCTTTTGGATTGCCGGCGATAGTGACTGTCTGCAAAGCAAGCTAGTATGCATAAAATACACAGGTGTTATAGGTGTTATGGGTGTTACAGATGTTATAGATGTTATAGGTGTTGCAGGTGTTACAGATGTTACAGGTGTTATAGATGTTACAGGTGCGCAGCCTAGAAATAAACGCGTTAAAAGGATCAAAGACTCTATAGAGATTTATAAGCAAGTATTCAGATCTCACCCAAAGGCGTCCCGATGGGGGGGGAAGAGAGGCTCAGCCCGTCGACTGATCCCAGGAGTCAGGAGGTCCTAAGGATGTTGTCCTCGGGATGGTATCTCCCCTGACGGTGGTATCTTCCCTAACATCCCCTTTCTCTTGGGCCAATTTATATTATTTTCTATCTTTTAGGTGGAGCTTGAGTGGCTCTAGTCAAGCATATCTTAGTTATGATTGGTGTAAAGTTTTCCCGTCTCCATTTAAAGTAATAGGCTCCGAGGAATTCAGAGCGCATGCTCAGTGAGGGGTGGTCGCACCTTGGAGGCGGGTAGCTTTTGGGATGGAGGTGTGTTTTGGTATTATAATGATATTATAATGAGCAAAAAGTACACTAGGGTACAGCATTTGTCAAAACATGACAGGTCTTTGGCTTAGGGTGGCAAAAAGTGCAGCTGTGTGCACAAGAACAATCGAGGCCCCATCTGATTACAGAGCCTAGCCGTGGTGTCTCCACTCCACTCTATGCTCCGTGCTGTTCCTTAGAGCTAGCACACCAAGTTTCCCCAGCGCGATAGCATCTAAGGCTGGGAGCCTAGGGAACGCTCAGATAAAGCAGTTATGCCCTACCCTGAAAGCCTCTTCAATGCTGTACCTTTTCCTAAAAATGTGAATGTTAGTTTTATTTTCCTAGTTACTTCAGGCATTTACACCACACCTGGCCCTTACATTAACTCTAACCCTTACCCTAAACCTTACACTTACTCTTAACCTTAACCTTACCCTTAACATTCACCTAATACTTACGCATACGTTTTCCTGACTTTAACCCTAAAACTAACCCTAACCATTACCCTAACACTTAACCTTACCCTAACCCTAACCCTTACTCTTACCCTTACCCTGACCCATACCCTTACACTTACCCTAATTCTTACCCATACCATAACCCATACCCTAACACATATTTGTACCCTTAACCTTACCGTTACCCTTAACCTTACCCTTACCCTTACTCTATCCGTTACCCTTACGCTTACCCTTAAGATAAACCTTACCCTTTACCTTACCCTTACCATAAGCCATACAACAACACTTACATGTACACTTACGCTTGCACTTACCCTAGCAATTACTCGTACAATTACCCTTAACCTTACTATTAAGCTAACCCTAAACCTTACCCTTATCCTAACACTTACCCTTATCCTAAACCTTACCCGTTCTGCTACACTTACCCTTTGCCTAATTCTAAACCTTACCCGAACCCTCACCCTTACCTAAATCTAACTAAAATCTAACCATTAACCTAACCCCTCACCCTTACAATATACATATTTTTACCCTTTACCTAAACCTTTACCCCAACCTTTACCTTGACCCTTACATTAACCCTAATCCTTACACTAAACCTTACACTTACTCTTAACCTTAACCTTAGCTGTAACCTAATACTTACTCTTACGTTTCCCTCACCCTAACACTAAAATTAACCCTAACCATTACCCTAACACTTACCTTTACCCTAACCCTTACTCTAACCCTTACAATTACCCGTACTTTTACACATACCCTTACACTTACCCTTACTCTTAAACTTACACTAACCCTTACCCTTAACTAAATCTAACCCTTACACTAAACATCATCCTTACCCTTACTATTATCCCTTCTCTTACCCTTATCCTAAACATTTCCCAAACCCTTACCCTTATAAACCTAACCCTTACCATAACTCTTAACCTTATCCTTAAACTTAACCTAATACTTACCCTTACGTTTCCCTCACCCTAAACCTAAAATTAGCCTAACCATTACCCTAACACTTACCCTTACTCTAACCCTTACCCTGAACTTAAGTATAAGTGTTAGGATAACGTTAACCTCAAGGGTGACCCTTAAGCTTATCCTTAATGTTTATGGTTAGGTTAAGGGTAATTGTACGAGTAATTACTAGAATAAGTGTAAGCGTAAGTGTACATGTAAGTGTTGATGTATGGCTTATGGTAAGGGTAAGGTAAAGGGTAAGGTTTATGTTAAGGGAAAGCGTAAGAGTAACGGATAGAATAAGGGTAAGTGTAACGGTTAAGTGTTAGGGTAATGGTTAGGGTTAATTTTAGGATTAGGGTGAGGGAAACGTAAGGGTAAGTATTGGGTTAAGGTAAGGGTAAGTGTAAGGTTTAGATTTAGGCTAATGGTAAATGTAGCAGAAAGGGTAAGGTTTACGATAAGGGTAAGTGTTAGGGTAAGGGTAAGGTTTAGGGTAACATAAAGGGTAAGGATTACGGTAAGGGTAAGGGTACGGGTAGAATTTGTTAGAATATGGCTTATGGTAAGGGTAAGGTTTAGGGTAAGAGTAAGTGTAAGTGTATGTGTAAAGGTCATTGTAAGGGTTAGAGTAAGGGTTAGGGTAAGGGTAAGTGTTAGGGTAATGGTTAGGGTTAATTTTAGGTGTAGGGTGACGGATAAGAAAGGGTAAGTAGTAGGTTAAGGTTAAGCGTAAGGTTAAGGTTAAGAGTAAGTGTAAGTTTTAGGGTACGGTTTAGGGTTAATGTAAGGGTCAGGGTAAGTGTTTGGGTAAGATTTAGGGTTAGGGTAAGAGTAAGTATATGGGTAATGGTAAGGGTAAGTGTTAGGGTTAGGGTAAGTGTAAGGTTTAGATTTAGGCTAAGGGTAAGTGTAGCAGAAAGGGTAAGGGTTACGGTAAGTGTAAGTGTAAGGATAAGGTTAAGCTTTAGGCTTACGTTAAGGGTAAGGGTAATGCTTTGGTAAGGGTAAGAGTAAGGGTAAAGGTAAGGGTTACGGTAAGGGTACTGGTAGAACTATGTGTTAGAGTACGGCTTATGGTAAGGGTACAAGTAGCTCCCCCCCCCAGAGACAGGACCCAAAGGTGTACAACCAGTTCCCAACACCCCTGAGACACAGGCCCCAACCGCCCCCCCAGACACAGGGCCCCAAATTCTACAAGCAGCTCCCAACCCCTGCCAGGCAGGCCCCCTACCCTATACAAGCAGCTCCCAACCCTCCCCCCCCCCCCCCGAGGGAGGCCCCCAAGCCCCCCACAAACACAGGCCCCTACAGTGTACAGGCAGCTCCCAGCCACCCCCAGATGCTGGCCCCAAAGTTGTACAAACAGCTCCCAGCCACCCTGCAGAAACAGATTCCTACATTGTACAAGCAGTTCCCAGCCCGCTAGACACAGGCCCTGACCCCCCACAGATGCAGGCCCCAAAGGTGTACAAGCAGCTCCCACCCCTCCCCCAGACGCAGGTCCCAAGCCCCCCCCCCAAACACAGGCCCCTACAACCAGCACCCAACCCCCTACCTCCGATGCCAGGCCCAAAGGTGTAGAAGCAGCTCCAAACCTCCTCCCTCAACCCAGGCTCCAACAGTGTACAAGCAGCTCCCAACCAACCCTCCCCTTCCCCCCCCCCCCCTGCCCCGCCGACACAGGCTCCAAAGGAATATAAAAAGCTCCCACCCCTCCCCCAGATGCTGGTCTCAGCCCTCCACCCCCCAGAAGCAGGCCCCAAAGGCGTAGAGTCAGCTCCCAACCCCCTCAATGCTGGCCCCAAGGGTCTACAAGCAGCTCCCCCCTTGCCCCCAGATACTGGCCCCCAGACACAGACCCCAAAAGCCTAATCACAGGCCCTGAACTCTAGAGGCAGGCTCCAAAACCCAGGACAAAGCCCCAGTGGTTCGAGACAGGGCCCAAATCCCAGACACAGGCCCCAAACGCTAAACATATGCCAAAAAAAGTATTAGTGCTGGTGCCAAATGTTACAGACTGGCCCAGAAGCCCGAGATGCTCAAGGCTGAGACGTAACTTGGCTTTCTGAATTACTGGAAAGCAGCTTTCATTCTCAGATAATTGTGTGCAGGCTGATTAAGGAGGTATTGGGGAGGCAAGGACAATCCCCAGACAAGGACTGTATATCTCGAAACAAGACACTGGAACTCATGATAAGGAAGCGGCATGCGGACAGAGAAACGAATGTAAGGACTATAACTCTCGAAACTGGACATTGGAATTCATTATAAAGATACAACAAACGGGAGAATTAGCAACAACCAGCTCTTGCAATTAAGAAACATGCCAATTCAGCAGATTCCTGACCAAAGGTGAAAAGTACACTGTGAGGAAGACTCGGGGTCTTCCTCCCAAAGAGCCCTGCCCACGTCCCAAAGACCCCTGCCCACAATTCTTGGAAGGCTCTGCGCAAGCGCAAGGTGCCAAAAGGCTAATTAGCATGAGAAGCGAGGGAAGGCGGGGATAGGTAATGCATATGTATAGGTGCTTGTAGAATATTGATAGATTGATTGTATAAATTCAAGACTGCTTTCTGCTTTGGGTATGCACGATAGGTGGAGAGATCCCCCGTGCATCCAGCGCTGCAATAAAGAATATACCACTTAAAGGAATTTCGGCTTCGATCTTTGAATCAATTTGGCGACCCAGATGGGACAACCTCTCTGCCAGACCGCAGGACCCGCTGGGAACAGGACTCCCTAGGGTACCCCCGGGATTTCCCGGAGGGACTCCTCGACTCACTGGATCACTGCGGAGGCAGACAAGGACCCCATCATTGTAAGTGAGTATATTCTTTATTCTGGTTTGGTTTTCTGGTAGACCGGTCATCTGGAACTGTCTGTAAGTCAGAAGGTGATCTTCTGCGAGGCAGTGTTTGGTATATACTTTGTGGTTAGCACCATAAGTACATGTCTGGGGACCTTAAGGAAGGAGCTCGCTTTAAGGTCCATCTGGAATTGTGTTGTCTATTTCGGTTTTCTGACTCATGGAGTATGGTATTTAACTCTGGTTATTGTTACTGCGATTTTGGCTATTTTCCTGGTGGTAATAGTAGGTTCGTGGCATTGTTATAAGAAAGATATCGTTACGGTGTTACACAGTTCGGTTTTCTGACTTATCGCATGTGGAATTTGACTCTGACTATTGTTACTGTGATTTTGGCAATATTGCTGGTAATAGTAGTTTTGTGACATCGCTACTGAAAGATATTGCGTGCCCGTATTTTTGTGAGTGATACGTTTTGTGATACGCTTTTGTAAGTAACATGTGTATTCTGAAAGTGTAAACTGGAAACTGGGGGGGCAAACAAGCAGTGAAATTTTAAAGAAAAGTGTGTTAGGATGTGTTTGAAGTCACTGGAAGGATATTGGAGGATCTGCCGGTGGAAGTGTGAACAGGAAAACATTGATAAAATATCGTAATCAGTGGTGGCCGCTTTATAAGCTGGAATGTGGAGAAAAGTGGCCCCTAAATGGAACTTTAAACTATAATATTTTGCTACAGTTAATGTTGTTTTTTGAGAAGCAGAACAGGATGAAATGTTGTATACTGATGTTTCAGCATCTTGGTGGGAAAAGGTACGGAATTAAGTTGGCCCCTGACTGAACCTTTGATGTTGGCATTAGAGAAGTAGAGGCTGGAGAAAGATAAAGGAAGTGTTAAAAGGGTTGTGGAAAGTGTTAAAGGTGTTTGAAGTTGACTGAGCAGGGAAAGAGGATGTAGGAATGTTAATAGTTCTGCCTCTGCCCGAGGCAGAGATCTTAAAATCATGGGTGTTAGCCCTTTAGGGCAAGGGACCATGATCGGTCCGGTCCGAGAGAGTTGTCACAGAAACAGAAAAGCAGTCAACTCTTCAAACAACCTGAGTTCATGTGCGAGCTCAGATTGCTGATGGGACCGTTCAGGGAACTGTGGACAATTGCATTCCCCTGACCGACCCCCACTAAGACCGGAATCATCCTGAAAATTATGAACGGTTAAGTAAACACTAAAACCTGGATGAATTGGGAATTGAGAATATGCTTCCAACAAGGTCTAAAAGAAAGCCCTATGGAATTTTTGGACCAACTCTGAAATGTAATGAAAATAAATAAATAAATAAATAAATAAATAAATAAAACAAAACGGTTTGGACCTGGCTTTGGAGGACAAATTGACTAGCCTTTTCCTAGGGTAATCAACCCCTGATTTCAACAGGAATAACGGGGACCTGGGGAATCTACCCTAGCGGATCCTCCACTGGTTATAATGAAGCTAGGGGAGGAATGGAAGTGAAATTTCTTATTGCTCTGGGGCAACGTATTCAGTTCTAAATCAAGCATTAATGCCTTCACAGAATTATTATGTTAGGGTAAAAGGTGTGTCGTGGTTTAACCCGGCCGGCAGCTAAACACCACGCAGCTGTTCGCTCACCCTCCCCCTCCCTCTCTGGGACGGGGGAGAGAAATGGAAAGTGAAGCCCGTGAGTTGAGATAAAGACAGTTTAATAAGACAAAATAATAATAATAATAATAATAAATAATAATAATAATAATAATAATAATAATAATAATAATAATACAATGATGATAATAGTACCACTACTAATAATGTGTACAAACAAGTGATGCACAATGCAATTGCTCACCACCCGCTGACCGATGCCCGGCCTAACCCCGAGCAGTCCGGCCCCCTCCCCCTGGCTAGCCACCCCTATGTATTGTTTAGCCTGACGTCAGATGCTATGGAATACCCCTTTGGCTAGTTTGGGTCACCTGTCCTGGGTCTGTCCCCTCCCAGCTCTTACTGCACCCCCAGCCTGCCTGTTGGCAGGACAGAGCAAGAAGCTGAGATGTCCTTGGCTTGGTATAAGCATTGCTCTGCAACAATTAAAACATCAGGGTGTTACCAGCACTCTTCTCATCCTAAGCCAAAACATAGCATTCTACCAGCTACTAGGAAGAAAATTACCTCTGTTCTAACTGAAACCAGGACAAGGTGTAACCAAAAAGGCTTATTTTTGTGAACCTTTGAAGTACAAGTTAGGGAAACAATGGGGCATACACAGATTTTGATCTATGCCTAGCTCCTCATGGGCACTCTTAGGTAGAGATTTATTAGAGCAAGTAGGAGCAGAAATTGTCTTTGAAAAAGGGAAAATGGAATTAAGAAGAGGAGAAGAACAACTAAGAAATGTGTTAAGCTTGGCACTAATACAAAGTGACCCTAAAAGTGAAATACCTTTAGAGATCACAGATCAAGTATGTCCAGGAGTTTGGGCTACCGAAGTCCCTGGAAGAGCTAAAAATGTGACCTTAATAATTATTAAATTAAAGCCAGGAGAGAAACCCGTTAAGGTTAAGTAATATCCTTTGAGGGTAGAAGATAGGAAAGGAATTAAAGAGATAATTGATAAATTTTTTCAGTATGGATTATTGCTTGAATGCGAATCAGAATACAATGCACCCATATTGCCAATTAAAAAGGCAGATGAAAAAGCTATAGGCTAGTTCAGGATTTGAGGGCCATAAATAAAATCACTGAGGATATACATCCAGTAGTGTCAAACCCTTATACTTTGCTGACTAAATTAAAGAATAGTCAAGTCTGGTTTACCGTACTGGATTTAAAAGATGCCTTCTTCTGCCTAGGCTTAGCCACAGAAAGCCAAAACCTATTCGCCTTTGAATGGGAAAATCCCGATTCAGGCAGAAAGATGCAGCTTACGTGGACATTACTACCTCAAGGATTCAAGAATAGCCCCACTATTTTTGGAAACCAATTAGCAAGGGAACTCGAAACATGGATACCTCCGGACACTGAAGGTGCTTTGTTACAATATGTAGATGATCTCTTAATAGCTACCGAGACTAAAGGCAGTTGTATTCAATGGACTATAAGTCGTCTTAATTTTCTGGGTTTAAATGGATCTCAAGTCTCTTGACAGAAAGTCCAGCTGGCTCAACAAAGTGTGACCTATCTGGGATTTGACATTTCGGAAGGACAACGAGAACTAGGAACTGAACATAAGGAAGTCATTTGCCGGACTCCAGAACCTCAAATGGTAAAGGAGCTACAAACCTTTTTAGGAATGACAGGTTGGTGTCGCCTTTGGATTTATAATGATGGACTATTGGTAAAGCCTCTATGTGAATTGATAAAGATTAACCAGTCAAAGTTAGTCTGCACTGGAGAAGCACAAAAAGTCTTTAAACAACTTAAACAAGAATTGATGATTTTGAAATATCAAGCAATATTGGTAGAACAGGACGACGTGGAAATTGTGATAATTAATATTGTGAATCTAGCCTCTTTTCTTAGTGATGCTCCGGCACAACCTGTGATTCACGATTGTTTAGAAACTATAGAGACTGTGTATTCCAGCCGACCAGACCTTAAGGAGGAGCCCATGGAAGATGCAGAAGAAACTTGGTTCACGGATGGGAGCAGTTTTGTTACGCAAAGACAACGTAAAGCTGGATATGCTATAACAACTACTCAGCAGGTAATCGAGTCTAAGCCTTTACCCCCTGGAACATCAGCTCAAAAGGCGGAGATAGTTGCTCTCACGAGAGCATTGGAACTGGCAGCGGGAAAAAGGGTAACTATTTGGACAGATTCTAAATATACATTCGGCGTGGTACGTGCTCATGGAGCAATTTGGAAAGAACATGGATTGCTGACCGCTCAGTGCAAACACAAAGTATGCTGAAGAAATTTTAAAATTGTTAGAGGCTGTAAAACAACCAGAAAAGGTAGCTATCATGCATTGTCAGGGACACCAAAAGGGGAACACCGATTTTGAAATTGGAAAATCGATTGGCAGAGGCTAAGCAGGCAGCTGAAATAACTGAGGTGAAGGCATTGTCTTTGATACCAGACGGTAAAATCCAAACTATATCCAAATTATACAAAAGAAGACTTAAAATTAATTGAAGATTTGAAAGGTAAAATGAAACCAGATGGATGAGTATATTTAAAAGATAACCACATAGTAATACCCTCTTGTTTGACACGGCCCATAGTTCTTACAGAACACAATAAAACGCACTGGGGAGCTGGCACACTGCATAAGAGCCTGAGTCAGACATTAGTGGGACGATACGATAAAACAAGTAACTCAACAATGTAGCATTTGCTTACACAATAACCCCAATACCAAGAATAGAATAAAATTTGGAATAATCGGTAAAGGAAATTATTCGGGGCAACAGTGGCAAATTGATTTTTCAGAACTCCCTAGAAAAGGGGGGTATCATTATTTACTGGTTCTGACTGACACGTTTTCAGGAAGGCCTGAAGCCTTTCCCTGTCGAACAAACAAAGCAAGAGAAGTGGTTCAAGTCTTGTTAAATGAAATAATAGCATGCTTTGGGATTCTAGTAGCAATGTCTTCTGATAGAGTTTCACATTTTTGTGCACAAGTGGTAGAACAGATAAGTAAGATTCTAAAGATAGATTGGCAACTGCATACTCCTTATAGACCACAGGCAAGTGGACAGGTAGAAAAAATGAACCATTTAATTAAACAATAAATAGCTAAAATTGGATAAGAAGCTAATTTGTCATGGCCTCAATCCCTCCCTTTAGCATTACTTGGAATTAGAGTTAAACCTAGAATAAAAGGAAATTTGAGTCCCTTCAAAATCTTATATGCAAGGCCATAGCAATTTCTATTTAGTGGAGAGGACCTAACGCAGTTAGGATCAGAATATTTATATGCTTATATAACTGAACTTCAGAAACAGTTAAATAAAGTACATAAATTTGTTTTAGGGACCAGGGCTAGAGGGTTGGATCAACCAATCCACCCCTTTAAGCTCGGGGATTATATATATATAAAGACTTTTTCAGGACAACCCCTGCAGGAAAAATGGAAGGAAAGTGGATGGGACCATACCAAGTATTACTGACAACAACACACCGCCATTAAGATTAAGAAGCAAGCAGCTTGGATCCACAATTCAAGGGTGAAGAAGGCCCCGGCGAGGATATGGACCACCACTCCAATTGGACCAACAAAATTACGGTTTTCCAGATCCTAATGATTGCAGGGGTGCGGTTCTCGGATTTGGGGTGGGCAACTTGGGATGAGAACTTACACCTGACCTTAATACAAACAATTTCTCAAGTAACTAATAAGACGAACTGTTGGGTATGCACCCATCTGCCACAGCATGGGAATAAGGGTGTATCGTTAATTGGGATTCCCTTGCCTGCAAACTTATCTTGGACTAATTTGTGGGAAAACACGTCTTGGGGTCGAAAATATTAAGCAGTTTTGGAACTAGAAGTGAGTAGCTTCATGCCGTTAGAATCCTATTATGTATGTGTACAAAGGTGTAACCCGCCTAAGGGTATAGGAAAAAAGCATTATATAAATACGGATACTACTTATGTGGGAAATCAGACATCTTGTAATTGAACAATTGATATTAGTATGACTAGCGGCTGGGCAAATTCAACCAGCTGGACGGTTCCAGAAGGAAAAGGGTGGTATTGGCTATGCAAAGATACAGCCCGTAAGGTCTTGCCTGAGAATTGGAAGGGAACTTGCACTCTTGGAGCGGTAGTCCCCAATATGACAGTACATGATGTAGTGCCTCGAGGTTACTTGAGAAATCATATGCGGAGAATCAGATGAAAAATTAACAATCCATTGGTAGAGAGACACACCCCTTTTCATAGTTTTGTGCGATGGTTTATCCCATGGTTAGGAGTGAGTGAATTGGAAAAGGCAATAGTTAATATTTCGGCAATTATAGAGAAGTTCGAAAACAAAATTCTGGATGCTATAAAGGCTCAACAAGAAGAGAGATCTAGTTTATCACAGGTCGTATTACAAAATCGGATGGCCCTAGACTTGTTACTGGCCACTCAAGGGGGAGTCTGTACAGTAATAAACACAAGTTGTTGTATGTATGTAGATCAGAGTGGAAGGATCTCTACCGACCTGGAAGAAATATGGAAGCAGACAAGGATCCTCCATGAGATCAGTAAAGATGATCTTTCATGGAGTTTTAGTGAACTATGGAATAAGTTAACCTCCTGGTTGCCCAATTTCCAATGGTTGAAACAAGTATTCATTGCTCTAATCGTATTAGTAGTGTTAGGAATATTTGTGTGCATGTTGTTTAGATGCCTGCTTTGTTGTGTTACTGTAAATAATGAAAGTATCTGATGCAAAAGAATTTGCCTGGGAAAAGAAAAGGGGGGATTGATTAAGGAGGTATTGGGGAGGCAAGGACAATCCCCAGACAAGGACTGTATATCTCGAAACAAGACACTGGAACTCATGATAAGGAAGTGGCAGGCGGACAGAGAAACGAATGTAAGGACTATAAATCTCAAAACTGGACATTGGAATTCATTATAAAGATACAACAAACGGGAGAATTAGCAACAACCAGCTCTTGCAATTAAGAAACATGCCAATTCAGCAGATTCCTGACCAAAGGTGAAAAGTACACTGTGAGGAAGACTCGGGGTCTTCCTCCCAAAGACCCCTGCCCACGTCCCAAAGACCCCTGCCCACAATTCTTGGAAGGCTCTGCGCAGGCGCAAGGTGCCAAAAGGCTAATTAGCATGAGAAGCGAGGGAAGGCGGGGATAGGTAATGCATATGTCTAGGTGCGTGTAGAATATTGATAGATTGATTGTATAAATTCAAGACTGCTTTCTGCTTTGGGTATGCACGATAGGTGGAGAGATCCCCCGTGCATCCAGCGCTGCAATAAAGAATATGCCACTTAAAGGAATTTCAGCTTCGATCTTTGAATCAATTTGGCGACCCAGATGGGACAACCTCTCTGCCGGACTGCAGGACCTGCTGGGAACAGGACTCCCTAGGGTACCCCCGGGATTTCCCGGAGGGACTCCTCGACTCACCGGATCACTGCGGAGGCAGACAAGGACCCCATCATTGTAAGTGAGTATATTCTTTATTCTGGTTTGGTTTTCTGGTAGACCGGTCATCTGGAACTGTCTGTAAGTCAGAAGGTGATCTTCTGCGAGGCAGTGTTTGGTATATACTTTGTGGTTAGCACCATAAGTATATGTTTGGGGACCTTAAGGAAGGAGCTCGCTTTAAGGTCCATCTGGAATTGTGTTGTCTATTTCGGTTTTCTGACTCATGGAGTATGGTATTTAACTCTGGTTATTGTTACTGCGATTTTGGCTATTTTCCTGGTGGTAATAGTAGGTTCGTGGCATTGTTATAAGAAAGATATCGTTACGGTGTTACACAGTTCGGTTTTCTGACTTATCGCATGTGGAATTTGACTATTGTTACTGTGATTTTGGCAATATTGCTGGTAATAGTAGTTTTGTGGCATCGCTACTGAAAGATATTGCGTGCCCGTATTTTTGTGAGTGATACGTGTTGTGATACGCTTTTGTAAGTAACATGTGTATTCTGAAAGTGTAAACTGGAAACTGGGGGGGCAAACAAGCAGTGAAATTTTAAAGACAAGTGTGTTAGGATGTGTTTGAAGTCACTGGAAGGATATTGGAGGATCTGCCGGTGGAAGTGTGAACAGGAAAACATTGATAAAATATTGTAATCAGTGGTGGCCGCTTTATAAGCTGGAAAGTGGAGAAAAGTGGCCCCTAAATGGAACTTTAAACTCTAATATTTTGCTACAGTTAATGTTGTTTTTTGAGAAGCAGAACAGGATGAAATGTTGTATACTGATGTTTCAGCATCTTGGTGGGAAAAGGTACGGAATTAAGTTGGCCCCTGACTGAACCTTTGATGTTGGCATTAGAGAAGTAGAGGCTGGAGAAAGATAAAGGAAGTGTTAAAAGGGTTGTGGAAAGTGTTAAAGGTGTTTGAAGTTGAATGAGCAGGGAAAGAGGATGTAGGAATGTTAATAGTTCTGCCTCTGCCCGAGGCAGAGATCTTAAAATCATGGGTGTTAGCCCTTGAGGGCAAAGGGACCATGATCGGTCCGGTCCGAGAGAGTTGTCACAGAAACAGAGAAGAGGTCAACTCTTAAAACAACCTGAGTTCATGTGCGAGCTCAGATTGCTGATGGGACCGTTCAGGGAACTGTGGACAATTGCATTCCCCTGACCGACCCCCACTAAGACCCGAATCATCCTGAAAATTATGAACGGTTAAGTAAATACTAAAACCTGGATGAACTGGGAATTGAGAATATGCTTCCAACAAGGTCTAAAAGAAAGCCCTATGGAATTTTTGGACCAACTCTGAAATGTAATGAAAATAAATAAATAAATAAATAAATAAAACAAAACGGTTTGGACCTGGCTTTGGAGGACAAATTGACTAGCCTTTTCCTAGGGTAATCAACCCCTGATTTCAACAGGAATAACGGGGACCTGGGGAATCTACCCTAGTGGATCCTCCACTGGTTATAATGAAGCTAGGGGAGGAATGGAAGTGAAATTTCTTATTGCTCTGGGGCAACGTATTCAGTTCTAAATCAAACATTAATGCCTTCACAGAATTATTATGTTAGGGTAAAAGGTGTGTCATGGTTTAACCCGGCCGGCAGCTAAACACCACGCAGCTGTTCGCTCACCCTCCCCCTCCCTCTCTGGGATGGGGGAGAGAAATGGAAAGTGAAGCCTGTGAGTTGAGATAAAGACAGTTTAATAAGACTAAATAATAATAATAATAATAATATTAATAATAATAATAATAATAATAATAATAATAATAATAATAATAATAATAATAATAATAATACAATGATGATAATAGTACCACTACTAATAATGTGTACAAACAAGTGATGCACAATGCAATTGCTCACCACCCGCTGACCGATGCCCAGCCTAACCCCGAGCAGTCCGGCCCCCTCCCCCTGGCTAGCCACCCCTATGTATTGTTTAGCCTGACGTCAGATGCTATGGAATACCCCTTTGGCTAGTTTAGGTCACCTGTCCTGGGTCTGTCCCCTCCCAGCTCTTACTGCACCCCCAGCCTGCCTGTTGGCAGGACAGAGCAAGAAGCTGAGATGTCCTTGGCTTGGTATAAGCATTGCTCTGCAACAATTAAAACATCGGGGTGTTATCAGCACTCTTCTCATCCTAAGCCAAAACATAGCATTCTACCAGCTACTAGGAAGAAAATTAACTCTGTTCTAACTGAAACCAGGACAAGGTGTAACCGAAAAGGCTTATTTTTGTGAACCTTTGAAGTACAAGTTAGGGAAACAATGGGGCATACACAGATTTTGATCTATGCCTAGCTCCTCATGGGCACTCTTAGGTAGAGATTTATTAGAGCAAGTAGGAGCAGAAATTGTCTTTGAAACAGGGAAAATGGAATTAAGAAGAGGAGAAGAACAACTAATAAATGTGTTAAGCTTGGCACTAATACAAAGTGACCCTGAAAGTGAAATACCTTTAGAGATCACAGATCAAGTATGTCCAGGAGTTTGGGCTACCGAAGTCCCTGGAAGAGCTAAAAATGTGACCTTAATAATTACTAAATTAAAGCCAGGAGAGAAACCCGTTAAGGTTAAGTAATATCCTTTGAGGATAGAAGATAGGAAAGGAATTAAAGAGATAATTGATAAATTTTTACAGTATGGATTATTGCTTGAATGCGAATCAGAATACAATGCACCCATATTGCCAATTAAAAAGGCAGATGAAAAAGCTATAGGCTAGTTCAGGATTTGAGGGCCATAAATAAAATCACTGAGGATATACATCCAGTAGTGGCAAACCCTTATACTTTGCTGACTAAATTAAAGAATAGTCAAGTCTGGTTTACCGTACTGGATTTAAAAGATGCCTTCTTCTGCCTAGGCTTAGCCACAGAAAGCCAAAACCTATTCGCCTTTGAATGGGAAAATCCCGATTCAGGCAGAAAGACGCAGCTTACGTGGACATGACTACCTCAAGGATTCAAGAATAGCCCCACTATTTTTGGAAACCAATTAGCAAGGGAACTCGAAACATGGATACCTCCGGACACTGAAGGTGCTTTGTTACAATATGTAGATGATCTCTTAATAGCTACAGAGACTAAAGGGAGTTGTATTCAATGGACTATAAGTCGTCTTAATTTTCTGTGTTTAAATGGATCTCAAGTCTCTTGACAGAAAGTCCAGCTGGCTCAACAAAGTGTGACCTATCTGGGATTTGAAATTTCGGAAGGACAACGAGAACTAGGAACTGAACATAAGGAAGTCATTTGCTGGACTCCAGAACCTCAAATGGTAAAGGAGCTACAAACCTTTTTAGGAATGACAGGTTGGTGTCGCCTTTGGATTTATAATGATGGACTATTGGTAAAGCCTCTATGTGAATTGATAAAGATTAACCAGTCAAAGTTAGTCTGGACTGGAGAAGCACAAAAAGTCTTTAAACAACTTAAACAAGAATTGATGATTTTGAAATATCAAGCAATATTGGTAGAACAGGACGACGTGGAAATTGTGATAATTAATATTGTGAATCTAGCCTCTTTTCTTAGTGATGCTCCGGCACAACCTGTGATTCACGATTGTTTAGAAACTATAGAGACTGTGTATTCCAGCCGAGCAGACCTTAAGGAGGAGCCCATGGAAGATGCGGAAGAAACTTGGTTCACGGATGGGAGCAGTTTTGTTACGCAAAGACAACGTAAAGCTGGATATGCTATAACAACTACTCAGCAGGTAATCGAGTCTAAGCCTTTACCCCCTGGAACATCAGCTCAAAAGGCGGAGATAGTTGCTCTCACGAGAGCATTGGAACTGGCAGCGGGAAAAAGGGTAACTATTTGGACAGATTCTAAATATACATTCGGCGTGGTACATGCTCATGGAGCAATTTGGAAAGAACATGGATTGCTGACCGCTCAGTGAAAACACAAAGTATGCTGAAGAAATTTTAAAATTGTTAGAGGCTGTAAAACAACCAGAAAAGGTAGCTATCATGCATTGTCAGGGACACCAAAAGGGGAACACCGATTTTGAAATTGGAAAATCGATTGGCAGAGGCTAAGCAGGCAGCTGAAATAACTGAGGTGAAGGCATTGTCTTTGATACCAGACGGTAAAATCCAAACTATATCCAAATTATACAAAAGAAGACTTAAAATTAATTGAAGATTTGAAAGGTAAAATGAAACCAGATGGATGAGTATATTTAAAAGATAACCACATAGTAATACCCTCTAGTTTGACATGGCCCATAGTTCTTACAGAACACAATAAAACGCACTGGGGAGCTGGCACACTGCATAAGAGCCTGAGTCAGACATTAGTGGGACGATACGATAAAACAAGTAACTCAACAATGTAGCATTTGCTTACACAATAACCCCAATACCAAGAATAGAATAAAATTTGGAATAATCGGTAAAGGAAATTATTCGGGGCAACAGTGGCAAATTGATTTTTCAGAACTCCCTAGAAAAGGGGGGTATCGTTATTTACTGGTTCTGACTGACACGTTTTCAGGAAGGCCTGAAGCCTTTCCCTGTCGAACAAACAAAGCAAGAGAAGTGGTTCAAGTCTTGTTAAATGAAATAATAGCATGCTTTGGGATTCTAGTAGCAATGTCTTCTGATAGAGTTTCACATTTTTGTGCACAAGTGGTAGAACAGATAAGTAAGATTCTAAAGATAGATTGGCAACTGCATACTCCTTATAGACCACAGGCAAGTGGACAGGTAGAAAAAATGAACCATTTAATTAAACAATAAATAGCTAAAATTGGATAAGAAGCTAATTTGTCATGGCCTCAATCCCTCCCTTTAGCATTACTTGGAATTAGAGTTAAACGTAGAATAAAAGGAAATTTGAGTCCCTTCAAAATCTTATATGCAAGGCCATAGCAATTTCTATTTAGTGGAGAGGACCTAACGCAGTTAGGATCAGAATATTTATATGCTTATATAACTGAACTTCAGAAACAGTTAAATAAAGTACATAAATTTGTTTTAGGGACCAGGGCTAGAGGGTTGGATCAACCAATCCACCCCTTTAAGCTCGGGGATTATATATATATAAAGACTTTTTCAGGACAACCCGTGCAGGAAAAATGGAAGGAAAGTGGATGGGACCATACCAAGTATTACTGACAACACACACCGCCATTAAGATTAAGAAGCAAGCAGCTTGGATCCACAATTCACGGGTGAAGAAGGCCCCGGCGAGGATATGGACCACCACTCCAATTGGACCAACAAAATTACGGTTTTCCAGATCCTAATGATTGCAGGGGTGCGGTTCTCGGATTTGGGGTGGGCAACTTGGGATGAGAACTTACACCTGACCTTAATACAAACAATTTCTCAAGTAACTAATAAGACGAACTGTTGGGTATGCACCCATCTGCCACAGCATGGGAATAAGGGTGTATCGTTAATTGGGATTCCCTTGCCTGCAAACTTATCTTGGACTAATTTGTGGGAAAACACGTCTTGGGGTCGAAAATATTAAGCAGTTTTGGAACTAGAAGTGAGTAGCTTCATGCCGTTAGAATCCTATTATGTATGTGTACAAAGGTGTAACCCGCCTAAGGGTATAGGAAAAAAGCATTATATAAATACGGATACTACTTATGTGGGAAATCAGACATCTTGTAATTGAACAATTGATATTAGTACGACTAGCGGCTGGGCAAATTCAACCAGCTGGACGGTTCCAGAAGGAAAAGGGTGGTATTGGCTATGCAAAGATACAGCCCGTAAGGTCTTGCCTGAGAATTGGAAGGGAACTTGCACTCTTGGAGCGGTAGTCCCCAATATGACAGTACATGATGTAGTGCCTCGAGGTTACTTGAGAAATCATATGCGGAGAATCAGATGAAAAATTAACAATCCATTGGTAGAGAGACACACCCCTTTTCATAGTTTTGTGCGATGGTTTATCCCATGGTTAGGAGTGAGTGAATTGGAAAAGGCAATAGTTAATATTTCTGCAATTATAGAGAAGTTCGAAAACAAAATTCTGGATGCTATAAAGGCTCAACAAGAAGAGAGATCTAGTTTATCACAGGTCGTATTACAAAATCGGATGGCCCTAGACTTGTTACTGGCCACTCAAGGGGGAGTCTGTACAGTAATAAACACAAGTTGTTGTATGTATGTAGATCAGAGTGGAAGGATCTCTACCGACCTGGAAGAAATATGGAAGCAGACAAGGATCCTCCATGAGATCAGTAAAGATGATCTTTCATGGAGTTTTAGTGAACTATGGAATAAGTTAACCTCCTGGTTGCCCAATTTCCAATGGTTGAAACAAGTATTCATTGCTCTAATCGTATTAGTAGTGTTAGGAATATTTGTGTGCATGTTGTTTAGATGCCTGCTTTGTTGTGTTACTGTAAATAATGAAAGTATCTGATGCAAAAGAATTTGCCTGGGAAAAGAAAAGGGGGGATTGATTAAGGAGGTATTGGGGAGGCAAGGACAATCCCCAGACCAGGACTGTATATCTCGAAACAAGACACTGGAACTCATGATAAGGAAGTGGCAGGCGGACAGAGAAACGAATGTAAGGACTATAAATCTCGAAACTGGACATTGGAATTCATTATAAAGATACAACAAACGGGAGAATTAGCAACAACCAGCTCTTGCAATTAAGAAACATGCCAATTCAGCAGATTCCTGACGAAAGGTGAAAAGTACACTGTGAGGAAGACTCGGGGTCTTCCTCCCAAAGAGCCCTGCCCACGTCCCAAAGACCCCTGCCCACAATTCTTGGAAGGCTCTGCGCAGGCGCAAGGTGCCAAAAGGCTAATTAGCATGAGAAGCGAGGGAAGGCGGGGATAGGTAATGCATATGTATAGGTGCTTGTAGAATATTGATAGATTGATTGTATAAATTCAAGACTGCTTTCTGCTTTGGGTATGCACGATAGGTGGAGAGATCCCCCGTGCATCCAGCGCTGCAATAAAGAATATACCACTTAAAGGAATTTCAGCTTCGATCTTTGAATCAATTTGGCGACCCAGATGGGACAACCTCTCTGCCGGACTGCAGGACCTGCTGGGAACAGGACTCCCTAGGGTACCCCCGGGATTTCCCGGAGGGACTCCTCGACTCACCGGATCACTGCGGAGGCAGACAAGGACCCCATCATTGTAAGTGAGTATATTCTTTATTCTGGTTTGGTTTTCTGGTAGACCGGTCATCTGGAACTGTCTGTAAGTCAGAAGGTGATCTTCTGCGAGGCAGTGTTTGGTATATACTTTGTGGTTAGCACCATAAGTATATGTTTGGGGACCTTAAGGAAGGAGCTCGCTTTAAGGTCCATCTGGAATTGTGTTGTCTATTTCGGTTTTCTGACTCATGGAGTATGGTATTTAACTCTGGTTATTGTTACTGCGATTTTGGCTATTTTCCTGGTGGTAATAGTAGGTTCGTGGCATTGTTATAAGAAAGATATCGTTACGGTGTTGCACAGTTCGGTTTTCTGACTTATTGCATGTGGAATTTGACTATTGTTACTGTGATTTTGGCAATATTGCTGGTAATAGTAGTTTTGTGGCATCGCTACTGAAAGATATTGCGTGCCCGTATTTTTGTGAGTGATACGTGTTGTGATACGCTTTTGTAAGTAACATGTGTATTCTGAAAGTGTAAACTGGAAACTGGGGGGGCAAACAAGCAGTGAAATTTTAAAGACAAGTGTGTTAGGATGTGTTTGAAGTCACTGGAAGGATATTGGAGGATCTGCCGGTGGAAGTGTGAACAGGAAAACATTGATAAAATATTGTAATCAGTGGTGGCCGCTTTATAAGCTGGAAAGTGGAGAAAAGTGGCCCCTAAATGGAACTTTAAACTCTAATATTTTGCTAGAGTTAATGTTGTTTTTTGAGAAGCAGAACAGGATGAAATGTTGTATACTGATGTTTCAGCATCTTGGTGGGAAAAGGTACGGAATTAAGTTGGCCCCTGACTGAACCTTTGATGTTGGCATTAGAGAAGTAGAGGCTGGAGAAAGATAAAGGAAGTGTTAAAAGGGTTGTTGAAAGTGTTAAAGGTGTTTGAAGTTGAATGAGCAGGGAAAGAGGATGTAGGAATGTTAATAGTTCTGCCTCTGCCTGAGGCAGAGATCTTAAAATCATGGGTGTTAGCCCTTTAGGGCAAAGAGACCATGATCGGTCCGGTCCGAGAGAGTTGTCACAGAAACAGAGAAGAGGTCAACTCTTCAAACAACCTGAGTTCATGTGCGAGCTCAGATTGCTGATGGGACCGTTCAGGGAACTGTGGACAATTGCATTCCCCTGACCGACCCCCACTAAGACCCGAATCATCCTGAAAATTATGAACGGTTAAGTAAATACTAAAACCTGGATGAACTGGGAATTGAGAATATGCTTCCAACAAGGTCTAAAAGAAAGCCCTATGGAATTTTTGGACCAACTCTGAAATGTAATGAAAATAAATAAATAAATAAATAAATAAAACAAAACGGTTTGGACCTGGCTTTGGAGGACAAATTGACTAGCCTTTTCCTAGGGTAATCAACCCCTGATTTCAACAGGAATAACGGGGACCTGGGGAATCTACCCTAGTGGATCCTCCACTGATTATAATGAAGCTAGGGGAGGAATGGAAGTGAAATTTCTTATTGCTATGGGGCAACGTATTCAGTTCTAAATCAAGCATTAATGCCTTCACAGAATTATTATGTTAGGGTAAAAGGTGTGTCGTGGTTTAACCCGGCCGGCAGCTAAACACCACGCAGCTGTTCGCTCACCTTCCCCCTCCCTCTCTGGGACGGGGGAGAGAAATGGAAAGTGAAGCCTGTGAGTTGAGATAAAGACAGTTTAATAAGACTAAATAATAATAATAATAATAATATTAATAATAATAATAATAATAATAATAATAATAATAATACAATGATGATAATAGTACCACTACTAATAATGTGTACAAACAAGTGATGCACAATGCAATTGCTCACCACCCGCTGACCGATGCCCAGCCTAACCCCGAGCAGTCCGGCCCCCTCCCCCTGGCTAGCCACCCCTATGTATTGTTTAGCCTGACGTCAGATGCTATGGAATACCCCTTTGGCTAGTTTAGGTCACCTGTCCTGGGTCTGTCCCCTCCCAGCTCTTCCTGCACCCCCAGCCTGCCTGTTGGCAGGACAGAGCAAGAAGCTGAGATGTCCTTGGCTTGGTATAAGCATTGCTCTGCAACAATTAAAACATCGGGGTGTTATCAGCACTCTTCTCATCCTAAGCCAAAACATAGCATTCTACCAGCTACTAGGAAGAAAATTACCTCTGTTCTAACTGAAACCAGGACAAGGTGTAACCGAAAAGGCTTATTTTTGTGAACCTTTGAAGTACAAGTTAGGGAAACAATGGGGCATACACAGATTTTTATCTATGCCTAGCTCCTCATGGGCACTCTTAGGTAGAGATTTATTAGAGCAAGTAGGAGCAGAAATTGTCTTTGAAACAGGGAAAATGGAATTAAGAAGAGGAGAAGAACAACTAATAAATGTGTTAAGCTTGGCACTAATACAAAGTGACCCTGAAAGTGAAATACCTTTAGAGATCACAGATCAAGTATGTCCAGGAGTTTGGGCTACCGAAGTCCCTGGAAGAGCTAAAAATGTGACCTTAATAATTACTAAATTAAAGCCAGGAGAGAAACCCGTTAAGGTTAAGTAATATCCTTTGAGGATAGAAGATAGGAAAGGAATTAAAGAGATAATTGATAAATTTTTACAGTATGGATTATTGCTTGAATGCGAATCAGAATACAATGCACCCATATTGCCAATTAAAAAGGCAGATGAAAAAGCTATAGGCTAGTTCAGGATTTGAGGGCCATAAATAAAATCACTGAGGATATACATCCAGTAGTGGCAAACCCTTATACTTTGCTGACTAAATTAAAGAATAGTCAAGGCTGGTTTACCGTACTGGATTTAAAAGATGCCTTCTTCTGCCTAGGCTTAGCCACAGAAAGCCAAAACCTATTCGCCTTTGAATGGGAAAATCCCGATTCAGGCAGAAAGACGCAGCTTACGTGGACATGACTACCTCAAGGATTCAAGAATAGCCCCGCTATTTTTGGAAACCAATTAGCAAGGGAACTCGAAACATGGATACCTCCGGACACTGAAGGTGCTTTGTTACAATATGTAGATGATCTCTTAATAGCTACCGAGACTAAAGGGAGTTGTATTCAATGGACTATAAGTCGTCTTAATTTTCTGGGTTTAAATGGATATCAAGTCTCTTGACAGAAAGTCCAGCTGGCTCAACAAAGTGTGACCTATCTGGGATTTGACATTTCGGAAGGACAACAAGAACTAGGAACTGAACATAAGGAAGTCATTCGCCGGACTCCAGAACCTCAAATGGTAAAGGAGCTACAAACCTTTTTAGGAATGACAGGTTGGTGTCGCCTTTGGATTTATAATGATGGACTATTGGTAAAGCCTCTATGTGAATTGATAAAGATTAACCAGTCAAAGTTAGTCTGGACTGGAGAAGCACAAAAAGTCTTTAAACAACTTAAACAAGAATTGATGATTTTGAAATATCAAGCAATATTGGTAGAACAGGACGACGTGGAAATTGTGATAATTAATATTGTGAATCTAGCCTCTTTTCTTAGTGATGCTCCGGCACAACCTGTGATTCACGATTGTTTAGAAACTATAGAGACTGTGTATTCCAGCCGAGCAGACCTTAAGGAGGAGCCCATGGAAGATGCGGAAGAAACTTGGTTCACGGATGGGAGCAGTTTTGTTACGCAAAGACAACGTAAAGCTGGATATGCTATAACAACTACTCAGCAGGTAATCGAGTCTAAGCCTTTACCCCCTGGAACATCAGCTCAAAAGGCGGAGATAGTTGCTCTCACGAGAGCATTGGAACTGGCAGCGGGAAAAAGGGTAACTATTTGGACAGATTCTAAATATACATTCGGCGTGGTACATGCTCATGGAGCAATTTGGAAAGAACATGGATTGCTGACCGCTCAGTGAAAACACAAAGTATGCTGAAGAAATTTTAAAATTGTTAGAGGCTGTAAAACAACCAGAAAAGGTAGCTATCATGCATTGTCAGGGACACCAAAAGGGGAACACCGATTTTGAAATTGGAAAATCGATTGGCAGAGGCTAAGCAGGCAGCTGAAATAACTGAGGTGAAGGCATTGTCTTTGATACCAGACGGTAAAATCCAAACTATATCCAAATTATACAAAAGAAGACTTAAAATTAATTGAAGATTTGAAAGGTAAAATGAAACCAGATGGATGAGTATATTTAAAAGATAATCACATAGTAATACCCTCTAGTTTGACATGGCCCATAGTTCTTACAGAACACAATAAAACGCACTGGGGAGCTGGCACACTGCATAAGAGCCTGAGTCAGACATTAGTGGGACGATACGATAAAACAAGTAACTCAACAATGTAGCATTTGCTTACACAATAACCCCAATACCAAGGATAGAATAAAATTTGGAATAATCGGTAAAGGAAATTATTCGGGGCAACAGTGGCAAATTGATTTTTCAGAACTCCCTAGAAAAGGGGGGTATCATTATTTACTGGTTCTGACTGACACGTTTTCAGGAAGGCCTGAAGCCTTTCCCTGTCGAACAAACAAAGCAAGAGAAGTGGTTCAAGTCTTGTTAAATGAAATAATAGCATGCTTTGGGATTCTAGTAGCAATGTCTTCTGATAGAGTTTCACATTTTTGTGCACAAGTGGTAGAACAGATAAGTAAGATTCTAAAGATAGATTGGCAACTGCATACTCCTTATAGACCACAGGCAAGTGGACAGGTAGAAAAAATGAACCATTTAATTAAACAATAAATAGCTAAAATTGGATAAGAAGCTAATTTGTCATGGCCTCAATCCCTCCCTTTAGCATTACTTGGAATTAGAGTTAAACGTAGAATAAAAGGAAATTTGAGTCCCTTCAAAATCTTATATGCAAGGCCATAGCAATTTCTATTTAGTGGAGAGGACCTAACGCAGTTAGGATCAGAATATTTATATGCTTATATAACTGAACTTCAGAAACAGTTAAATAAAGTACATAAATTTGTTTTAGGGACCAGGGCTAGAGGGTTGGATCAACCAATCCACCCCTTTAAGCTCGGGGATTATATATATATAAAGACTTTTTCAGGACAACCCCTGCAGGAAAAATGGAAGGAAAGTGGATGGGACCATACCAAGTATTACTGACAACACACACCGCCATTAAGATTAAGAAGCAAGCAGCTTGGATCCACAATTCACGGGTGAAGAAGGCCCCGGCGAGGATATGGACCACCACTCCAATTGGACCAACAAAATTACGGTTTTCCAGATCCTAATGATTGCAGGGGTGCGGTTCTCGGATTTGGGGTGGGCAACTTGGGATGAAAACTTACACCTGACCTTAATACAAACAATTTCTCAAGTAACTAATAAGACGAACTGTTGGGTATGCACCCATCTGCCACAGCATGGGAATAAGGGTGTATCGTTAATTGGGATTCCCTTGCCTGCAAACTTATCTTGGACTAATTTGTGGGAAAACACGTCTTGGGGTCGAAAATATTAAGCAGTTTTGGAACTAGAAGTGAGTAGCTTCATGCCGTTAGAATCCTATTATGTATGTGTACAAAGGTGTAACCCGCCTAAGGGTATAGGAAAACAGCATTGTATAAATACGGATACTACTTCTGTGGGAAATCAGACATCTTGTAATTGAACAATTGATATTAGTACGACTAGCGGCTGGGCAAATTCAACCAGCTGGACGGTTCCAGAAGGAAAAGGGTGGTATTGGCTATGCAATGATACAGCCCGTAAGGTCTTGCCTGAGAATTGGAAAGGAACTTGCACTCTTGGAGCGGTAGTCCCCAATATGACAGTACATGATGTAGTGCCTCGAGGTTACTTGAGAAATCATATGCGGAGAATCAGATGAAAAATTAACAATCCATTGGTAGAGAGACACACCCCTTTTCATAGTTTTGTGCGATGGTTTATCCCATGGTTAGGAGTGAGTGAATTGGAAAAGGCAATAGTTAATATTTCGGCAATTATAGAGAAGTTCGAAAACAAAATTCTGGATGCTATAAAGGCTCAACAAGAAGAGATATCTAGTTTATCACAGGTAGTATTACAAAATCGGATGGCCCTAGACTTGTTACTGGCCACTCAAGGGGGAGTCTGTACAGTAATAAACACAAGTTGTTGTATGTATGTAGATCAGAGTGGAAGGATCTCTACCGACCTGGAAGAAATATGGAAGCAGACAAGGATCCTCCATGAGATCAGTGAAGATGATCTTTCATGGAGTTTTAGTGAACTATGGAATAAGTGAACCTCCTGGTTGCCCAATTTCCAATGGTTGAAACAAGTATTCATTGCTCTAATCGTATTAGTAGTGTTAGGAATATTTGTGTGCATGTTGTTTAGATGCCTGCTTTGTTGTGTTACTGTAAATAATGAAAGTATCTGATGCAAAAGAATTTGCCTGGGAAAAGAAAAGGGGGGATTGATTAAGGAGGTATTGGGGAGGCAAGGACAATCCCCAGACCAGGACTGTATATCTCGAAACAAGACACTGGAACTCATGATAAGGAAGCGGCAGGCGGACAGAGAAGCGAATGTAAGGACTATAAATCTCGAAACTGGACATTGGAATTCATTATAAAGATACAACAAACGGGAGAATTAGCAACAACCAGCTCTTGCAATTAAGAAACATGCCAATTCAGCAGATTCCTGACCAAAGGTGAAAAGTACACTGTGAGGAAGACTCGGGGTCTTCCTCCCAAAGACCCCTGCCCACGTCCCAAAGACCCCTGCCCACAATTCTTGGAAGGCTCTGCGCAAGCGCAAGGTGCCAAAAGGCTAATTAGCATGAGAAGCGAGGGAAGGCGGGGATAGGTAATGCATATGTATAGGTGCTTGTAGAATATTGATAGATTGATTGTATAAATTCAAGACTGCTTTCTGCTTTGGGTATGCACGATAGGTGGAGAGATCCCCCGTGCATCCAGCGCTGCAATAAAGAATATACCACTTAAAGGAATTTCAGCTTCGATCTTTGAATCAATTTGGCGACCCAGATGGGACAACCTCTCTGCCGGACTGCAGGACCTGCTGGGAACAGGACTCCCTAGGGTACCCCCGGGATTTCCCGGAGGGACTCCTCGACTCACCGGATCACTGCGGAGGCAGACAAGGACCCCATCATTGTAAGTGAGTATATTCTTTATTCTGGTTTGGTTTTCTGGTAGACCGGTCATCTGGAACTGTCTGTAAGTCAGAAGGTGATCTTCTGCGAGGCAGTGTTTGGTATATACTTTGTGGTTAGCACCATAAGTACATGTTTGGGGACCTTAAGGAAGGAGCTCGCTTTAAGGTCCATCTGGAATTGTGTTGTCTATTTCGGTTTTCTGACTCATGGAGTATGGTATTTAACTCTGGTTATTGTTACTGCGATTTTGGCTATTTTCCTGGTGGTAATAGTAGGTTCGTGGCATTGTTATAAGAAAGATATCGTTACGGTGTTACACAGTTCGGTTTTCTGACTTATCGCATGTGGAATTTGACTATTGTTACTGTGATTTTGGCAATGTTGCTGGTAATAGTAGTTTTGTGGCATCGCTACTGAAAGATATTGCGTGCCCGTATTTTTGTGAGTGATACGTTTTGTGATACGCTTTTGTAAGTAACACGTGTATTCTGAAAGTGTAAACTGGAAACTGGGGGGGCAAACAAGCAGTGAAATTTTAAAGAAAAGTGTGTTAGGATGTGTTTGAAGTCACTGGAAGGATATTGGAGGATCTGCCGGTGGAAGTGTGAACAGGAAAACATTGATAAAATATCGTAATCAGTGGTGGCCGCTTTATAAGCTGGAATGTGGAGAAAAGTGGCCCCTAAATGGAACTTTAAACTATAATATTTTGCTACAGTTAATGTTGTTTTTTGAGAAGCAGAACAGGATGAAATGTTGTATACTGATGTTTCAGCATCTTGGTGGGAAAAGGTACGGAATTAAGTTGGCCCCTGGCTGAACCTTTGATGTTGGCATTAGAGAAGTAGAGGCTGGAGAAAGATAAAGGAAGTGTTAAAAGGGTTGTTGAAAGTGTTAAAGGTGTTTGAAGTTGAATGAGCAGGGAAAGAGGATGTAGGAATGTTAATAGTTCTGCCTCTGCCCGAGGCAGAGATCTTAAAATCATGGGTGTTAGCCCTTGAGGGCAAAGGGACCATGATCGGTCCGAGAGAGTTGTCAGAGAAACAGAAAAGAGGTCAACTCTTCAAACAACCTGAGTTCATGTGCGAGCTCAGATTGCTGATGGGACCGTTCAGGGAACTGTGGACAATTGCTTTCCCCTGACCGACCCCCACTAAGACCCGAATCATCCTGAAAATTATGAACGGTTAAGTAAATACTAAAACCTGGATGAATTGGGAATTGAGAATATGCTTCCAACAAGGTCTAAAAGAAAGCCCTATGGAATTTTTGGACCAACTCTGAAATGTAATGAAAATAAATAAATAAATAAATAAATAAAACAAAACGGTTTGGACCTGGCTTTGGAGGACAAATTGACTAGCCTTTTCCTAGGGTAATCAACCCCTGATTTCAACAGGAATAACGGGGACCTGGGGAATCTACCCTAGCGGATCCTCCACTGGTTATAATGAAGCTAGGGGAGGAATGGAAATGAAATTTCTTATTGCTCTGGGGCAACGTATTCAGTTCTAAATCAAGCATTAATGCCTTCACAGAATTATTATGTTAGGGTAAAAGGTGTGTCGTGGTTTAACCCGGCCGGCAGCTAAACACCACGCAGCTGTTCGCTCACCCTCCCCCTCCCTCTCTGGGACGGGGGAGAGAAATGGAAAGTGAAGCCCGTGAGTTGAGATAAAGACAGTTTAATAAGACAAAATAATAATAATAATATTAATAATAATATTAATAATAATATTAATGATAATAATAATAATAATAATAATAATAATAATAATAATAATAATAATACAATGATGATAATAGTACCACTACTAATAATGTGTACAAACAAGTGATGCACAATGCAATTGCTCACCACCCGCTGACCGATGCCCAGCCTAACCCCGAGCAGTCCGGCCCCCTCCCCCTGGCTAGCCACCCCTATGTATTGTTTAGCCTGACGTCAGATGCTATGGAATACCCCTTTGGCTAGTTTGGGTCACCTGTCCTGGGTGTGTCCCCTCCCAGCTCTTCCTGCACCCCCAGCCTGCCTGTTGGCAGGACAGAGCAAGAAGCTGAGATGTCCTTGGCTTGGTATAAGCATTGCTCTGCAACAATTAAAACATCGGGGTGTTATCAGCACTCTTCTCATCCTAAGCCAAAACATAGCATTCTACCAGCTACTAGGAAGAAAATTACCTCTGTTCTAACTGAAACCAGGACAAGGTGTAACCGAAAAGGCTTATTTTTGTGAACCTTTGAAGTACAAGTTAGGGAAACAATGGGGCATACACAGATTTTGATCTATGCCTAGCTCCTCATGGGCACTCTTAGGTAGAGATTTATTAGAGCAAGTAGGAGCAGAAATTGTCTTTGAAAAAGGGAAAATGGAATTAAGAAGAGGAGAAGAACAACTAAGAAATGTGTTAAGCTTGGCACTAATACAAAGTGACCCTAAAAGTGAAATACCTTTAGAGATCACAGATCAAGTATGTCCAGGAGTTTGGGCTACCAAAGTCCCTGGAAGAGCTAAAAATGTGACCTTAATAATTATTAAATTGAAGCCAGGAGAGAAACCCGTTAAGGTTAAGTAATATCCTTTGAGGATAGAAGATAGGAAAGGAATTAAAGAGATAATTGATAAATTTTTACAGTATGGATTATTGCTTGAATGCGAATCAGAATACAATGCACCCATATTGCCAATTAAAAAGGCAGATGAAAAAGCTATAGGCTAGTTCAGGATTTGAGGGCCATAAATAAAATCACTGAGGATATACATCCAGTAGTGGCAAACCCTTATACTTTGCTGACTAAATTAAAGAATAGTCAAGGCTGGTTTACTGTACTGGATTTAAAAGATGCCTTCTTCTGCCTAGGCTTAGCCACAGAAAGCCAAAACCTATTCGCCTTTGAATGGGAAAATCCCGATTCAGGCAGAAAGACGCAGCTTACGTGGACATGACTACCTCAAGGATTCAAGAATAGCCCCACTATTTTTGGAAACCAATTAGCAAGGGAACTCGAAACATGGATACCTCCGGACACTGAAGGTGCTTTGTTACAATATGTAGATGATCTCTTAATAGCTACCGAGACTAAAGGGAGTTGTATTCAATGGACTATAAGTCGTCTTAATTTTCTGGGTTTAAATGGATATCAAGTCTCTTGACAGAAAGTCCAGCTGGCTCAACAAAGTGTGACCTATCTGGGATTTGACATTTCGGAAGGACAACGAGAACTAGGAACTGAACATAAGGAAGTCATTTGCCGGACTCCAGAACCTCAAATGGTAAAGGAGCTACAAACCTTTTTAGGAATGACAGGTTGGTGTCGCCTTTGGATTTATAATTATGGACTATCGGTAAAGCCTCTATGTGAATTGATAAAGATTAACCAGTCAAAGTTAGTCTGGACTGGAGAAGCACAAAAAGTCTTTAAACAACTTAAACAAGAATTGATGATTTTGAAATATCAAGCAATATTGGTAGAACAGGACGACGTGGAAATTGTGATAATTAATATTGTGAATCTAGCCTCTTTTCTTAGTGATGCTCCGGCACAACCTGTGATTCACGATTGTTTAGAAACTATAGAGACTGTGTATTCCAGCCGACCAGACCTTAAGGAGGAGCCCATGGAAGATGCGGAAGAAACTTGGTTCACGGATGGGAGCAGTTTTGTTACGCAAAGACAACGTAAAGCTGGATATGCTATAACAACTACTCAGCAGGTAATCGAGTCTAAGCCTTTACCCCCTGGAACATCAGCTCAAAAGGCGGAGATAGTTGCTCTCACGAGAGCATTGGAACTGGCAGCGGGAAAAAGGGTAACTATTTGGACAGATTCTAAATATACATTCGGCGTGGTACATGCTCATGGAGCAATTTGGAAAGAACATGGATTGCTGACCGCTCAGTGAAAACACAAAGTATGCTGAAGAAATTTTAAAATTGTTAGAGGCTGTAAAACAACCAGAAAAGGTAGCTATCATGCATTGTCAGGGACACCAAAAGGGGAACACCGATTTTGAAATTGGAAAATCGATTGGCAGAGGCTAAGCAGGCAGCTGAAATAACTGAGGTGAAGGCATTGTCTTTGATACCAGACGGTAAAATCCAAACTATATCCAAATTATACAAAAGAAGACTTAAAATTAATTGAAGATTTGAAAGGTAAAATGAAACCAGATGGATGAGTATATTTAAAAGATAACCACATAGTAATACCCTCTAGTTTGACATGGCCCATAGTTCTTACAGAACACAATAAAACGCACTGGGGAGCTGGCACACTGCATAAGAGCCTGAGTCAGACATTAGTGGGACGATACGATAAAACAAGTAACTCAACAATGTAGCATTTGCTTACACAATAACCCCAATACCAAGAATAGAATAAAATTTGGAATAATCGGTAAAGGAAATTATTCGGGGCAACAGTGGCAAATTGATTTTTCAGAACTCCCTAGAAAAGGGGGGTATCGTTATTTACTGGTTCTGACTGACACGTTTTCAGGAAGGCCTGAAGCCTTTCCCTGTCGAACAAACAAAGCAAGAGAAGTGGTTCAAGTCTTGTTAAATGAAATAATAGCATGCTTTGGGATTCTAGTAGCAATGTCTTCTGATAGAGTTTCACATTTTTGTGCACAAGTGGTAGAACAGATAAGTAAGATTCTAAAGATAGATTGGCAACTGCATACTCCTTATAGACCACAGGCAAGTGGACAGGTAGAAAAAATGAACCATTTAATTAAACAATAAGTAGCTAAAATTGGATAAGAAGCTAATTTGTCATGGCCTCAATCCCTCCCTTTAGCATTACTTGGAATTAGAGTTAAACCTAGAATAAAAGGAAATTTGAGTCCCTTCAAAATCTTATATGCAAGGCCATAGCAATTTCTATTTAGTGGAGAGGACCTAACGCAGTTAGGATCAGAATATTTATATGCTTATATAACTGAACTTCAGAAACAGTTAAATAAAGTACATAAATTTGTTTTAGGGACCAGGGCTAGAGGGTTGGATCAACCAATCCACCCCTTTAAGCTCGGGGATTATATATATATAAAGACTTTTTCAGGACAACCCGTGCAGGAAAAATGGAAGGAAAGTGGATGGGACCATACCAAGTATTACTGACAACACACACCGCCATTAAGATTAAGAAGCAAGCAGCTTGGATCCACAATTCAAGGGTGAAGAAGGCCCCGGCGAGGATATGGACCACCACTCCAATTGGACCAACAAAATTACGGTTTTCCAGATCCTAATGATTGCAGGGGTGCGGTTCTCGGATTTGGGGTGGGCAACTTGGGATGAGAACTTACACCTGACTTTAATACAAACAATTTCTCAAGTAACTAATAAGACGAACTGTTGGGTATGCACCCATCTGCCACAGCATGGGAATAAGGGTGTATCGTTAATTGGGATTCCCTTGCCTGCGAACTTATCTTGGACTAATTTGTGGGAAAACACGTCTTGGGGTCGAAAATATTAAGCAGTTTTGGAACTAGAAGTGAGTAGCTTCATGCCGTTAGAATCCTATTATGTATGTGTACAAAGGTGTAACCCGCCTAAGGGTATAGGAAAACAGCATTGTATAAATACGGATACTACTTCTGTGGGAAATCAGACATTTTGTAATTGAACAATTGATATTAGTACGACTAGCGGCTGGGCAAATTCAACCAGCTGGACGGTTCCAGAAGGAAAAGGGTGGTATTGGCTATGCAATGATACAGCCCGTAAGGTCTTGCCTGAGAATTGGAAAGGAGCTTGCATTCTTGGAGCGGTAGTCCCCAATATGACAGTACATGATGTAGTGCCTCGAGGTTACTTGAGAAATCATATGCGGAGAATCAGATGAAAAATTAACAATCCATTGGTAGAGAGACACACCCCTTTTCATAGTTTTGTGCGATGGTTTATCCCATGGTTAGGAGTGAGTGAATTGGAAAAGGCAATAGTTAATATTTCTGCAATTATAGAGAAGTTCGAAAACAAAATTCTGGATGCTATAAAGGCTCAACAAGAAGAGATATCTAGTTTATCACAGGTCGTATTACAAAATCGGATGGCCCTAGACTTGTTACTGGCCACTCAAGGGGGAGTCTGTACAGTAATAAACACAAGTTGTTGTATGTATGTAGATCAGAGTGGAAGGATCTCTACCGACCTGGAAGAAATATGGAAGCAGACAAGGATCCTCCATGAGATCAGTAAAGATGATCTTTCATGGAGTTTTAGTGAACTATGGAATAAGTGAACCTCCTGGTTGCCCAATTTCCAATGGTTGAAACAAGTATTCATTGCTCTAATCGTATTAGTAGTGTTCGGAATATTTGTGTGCATGTTGTTTAGATGCCTGCTTTGTTGTGTTACTGTAAATAATGAAAGTATCTGATGCAAAAGAATTTGCCTGGGAAAAGAAAAGGGGGGATTGATTAAGGAGGTATTGGGGAGGCAAGGACAATCCCCAGACAAGGACTGTATATCTCGAAACAAGACACTGGAACTCATGATAAGGAAGCGGCAGGCGGACAGAGAAACAAATGTAAGGACTATAACTCTCGAAACTGGACATTGGAATTCATTATAAAGATACAACAAACGGGAGAATTAGCAACAACCAGCTCTTGCAATTAAGAAACATGCCAATTCAGCAGATTCCTGACCAAAGGTGAAAAGTACACTGTGAGGAAGACTCGGGGTCTTCCTCCCAAAGAGCCCTGCCCACGTCCCAAAGACCCCTGCCCACAATTCTTGGAAGGCTCTGCGCAAGCGCAAGGTGCCAAAAGGCTAATTAGCATGAGAAGCGAGGGAAGGCGGGGATAGGTAATGCATATGTATAGGTGCTTGTAGAATATTGATAGATTGATTGTATAAATTCAAGACTGCTTTCTGCTTTGGGTATGCATGATAGGTGGAGAGATCCCCCGTGCATCCAGCGCTGCAATAAAGAATATACCACTTAAAGGAATTTCGGCTTCGATCTTTGAATCAATTTGGCGACCCAGATGGGACAACCTCTCTGCCGGACTGCAGGACCCGCTGGGAACAGGACTCCCTAGGGTACCCCCGGGACTTCCCGGAGGGACTCCTCGACTCACCGGATCACTGCGGAGGCAGACAAGGACCCCATCATTGTAAGTGAGTATATTCTTTATTCTGGTTTGGTTTTCTGGTAGACCGGTCATCTGGAACTGTCTGTAAGTCAGAAGGTGATCTTCTGCGAGGCAGTGTTTGGTATATACTTTGTGGTTAGCACCGTAAGTACATGTTTGGGGACCTTAAGGAAGGAGCTCGCTTTAAGGTCCATCTGGAATTGTGTTGTCTATTTCGGTTTTCTGACTCATGGAGTATGGTATTTAACTCTGGTTATTGTTACTGCGATTTTGGCTATTTTCCTGGTGGTAATAGTAGGTTCGTGGTATTGTTATAAGAAAGATATCGTTACGGTGTTACACAGTTCGGTTTTCTGACTTATCGCATGTGGAATTTGACTATTGTTACTGTGATTTTGGCAATATTGCTGGTAATAGTAGTTTTGTGACATCGCTACTGAAAGATATTGCGTGCCCGTATTTTTGTGAGTGATACGTTTTGTGATACGCTTTTGTAAGTAACATGTGTATTCTGAAAGTGTAAACTGGAAACTGGGGGGGCAAACAAGCAGTGAAATTTTAAAGAAAAGTGTGTTAGGCTGTGTTTTAAGTCACTGGAAGGATATTGGAGGATCTGCCGGTGGAAGTGTGAACAGGAAAACATTGATAAAATATCGTAATCAGTGGTGGCCGCTTTATAAGCTGGAATGTGGAGAAAAGTGGCCCCTAAATGGAACTTTAAACTCTAATATTTTGCTACAGTTAATGTTGTTTTTTGAGAAGCAGAACAGGATGAAATGTTGTATAGTGATGTTTCAGCATCTTGGTGGGAAAAGGTACGGAATTAAGTTGGCCCCTGACTGAACCTTTGATGTTGGCATTAGAGAAGTAGAGGCTGGAGAAAGATAAAGGAAGTGTTAAAAGGGTTGTTGAAAGTGTTAAAGGTGTTTGAAGTTGAATGAGCAGGGAAAGAGGATGTAGGAATGTTAATAGTTCTGCCTCTGCCCGAGGCAGAGATCTTAAAATCATGGGTGTTAGCCCTTTAGGGCAAAGGGACCATGATCGGTCCGAGAGAGTTGTCAGAGAAACAGAAAAGAGGTCAACTCTTCAAACAACCTGAGTTCATGTGCGAGCTCAGATTGCTGATGGGACCGTTCAGGGAACTGTGGACAATTGCATTCCCCTGACCGACCCCCACTAAGACCCGAATCAACCTGAAAATTATGAACGGTTAAGTAAATACTAAAACCTGGATGAATTGGGAATTGAGAATATGCTTCCAACAAGGTCTAAAAGAAAGCGCTATGGAATTTTTGGACCAACTCTGAAATGTAATGAAAATAAATAAATAAATAAATAAATAAAACAAAACGGTTTGGACCTGGCCTTGGAGGACAAATTGACTAGCCTTTTCCTAGGGTAATCAACCCCTGATTTCAACAGGAATAACGGGGACCTGGGGAACCTACCCTAGCGGATCCTCCACTGATTATAATGAAGCTAGGGGAGGAATGGAAGTGAAATTTCTTATTGCTCTGGGGCAGCGTATTCAGTTCTAAATCAAGCATTAATGCCTTCACAGAATTATTATGTTAGGGTAAAAGGTGTGTCGTGGTTTAACCCGGCCGGCAGCTAAACACCACGCAGCTGTTCGCTCACCCTCCCCCTCCCTCTCTGGGACAGGGGAGAGAAATGGAAAGTGAAGCCTGTGAGTTGAGATAAAGACAGTTTAATAAGACAAAATAATAATAATAATAATAATAATAATAATAATAATAATAATAATAATAATAATAATAATAATACAATGATGATAATAGTACCACTACTAATAATGTGTACAAACAAGTGATGCACAATGCAATTGCTCACCACCCGCTGACCGATGCCCAGCCTAACCCCGAGCAGTCCGGCCCCTTCCCCCTGGCTAGCCACCCCTATGTATTGTTTAGCCTGACGTCAGATACTATGGAATACCCCTTTGGCTAGTTTGGGTCACCTGTCCTGGGTGTGTCCCCTCCCAGCTCTTACTGCACCCCCAGCCTGCCTGTTGGTAGGACAGAGCAAGAAGCTGAGATGTCCTTGGCTTGGTATAAGCACTGCTCTGCAACAATTAAAACATCGGGGTGTTATCAGCACTCTTCTCATCCTAAGCCAAAACATAGCATTCTACCAGCTACTAGGAAGAAAATTACCTCTGTTCTAACTGAAACCAGGACAAGGTGTAACCGAAAAGGCTTATTTTTGTGAACCTTTGAAGTACAAGTTAGGGAAACAATGGGGCATACACAGATTTTGATCTATGCCTAGCTCCTCATGGGCACTCTTAGGTAGAGATTTATTAGAGCAAGTAGGAGCAGAAATTGTCTTTGAAACAGGGAAAATGGAATTAAGAAGAGGAGAAGAACAACTAAGAAATGTGTTAAGCTTGGCACTAATACAAAGTGACCCTAAAAGTGAAATACCTTTAGAGATCACAGATCAAGTATGTCCAGGAGTTTGGGCTACCAAAGTCCCTGGAAGAGCTAAAAATGTGACCTTAATAATTATTAAATTAAAGCCAGGAGAGAAACCCGTTAAGGTTAAGTAATATCCTTTGAGGATAGAAGATAGGAAAGGAATTAAAGAGATAATTGATAAATTTTTACAGTATGGATTATTGCTTGAATGCGAATCAGAATACAATGCACCCATATTGCCAATTAAAAAGGCAGATGAAAAAGCTATAGGCTAGTTCAGGATTTGAGGGCCATAAATAAAATCACTGAGGATATACATCCAGTAGTGGCAAACCCTTATACTTTGCTGACTAAATTAAAGAATAGTCAAGTCTGGTTTACCGTACTGGATTTAAAAGATGCCTTCTTCTGCCTAGGCTTAGCCACAGAAAGCCAAAACCTATTCGCTTTTGAATGGGAAAATCCCGATTCAGGCAGAAAGACGCAGCTTACGTGGACATTACTACCTCAAGGATTCAAGAATAGCCCCACTATTTTTGGAAACCAATTAGCAAGGGAACTCGAAACATGGATACCTCCGGACACTGAAGGTGCTTTGTTACAATATGTAGATGATCTCTTAATAGCTACCGAGACTAAAGGGAGTTGTATTCAATGGACTATAAGTCGTCTTAATTTTCTGGGTTTAAATGGATATCAAGTCTCTTGACAGAAAGTCCAGCTGGCTCAACAAAGTGTGACCTATCTGGGATTTGACATTTCGGAAGGACAACGAGAACTAGGAACTGAACATAAGGAAGTCATTTGCCGGACTCCAGAACCTCAAATGGTAAAGGAGCTACAAACCTTTTTAGGAATGACAGGTTGGTGTCGCCTTTGGATTTATAATTATGGACTATTGCTAAAGCCTCTATGTGAATTGATAAAGATTAACCAGTCAAAGTTAGTCTGGACTGGAGAAGCACAAAAAGTCTTTAAACAACTTAAACAAGAATTGATGATTTTGAAATATCAAGCAATATTGGTAGAACAGGACGACGTGGAAATTGTGATAATTAATATTGTGAATCTAGCCTCTTTTCTTAGTGATGCTCCGGCACAACCTGTGATTCACGATTGTTTAGAAACTATAGAGACTGTGTATTCCAGCCGACCAGACCTTAAGGAGGAGCCCATGGAAGATGCGGAAGAAACTTGGTTCACGGATGGGAGCAGTTTTGTTACGCAAAGACAACGTAAAGCTGGATATGCTATAACAACTACTCAGCAGGTAATCGAGTCTAAGCCTTTACCCCCTGGAACATCAGCTCAAAAGGCGGAGATAGTTGCTCTCACGAGAGCATTGGAACTGGCAGCGGGAAAAAGGGTAAATATTTGGACAGATTCTAAATATACATTCGGCGTGGTACGTGCTCATGGAGCAATTTGGAAAGAACATGGATTGCTGACCGCTCAGTGAAAACACAAAGTATGCTGAAGAAATTTTAAAATTGTTAGAGGCTGTAAAACAACCAGAAAAGGTAGCTATCATGCATTGTCAGGGACACCAAAAGGGGAACACCGATTTTGAAATTGGAAAATCGATTGGCAGAGGCTAAGCAGGCAGCTGAAATAACTGAGGTGAAGGCATTGTCTTTGATACCAGACGGTAAAATCCAAACTATATCCAAATTATACAAAAGAAGACTTAAAATTAATTGAAGATTTGAAAGGTAAAATGAAACCAGATGGATGAGTATATTTAAAAGATAATCACATAGTAATACCCTCTAGTTTGACATGGCCCATAGTTCTTACAGAACACAATAAAACGCATTGGGGAGCTGGCACACTGCATAAGAGCCTGAGTCAGACATTAGTGGGACGATATGATAAAACAAGTAACTCAACAATGTAGCATTTGCTTACACAATAACCCCAATACCAAGGATAGAATAAAATTTGGAATAATCGGTAAAGGAAATTATTCGGGGCAACAGTGGCAAATTGATTTTTCAGAACTCCCTAGAAAAGGGGGGTATCATTATTTACTGGTTCTGACTGACACGTTTTCAGGAAGGCCTGAAGCCTTTCCCTGTCGAACAAACAAAGCAAGAGAAGTGGTTCAAGTCTTGTTAAATGAAATAATACCATGCTTTGGGATTCTAGTAGCAATGTCTTCTGATAGAGTTTCACATTTTTGTGCACAAGTGGGAGAACAGATAAGTAAGATTCTAAAGATAGATTGGCAACTGCATACTCCTTATAGACCACAGGCAAGTGGACAGGTAGAAAAAATGAACCATTTAATTAAACAATAAGTAGCTAAAATTGGATAAGAAGCTAATTTGTCATGGCCTCAATCCCTCCCTTTAGCATTACTTGGAATTAGAGTTAAACCTAGAATAAAAGGAAATTTGAGTCCCTTCAAAATCTTATATGCAAGGCCATAGCAATTTCTATTTAGTGGAGAGGACCTAACGCAGTTAGGATCAGAATATTTATATGCTTATATAACTGAACTTCAGAAACAATTAAATAAAGTACATACATTTGTTTTAGGGACCAGGGCTAGAGGGTTGGATCAACCAATCCACCCCTTTAAGCTCGGGGATTATATATATATAAAGACTTTTTCAGGACAACCCGTGCAGGAAAAATGGAAGGAAAGTGGATGGGACCATACCAAGTATTACTGACAACACACACCGCCATTAAGATTAAGAAGCAAGCAGCTTGGATCCACAATTCAAGGGTGAAGAAGGCCCCGGCGAGGATATGGACCACCATTCCAATTGGACCAACAAAATTACGGTTTTCCAGATCCTAATGATTGCAGGGGTGCGGTTCTCGGATTTGGGGTGGGCAACTTGGGATGAGAACTTACACCTGACCTTAATACAAACAATTTCTCAAGTAACTAATAAGACGAACTGTTGGGTATGCACCCATCTGCCACAGCATGGGAATAAGGGTGTATCGTTAATTGGGATTCCCTTGCCTGCAAACTTATCTTGGACTAATTTGTGGGAAAACACGTCTTGGGGTCGAAAATATTAAGCAGTTTTGGAACTAGAAGTGAGTAGCTTCATGCCGTTAGAATCCTATTATGTATGTGTACAAAGGTGTAACCCGCCTAAGGTATAGGAAAACAGCATTGTATAAATACGGATACTACTTCTGTGGGAAATCAGACATCTTGTAATTGAACAATTGATATTAGTACGACTAGCGGCTGGGCAAATTCAACCAGCTGGACGGTTCCAGAAGGAAAAGGGTGGTATTGGCTATGCAATGATACAGCCCGTAAGGTCTTGCCTGAGAATTGGAAGGGAACTTGCACTCTTGGAGCGGTAGTCAAGGGTGGTATTGGCTATGCAATGATACAGCCCGTAAGGTCTTGCCTGAGAATTGGAAGGGAACTTGCACTCTTGGAGCGGTAGTCAAGGGTGGTATTGGCTATGCAATGATACAGCCCGTAAGGTCTTGCCTGAGCATTGGAAGGGAACTTGCACTCTTGGAGCGGTAGTCCCCAATATGACAGTACATGATGTAGTGCCTCGAGGTTACTTGAGAAATCATATCCGGAGAATCAGATGAAAAATTAACAATCCATTCGTAGAGAGACACACCCCTTTTCATAGTTTTGTGCGATGGTTTATCCCATGGTTAGGAGTGAGTGAATTGGAAAAGGCGATAGTTAATATTTCTGCAATTATAGAGAAGTTCGAAAACAAAATTCTGGATGCTATAAAGGCTCAACAAGAAGAGAGATCTAGTTTATCACAGGTCGTATTACAAAATCGGATGGCCCTAGACTTGTTACTGGCCACTCAAGGGGGAGTCTGTACAGTAATAAACACAAGTTGTTGTATGTATGTAGATCAGAGTGGAAGGATCTCTACCGACCTGGAAGAAATATGGAAGCAGACAAGGATCCTCCATGAGATCAGTAAAGATGATCTTTCATGGAGTTTTAGTGAACTACGGAATAAGTGAACCTCCTGGTTGCCCAATTTCCAATGGTTGAAACAAGTATTCATTGCTCTAATCGTATTAGTAGTGTTAGGAATATTTGTGTGCATGTTGTTTAGATGCCTGCTTTGTTGTGTTACTGTAAATAATGAAAGTATCTGATGCAAAAGAATTTGCCTGGGAAAAGAAAAGGGGGGATTGATTAAGGAGGTATTGGGGAGTGTCGTGGTTCCGCTCGAGTGGGCAGCCGAGCTCCACCACAGCCGCTCTCTCACTCCCCCTCCTCAAAGAGGAATGGGGAGAAAATATGTGAAAAGGACTCAAGGATTGAGATAAGGACGAGAAAATCACGCAATAATTATTGTAACGGGCAAAACAGACTCGGCATAAGGAGATAGTAAGATTTATTGCCTACAACTAACAAGCGAGAGAAGTGAGAAAACAAAGAAAAAAAACCAAAAGCACCTTCCCCCCCCATCCACCCTCTTCCACCTCCTCCCCCCGAGCGGCGCAGGGGAACGGGGAATGGGGGTTATGGTCAGTCTACAGCACTTCTTCTCTGCCGCTCCTTCTCGGTCACTCTCGTCCCCTGTGCTGTGGGGTCCCACCCACGGGATGCAGTCCTTGATGAACTGATCCGGCGTGGGCTTCCCACAGGCAGCAGCTCTTCCAGAACTGCTCCAGATATGGGTCCGTACCACGGGGTCCATCCCTCAGGAGAAAACTGCTCCAACCTGGCTCCCCTACGGGCAGCAGCTCCTGCCAGATCACCTGCTCCTGCGTGGGCTCCTCTCCACGGGCTACAGGTCCGGCCCAGAATCTGCTCCGGCAGGGGTCTTCCACAGGCGGCAGCCTCCATCGGTGCAGGGCCACCTGCTCCACCGTGGTCTCCTCCACGGGCTGCAGCATGGAACCCTGCTCCACCGTGGTACTCCATGGGCTGCAGGGGGACATCCTGCTTCACCATGGTCCTCACCACAGGCCGCAGGGGACTTCTGCTCCGGCGCCTGGAGCACCTCTCCCCCTCCTTCTACACTGACCTTGGCGCAAGGCTGTTCCTCACTCCTCTCACTCTCCCGGCTGCTGTGTGGCGCAGCGTTTTTTCCCTGTCTTAAATATGCTCTCACAGAGGCGAAAAACAACATCGCTTATTGGCTCGGATCTGGAAAACAATGGGGCCCTTCCCAAACATGGGGCAGCTTCTAGATCTTTCTCATAGAAACCACCCCTATGGCTCCCTGCTACCAAAACCTTGCCACGTAAACCCACTACATTCCACCCCTCGCCTCTGTTAAAAGCATATTTAAGACTACTCACAACATACTCTTACTTTACAATTATCACAACAACCTTCACAAACTTCACTTACATCAAAAAGAAAAAGAATTCACCACACCAAAATAAACATAACATCATCACAGCACCGACAAGGTGGACATTTTACACACACACCACCCCTCGTCCCTTCACCACACTAACATATCACAGTTACTGCTTTCTTAAATTCTTCACAACTTGTACATTCCTAACAATCATCCTGCACATATTTTTGCCCGTTACTTCTATCAACTATCATCCTTATCTCAAATTCCTTGAGCCCCACGTTGGGCGCCAAAAAAGACTGTCGTGGTTCCGCTCGAGTGGGCAGCCGAGCTCCACCACAGCCGCTCTCTCACTCCCCCTCCTCAAAGAGGAATGGGGAGAAAATATGTGAAAAGGACTCAAGGATTGAGATAAGGACGAGAAAATCACGCAATAATTATTGTAACGGGCAAAACAGACTCGGCATAAGGAGATAGTAAGATTTATTGCCTACAACTAACAAGCGAGAGAAGTGAGAAAACAAAGAAAAAAAACCAAAAGCACCTTCCCCCCCCATCCACCCTCTTCCACCTCCTCCCCCCGAGCGGCGCAGGGGAACGGGGAATGGGGGTTATGGTCAGTCTACAGCACTTCTTCTCTGCCGCTCCTTCTCGGTCACTCTCGTCCCCTGTGCTGTGGGGTCCCACCCACGGGATGCAGTCCTTGATGAACTGATCCGGCGTGGGCTTCCCACAGGCAGCAGCTCTTCCAGAACTGCTCCAGATATGGGTCCGTACCACGGGGTCCATCCCTCAGGAGAAAACTGCTCCAACCTGGCTCCCCTACGGGCAGCAGCTCCTGCCAGATCACCTGCTCCTGCGTGGGCTCCTCTCCACGGGCTACAGGTCCGGCCCAGAATCTGCTCCGGCAGGGGTCTTCCACAGGCGGCAGCCTCCATCGGTGCAGGGCCACCTGCTCCACTGTGGTCTCCTCCACGGGCTGCAGCATGGAACCCTGCTCCACCGTGGTACTCCATGGGCTGCAGGGGGACATCCTGCTTCACCATGGTCCTCACCACAGGCCGCAGGGGACTTCTGCTCCGGCGCCTGGAGCACCTCTCCCCCTCCTTCTACACTGACCTTGGCGCAAGGCTGTTCCTCACTCCTCTCACTCTCCCGGCTGCTGTGTGGCGCAGCGTTTTTTCCCTGTCTTAAATATGCTCTCACAGAGGCGAAAAACAACATCGCTTATTGGCTCGGATCTGGAAAACAATGGGGCCCTTCCCAAACATGGGGCAGCTTCTAGATCTTTCTCATAGAAACCACCCCTATGGCTCCCTGCTACCAAAACCTTGCCACGTAAACCCACTACAGGGAGGCAAGGACAATCCCCAGACAAGGACTGTATATCTCGAAACAAGACACTGGAACTCATGATAAGGAAGCGGCAGGCGGACAGAGAAACAAATGTAAGGACTATAAATCTTGAAACTGGACATTGGAATTCATTATAAAGATACAACAAACGGGAGAATTAGCAACAACCAGCTCTTGCAATTAAGAAACATGCCAATTCAGCAGATTCCTGACCAAAGGTGAAAAGTACACTGTGAGGAAGACTCGGGGTCTTCCTCCCAAAGAGCCCTGCCCACGTCCCAAAGACCCCTGCCCACAATTCTTGGAAGGCTCTGCGCAAGCGCAAGGTGCCAAAAGGCTAATTAGCATGAGAAGCGAGGGAAGGCGGGGATAGGTAATGCATATGTATAGGTGCTTGTAGAATATTGATAGATTGATTGTATAAATTCAAGACTGCTTTCTGCTTTGGGTATGCACGATAGGTGGAGAGATCCCCCGTGCATCCAGCGCTGCAATAAAGAATATACCACTTAAAGGAATTTCGGCTTCGATCTTTGAATCAATTTGGCGACCCAGATGGGACAACCTCTCTGCCGGACTGCAGGACCTGCTGGGAACAGGACTCCCTAGGGTACCCCCGGGATTTCCCGGAGGGACTCCTCGACTCACCGGATCACTGCGGAGGCAGACAAGGACCCCCTCATTGTAAGTGAGTATATTCTTTATTCTGGTTTGGTTTTCTGGTAGACCGGTTATCTGGAACTGTCTGTATGTCAGAAGGTGATCTTCTGCGAGGCAGTGTTTGGTATATACTTTGTGGTTAGCACCATAAGTACATGTTTGGGGACCTTAAGGAAGGAGCTCGCTTTAAGGTCCATCTGGAATTGTGTTGTCTATTTCGGTTTTCTGACTCATGGAGTATGGTATTTAACTCTGGTTATTGTTACTGCGATTTTGGCTATTTTCCTGGTGGTAATAGTAGGCTCGAGGCATTGTTATAAGAAAGATATCGTTACGGTGTTACACAGTTCGGTTTTCTGACTTATCGCATGTGGAATTTGACTATTGTTACTGTGATTTTGGCAATATTGCTGGTAATAGTAGTTTTGTGGCATCGCTACTGAAAGATATTGCGTGCCCGTATTTTTGTGAGTGATATGTTTTGTGATACACTTTTGTAAGTAACATGTGTATTCTGAAAGTGTAAACTGGAAACTGGGGGGGCAAACAAGCAGTGAAATTTTAAAGAAAAGTGTGTTAGGATGTGTTTGAAGTCACTGGAAGGATATTGGAGGATCTGCCGGTGGAAGTGTGAACAGGAAAACATTGATAAAATATCGTAATCAGTGGTGGCCGCTTTATAAGCTGGAATGTGGAGAAAAGTGGCCCCTAAATGGAACTTTAAACTCTAATATTTTGCTAGAGTTAATGTTGTTTTTTGAGAAGCAGAACAGGATGAAATGTTGTATACTGATGTTTCAGCATCTTGGTGGGAAAAGGTACGGAATTAAGTTGGCCCCTGACTGAACCTTTGATGTTGGCATTAGAGAAGTAGAGGCTGGAGAAAGATAAAGGAAGTGTTAAAAGGGTTGTTGAAAGTGTTAAAGGTGTTTGAAGTTGAATGAGCAGGGAAAGAGGATGTAGGAATGTTAATAGTTCTGCCTCTGCCCGAGGCAGAGATCTTAAAATCATGGGTGTTAGCCCTTTAGGGCAAAGGGACCATGATCGGTCCGAGAGAGTTGTCAGAGAAACAGAAAAGAGGTCAACTCTTCAAACAACCTGAGTTCATGGGCGAGCTCGGATTGCTGATGGGACCGTTCAGGGAACTGTGGACAATTGCATTCCCCTGACCGACCCCCACTAAGACCCGAATCAACCTGAAAATTATGAACGGTTAAGTAAATACTAAAACCTGGATGAATTGGGAATTGAGAATATGCTTCCAACAAGGTCTAAAAGAAAGCGCTATGGAATTTTTGGACCAACTCTGAAATGTAATGAAAATAAATAAATAAATAAATAAATAAAACAAAACGGTTTGGACCTGGCTTTGGAGGACAAATTGACTAGCCTTTTCCTAGGGTAATCAACCCCTGATTTCAACAGGAATAACGGGGACCTGGGGAACCTACCCTAGCGGATCCTCCACTGATTATAATGAAGCTAGGGGAGGAATGGAAGTGAAATTTCTTATTGCTCTGGGGCAACGTATTCAGTTCTAAATCAAGCATTAATGCCTTCACAGAATTATTATGTTAGGGTAAAAGGTGTGTCGTGGTTTAACCCGGCCGGCAGCTAAACACCACGCAGCTGTTCGCTCCCCCTCCCCCTCCCTCTCTGGGACGGGGGAGAGAAATGGAAAGTGAAGCCCGTGAGTTGAGATAAAGACAGTTTAATAAGACAAAATAATAATAATAATAATAATAATAATAATAATAATAATAATAATAATAATAATAATAATAATAATAATAATAATAATAATAATAATAATAATAATACAATGATGATAATAGTACCACTACTAATAATGTGTACAAACAAGTGATGCACAATGCAATTGCTCACCACCTGCTGACCGATGCCCAGCCTAACCCCGAGCAGTCCGGCCCCCTCCCCCTGGCTAGCCACCCCTATGTATTGTTTAGCCTGACGTCAGATGCTATGGAATACCCCTTTGGCTAGTTTGGGTCACCTGTTCTGGGTCTGTCCCCTCCCAGCTCTTCCTGCACCCCCAGCCTGCCTGTTGGCAGGACAGAGCAAGAAGCTGAGATGTCCTTGGCTTGGTATAAGCATTGCTCTGCAACAATTAAAACATCGGGGTGTTACCAGCACTCTTCTCATCCTAAGCCAAAACATAGCATTCTACCAGCTACTAGGAAGAAAATTAACTCTAACTGAAACCAGGACAAGGTGTAACCGAAAAGGCTTATTTTTGTGAACCTTTGAAGTACAAGTTAGGGAAACAATGGGGCATACACAGATTTTGATCTATGCCTAGCTCCTCATGGGCAGTCTTAGGTAGAGATTTATTAGAGCAAGTAGGAGCAGAAATTGTCTTTGAAAAAGGGAAAATGGAATTAAGAAGAGGAGAAGAACAACTAATAAATGTGTTAAGCTTGGCACTAATACAAAGTGACCCTAAAAGTGAAATACCTTTAGAGATCACAGATCAAGTATGTCCAGGAGTTTGGGCTACCGAAGTCCCTGGAAGAGCTAAAAATGTGACCTTAATAATTATTAAATTAAAGCCAGGAGAGAAACCCGTTAAGGTTAAGTAATATCCTTTGAGGATAGAAGATAGGAAAGGAATTAAAGAGATAATTGATAAATTTTTACAGTATGGATTATTGCTTGAATGCGAATCAGAATACAATGCACCCATATTGCCAATTAAAAAGGCAGATGAAAAAGCTATAGGCTAGTTCAGGATTTGAGGGCCATAAATAAAATCACTGAGGATATACATCCAGTAGTGGCAAACCCTTATACTTTGCTGACTAAATTAAAGAATAGTCAAGTCTGGTTTACCGTACTGGATTTAAAAGATGCCTTCTTCTGCCTAGGCTTAGCCACAGAAAGCCAAAACCTATTCGCTTTTGAATGGGAAAATCCCGATTCAGGCAGAAAGACGCAGCTTACGTGGACATTACTACCTCAAGGATTCAAGAATAGCCCCACTATTTTTGGAAACCAATTAGCAAGGGAACTCGAAACATGGATACCTCCGGACACTGAAGGTGCTTTGTTACAATATGTAGATGATCTCTTAATAGCTACCGAGACTAAAGGCAGTTGTATTCAATGGACTATAAGTCGTCTTAATTTTCTGGGTTTAAATGGATATCAAGTCTCTTGACAGAAAGTCCAGCTGGCTCAACAAAGTGTGACCTATCTGGGATTTGACATTTCGGAAGGACAACGAGAACTAGGAACTGAACATAAGGAAGTCATTTGCCGGACTCCAGAACCTCAAATGGTAAAGGAGCTACAAACCTTTTTAGGAATGACAGGTTGGTGTCGCCTTTGGATTTATAATTATGGACTATTGCTAAAGCATCTATGTGAATTGATAAAGATTAACCAGTCAAAGTTAGTCTGCACTGGAGAAGCACAAAAAGTCTTTAAACAACTTAAACAAGAATTGATGATTTTGAAATATCAAGCAATATTGGTAGAACAGGACGACGTGGAAATTGTGATAATTAATATTGTGAATCTAGCCTCTTTTCTTAGTGATGCTCCGGCACAACCTGTGATTCACGATTGTTTAGAAACTATAGAGACTGTGTATTCCAGCCGAGCAGACCTTAAGGAGGAGCCCATGGAAGATGCGGAAGAAACTTGGTTCACGGATGGGAGCAGTTTTGTTACGCAAAGACAACGTAAAGCTGGATATGCTATAACAACTACTCAGCAGGTAATCGAGTCTAAGCCTTTACCCCCTGGAACATCAGCTCAAAAGGCGGAGATAGTTGCTCTCACGAGAGCATTGGAACTGGCAGCGGGAAAAAGGGTAACTATTTGGACGGATTCTAAATATACATTCGGCGTGGTACATGCTCATGGAGCAATTTGGAAAGAACATGGATTGCTGACCGCTCAGTGAAAACACAAAGTATGCTGAAGAAATTTTAGAATTGTTAGAGGCTGTAAAACAACCAGAAAAGGTAGCTATCATGCATTGTCAGGGACACCAAAAGGGGAACACCGATTTTGAAATTGGAAAATCGATTGGCAGAGGCTAAGCAGGCAGCTGAAATAACTGAGGTGAAGGCATTGTCTTTGATACCAGGTGGTAAAATCCAAACTATATCCAAATTATACAAAAGAAGACTTAAAATTAATTGAAGATTTGAAAGGTAAAATGAAACCAGATGGATGAGTATATTTAAAAGATAATCACATAGTTATACCCTCTAGTTTGACATGGCCCATAGTTCTTACAGAACACAATAAAACGCATTGGGGAGCTGGCACACTGCATAAGAGCCTGAGTCAGACATTAGTGGGACGATATGATAAAACAAGTAACTCAACAATGTAGCATTTGCTTACACAATAACCGCAATACCAAGGATAGAATAAAATTTGGAATAATCGGTAAAGGAAATTATTCGGGGCAACAGTGGCAAATTGATTTTTCAGAACTCCCTAGAAAAGGGGGGTATCATTATTTACTGGTTCTGACTGACACGTTTTCAGGAAGGCCTGAAGCCTTTCCCTGTCGAACAAACAAAGCAAGAGAAGTGGTTCAAGTCTTGTTAAATGAAATAATACCATGCTTTGGGATTCTAGTAGCAATGTCTTCTGATAGAGTTTCACATTTTTGTGCACAAGTGGGAGAACAGATAAGTAAGATTCTAAAGATAGATTGGCAACTGCATACTCCTTATAGACCACAGGCAAGTGGACAGGTAGAAAAAATGAACCATTTAATTAAACAATAAGTAGCTAAAATTGGATAAGAAGCTAATTTGTCATGGCCTCAATCCCTCCCTTTAGCATTACTTGGAATTAGAGTTAAACCTAGAATAAAAGGAAATTTGAGTCCCTTCAAAATCTTATATGCAAGGCCATAGCAATTTCTATTTAGTGGAGAGGACCTAACGCAGTTAGGATCAGAATATTTATATGCTTATATAACTGAACTTCAGAAACAATTAAATAAAGTACATACATTTGTTTTAGGGACCAGGGCTAGAGGGTTGGATCAACCAATCCACCCCTTTAAGCTCGGGGATTATATATATATAAAGACTTTTTCAGGACAACCCGTGCAGGAAAAATGGAAGGAAAGTGGATGGGACCATACCAAGTATTACTGACAACACACACCGCCATTAAGATTAAGAAGCAAGCAGCTTGGATCCACAATTCAAGGGTGAAGAAGGCCCCGGCGAGGATATGGACCACCACTCCAATTGGACCAACAAAATTACGGTTTTCCAGATCCTAATGATTGCAGGGGTGCGGTTCTCGGATTTGGGGTGGGCAACTTGGGATGAGAACTTACACCTGACCTTAATACAAACAATTTCTCAAGTAACTAATAAGACGAACTGTTGGGTATGCACCCATCTGCCACAGCATGGGAATAAGGGTGTATCGTTAATTGGGATTCCCTTGCCTGCAAACTTATCTTGGACTAATTTGTGGGAAAACACGTCTTGGGGTCGAAAATATTAAGCAGTTTTGGAACTAGAAGTGAGTAGCTTCATGCCGTTAGAATCCTATTATGTATGTGTACAAAGGTGTAACCCGCCTAAGGTATAGGAAAACAGCATTGTATAAATACGGATACTACTTCTGTGGGAAATCAGACATCTTGTAATTGAACAATTGATATTAGTACGACTAGCGGCTGGGCAAATTCAACCAGCTGGACGGTTCCAGAAGGAAAAGGGTGGTATTGGCTATGCAATGATACAGCCCGTAAGGTCTTGCCTGAGAATTGGAAGGGAACTTGCACTCTTGGAGTGGTAGTCAAGGGTGGTATTGGCTATGCAATGATACAGCCCGTAAGGTCTTGCCTGAGAATTGGAAGGGAACTTGCACTCTTGGAGCGGTAGTCCCCAATATGACAGTACATGATGTAGTGCCTCGAGGTTACTTGAGAAATCATATCCGGAGAATCAGATGAAAAATTAACAATCCATTCGTAGAGAGACACACCCCTTTTCATAGTTTTGTGCGATGGTTTATCCCATGGTTAGGAGTGAGTGAATTGGAAAAGGCAATAGTTAATATTTCTGCAATTATAGAGAAGTTCGAAAACAAAATTCTGGATGCTATAAAGGCTCAACAAGAAGAGATATCTAGTTTATCACAGGTCGTATTACAAAATCGGATGGCCCTAGACTTGTTACTGGCCACTCAAGGGGGAGTCTGTACAGTAATAAACACAAGTTGTTGTAGGTATGTAGATCAGAGTGGAAGGATCTCTACCGACCTGGAAGAAATATGGAAGCAGACAAGGATCCTCCATGAGATCAGTAAAGATGATCTTTCATGGAGTTTTAGTGAACTATGGAATAAGTGAACCTCCTGGTTGCCCAATTTCCAATGGTTGAAACAAGTATTCATTGCTCTAATCGTATTAGTAGTGTTCGGAATATTTGTGTGCATGTTGTTTAGATGCCTGCTTTGTTGTGTTACTGTAAATAATGAAAGTATCTGATGCAAAAGAATTTGCCTGGGAAAAGAAAAGGGGGGATTGATTAAGGAGGTATTGGGGAGGCAAGGACAATCCCCAGACAAGGACTGTATATCTCGAAACAAGACACTGGAACTCATGATAAGGAAGCGGCAGGCGGACAGAGAAACAAATGTAAGGACTATAACTCTCGAAACTGGACATTGGAATTCATTATAAAGATACAACAAACGGGAGAATTAGCAACAACCAGCTCTTGCAATTAAGAAACATGCCAATTCAGCAGATTCCTGACCAAAGGTGAAAAGTACACTGTGAGGAAGACTCGGGGTCTTCCTCCCAAAGAGCCCTGCCCACGTCCCAAAGACCCCTGCCCACAATTCTTGGAAGGCTCTGCGCAAGCGCAAGGTGCCAAAAGGCTAATTAGCATGAGAAGCGAGGGAAGGCGGGGATAGGTAATGCATATGTATAGGTGCTTGTAGAATATTGATAGATTGATTGTATAAATTCAAGACTGCTTTCTGCTTTGGGTATGCATGATAGGTGGAGAGATCCCCCGTGCATCCAGCGCTGCAATAAAGAATATACCACTTAAAGGAATTTCGGCTTCGATCTTTGAATCAATTTGGCGACCCGGATGGGACAACCTCTCTGCCGGACCGCAGGACCCGCTGGGAACAGGACTCCCTAGGGTACCCCCGGGATTTCCCAGAGGGACTCCTCGACTCACCGGATCACTGCGGAGGCAGACAAGGACCCCATCATTGTAAGTGAGTATATTCTTTATTCTGGTTTGGTTTTCTGGTAGACCGGTCATCTGGAACTGTCTGTAAGTCAGAAGGTGATCTTCTGCGAGGCAGTGTTTGGTATATACTTTGTGGTTAGCACCATAAGTACATGTTTGGGGACCTTAAGGAAGGAGCTCGCTTTAAGGTCCATCTGGAATTGTGTTGTCTGTTTCGGTTTTCTGACTCATGGAGTATGGTATTTAACTCTGGTTATTGTTACTGCGATTTTGGCTATTTTCCTGGTGGTAATAGTAGGTTCGTGGTATTGTTATAAGAAAGATATCGTTACGGTGTTACACAGTTCGGTTTTCTGACTTATCGCATGTGGAATTTGACTCTGACTATTGTTACTGTGATTTTGGCAATATTGCTGGTAATAGTAGTTTTGTGACATCGCTACTGAAAGATATTGCGTGCCCGTATTTTTGTGAGTGATATGTTTTGTGATACGCTTTTGTAAGTAACATGTGTATTCTGAAAGTGTAAACTGGAAACTGGGGGGGCAAACAAGCAGTGAAATTTTAAAGAAAAGTGTGTTAGGATGTGTTTGAAGTCACTGGAAGGATATTGGAGGATCTGCCGGTGGAAGTGTGAACAGGAAAACATTGATAAAATATCGTAATCAGTGGTGGCCGCTTTATAAGCTGGAATGTGGAGAAAAGTGGCCCCTAAATGGAACTTTAAACTCTAATATTTTGCTACAGTTAATGTTGTTTTTTGAGAAGCAGAACAGGATGAAATGTTGTATAGTGATGTTTCAGCATCTTGGTGGGAAAAGGTACGGAATTAAGTTGGCCCCTGACTGAACCTTTGATGTTGGCATTAGAGAAGTAGAGGCTGGAGAAAGATAAAGGAAGTGTTAAAAGGGTTGTTGAAAGTGTTAAAGGTGTTTGAAGTTGAATGAGCAGGGAAAGAGGATGTAGGAATGTTAATAGTTCTGCCTCTGCCCGAGGCAGAGATCTTAAAATCATGGGTGTTAGCCCTTTAGGGCAAAGGGACCATGATCGGTCCGAGAGAGTTGTCAGAGAAACAGAAAAGAGGTCAACTCTTCAAACAACCTGAGTTCATGTGCGAGCTCAGATTGCTGATGGGACCGTTCAGGGAACTGTGGACAATTGCATTCCCCTGACCGACCCCCACTAAGACCCGAATCAACCTGAAAATTATGAACGGTTAAGTAAATACTAAAACCTGGATGAATTGGGAATTGAGAATATGCTTCCAACAAGGTCTAAAAGAAAGCGCTATGGAATTTTTGGACCAACTCTGAAATGTAATGAAAATAAATAAATAAATAAATAAATAAAACAAAACGGTTTGGACCTGGCTTTGGAGGACAAATTGACTAGCCTTTTCCTAGGGTAATCAGCCCCTGATTTCAACAGGAATAACGGGGACCTGGGGAACCTACCCTAGCGGATCCTCCACTGATTATAATGAAGCTAGGGGAGGAATGGAAGTGAAATTTCTTATTGCTCTGGGGCAACGTATTAGGTTCTAAATCAAGCATTAATGCCTTCACAGAATTATTATGTTAGGGTAAAAGGTGTGTCGTGGTTTAACCCGGCCGGCAGCTAAACACCACGCAGCTGTTCGCTCACCCTCCCCCTCCCTCTCTGGGACGGGGGAGAGAAATGGAAAGTGAAGCCTGTGAGTTGAGATAAAGACAGTTTAATAAGACAAAATAATAATAATAATAATAATAATAATAATAATAATAATAATAATAATAATAATAATAATAATAATAATACAATGATGATAATAGTACCACTACTAATAATGTGTACAAACAAGTGATGCACAATGCAATTGCTCACCACCCGCTGACCGATGCCCAGCCTAACCCCGAGCAGTCCGGCCCCTTCCCCCTGGCTAGCCACCCCTATGTATTGTTTAGCCTGACGTCAGATACTATGGAATACCCCTTTGGCTAGTTTGGGTCACCTGTCCTGGGTGTGTCCCCTCCCAGCTCTTACTGCACCCCCAGCCTGCCTGTTGGCAGGACAGAGCAAGAAGCTGAGATGTCCTTGGCTTGGTATAAGCACTGCTCTGCAACAATTAAAACATCGGGGTGTTATCAGCACTCTTCTCATCCTAAGCCAAAACATAGCATTCTACCAGCTACTAGGAAGAAAATTACCTCTGTTCTAACTGAAACCAGGACAAGGTGTAACCGAAAAGGCTTATTTTTGTGAACCTTTGAAGTACAAGTTAGGGAAACAATGGGGCATACACAGATTTTGATCTATGCCTAGCTCCTCATGGGCACTCTTAGGTAGAGATTTATTAGAGCAAGTAGGAGCAGAAATTGTCTTTGAAAAAGGGAAAATGGAATTAAGAAGAGGAGAAGAACAACTAAGAAATGTGTTAAGCTTGGCACTAATACAAAGTGACCCTAAAAGTGAAATACCTTTAGAGATCACAGATCAAGTATGTCCAGGAGTTTGGGCTACCAAAGTCCCTGGAAGAGCTAAAAATGTGACCTTAATAATTATTAAATTAAAGCCAGGAGAGAAACCCGTTAAGGTTAAGTAATATCCTTTGAGGATAGAAGATAGGAAAGGAATTAAAGAGATAATTGATAAATTTTTACAGTATGGATTATTGCTTGAATGCGAATCAGAATACAATGCACCCATATTGCCAATTAAAAAGGCAGATGAAAAAGCTATAGGCTAGTTCAGGATTTGAGGGCCATAAATAAAATCACTGAGGATATACATCCAGTAGTGGCAAACCCTTATACTTTGCTGACTAAATTAAAGAATAGTCAAGTCTGGTTTACCGTACTGGATTTAAAAGATGCCTTCTTCTGCCTAGGCTTAGCCACAGAAAGCCAAAACCTATTCGCTTTTGAATGGGAAAATCCCGATTCAGGCAGAAAGACGCAGCTTACGTGGACATTACTACCTCAAGGATTCAAGAATAGCCCCACTATTTTTGGAAACCAATTAGCAAGGGAACTCGAAACATGGTGTCCTGGTTTCAGTTAGCACAGAATTAATTTTCTTCCTAGTAGCTGGTGGAATGCTGTGTTTTGGCTTAGAATGAGAAGAGTGCTGATAACACCCCGATGCTTTAATTGTTGCAGAGCAGTGCTTATACTAAGCCAAGGACATCTCAGCCTTTGCTCTGTCCTGCCAACGGGCAGGCTGGGGGGTGCAGTAAGAGCTGGGAGGGGACAGACCCAGGACAGGTGACCCAAACTAGCCAAAGGGGTATTCCATACCATCTGACGTCATGCTAAACAATATATAGGGGTGGCTAGCCGGGGGGAGGGGGCCGGACTGCTCGGGGTTAGGCTGGGCATCGGTCAGCGGGTGGTGAGCAATTGCATTGTGCATCACTTGTTTGTACATACTATTATTACTTTCGTATTATCCCCATTGTATCATCATTATTATTATTGTTATTATTATTTTTGTTATTTTTTTTTTCCTGTCTTATTAAACTGTCTTTATCTCAACTCACGGGCTTCACTTTCCATTTCTCTCCCCCGTCCCAGAGAGGGAGGGGGGAGGGTGAGCGAACGGCTGCGTGGTGTTTAGCTGCCGGTCGGGTTAAACCACGACAGTCTTTTTGGCGCCCAACGTGGGGCCCGAAAGGTTGAGATAACGGCAGATCTGATCAGAGTGTGTTAAACTAAAATTGGTGTAAGGATTAGACCTGCTTAATAGGCACTTGTCATGATGCTGATTGCTTTAATCACAACTCTGCTGCGCCTGTTTTCCAAATTGAGTATTATAGTACATTATTTTCCGTATTTGCTCTCTGTAGTGTTGTTTCTCCTCTCCGGGCCCTGGTTTCAGACCATTATGGTACTAAGTGTTATAGCAATGGCTTATGAGACGATAAGATATCTGGTCATGACTCTAACTTGGTATTTATACTCAGTAACATCGTGGACTCTGTACTTTGGAAACAGCATCTTGGGAACTATTAGCAATTATACCTATTGTTTTTCTCCATTAGAGAGTCAATCTGTGGAGGGGAAAGGGGAGGATATTTTTCCTTACTTGCTTACTCTCCCTTTCTCCTTCACCACCCCTGTATCCTCCTGGGTCACTCTGCCTTCCTCCTTCACCACCCTCTTATCCCCTGAGCTTGTCACAATAGCTCTCCAAGATATTGAATATTTCTGGAATACTCAGAATACCATAGTCTTGTTGTTCTGCCTCATGAATGCACTTCAGATTCTGCTTAAAGTTAAACAACTACTTAGGAAGCTCATCCGGAGATCTGCCCGGAGGCAGTATAGTTGTGGGTGGCAGGGAGTATGGGTGGATATGGGCAGGCATCTAGAGCAGTTGGCACCCCCAGTGTGTTGGAAATTCACCCCTGAACAATGGCAAAATCCTCAAAAACTGGCAGAATGCTTGAAAAAAAGGTGTAATGATTCTGGCAGTTCCAAAGTAACACAAATCATTGTAACGTGCTGGGGCCTGGCTCATGCCTATCGAGCTGCCATTGATACTGCTGTCAACTTAGTGACAGACCCTGCGGCCACTCCAAACCCTGTGACAGATCCAACGGCCACTGTGACCCCTACGGTGGATTCTGCAGCCGCTCCAGTCCCAGCTCCTGCAGCCGCTCCAGTCCCAGCTCCTGCAGCCGCTCCAGTCCCAGCTCCTGCAGCCGCTCCAGCTCCAGCTCCTGCAGCCGCTCCAGTCCCAGCTCCTGCAGCCGCTCCAGTCCCAGCTCCTGCAGCTGCTCAAGTCCCAGTTCCTGCAGTCGCTCCAGTTCCAGCTCCGGCCGCTACTCCAGTCCCAGTTCCTGCAACTGCTCCAGCTCCAGCTCCTGAAGCCGCTCCAGCTCCAGCTCCTGCAGCTGCTCCAGTCCCAGTTCCTGCAGTCGCTCCAGTTCCAGCTCCGGCCGCTACTCCAGTCCCAGTTCCTGCAACTGCTCCAGTCCCAGCTTCTGAAGCCGCTCCAGCTCCAGCTCCTGAAGCCGCTCCAGCTCCAGCTCCTACTGCTGCTCCAGTCCCAGCTCCTGCAACTGCTCCAGCTCCAGCTCCAGCTCCTGTAGCCGCTACAGCTCCGGTTCCTGCAACTGCTCCAGCTCCTGTAGCCGCTCCAGCTCCTGTGGCCGTGTCAGAGAAACGAGCTGTAGCAGTGCAAGTTGACCCTGCAGAGGGCATTCCAACCCCTGTGGCAGACCCTGTAACAAAGTCAGAGAAACGAGCAGTAGCAGTGCAAGCTGCCCCTGTAGAGAAGGTGAAAATATGGTACAGAAATTCAAGTCGTTTAGAACGCAGAGAGTCTTCTGCCAATCCAGGTAAGGCTTCTGCCAAAACTAAGTATAGAGATGACGAAGATGATGACGACGCTGGGCCGTCAAGGATTCAGGAGGAGGAAGATGAGGATGCCGAAAGAGCAACAGTAACTACCCGAAGCCTAAACGAGCGCGAGCTACGAGATGTGCGAAAAGATTTTGGTCGCTGTATAGGTGAGCAGCTTGTCACCTGGCTGCTCCGGTGCTGGGACTCTGGAGCCAATTGTGTGGAATTAGACGGCAGGGAAGCCAAGCGGCTGGGATCCCTTGCTCGAGACGCCGGCATTGACAAAGCAATTGCAGATGGAGCACGACCCACCAGCCTCTGGAGGCGTCTCCTCTCAGCTGTGAGGGAAAGGTATCCCTTCAAGGAAGATATTTTATGTCTACCAGGCAAGTGGACCACTATGGAGAAGGGAATCCAGTACCTGAGGGAATTAGCCGTACGGGAAGTGATTTATGAGGATCCAGACCTCAATCAAACATCCACAGATCCAGATGAAGTCAAGTGTACACGACCCATGTGGCGGAAGTTTGTACGGATTGCACCATCATCATATGCCAGCTCATTGGCAATAATGGCCTGGAAAGAGGATGAGGAACCCACAGTGGGTGAAGTGGCTAAACAACTCCGGCAGTACGAAGAAAGTCTCTCCTCTTCCTTACAGGCCTGCGTCTCAACTGTGGAGAAACTTTCTGAAAAGGTTCACCAACTTGAAGAGAATCTATTGTCCTCCCCACCTGAACCAACCAGTGCCCACCGACCAAAGGAGAACACTTGGGAGAAACTTTCTGAAAAGGTTCACCAACTTGAAGAGAGATTATTCTCCTTCGCACCTGTACAAAGCAGTGTCTCAGCTGTCAGGGGTAGGCGTTCACCCACACAAGGAAGACGATATGGTGGGTACTCACCCCGTGCCACCCTGTGGTTTTACTTACGAGACCATGGAGAGGACATGAGAAAGTGGGATGGAAAATCTACCGCGACCCTAGAGGCACGGGTACGTGAGTTGCAAAAGAAAACAATCAGGAAAAAGGGATTCTCCGAAAAGTTTGCTGCTCCAACTTCCAGCAGACAGTCCTTCAAACACAGAAACGAGGAAGATTCTGACCAGGATTAGGGGGGCCCTGCCTCCAGCCAGGGGGAGGAAAGGGACAATCGAGTTTATTGGACTGTGTGGATTCGATGGCCTGGCACATCACGCGCACAGAAGTATAAGGCTTTAGTAGACACCGGTGCACAATGTACTATAATGCCATCGAGCTATAAAGGACCAGAGCCCATCTATATTTGTGGAGTGACAGGGGGATCTCAGCAGTTGACTGTATTGGAGGCTGAAGTGAGTCTGACTGGGAATGAGTGGGAAAAGCACCGCATTGTGACTGGTCCGGATGCTCCATGTATCCTTGGCATAGACTATCTTAGAAGAGGATACTGCAAGGACCCAAAAGGGTTCCGGTGGGCTTTTGGTATTGCTGCCTTAGAGACAGAGGGCATTAAACAATTATCTACCTTGCCTGGTCTCTCAGAGGACCCCTCTGTTGTGGGGTTGCTGAGGGTCGAAGAACAGCAAGTGCCAATTGCTACCACAACTGTGCACCGGCGGCAATATCGCACCAACCGAGACTCCCTGATTCCCATCCATAAGCTAATTCGTCAATTGGAGAGCCAAGGAGTGATCAGCAAGACTCATTCACCTTTCAATAGTCCCATATGGCCAGTGCGAAAGTCTAATGGCGAGTGGAGACTAACAGTGGACTATCGCGGCTTGAACGAAGTCACGCCACCACTGAGTGCTGCAGTGCCGGACATGCTGGAACTTCAGTATGAACTTGAATCGAAGGCAGCCAAGTGGTACGCCACAATTGATATCGCTAATGCATTTTTCTCCATCCCTCTAGCAGCAGAGTGCAGGCCACAATTTGCCTTCACTTGGAGGGGAGTCCAATATACTTGGAATAGGCTGCCCCAGGGGTGGAAACACAGCCCTACCATTTGCCATGGGCTGATCCAGTCTGCACTAGAGCAGGGGGAAGCTCCTGAACACCTGCAGTACATCGATGACATTATTGTGTGGGGTGACACAGCAGAGGAAGTTTTCGAGAAAGGGAAGAAAATAGTCCAAATCCTTCTGAAAGCCGGTTTTGCCATAAAACAAAATAAAGTCAAAGGACCTGCACGAGAGATCCAGTTTTTAGGAATAAAATGGCAAGATGGACGTCGTCAAATCCCAATGGATGTGATCAACAAAATAACAGCTATGTCTCCACCAACTAACAAAAAAGAAACACAGACTTTCCTAGGTGTTGTGGGGTTTTGGAGAATGCACATCCCAAATTACAGTCTGATTGTAAACCCACTCTACCAAGTAACCCGTAAGAAGAATGAGTTTGAATGGGGCCCTGAACAACAACAAGCCTTTGAACAAATTAAGCAGGAAATAGTCCATGCAGTAGCCCTTGGGCCAGTTCGAACAGGACCAGATGTAAAGAATGTGCTCTACACTGCAGCCGGGGAGAACGGCCCCACCTGGAGCCTCCGGCAGAAAGAACCTGGGGAAACTTGAGGTCGGCCCCTGGGGTTTTGGAGCCGGGGATACAGAGGGTCTGAGGCCCGCTATACTCCAACTGAAAAGGAGATACTGGCAGCATATGAAGGAGTTCGATCTGCTTCAGAGGTGGTCGGTACTGAAGCGCAGCTCCTCCTAGCACCCCGATTGCCGGTACTAGGCTGGATGTTCAAGGGAAGGGTCTCTTCTACGCATCATGCAACTGATGCTACATGGAGCAAGTGGGTTGCACTGATTACTCAGCGGGCTCGAATAGGAAACCCCAGTCGCCCAGGAATATTGGAAGTGATTATGGACTGGCCAGAAGGTAAATACTTTGGGATATCATCAGAGGAGGAGGTGGGTCGTGCTGAAGAAGCCCCACTGTACAACCAGTTACCAGAAAATGAAAAGAAATATGCCCTGTTCACTGATGGGTCCTGTCGTATTGTGGGGAAGCATCGGAGATGGAAGGCTGCTGTATGGAGTCCTACACGACGAGTTGCAGAAGCTGCTGAGGGAGAAGGTGAATCGAGTCAGTTTGCAGAAGTGAAGGCCATTCAGCTGGCTTTAGACATTGCTGAACGAGAAAAATGGCCAGTTCTCTATCTCTACACCGATTCATGGATGGTAGCAAATGCCCTGTGGGGATGGTTACAGCAATGGAAGCAAAACAACTGGCAGCGTAGGGGCAAACCCATCTGGGCTGCTGCATTGTGGCAAGATATTGCTGCTCGGGTAGAGAACCTGGCTGTGAAAGTACGTCACGTAGATGCTCATGTGCCCAAGAATCGGGCTACTGAAGAACATCAGAACAACCAGCAGGTGGATCAGGCTGCTAAGATTGAAGTAGCTCAGGTGGATCTGGATTGGCAGCATAAAGGTGAATTATTTATAGCCCGATGGGCCCATGACACCTCAGGCCATCAAGGCAGAGATGCAACATACAGATGGGCTCGTGATCGAGGGGTGGACCTGACCATGGACGCTATAGCACAGGTTATTCATGACTGTGAAACATGTGCTGCAAGCAAGCAAGCCAAACGGTCAAAGCCTCTTTGGTATGGAGGACGATGGCTGAAATATAAATATGGAGAGGCCTGGCAGATTGATTACATCACACTCCCTCAAACTCGCAATGGCAAGCGCCACGTACTTACAATGGTGGAAGCTACCACCGGATGGCTGGAAACATATCCTGTGCCTCATGCCACCGCCCGGAACACTATCCTGGGCCTTGAAAAGCAAGTCCTATGGCGACATGGTACCCCAGAAAGAATAGAGTCAGACAATGGAACTCATTTCCGAAACAACCTTATAGACACTTGGGCCAAAGAACATGGTATTGAGTGGGTGTATCACATCCCCTATCATGCACCAGCCTCCGGGAAAGTTGAACGATACAATGGACTGTTAAAGACTACATTGAAAGCAATGGGTGCTGGGACATTCAAAAACTGGGATACGCATTTGGCAAAGGCCACCTGGTTAGTCAATACTAGGGGATCTACCAACCGAGCTGGACCTGCCCAATCAAACCTGTTACGTACTGTAGATGGGGATAAAGTTCCTGTAGTGCATGTAAAAAATATGCTGGGTAAAACAGTCTGGGCTACTCCTGCCTCAGGAAAAGGCAAACCCATTCGTGGAATTGTTTTCGCTCAGGGACCTGGATACACTTGGTGGGTGATGCAAAAGAACGGAGAGGTCCGGTGTGTACCTCAAGGAGATTTAATACTGGGTGAGAATAGCCCATGAACTGAATTGTACCATGTTAATTACTATATAATACTGTATGTTACCACTACCATGACTACTGTAGGTGACTAATTCGAATGTATGGAAAAGAGTGTAACCTGAGCATGACATAAATGGTATGGAATAAGGGGTGGATAAAAAAAGACTGTCGTGGTTTAACCCGGCTGGCAGCTAAACACCACACAGCCGTTCGCTCACCCTCCCCCCTCCCTCTCTGGGACGGGGGAGAGAAATGGAAAGTGAAGCCCGTGAGTTGAGACAAAGACAGTTTAATAAGACAGGAAAATAATAATAATAATAATAATAATCATAATAATAATAATAATCATAATAATAATAATAATAATAAAATGATGATAATAGTACTACTACAAATAATATGTACAAACAAGTGATGCACAATGCAATTGCTCACCACCCGCTGACCGATGCCCAGCCTAACCCCGAGCAATCTGGCCCCCTCCCCCCGGCTAGCCACCCCTATATATTGTTTAGCATGACGTCAGATGATATGGAATACCCCTTTGGCTAGTTCAGGTCACCTGTCCTGGGTCTGTCCCCTCCCAGCTCTTACTGCACCCCCAGCCTGCCTGTTGGCAGGACATAGCGAAAGGCTGAGATGTCCTTGGCTGGGTATAAGCACTGCTCTGCAACAATTAAAACATCGGGGTGTTATCAGCACTCTTCTCATCCTAAGCCAAAACACAGCATTCCACCAGCTACTAGGAATAAATTTAATTCTGTTCTAACTGAAACCAGGACAACAACTTAAACAAGAATTGATGATTTTGAAATATCAAGCAATATTGGTAGAACAAGATGACGTGGAAATTGTGATAATTAATATTGTGAATCTAGCCTCTTTTCTTAGTGATGCTCCGGCACAACCTGTGATTCACGATTGTTTAGAAACTATAGAGACTGTGTATTCCAGCCGACCAGACCTTAAGGAGGAGCCCATGGAAGATGCGGAAGAAACTTGGTTCACGGATGGGAGCAGTTTTGTTACGCAAAGACAACGTAAAGCTGGATATGCTATAGCATCTACTCAGCAGGTAATCGAGTCTAAGCCTTTACCCCCTGGAACATCAGCTCAAAAGGCGGAGATAGTTGCTCTCACGAGAGCATTGGAACTGGCAGCGGGAAAAAGGGTAACTATTTGGACAGATTCTAAATATACATTCGGCGTGGTACATGCTCATGGAGCAATTTGGAAAGAACATGGATTGCTGACCGCTCAGTGAAAACACAAAGTATGCTGAAGAAATTTTAAAATTGTTAGAGGCTGTAAAACAACCAGAAAAGGTAGCTATCATGCATTGTCAGGGACACCAAAAGGGGAACACCGATTTTGAAATTGGAAAATCGATTGGCAGAGGCTAAGCAGGCAGCTGAAATAACTGAGGTGAAGGCATTGTCTTTGATACCAGACGGTAAAATCCAAACTATATCCAAATTATACAAAAGAAGACTTAAAATTAATTGAAGATTTGAAAGGTAAAATGAAACCAGATGGATGAGTATATTTAAAAGATAACCACATAGTAATACCCTCTAGTTTGACATGGCCCATAGTTCTTACAGAACACAATAAAACGCACTGGGGAGCTGGCACACTGCATAAGAGCCTGAGTCAGACATTAGTGGGACGATATGATAAAACAAGTAACTCAACAATGTAGCATTTGCTTACACAAGAACCCCAATACCAAGGATAGAATAAAATTTGGAATAATCGGTAAAGGAAATTATTCGGGGCAACAGTGGCAAATTGATTTTTCAGAACTCCCTAGAAAAGGGGGGTATCATTATTTACTGGTTCTGACTGACACGTTTTCAGGAAGGCCTGAAGCCTTTCCCTGTCGAACAAACAAAGCAAGAGAAGTGGTTAAAGTCTTGTTAAATGAAATAATACCATGCTTTGGGATTCTGGTAGCAATGTCTTCTGATAGAGTTTCACATTTTTGTGCACAAGTGGTAGAACAGATAAGTAAGATTCTAAAGATAGATTGGCAACTGCATACTCCTTATAGACCACAGGCAAGTGGACAGGTAGAAAAAATGAACCATTTAATTAAACAATAAATAGCTAAAATTGGATAAGAAGCTAATTTGTCATGGTCTCAATCCCTCCCTTTAGCATTACTTGGAATTAGAGTTAAACGTAGAATAAAAGGAAATTTGAGTCCCTTCAAAATCTTATATGGAAGGCCATAGCAATTTCTATTTAGTGGAGAGGACCTAACGCAGTTAGGATCAGAATATTTATATGCTTATATAACTGAACTTCAGAAACAATTAAATAAAGTACATACATTTGTTTTAGGGACCAGGGCTAGAGGGTTGGATCAACCAATCCACCCCTTTAAGCTCGGGGATTATATATATATAAAGACTTTTTCAGGACAACCCCTGCAGGAAAAATGGAAGGAAAGTGGATGGGACCATACCAAGTATTACTGACAACACACACCGCCATTAAGATTAAGAAGCAAGCAGCTTGGATCCACAATTCAAGGGTGAAGAAGGCCCCGGCGAGGATATGGACCACCACTCCAATTGGACCAACAAAATTACGGTTTTCCAGATCCTAATGATTGCAGGGGTGCGGTTCTCGGATTTGGGGTGGGCAACTTGGGATGAGAACTTACACCTGACCTTAATACAAACAATTTCTCAAGTAACTAATAAGACGAACTGTTGGGTATGCACCCATCTGCCACAGCATGGGAATAAGGGTGTATCGTTAATTGGGATTCCCTTGCCTGCAAACTTATCTTGGACTAATTTGTGGGAAAACACATCTCGGGGTCGAAAATATTAAGCAGTTTTGGAACTAGAAGTGAGTAGCTTCATGCCGTTAGAATCCTATTATGTATGTGTACAAAGGTGTAACCCGCCTAAGGGTATAGGAAAACAGCATTGTATAAATACGGATACTACTTCTGTGGGAAATCAGACATCTTGTAATTGAACAATTGATATTAGTACGACTAGCGGCTGGGCAAATTCAACCAGCTGGACGGTTCCAGAAGGAAAAGGGTGGTATTGGCTATGCAATGATACAGCCCGTAAGGTCTTGCCTGAGCATTGGAAGGGAACTTGCACTCTTGGAGCGGTAGTCCCCAATATGACAGTACATGATGTAGTGCCTCGAGGTTACTTGAGAAATCATATGCGGAGAATCAGATGAAAAATTAACAATCCATTGGTAGAGAGACACACGCCTTTTCATAGTTTTGTGCGATGGTTTATCCCATGGTTAGGAGTGAGTGAATTGGAAAAGGCAATAGTTAATATTTCTGCAATTATAGAGAAGTTAGAAAACAAAATTCTGGATGCTATAAAGGCTCAACAAGAAGAGATATCTAGTTTATCACAGGTAGTATTACCAAATCGGATGGCCCTAGACTTGTTACTGGCCACTCAAGGGGGAGTCTGTACAGTAATAAACACAAGTTGTTGTAGGTATGTAGATCAGAGTGGAAGGATCTCTACCGACCTGGAAGAAATATGGAAGCAGACAAGGATCCTCCATGAGATCAGTAAAGATGATCTTTCATGGAGTTTTAGTGAACTATGGAATAAGTTAACCTCCTGGTTGCCCAATTTCCAATGGTTGAAACGAGTATTCATTGCTCTAATCGTATTAGTAGTGTTCGGAATATTTGTGTGCATGTTGTTTAGATGCCTGCTTTGTTGTGTTACTGTAAATAATGAAAGTATCTGATGCAAAAGAATTTGCCTGGGAAAAGAAAAGGGGGGATTGATTAAGGAGGTATTGGGGAGGCAAGGACAATCCCCAGACAAGGACTGTATATCTCGAAACAAGACACTGGAACTCATGATAAGGAAGCGGCAGGCGGACAGAGAAACGAATGTAAGGACTATAAATCTCGAAACTGGACATTGGAATTCATTATAAAGATACAACAAACGGGAGAATTAGCAACAACCAGCTCTTGCAATTAAGAAACATGCCAATTCAGCAGGGTGAAAAGTGCCCATGAGGACTATCAAGTCTCTTGACAGAAAGTCCAGCTGGCTCAACAAAGTGTGACCTATCTGGGATTTGACATTTTCCTGACCAAAGGTGAAAAGTACACTGTGAGGAAGACTCGGGGTCTTCCTCCCAAAGACCCCTGCCCACGTCCCAAAGACCCCTGCCCACAATTCTTGGAAGGCTCTGCGCATGCGCAAGGTGCCAAAAGGCTAATTAGCATGAGAAGCGAGGGAAGGCGGGGATAGGTAATGCATATGTATAGGTGCTTGTAGAATATTGATAGATTGATTGTATAAATTCAAGACTGCTTTCTGCTTTGGGTATGCACGATAGGTGGAGAGATCCCCCGTGCATCCAGCGCTGCAATAAAGAATATACCACTTAAAGGAATTTCGGCTTCGATCTTTGAATCAATTTGGCGACCCGGATGGGACATCCTCTCTGCCTGACAGCAGGACCCGCTATGAACAGGACTCCCTAGGGTACCCCCGGGATTTCCCAGAGGGACTCCTCGACTCACCGGATCACTGCGGAGGCAGACAAGGACCCCATCATTGTAAGTGAGTATATTCTTTATTCTGGTTTGGTTTTCTGGTAGACCGGTCATCTGGAACTGTCTGTAAGTCAGAAGGTGATCTTCTGCAAGGCAGTGTTTGGTATATACTTTGTGGTTAGCACCATAAGTACATGTTTGGGGACCTTAAGGAAGGAGCTCGCTTTAAGGTCCATCTGGAATTGTGTTGTCTATTTCGGTTTTCTGACTCATGGAGTATGGTATTTAACTCTGGTTATTGTTACTGCGATTTTGGCTATTTTCCTGGTGGTAATAGTAGGTTCGTGGCATTGTTATAAGAAAGATATCGTTACGGTGTTACACAGTTCGGTTTTCTGACTTATCGCATGTGGAATTTGACTCTGACTATTGTTACTGTGATTTTGGCAATATTGCTGGTAATAGTAGTTTTGTGGCATCGCTACTGAAAGATATTGCGTGCCCGTATTTTTGTGAGTGATACGTTTTGTGATACGCTTTTGTAAGTAACATGTGTATTCTGAAAGTGTAAACTGGAAACTGGGGGGGCAAACAAGCAGTGAAATTTTAAAGAAAAGTGTGTTAGGCTGTGTTTTAAGTCACTGGAAGGATATTGGAGGATCTGCCGGTGGAAGTGTGAACAGGAAAACATTGATAAAATATCGTAATCAGTGGTGGCCGCTTTATAAGCTGGAATGTGGAGAAAAGTGGCCCCTAAATGGAACTTTAAACTCTAATATTTTGCTACAGTTAATGTTGTTTTTTGAGAAGCAGAACAGGATGAAATGTTGTATACTGATGTTTCAGCATCTTGGTGGGAAAAGGTACGGACTTAAGTTGGCCCCTGACTGAACCTTTGATGTTGGCATTAGAGAAGTACAGGCTGGAGAAAGATAAAGGAAGTGTTAAAAGGGTTGTTGAAAGTGTTAAAGGTGTTTGAAGTTGAATGAGCAGGGAAAGAGGATGTAGGAATGTTAATAGTTCTGCCTCTGCCCGAGGCAGAGATCTTAAAATCATGGTTAGCCCTTTAGGGCAAAGGGACCATGATCGGTCCGAGAGAGTTGTCAGAGAAACAGAAAAGAGGTCAACTCTTAAAACAACCTGAGTTCATGTGCGAGCTCAGATTGCTGATGGGACCGTTCAGGGAACTGTGGACAATTGCATTCCCCTGACCGACCCCCACTAAGACCCAAATCATCCTGAAAATTATGAACGGTTAAGTAAATACTAAAACCTGGATGAATTGGGAATTGAGAATATGCTTCCAACAAGGTCTAAAAGAAAGCCCTATGGAATTTTTGGACCAACTCTGAAATGTAATGAAAATAAATAAATAAATAAATAAATAAAACAAAACGGTTTGGACCTGGCTTTGGAGGACAAATTGACTAGCCTTTTCCTAGGGTAATCAACCCCTGATTTCAACAGGAATAACGGGGACCTGGGGAATCTACCCTAGCGGATCCTCCACTGGTTATAATGAAGCTAGGGGAGGAATGGAAGTGAAATTTCTTATTGCTATGGGGCAACGTATTCAGTTCTAAATCAAGCATTAATGCCTTCACAGAATTATTATGTTAGGGTAAAAGGTGTGTCGTGGTTTAACCCGGCCGGCAGCTAAACACCACGCAGCTGTTCGCTCCCCCTCCCCCTCCCTCTCTGGGACGGGGGAGAGAAATGGAAAGTGAAGCCCGTGAGTTGAGATAAAGACAGTTTAATAAGACAAAATAACAATAACAATAATAATAATAATAATAATAATAATAATAATAATAATAATAATAATAATACAATGATGATAATAGTACCACTACTAATAATGTGTACAAACAAGTGATGCACAATGCAATTGCTCACCACCCGCTGACCGATGCCCAGCCTAACCCTGAGCAGTCCGGCCCCCTCCCCCTGGCTAGCCACCCCTATGTATTGTTTAGCCTGACGTCAGATGCTATGGAATACCCCTTTGGCTAGTTTAGGTCACCTGTCCTGGGTCTGTCCCCTCCCAGCTCTTACTGCACCCCCAGCCTGCCTGTTGGCAGGACAGAGCAAGAAGCTGAGATGTCCTTGGCTTGGTATAAGCATTGCTCTGCAACAATTGAAACATCAGGGTGTTATCAGCACTCTTCTCATCCTAAGCCAAAACATAGCATTCTACCAGCTACTAGGAAGAAAATTAACTCTGTTCTAACTGAAACCAGGACAAGGTGTAACCAAAAAGGCTTATTTTTGTGAACCTTTGAAGTACAAGTTAGGGAAACAATGGGGCATACACAGATTTTTTATCTATGCCTAGCTCCTCATGGGCACTCTTAGGTAGAGATTTATTAGAGCAAGCAGGAGCAGAAATTGTCTTTGAAACAGGGAAAATGGAATTAAGAACAGGAGAAGAACAACTAATAAATGTGTTAAGCTGGGCACTAATACAAAGTGACCCTAAAAGTGAAATACCTTTAGAGATCACAGATCAAGTATGTCCAGGAGTTTGGGCTACCGAAGTCCCTGGAAGAGCTAAAAATGTGACCTTAATAATTATTAAAGTGAAGCCAGGAGAGAAACCCGTTAAGGTTAAGTAATATCCTTTGAGGATAGAAGATAGGAAAGGAATTAAAGAGATAATTGATAAATTTTTACAGTATGGATTATTGCTTGAATGCGAATCAGAATACAATGCACCCATATTGCCAATTAAAAAGGCAGATGAAAAAGCTATAGGCTAGTTCAGGATTTGAGGGCCATAAATAAAATCACTGAGGATATACATCCAGTAGTGGCAAACCCTTATACTTTGCTGACTAAATTAAAGAATAGTCAAGGCTGGTTTACCGTACTGGATTTAAAAGATGCCTTCTTCTGCCTAGGCTTAGCCACAGAAAGCCAAAACCTATTCGCCTTTGAGTGGGAAAATCCCGATTCAGGCAGAAAGACGCAGCTTACGTGGACATTACTACCTCAAGGATTCAAGAATAGCCCCACTATTTTTGGAAACCAATTAGCAAGGGAACTCGAAACATGGATACCTCCGGACACTGAAGGTGCTTTGTTACAATATGTAGATGATCTCTTAATAGCTACCGAGACTAAAGGGAGTTGTATTCAATGGACTATAAGTCGTCTTAATTTTCTGGGTTTAAATGGATCTCAAGTCTCTTGACAGAAAGTCCAGCTGGCTCAACAAAGTGTGACCTATCTGGGATTTGACATTTCGGAAGGACAACGAGAACTAGGAACTGAACATAAGGAAGTCATTTGCCGGACTCCAGAACCTCAAATGGTAAAGGAGCTACAAACCTTTTTAGGAATGACAGGTTGGTGTCGCCTTTGGATTTATAATTATGGACTATTGCTAAAGCCTCTATGTGAATTGATAAAGATTAACCAGTCAAAGTTAGTCTGCACTGGAGAAGCACAAAAAGTCTTTAAACAACTTAAACAAGAATTGATGATTTTGAAATATCAAGCAATATTGGTAGAACAGGACGACGTGGAAATTGTGATAATTAATATTGTGAATCTAGCCTCTTTTCTTAGTGATGCTCCGGCACAACCTGTGATTCACGATTGTTTAGAAACTATAGAGACTGTGTATTCCAGCCGAGCAGACCTTAAGGAGGAGCCCATGGAAGATGCGGAAGAAACTTGGTTCACGGATGGGAGCAGTTTTGTTACGCAAAGACAACGTAAAGCTGGATATGCTATAACAACTACTCAGCAGGTAATCGAGTCTAAGCCTTTACCCCCTGGAATATCAGCTCAAAAGGCGGAGATAGTTGCTCTCACGAGAGCATTGGAACTGGCAGCGGGAAAAAGGGTAAATATTTGGACAGATTCTAAATATACATTCGGCGTGGTACATGCTCATGGAGCAATTTGGAAAGAACATGGATTGCTGACCGCTCAGTGAAAACACAAAGTATGCTGAAGAAATTTTAAAATTGTTAGAGGCTGTAAAACAACCAGAAAAGGTAGCTATCATGCATTGTCAGGGACACCAAAAGGGGAACACCGATTTTGAAACTGGAAAATCGATTGGCAGAGGCTAAGCAGGCAGCTGAAAAAACTGAGGTGAAGGCATTGTCTTTGATACCAGGTGGTAAAATCCAAACTATATCCAAATTATACAAAAGAAGACTTAAAATTAATTGAAGATTTGAAAGGTAAAATGAAACCAGATGGATGAGTATATTTAAAAGATAATCACATAGTTATACCCTCTAGTTTGACATGGCCCATAGTTCTTACAGAACACAATAAAACGCATTGGGGAGCTGGCACACTGCATAAGAGCCTGAGTCAGACATTAGTGGGACGATATGATAAAACAAGTAACTCAACAATGTAGCATTTGCTTACACAATAACCGCAATACCAAGGATAGAATAAAATTTGGAATAATCGGTAAAGGAAATTATTCGGGGCAACAGTGGCAAATTGATTTTTCAGAACTCCCTAGAAAAGGGGGGTATCATTATTTACTGGTTCTGACTGACACGTTTTCAGGAAGGCCTGAAGCCTTTCCCTGTCGAACAAACAAAGCAAGAGAAGTGGTTCAAGTCTTGTTAAATGAAATAATACCATGCTTTGGGATTCTAGTAGCAATGTCTTCTGATAGAGTTTCACATTTTTGTGCACAAGTGGTAGAACAGATAAGTAAGATTCTAAAGATAGATTGGCAACTGCATACTCCTTATAGACCACAGGCAAGTGGACAGGTAGAAAAAATGAACCATTTAATTAAACAATAAGTAGCTAAAATTGGATAAGAAGCTAATTTGTCATGGCCTCAATCCCTCCCTTTAGCATTACTTGGAATTAGAGTTAAACCTAGAATAAAAGGAAATTTGAGTCCCTTCAAAATCTTATATGCAAGGCCATAGCAATTTCTATTTAGTGGAGAGGACCTAACGCAGTTAGGATCAGAATATTTATATGCTTATATAACTGAACTTCAGAAACAATTAAATAAAGTACATACATTTGTTTTAGGGACCAGGGCTAGAGGGTTGGATCAACCAATCCACCCCTTTAAGCTCGGGGATTATATATATATAAAGACTTTTTCAGGACAACCCCTGCAGGAAAAATGGAAGGAAAGTGGATGGGACCATACCAAGTATTACTGACAACACACACCGCCATTAAGTTTAAGAAGCAAGCAGCTTGGATCCACAATTCAAGGGTGAAGAAGGCCCCAGCGAGGATATGGACCACCACTCCAATTGGACCAACAAAATTACGGTTTTCCAGATCCTAATGATTGCAGGGGTGCGGTTCTCGGATTTGGGGTGGGCAACTTGGGATGAGAACTTACACCTGACCTTAATACAAACAATTTCTCAAGTAACTAAGAAGACGAACTGTTGGGTATGCACCCATCTGCCACAGCATGGGAATAAGGGTGTATCGTTAATTGGGATTCCCTTGCCTGCAAACTTATCTTGGACTAATTTGTGGGAAAACACGTCTTGGGGTCGAAAATATTAAGCAGTTTTGGAACTAGAAGTGAGTAGCTTCATGCCGTTAGAATCCTATTATGTATGTGTACAAAGGTGTAACCCGCCTAAGGTATAGGAAAACAGCATTGTATAAATACGGATACTACTTCTGTGGGAAATCAGACATCTTGTAATTGAACAATTGATATTAGTACGACTAGCGGCTGGGCAAATTCAACCAGCTGGACGGTTCCAGAAGGAAAAGGGTGGTATTGGCTATGCAATGATACAGCCCGTAAGGTCTTGCCTGAGAATTGGAAGGGAACTTGCACTCTTGGAGCGGTAGTCAAGGGTGGTATTGGCTATGCAATGATACAGCCCGTAAGGTCTTGCCTGAGAATTGGAAGGGAACTTGCACTCTTGGAGCGGTAGTCAAGGGTGGTATTGGCTATGCAATGATACAGCCCGTAAGGTCTTGCCTGAGCATTGGAAGGGAACTTGCACTCTTGGAGCGGTAGTCCCCAATATGACAGTACATGATGTAGTGCCTCGAGGTTACTTGAGAAATCATATCCGGAGAATCAGATGAAAAATTAACAATCCATTGGTAGAGAGACACACCCCTTTTCATAGTTTTGTGCGATGGTTTATCCCATGGTTAGGAGTGAGTGAATTGGAAAAGGCAATAGTTAATATTTCGGCAATTATAGAGAAGTTCGAAAACAAAATTCTGGATGCTATAAAGGCTCAACAAGAAGAGATATCTAGTTTATCACAGGTCGTATTACAAAATCGGATGGCCCTAGACTTGTTACTGGCCACTCAAGGGGGAGTCTGTACAGTAATAAACACAAGTTGTTGTAGGTATGTAGATCAGAGTGGAAGGATCTCTACCGACCTGGAAGAAATATGGAAGCAGACAAGGATCCTCCATGAGATCAGTAAAGATGATCTTTCATGGAGTTTTAGTGAACTATGGAATAAGTGAACCTCCTGGTTGCCCAATTTCCAATGGTTGAAACAAGTATTCATTGCTCTAATCGTATTAGTAGTGTTCGGAATATTTGTGTGCATGTTGTTTAGATGCCTGCTTTGTTGTGTTACTGTAAATAATGAAAGTATCTGATGCAAAAGAATTTGCCTGGGAAAAGAAAAGGGGGGATTGATTAAGGAGGTATTGGGGAGGCAAGGACAATCCCCAGACAAGGACTGTATATCTCGAAACAAGACACTGGAACTCATGATAAGGAAGCGGCAGGCGGACAGAGAAACGAATGTAAGGACTATAACTCTCGAAACTGGACATTGGAATTCATTATAAAGATACAACAAACGGGAGAATTAGCAACAACCAGCTCTTGCAATTAAGAAACATGCCAATTCAGCAGATTCCTGACCAAAGGTGAAAAGTACACTGTGAGGAAGACTCGGGGTCTTCCTCCCAAAGAGCCCTGCCCACGTCCCAAAGACCCCTGCCCACAATTCTTGGAAGGCTCTGCGCAAGCGCAAGGTGCCAAAAGGCTAATTAGCATGAGAAGCGAGGGAAGGCGGGGATAGGTAATGCATATGTATAGGTGCTTGTAGAATATTGATAGATTGATTGTATAAATTCAAGACTGCTTTCTGCTTTGGGTATGCACGATAGGTGGAGAGATCCCCCGTGCATCCAGCGCTGCAATAAAGAATATACCACTTAAAGGAATTTCGGCTTCGATCTTTGAATCAATTTGGCGACCCAGATGGGACAACCTCTCTGCCGGACCGCAGGACCCGCTGGGAACAGGACTCCCTAGGGTACCCCCGGGATTTCCCGGAGGGACTCCTCGACTCACCGGATCACTGCGGAGGCAGACAAGGACCCCATCATTGTAAGTGAGTATATTCTTTATTCTGGTTTGGTTTTCTGGTAGACCGGTCATCTGGAACTGTCTGTAAGTCAGAAGGTGATCTTCTGCGAGGCAGTGTTTGGTATATACTTTGTGGTTAGCACCATAAGTACATGTTTGGGGACCTTAAGGAAGGAGCTCGCTTTAAGGTCCATCTGGAATTGTGTTGTCTATTTCGGTTTTCTGACTCATGGAGTATGGTATTTAACTCTGGTTATTGTTACTGCGATTTTGGCTATTTTCCTGGTGGTAATAGTAGGTTCGTGGTATTGTTATAAGAAAGATATCGTTACGGTGTTACACAGTTCGGTTTTCTGACTTATCGCATGTGGAATTTGACTATTGTTACTGTGATTTTGGCAATATTGCTGGTAATAGTAGTTTTGTGACATCGCTACTGAAAGATATTGCGTGCCCATATTTTTGTGAGTGATACGTTTTGTGATACGCTTTTGTAAGTAACATGTGTATTCTGAAAGTGTAAACTGGAAACTGGGGGGGCAAACAAGCAGTGAAATTTTAAAGAAAAGTGTGTTAGGATGTGTTTGAAGTCACTGGAAGGATATTGGAGGATCTGCCGGTGGAAGTGTGAACAGGAAAACATTGATAAAATATCGTAATCAGTGGTGGCCGCTTTATAAGCTGGAATGTGGAGAAAAGTGGCCCCTAAATGGAACTTTAAACTCTAATATTTTGCTAGAGTTAATGTTGTTTTTTGAGAAGCAGAACAGGATGAAATGTTGTATACTGATGTTTCAGCATCTTGGTGGGAAAAGGTACGGAATTAAGTTGGCCCCTGACTGAACCTTTGATGTTGGCATTAGAGAAGTAGAGGCTGGAGAAAGATAAAGGAAGTGTTAAAAGGGTTGTTGAAAGTGTTAAAGGTGTTTGAAGTTGAATGAGCAGGGAAAGAGGATGTAGGAATGTTAATAGTTCTGCCTCTGCCCGAGGCAGAGATCTTAAAATCATGGGTGTTAGCCCTTTAGGGCAAAGGGACCATGATCGGTCCGAGAGAGTTGTCAGAGAAACAGAAAAGAGGTCAACTCTTCAAACAACCTGAGTTCATGTGCGAGCTCAGATTGCTGATGGGACCGTTCAGGGAACTGTGGACAATTGCATTCCCCTGACCGACCCCCACTAAGACCCGAATCAACCTGAAAATTATGAACGGTTAAGTAAATACTAAAACCTGGATGAATTGGGAATTGAGAATATGCTTCCAACAAGGTCTAAAAGAAAGCGCTATGGAATTTTTGGACCAACTCTGAAATGTAATGAAAATAAATAAATATATAAATAAATAAAACAAAACGTTTTGGACCTGGCTTTGGAGGACAAATTGACTAGCCTTTTCCTAGGGTAATCAGCCCCTGATTTCAACAGGAATAACGGGGACCTGGGGAACCTACCCTAGCGGATCCTCCACTGATTATAATGAAGCTAGGGGAGGAATGGAAGTGAAATTTCTTATTGCTCTGGGGCAACGTATTCAGTTCTAAATCAAGCATTAATGCCTTCACAGAATTATTATGTTAGGGTAAAAGGTGTGTCGTGGTTTAACCAGGCCGGCAGCTAAACACCACGCAGCTGTTCGCTCACCCTCCCCCTCCCTCTCTGGGACGGGGGAGAGAAATGGAAAGTGAAGCCCGTGAGTTGAGATAAAGACAGTTTAATAAGAAAAAAAAAAATAATAATAATAATAATAATAATAATAATACAATGATGATAATAGTACCACTACTAATAATGTGTACAAACAAGTGATGCACAATGCAATTGCTCACCACCCGCTGACCGATGCCCAGCCTAACCCCGAGCAGTCCGGCCCCCTCCCCCTGGCTAGCCACCCCTATGTATTGTTTAGCCTGACGTCAGATGCTATGGAATACCCCTTTGGCTAGTTTGGGTCACCTGTCCTGGGTCTGTCCCCTCCCAGCTCTTCCTGCACCCCCAGCCTGCCTGTTGGCAGGACAGAGCAAGAAGCTGAGATGTCCTTGGCTTGGTATAAGCACTGCTCTGCAACAATTAAAACATCGGGGTGTTATCAGCACTCTTCTCATCCTAAGCCAAAACATAGCATTCTACCAGCTACTAGGAAGAAAATTACCTCTGTTCTAACTGAAACCAGGACAAGGTGTAACCAAAAAGGCTTATTTTTGTGAACCTTTGAAGTACAAGTTAGGGAAACAATGGGGCATACACAGATTTTTATCTATGCCTAGCTCCTCATGGGCACTCTTAGGTAGAGATTTATTAGAGCAAGTAGGAGCAGAAATTGTCTTTGAAAAAGGGAAAATGGAATTAAGAAGAGGAGAAGAACAACTAAGAAATGTGTTAAGCTTGGCACTAATACAAAGTGACCCTAAAAGTGAAATACCTTTAGAGATCACAGATCAAGTATGTCCAGGAGTTTGGGCTACCGAAGTCCCTGGAAGAGCTAAAAATGTGACCTTAATAATTATTAAAGTGAAGCCAGGAGAGAAACCCGTTAAGGTTAAGTAATATCCTTTGAGGATAGAAGATAGGAAAGGAATTAAAGAGATAATTGATAAATTTTTACAGTATGGATTATTGCTTGAATGCGAATCAGAATACAATGCACCCATATTGCCAATTAAAAAGGCAGATGAAAAAGCTATAGGCTAGTTCAGGATTTGAGGGCCATAAATAAAATCACTGAGGATATACATCCAGTAGTGGCAAACCCTTATACTTTGCTGACTAAATTAAAGAATAGTCAAGTCTGGTTTACCGTACTGGATTTAAAAGATGCCTTCTTCTGCCTAGGCTTAGCCACAGAAAGCCAAAACCTATTCGCTTTTGAATGGGAAAATCCCGATTCAGGCAGAAAGACGCAGCTTACGTGGACATGACTACCTCAAGGATTCAAGAATAGCCCCACTATTTTTGGAAACCAATTAGCAAGGGAACTCAAAACATGGATACCTCTGGACACTGAAGGTGCTTTGTTACAATATGTAGATGATCTCTTAATAGCTACCGAGACTAAAGGGAGTTGTATTCAATGGACTATAAGTCGTCTTAATTTTCTGGGTTTAAATGGATATCAAGTCTCTTGACAGAAAGTCCAGCTGGCTCAACAAAGTGTGACCTATCTGGGATTTGACATTTCGGAAGGACAACGAGAACTAGGAACTGAACATAAGGAAGTCATTTGCCGGACTCCAGAACCTCAAATGGTAAAGGAGCTACAAACCTTTTTAGGAATGACAGGTTGGTGTCACCTTTGGATTTATAATTATGGACTATTGGTAAAGCCTCTATGTGAATTGATAAAGATTAACCAGTCAAAGTTAGTCTGGACTGGAGAAGCACAAAAAGTCTTTAAACAACTTAAACAAGAATTGATGATTTTGAAATATCAAGCAATATTGGTAGAACAGGACGACGTGGAAATTGTGATAATTAATATTGTGAATCTAGCCTCTTTTCTTAGTGATGCTTCGGCACAATCTGTGATTCACGATTGTTTAGAAACTATAGAGACTGTGTATTCCAGCCGAGCAGACCTTAAGGAGGAGCCCATGGAAGATGCGGAAGAAACTTGATTCACGGATGGGAGCAGTTTCGTTACGCAAAGACAACGTAAAGCTGGATATGCTATAACAACTACTCAGCAGGTAATCGAGTCTAAGCCTTTACCCCCTGGAACATCAGCTCAAAAGGCGGAGATAGTTGCTCTCACGAGAGCATTGGAACTGGCAGCGGGAAAAAGGGTAAATATTTGGACAGATCCTAAATATACATTCGGCGTGGTACGTGCTCATGGAGCAATTTGGAAAGAACATGGATTGCTGACCGCTCAGTGAAAACACAAAGTATGCTGAAGAAATTTTAAAATTGTTAGAGGCTGTAAAACAACCAGAAAAGGTAGCTATCATGCATTGTCAGGGACACCAAAAGGGGAACACCGATTTTGAAATTGGAAAATCGATTGGCAGAGGCTAAGCAGGCAGCTGAAATAACTGAGGTGAAGGCATTGTCTTTGATACCAGGTGGTAAAATCCAAACTATATCCAAATTATACAAAAGAAGACTTAAAATTAATTGAAGATTTGAAAGGTAAAATGAAACCAGATGGATGAGTATATTTAAAAGATAACCACATAGTAATACCCTCTAGTTTGACATGGCCCATAGTTCTTACAGAACACAATAAAATGCACTGGGGAGCTGGCACACTGCATAAGAGCCTGAGTCAGACATTAGTGGGACGATATGATAAAACAAGTAACTCAACAATGTAGCATTTGCTTACACAATAACCCCAATACCAAGGATAGAATAAAATTTGGAATAATCGGTAAAGGAAATTATTCGGGGCAACAGTGGCAAATTGATTTTTCAGAACTCCCTAGAAAAGGGGGGTATCATTATTTACTGGTTCTGACTGACACGTTTTCAGGAAGGCCTGAAGCCTTTCCCTGTCGAACAAACAAAGCAAGAGAAGTGGTTCAAGTCTTGTTAAATGAAATAATAGCATGCTTTGGGATTCTAGTAGCAATGTCTTCTGATAGAGTTTCACATTTTTGTGCACAAGTGGGAGAACAGATAAGTAAGATTCTAAAGATAGATTGGCAACTGCATACTCCTTATAGACCACAGGCAAGTGGACAGGTAGAAAAAATGAACCATTTAATTAAACAATAAATAGCTAAAATTGGATAAGAAGCTAATTTGTCATGGCCTCAATCCCTCCCTTTAGCATTACTTGGAATTAGAGTTAAACCTAGAATAAAAGGAAATTTGAGTCCCTTCAAAATCTTATATGGAAGGCCATAGCAATTTCTATTTAGTGGAGAGGACCTAACGCAGTTAGGATCAGAATATTTATATGCTTATATAACTGAACTTCAGAAACAATTAAATAAAGTACATAAATTTGTTTTAGGGACCAGGGCTAGAGGGTTGGATCAACCAATCCACCCCTTTAAGCTCGGGGATTATATATATATAAAGACTTTTTCAGGGCAACCCGTGCAGGAAAAATGGAAGGAAAGTGGATGGGACCATACCAAGTATTACTGACAACACACACCGCCATTAAGATTAAGAAGCAAGCAGCTTGGATCCACAATTCAAGGGTGAAGAAGGCCCCGGCGAGGATATGGACCACCACTCCAATTGGACCAACAAAATTACGGTTTTCCAGATCCTAATGATTGCAGGGGTGCGGTTCTCGGATTTGGGGTGGGCAACTTGGGATGAGAACTTACACCTGACCTTAATACAAACACTTTCTCAAGTAACTAATAAGACGAACTGTTGGGTATGCACCCATCTGCCACAGCATGGGAATAAGGGTGTATGGTTAATTGGGATTCCCTTGCCTGAAAACTTATCTTGGACTAATTTGTGGGAAAACACATCTTGGGGTCGAAAATATTAAGCAGTTTTGGAACTAGAAGTGAGTAGCTTCATGCCGTTAGAATCCTATTATGTATGTGTACAAAGGTGTAACCCGCCTAAGGGTATAGGAAAACAGCATTGTATAAATACGGATACTACTTCTGTGGGAAATCAGACATCTTGTAATTGAACAATTGATATTAGTACGACTAGCGGCTGGGCAAATTTAACCAGCTGGACGGTTCCAGAAGGAAAAGGGTGGTATTGGCTATGCAATGATACAGCCCGTAAGGTCTTGCCTGAGAATTGGAAGGGAACTTGCACTCTTGGAGCGGTAGTCAAGGGTGGTATTGGCTATGCAATGATACAGCCCGTAAGGTCTTGCCTGAGAATTGGAAGGGAACTTGCACTCTTGGAGCGGTAGTCCCCAATATGACAGTACATGATGTAGTGCCTCGAGGTTACTTGAGAAATCATATCCGGAGAATCAGATGAAAAATTAACAATCCATTGGTAGAGAGACACACCCCTTTTCATAGTTTTGTGCGATGGTTTATCCCATGGTTAGGAGTGAGTGAATTGGAAAAGGCAATAGTTAATATTTCGGCAATTATAGAGAAGTTCGAAAACAAAATTCTGGATGCTATAAAGGCTCAACAAGAAGAGATATCTAGTTTATCACAGGTCGTATTACAAAATCGGATGGCCCTAGACTTGTTACTGGCCACTCAAGGGGGAGTCTGTACAGTAATAAACACAAGTTGTTGTAGGTATGTAGATCAGAGTGGAAGGATCTCTACCGACCTGGAAGAAATATGGAAGCAGACAAGGATCCTCCATGAGATCAGTAAAGATGATCTTTCATGGAGTTTTAGTGAACTATGGAATAAGTGAACCTCCTGGTTGCCCAATTTCCAATGGTTGAAACAAGTATTCATTGCTCTAATCGTATTAGTAGTGTTAGGAATATTTGTGTGCATGTTGTTTAGATGCCTGCTTTGTTGTGTTACTGTAAATAATGAAAGTATCTGATGCAAAAGAATTTGCCTGGGAAAAGAAAAGGGGGGATTGATTAAGGAGGTATTGGGGAGGCAAGGACAATCCCCAGATAAGGACTGTATATCTCGAAACAAGACACTGGAACTCATGATAAGGAAGCGGCAGGCGGACAGAGAAACGAATGTAAGGACTATAAATCTCGAAACTGGACATTGGAATTCATTATAAAGATACAACAAACGGGAGAATTAGCAACAACCAGCTCTTGCAATTAAGAAACATGCCAATTCAGCAGATTCCTGACCAAAGGTGAAAAGTACACTGTGAGGAAGACTCGGGGTCTTCCTCCCAAAGACCCCTGCCCACGTCCCAAAGACCCCTGCCCACAATTCTTGGAAGGCTCTGCGCAAGCGCAAGGTGCCAAAAGGCTAATTAGCATGAGAAGCGAGGGAAGGCGGGGATAGGTAATGCATATGTATAGGTGCTTGTAGAATATTGATAGATTGATTGTATAAATTCAAGACTGCTTTCTGCTTTGGGTATGCACGATAGGTGGAGAGATCCCCCGTGCATCCAGCGCTGCAATAAAGAATATACCACTTAAAGGAATTTCGGCTTCGATCTTTGAATCAATTTGGCGACCCAGATGGGACAACCTCTCTGCCGGACTGCAGGACCTGCTGGGAACAGGACTCCCTAGGGTACCCCCGGGATTTCCCGGAGGGACTCCTCGACTCACCGGATCACTGCGGAGGCAGACAAGGACCCCCTCATTGTAAGTGAGTATATTCTTTATTCTGGTTTGGTTTTCTGGTAGACCGGTCATCTGGAACTGTCTGTAAGTCAGAAGGTGATCTTCTGCGAGGCAGTGTTTGGTATATACTTTGTGGTTAGCACCATAAGTACATGTTTGGGGACCTTAAGGAAGGAGCTCGCTTTAAGGTCCATCTGGAATTGTGTTGTCTATTTCGGTTTTCTGACTCATGGAGTATGGTATTTAACTCTGGTTATTGTTACTGCGATTTTGGCTATTTTCCTGGTGGTAATAGTAGGTTCGTGGCATTGTTATAAGAAAGATATCGTTACGGTGTCACACAGTTCGGTTTTCTGACTTATCGCATGTGGAATTTGACTATTGTTACTGTGATTTTGGCAATATTGCTGGTAATAGTAGTTTTGTGACATTGCTACTGAAAGATATTGCGTGCCCATATTTTTGTGAGTGATACGTTTTGTGATACGCTTTTGTAAGTAACATGTGTATTCTGAAAGTGTAAACTGGAAACTGGGGGGGCAAACAAGCAGTGAAATTTTAAAGACAAGTGTGTTAGGATGTGTTTGAAGTCACTGGAAGGATATTGGAGGATCTGCCGGTGGAAGTGTGAACAGGAAAACATTGATAAAATATCGTAATCAGTGGTGGCGGCTTTATAAGCTGGAATGTGGAGAAAAGTGGCCCCTAAATGGAACTTTAAACTATAATATTTTGCTAGAGTTAATGTTGTTTTTTGAGAAGCAGAACAGGATGAAATGTTGTATACTGATGTTTCAGCATCTTGGTGGGAAAAGGTACGGAATTAAGTTGGCCCCTGACTGAACCTTTGATGTTGGCATTAGAGAAGTAGAGGCTGGAGAAAGATAAAGGAAGTGTTAAAAGGGTTGTTGAAAGTGTTAAAGGTGTTTGAAGTTGAATGAGCAGGGAAAGAGGATGTAGGAATGTTAATAGTTCTGCCTCTGCCCGAGGCAGAGATCTTAAAATCATGGGTGTTAGCCCTTTAGGGCAAAGGGACCATGATCGGTCCGAGAGAGTTGTCAGAGAAACAGAAAAGAGGTCAACTCTTCAAACAACCTGAGTTCATGTGCGAGCTCAGATTGCTGATGGGACCGTTCAGGGAACTGTGGACAATTGCATTCCCCTGACTGACCCCCACTAAGACCCGAATCATCCTGAAAATTATGAACGGTTAAGTAAATACTAAAACCTGGATGAATTGGGAATTGAGAATATGCTTCCAACAAGGTCTAAAAGAAAGCCCTATGGAATTTTTGGACCAACTCTGAAATGTAATGAAAATAAATAAATAAATAAATAAATAAAACAAAACGGTTTGGACCTGGCTTTGGAGGACAAATTGACTAGCCTTTTCCTAGGGTAATCAGCCCCTGATTTCAACAGGAATAACGGGGACCTGGGGAACCTACCCTAGCGGATCCTCCACTGATTATAATGAAGCTAGGGGAGGAATGGAAGTGAAATTTCTTATTGCTCTGGGGCAACGTATTCAGTTCTAAATCAAGCATTAATGCCTTCACAGAATTATTATGTTAGGGTAAAAGGTGTGTCGTGGTTTAACCCGGCCGGCAGCTAAACACCACGCAGCTGTTCGCTCACCCTCCCCCTCCCTCTCTGGGACGGGGGAGAGAAATGGAAAGTGAAGCCCGTGAGTTGAGATAAAGACAGTTTAATAAGACAAAATAATAATAATAATAATAATAATAATAATAATAATAATAATAATAATAATAATACAATGATGATAATAGTACCACTACTAATAATGTGTACAAACAAGTGATGCACAATGCAATTGCTCACCACCCGCTGACCGATGCCCGGCCTAACCCCGAGCAGTCCGGCCCCCTCCCCCTGGCTAGCCACCCCTATGTATTGTTTAGCCTGACGTCAGATGCTATGGAATACCCCTTTGGCTATTTTGGGTCACCTGTCCTGGGTCTGTCCCCTCCCAGCTCTTACTGCACCCCCAGCCTGCCTGTTGGCAGGACAGAGCAAGAAGCTGAGATGTCCTTGGCTTGGTATAAGCACTGCTCTGCAACAATTAAAACATCGGGGTGTTATCAGCACTCTTCTCATCCTAAGCCAAAACATAGCATTCTACCAGCTACTAGGAAGAAAATTACCTCTGTTCTAACTGAAACCAGGACAAGGTGTAACCGAAAAGGCTTATTTTTGTGAACCTTTGAAGTACAAGTTAGGGAAACAATGGGGCATACACAGATTTTTATCTATGCCTAGCTCCTCATGGGCACTCTTAGGTAGAGATTTATTAGAGCAAGTAGGAGCAGAAATTGTCTTTGAAAAAGGGAAAATGGAATTAAGAAGAGGAGAAGAACAACTAAGAAATGTGTTAAGCTTGGCACTAATACAAAGTGACCCTAAAAGTGAAATACCTTTAGAGATCACAGATCAAGTATGTCCAGGAGTTTGGGCTACCGAAGTCCCTGGAAGAGCTAAAAATGTGACCTTAATAATTATTAAATTAAAGCCAGGAGAGAAACCCGTTAAGGTTAAGTAATATCCTTTGAGGATAGAAGATAGGAAAGGAATTAAAGAGATAATTGATAAATTTTTACAGTATGGATTATTGCTTGAATGCGAATCAGAATACAATGCACCCATATTGCCAATTAAAAAGGCAGATGAAAAAGCTATAGGCTAGTTCAGGATTTGAGGGCCATAAATAAAATCACTGAGGATATACATCCAGTAGTGGCAAACCCTTATACTTTGCTGACTAAATTAAAGAATAGTCAAGTCTGGTTTACCGTACGGGATTTAAAAGATGCCTTCTTCTGCCTAGGCTTAGCCACAGAAAGCCAAAACCTATTCGCTTTTGAATGGGAAAATCCCGATTCAGGCAGAAAGACGCAGCTTACGTGGACATTACTACCTCAAGGATTCAAGAATAGCCCCACTATTTTTGGAAACCAATTAGCAAGGGAACTCAAAACATGGATACCTCTGGACACTGAAGGTGCTTTGTTACAATATGTAGATGATCTCTTAATAGCTACCGAGACTAAAGGGAGTTGTATTCAATGGACTATAAGTCGTCTTAATTTTCTGGGTTTAAATGGATATCAAGTCTCTTGACAGAAAGTCCAGCTGGCTCAACAAAGTGTGACCTATCTGGGATTTGACATTTCGGAAGGACAACGAGAACTAGGAACTGAACATAAGGAAGTCATTTGCCGGACTCCAGAACCTCAAATGGTAAAGGAGCTACAAACCTTTTTAGGAATGACAGGTTGGTGTCACCTTTGGATTTATAATTATGGACTATTGGTAAAGCCTCTATGTGAATTGATAAAGGTTAACCAGTCAAAGTTAGTCTGGACTGGAGAAGCACAAAAAGTCTTTAAACAACTTAAACAAGAATTGATGATTTTGAAATATCAAGCAATATTGGTAGAACAGGACGACGTGGAAATTGTGATAATTAATATTGTGAATCTAGCCTCTTTTCTTAGTGATGCTCCGGCACAACCTGTGATTCACGATTGTTTAGAAACTATAGAGACTGTGTATTCCAGCCGAGCAGACCTTAAGGAGGAGCCCATGGAAGATGCGGAAGAAACTTGATTCACGGATGGGAGCAGTTTCGTTACGCAAAGACAACGTAAAGCTGGATATGCTATAACAACTACTCAGCAGGTAATCGAGTCTAAGCCTTTACCCCCTGGAACATCAGCTCAAAAGGCGGAGATAGTTGCTCTCACGAGAGCATTGGAACTGGCAGCGGGAAAAAGGGTAAATATTTGGACAGATCCTAAATATACATTCGGCGTGGTACATGCTCATGGAGCAATTTGGAAAGAACATGGATTGCTGACCGCTCAGTGAAAACACAAAGTATGCTGAAGAAATTTTAAAATTGTTAGAGGCTGTAAAACAACCAGAAAAGGTAGCTATCATGCATTGTCAGGGACACCAAAAGGGGAACACCGATTTTGAAATTGGAAAATCGATTGGCAGAGGCTAAGCAGGCAGCTGAAATAACTGAGGTGAAGGCATTGTCTTTGATACCAGACGGTAAAATCCAAACTATATCCAAATTATACAAAAGAAGACTTAAAATTAATTGAAGATTTGAAAGGTAAAATGAAACCAGATGGATGAGTATATTTAAAAGATAACCACATAGTAATACCCTCTAGTTTGACATGGCCCATAGTTCTTACAGAACACAATAAAATGCACTGGGGAGCTGGCACACTGCATAAGAGCCTGAGTCAGACATTAGTGGGACGATATGATAAAACAAGTAACTCAACAATGTAGCATTTGCTTACACAATAACCCCAATACCAAGGATAGAATAAAATTTGGAATAATCGGTAAAGGAAATTATTCGGGGCAACAGTGGCAAATTGATTTTTCAGAACTCCCTAGAAAAGGGGGGTATCATTATTTACTGGTTCTGACTGACACGTTTTCAGGAAGGCCTGAAGCCTTTCCCTGTCGAACAAACAAAGCAAGAGAAGTGGTTCAAGTCTTGTTAAATGAAATAATACCATGCTTTGGGATTCTAGTAGCAATGTCTTCTGATAGAGTTTCACATTTTTGTGCACAAGTGGTAGAACAGATAAGTAAGATTCTAAAGATAGATTGGCAACTGCATACTCCTTATAGACCACAGGCAAGTGGACAGGTAGAAAAAATGAACCATTTAATTAAACAATAAGTAGCTAAAATTGGATAAGAAGCTAATTTGTCATGGCCTCAATCCCTCCCTTTAGCATTACTTGGAATTAGAGTTAAACCTAGAATAAAAGGAAATTTGAGTCCCTTCAAAATCTTATATGCAAGGCCATAGCAATTTCTATTTAGTGGAGAGGACCTAACGCAGTTAGGATCAGAATATTTATATGCTTATATAACTGAACTTCAGAAACAATTAAATAAAGTACATAAATTTGTTTTAGGGACCAGGGCTAGAGGGTTGGATCAACCAATCCACCCCTTTAAGCTCGGGGATTATATATATATAAAGACTTTTTCAGGGCAACCCGTGCAGGAAAAATGGAAGGAAAGTGGATGGGACCATACCAAGTATTACTGACAACACACACCGCCATTAAGATTAAGAAGCAAGCAGCTTGGATCCACAATTCAAGGGTGAAGAAGGCCCCGGCGAGGATATGGACCACCACTCCAATTGGACCAACAAAATTACGGTTTTCCAGATCCTAATGATTGCAGGGGTGCGGTTCTCGGATTTGGGGTGGGCAACTTGGGATGAGAACTTACACCTGACCTTAATACAAACACTTTCTCAAGTAACTAATAAGACGAACTGTTGGGTATGCACCCATCTGCCACAGCATGGGAATAAGGGTGTATGGTTAATTGGGATTCCCTTGCCTGCAAACTTATCTTGGACTAATTTGTGGGAAAACACATCTTGGGGTCGAAAATATTAAGCAGTTTTGGAACTAGAAGTGAGTAGCTTCATGCCGTTAGAATCCTATTATGTATGTGTACAAAGGTGTAACCCGCCTAAGGGTATAGGAAAACAGCATTGTATAAATACGGATACTACTTCTGTGGGAAATCAGACATCTTGTAATTGAACAATTGATATTAGTACGACTAGCGGCTGGGCAAATTTAACCAGCTGGACGGTTCCAGAAGGAAAAGGGTGGTATTGGCTATGCAATGATACAGCCCGTAAGGTCTTGCCTGAGAATTGGAAGGGAACTTGCACTCTTGGAGCGGTAGTCAAGGGTGGTATTGGCTATGCAATGATACAGCCCGTAAGGTCTTGCCTGAGAATTGGAAGGGAACTTGCACTCCTGGAGCGGTAGTCCCCAATATGACAGTACATGATGTAGTGCCTCGAGGTTACTTGAGAAATCATATCCGGAGAATCAGATGAAAAATTAACAATCCATTCGTAGAGAGACACACCCCTTTTCATAGTTTTGTGCGATGGTTTATCCCGTGGTTAGGAGTGAGTGAATTGGAAAAGGCAATAGTTAATATTTCTGCAATTATAGAGAAGTTCGAAAACAAAATTCTGGATGCTATAAAGGCTCAACAAGAAGAGATATCTAGTTTATCACAGGTCGTATTACAAAATCGGATGGCCCTAGACTTGTTACTGGCCACTCAAGGGGGAGTCTGTACAGTAATAAACACAAGTTGTTGTATGTATGTAGATCAGAGTGGAAGGATCTCTACCGACCTGGAAGAAATATGGAAGCAGACAAGGATCCTCCATGAGATCAGTAAAGATGATCTTTCATGGAGTTTTAGTGAACTATGGAATAAGTGAACCTCCTGGTTGCCCAATTTCCAATGGTTGAAACAAGTATTCATTGCTCTAATCGTATTAGTAGTGTTCGGAATATTTGTGTGCATGTTGTTTAGATGCCTGCTTTGTTGTGTTACTGTAAATAATGAAAGTATCTGATGCAAAAGAATTTGCCTGGGAAAAGAAAAGGGGGGATTGATTAAGGAGGTATTGGGGAGGCAAGGACAATCCCCAGACAAGGACTGTATATCTCGAAACAAGACACTGGAACTCATGATAAGGAAGCGGCAGGCGGACAGAGAAACAAATGTAAGGACTATAAATCTCGAAACTGGACATTGGAATTCATTATAAAGATACAACAAACGGGAGAATTAGCAACAACCAGCTCTTGCAATTAAGAAACATGCCAATTCAGCAGATTCCTGACCAAAGGTGAAAAGTACACTGTGAGGAAGACTCGGGGTCTTCCTCCCAAAGAGCCCTGCCCACGTCCCAAAGACCCCTGCCCACAATTCTTGGAAGGCTCTGCGCAGGCGCAAGGTGCCAAAAGGCTAATTAGCATGAGAAGCGAGGGAAGGCGGGGATAGGTAATGCATATGTATAGGTGCTTGTAGAATATTGATAGATTGATTGTATAAATTCAAGACTGCTTTCTGCTTTGGGTATGCACGATAGGTGGAGAGATCCCCCGTGCATCCAGCGCTGCAATAAAGAATATACCACTTAAAGGAATTTTGGCTTCGATCTTTGAATCAATTTGGCGACCCAGATGGGACAACCTCTCTGCCGGACTGCAGGACCTGCTGGGAACAGGACTCCCTAGGGTACCCCCGGGATTTCCCGGAGGGACTCCTCGACTCACCGGATCACTGCGGAGGCAGACAAGGACCCCATCATTGTAAGTGAGTATATTCTTTATTCTGGTTTGGTTTTCTGGTAGACCGGTCATCTGGAACTGTCTGTAAGTCAGAAGGTGATCTTCTGCGAGGCAGTGTTTGGTATATACTTTGTGGTTAGCACCATAAGTACATGTTTGGGGACCTTAAGGAAGGAGCTCGCTTTAAGGTCCATCTGGAATTGTGTTGTCTATTTCGGTTTTCTGACTCATGGAGTATGGTATTTAACTCTGGTTATTGTTACTGCGATTTTGGCTATTTTCCTGGTGGTAATAGTAGGTTCGTGGCATTGTTATAAGAAAGATATCGTTACGGTGTTACACAGTTCGGTTTTCTGACTTATCGCATGTGGAATTTGACTCTGACTATTGTTACTGTGATTTTGGCAATATTGCTGGTAATAGTAGTTTTGTGGCATCGCTACTGAAAGATATTGCGTGCCCGTATTTTTGTGAGTGATATGTTTTGTGATACGCTTTTGTAAGTAACATGTGTATTCTGAAAGTGTAAACTGGAAACTGGGGGGGCAAACAAGCAGTGAAATTTTAAAGACAAGTGTGTTAGGATGTGTTTGAAGTCACTGGAAGGATATTGGAGGATCTGCCGGTGGAAGTGTGAACAGGAAAACATTGATAAAATATCGTAATCAGTGGTGGCGGCTTTATAAGCTGGAATGTGGAGAAAAGTGGCCCCTAAATGGAACTTTAAACTATAATATTTTGCTAGAGTTAATGTTGTTTTTTGAGAAGCAGAACAGGATGAAATGTTGTATACTGATGTTTCAGCATCTTGGTGGGAAAAGGTACGGAATTAAGTTGGCCCCTGACTGAACCTTTGATGTTGGCATTAGAGAAGTAGAGGCTGGAGAAAGATAAAGGAAGTGTTAAAAGGGTTGTTGAAAGTGTTAAAGGTGTTTGAAGTTGAATGAGCAGGGAAAGAGGATGTAGGAATGTTAATAGTTCTGCCTCTGCCCGAGGCAGAGATCTTAAAATCATGGGTGTTAGCCCTTTAGGGCAAAGGGACAATGATCGGTCCGGTCCGAGAGAGTTGTCAGAGAAACAGAAAAGAGGTCAACTCTTCAAACAACCTGAGTTCATGTGCGAGCTCAGATTGCTGATGGGACCGTTCAGGGAACTGTGGACAATTGCATTCCCCTGACAGACCCCCACTAAGACCCGAATCATCCTGAAAATTATGAACGGTTAAGTAAATACTAAAACCTGGATGAATTGGGAATTGAGAATATGCTTCCAACAAGGTCTAAAAGAAAGCCCTATGGAATTTTTGGACCAACTCTGAAATGTAATGAAAATAAATAAATAAATAAATAAATAAAACAAAACGGTTTGGACCTGGCTTTGGAGGACAAATTGACTAGCCTTTTCCTAGGGTAATCAACCCCTGATTTCAACAGGAATAACGGGGACCTGGGGAATCTACCCTAGCGGATCCTCCACTGGTTATAATGAAGCTAGGGGAGGAATGGAAGTGAAATTTCTTATTGCTATGGGGCAACGTATTCAGTTCTAAATCAAGCATTAATGCCTTCACAGAATTATTATGTTAGGGTAAAAGGTGTGTCGTGGTTTAACCCGGCCGGCAGCTAAACACCACGCAGCTGTTCGCTCACCCTCCCCCTCCCTCTCTGGGACGGGGGAGAGAAATGGAAAGTGAAGCCCGTGAGTTGAGATAAAGACAGTTTAATAAGACAAAATAATAATAATAATAATAATAATAATAATAATAATAATAATAATAATAATACAATGATGATAATAGTACCACTACTAATAATGTGTACAAACAAGTGATGCACAATGCAATTGCTCACCACCCGCTGACCGATGCCCAGCCTAACCCCGAGCAGTCCGGCCCCCTCCCCCTTGCTAGCCACCCCTATGTATTGTTTAGCCTGACGTCAGATGCTATGGAATACCCCTTTAGCTAATTTGGGTCACCTGTCCTGGGTCTGTCCCCTCCCAGCTCTTACTGCACCCCCAGCCTGCCTGTTGGCAGGACAGAGCAAGAAGCTGAGATGTCCTTGGCTTGGTATAAGCACTGCTCTGCAACAATTAAAACATCGGGGTGTTATCAGCACTCTTCTCATCCTAAGCCAAAACATAGCATTCTACCAGCTACTAGGAAGAAAATTAACTCTGTTCTAACTGAAACCAGGACAAGGTGTAACCAAAAAGGCTTATTTTTGTGAACCTTTGAAGTACAAGTTAGGGAAACAATGGGGCATACACAGATTTTGATCTATGCCTAGCTCCTCATGGGCACTCTTAGGTAGAGATTTATTAGAGCAAGTAGGAGCAGAAATTGTCTTTGAAAAAGGGAAAATGGAATTAAGAAGAGGAGAAGAACAACTAAGAAATGTGTTAAGCTTGGCACTAATACAAAGTGACCCTAAAAGTGAAATACCTTTAGAGATCACAGATCAAGTATGTCCAGGAGTTTGGGCTACCGAAGTCCCTGGAAGAGCTAAAAATGTGACCTTAATAATTATTAAATTAAAGCCAGGAGAGAAACCCGTTAAGGTTAAGTAATATCCTTTGAGGATAGAAGATAGGAAAGGAATTAAAGAGATAATTGATAAATTTTTACAGTATGGATTATTGCTTGAATGCGAATCAGAATACAATGCACCCATATTGCCAATTAAAAAGGCAGATGAAAAAGCTATAGGCTAGTTCAGGATTTGAGGGCCATAAATAAAATCACTGAGGATATACATCCAGTAGTGGCAAACCCTTATACTTTGCTGACTAAATTAAAGAATAGTCAAGTCTGGTTTACCGTACTGGATTTAAAAGATGCCTTCTTCTGCCTAGGCTTAGCCACAGAAAGCCAAAACCTATTCGCTTTTGAATGGGAAAATCCCGATTCAGGCAGAAAGACGCAGCTTACGTGGACATTACTACCTCAAGGATTCAAGAATAGCCCCACTATTTTTGGAAACCAATTAGCAAGGGAACTCAAAACATGGATACCTCTGGACACTGAAGGTGCTTTGTTACAATATGTAGATGATCTCTTAATAGCTACCGAGACTAAAGGGAGTTGTATTCAATGGACTATAAGTTGTCTTAATTTTCTGGGTTTAAATGGATCTCAAGTCTCTTGACAGAAAGTCCAGCTGGCTCAACAAAGTGTGACCTATCTGGGATTTGACATTTCGGAAGGACAACGAGAACTAGGAACTGAACATAAGGAAGTCATTTGCCGGACTCCAGAACCTCAAATGGTAAAGGAGCTACAAACCTTTTTAGGAATGACAGGTTGGTGTCACCTTTGGATTTATAATTATGGACTATTGGTAAAGCCTCTATGTGAATTGATAAAGATTAACCAGTCAAAGTTAGTCTGGACTGGAGAAGCACAAAAAGTCTTTAAACAACTTAAACAAGAATTGATGATTTTGAAATATCAAGCAATATTGGTAGAACAGGACGACGTGGAAATTGTGATAATTAATATTGTGAATCTAGCCTCTTTTCTTAGTGATGCTCCGGCACAACCTGTGATTCACGATTGTTTAGAAACTATAGAGACTGTGTATTCCAGCCGAGCAGACCTTAAGGAGGAGCCCATGGAAGATGCGGAAGAAACTTGATTCACGGATGGGAGCAGTTTTGTTACGCAAAGACAACGTAAAGCTGGATATGCTATAACAACTACTCAGCAGGTAATCGAGTCTAAGCCTTTACCCCCTGGAACATCAGCTCAAAAGGCGGAGATAGTTGCTCTCACGAGAGCATTGGAACTGGCAGCGGGAAAAAGGGTAACTATTTGGACAGATTCTAAATATACATTCGGCGTGGTACATGCTCATGGAGCAATTTGGAAAGAACATGGATTGCTGACCGCTCAGTGCAAACACAAAGTATGCTGAAGAAATTTTAAAATTGTTAGAGGCTGTAAAACAACCAGAAAAGGTAGCTATCATGCATTGTCAGGGACACCAAAAGGGGAACACCGATTTTGAAATTGGAAAATCGATTGGCAGAGGCTAAGCAGGCAGCTGAAATAACTGAGGTGAAGGCATTGTCTTTGATACCAGACGGTAAAATCCAAACTATATCCAAATTATACAAAAGAAGACTTAAAATTAATTGAAGATTTGAAAGGTAAAATGAAACCAGATGGATGAGTATATTTAAAAGATAACCACATAGTAATACCCTCTAGTTTGACATGGCCCATAGTTCTTACAGAACACAATAAAACGCACTGGGGAGCTGGCACACTGCATAAGAGCCTGAGTCAGACATTAGTGGGACGATATGATAAAACAAGTAACTCAACAATGTAGCATTTGCTTACACAAGAACCCCAATACCAAGGATAGAATAAAATTTGGAATAATCGGTAAAGGAAATTATTCGGGGCAACAGTGGCAAATTGATTTTTCAGAACTCCCTAGAAAAGGGGGGTATCATTATTTACTGGTTCTGACTGACACGTTTTCAGGAAGGCCTGAAGCCCTTCCCTGTCGAACAAACAAAGCAAGAGAAGTGGTTCAAGTCTTGTTAAATGAAATAATACCATGCTTTGGGATTCTAGTAGCAATGTCTTCTGATAGAGTTTCACATTTTTGTGCACAAGTGGTAGAACAGATAAGTAAGATTCTAAAGATAGATTGGCAACTGCATACTCCTTATAGACCACAGGCAAGTGGACAGGTAGAAAAAATGAACCATTTAATTAAACAATAAGTAGCTAAAATTGGATAAGAAGCTAATTTGTCATGGCCTCAATCCCTCCCTTTAGCATTACTTGGAATTAGAGTTAAACCTAGAATAAAAGGAAATTTGAGTCCCTTCAAAATCTTATATGCAAGGCCATAGCAATTTCTATTTAGTGGAGAGGACCTAACGCAGTTAGGATCAGAATATTTATATGCTTATATAACTGAACTTCAGAAACAATTAAATAAAGTACATACATTTGTTTTAGGGACCAGGGCTAGAGGGTTGGATCAACCAATCCACCCCTTTAAGCTCGGGGATTATATATATATAAAGACTTTTTCAGGACAACCCGTGCAGGAAAAATGGAAGGAAAGTGGATGGGACCATACCAAGTATTTCTGACAACACACACCGCCATTAAGATTAAGAAGCAAGCAGCTTGGATCCACAATTCAAGGGTGAAGAAGGCCCCGGCGAGGATATGGACCACCACTCCAATTGGACCAACAAAATTACGGTTTTCCAGATCCTAATGATTGCAGGGGTGCGGTTCTCGGATTTGGGGTGGGCAACTTGGGATGAGAACTTACACCTGACCTTAATACAAACAATTTCTCAAGTAACTAATAAGACGAACTGTTGGGTATGCACCCATCTGCCACAGCATGGGAATAAGGGTGTATCGTTAATTGGGATTCCCTTGCCTGCAAACTTATCTTGGACTAATTTGTGGGAAAACACGTCTTGGGGTCGAAAATATTAAGCAGTTTTGGAACTAGAAGTGAGTAGCTTCATGCCGTTAGAATCCTATTATGTATGTGTACAAAGGTGTAACCCGCCTAAGGTATAGGAAAACAGCATTGTATAAATACGGATACTACTTATGTGGGAAATCAGACATCTTGTAATTGAACAATTGATATTAGTACGACTAGCGGCTGGGCAAATTCAACCAGCTGGACGGTTCCAGAAGGAAAAGGGTGGTATTGGCTATGCAATGATACAGCCCGTAAGGTCTTGCCTGAGAATTGGAAGGGAACTCGCACTCTTGGAGCGGTAGTCCCCAATATGACAGTACATGATGTAGTGCCTCGAGGTTACTTGAGAAATCATATCCGGAGAATCAGATGAAAAATTAACAATCCATTGGTAGAGAGACACACCCCTTTTCATAGTTTTGTGCGATGGTTTATCCCATGGTTAGGAGTGAGTGAATTGGAAAAGGCAATAGTTAATATTTCGGCAATTATAGAGAAGTTCGAAAACAAAATTCTGGATGCTATAAAGGCTCAACAAGAAGAGATATCTAGTTTATCACAGGTCGTATTACAAAATCGGATGGCCCTAGACTTGTTACTGGCCACTCAAGGGGGAGTCTGTACAGTAATAAACACAAGTTGTTGTATGTATGTAGATCAGAGTGGAAGGATCTCTACCGACCTGGAAGAAATATGGAAGCAGACAAGGATCCTCCATGAGATCAGTAAAGATGATCTTTCATGGAGTTTTAGTGAACTATGGAATAAGTGAACCTCCTGGTTGCCCAATTTCCAATGGTTGAAACAAGTATTCATTGCTCTAATCGTATTAGTAGTGTTAGGAATATTTGTGTGCATGTTGTTTAGATGCCTGCTTTGTTGTGTTACTGTAAATAATGAAAGTATCTGATGCAAAAGAATTTGCCTGGGAAAAGAAAAGGGGGGATTGATTAAGGAGGTATTGGGGAGGCAAGGACAATCCCCAGACAAGGACTGTATATCTCGAAACAAGACACTGGAACTCATGATAAGGAAGCGGCAGGCGGACAGAGAAACGAATGTAAGGACTATAACTCTCGAAACTGGACATTGGAATTCATTATAAAGATACAACAAACGGGAGAATTAGCAACAACCAGCTCTTGCAATTAAGAAACATGCCAATTCAGCAGATTCCTGACCAAAGGTGAAAAGTACACTGTGAGGAAGACTCGGGGTCTTCCTCCCAAAGAGCCCTGCCCACGTCCCAAAGACCCCTGCCCACAATTCTTGGAAGGCTCTGCGCAAGCGCAAGGTGCCAAAAGGCTAATTAGCATGAGAAGCGAGGGAAGGCGGGGATAGGTAATGCATATGTATAGGTGCTTGTAGAATATTGATAGATTGATTGTATAAATTCAAGACTGCTTTCTGCTTTGGGTATGCACGATAGGTGGAGAGATCCCCCGTGCATCCAGCGCTGCAATAAAGAATATACCACTTAAAGGAATTTCGGCTTCGATCTTTGAATCAATTTGGCGACCCAGATGGGACAACCTCTCTGCCGGACTGCAGGACCTGCTGGGAACAGGACTCCCTAGGGTACCCCCGGGATTTCCCGGAGGGACTCCTCAACTCACCGGATCACTGCGGAGGCAGACAAGGACCCCCTCATTGTAAGTGAGTATATTCTTTATTCTGGTTTGGTTTTCTGGTAGACCGGTCATCTGGAACTGTCTGTAAGTCAGAAGGTGATCTTCTGCGAGGCAGTGTTTGGTATATACTTTGTGGTTAGCACCATAAGTACATGTTTGGGGACCTTAAGGAAGGAGCTCGCTTTAAGGTCCATCTGGAATTGTGTTGTCTATTTCGGTTTTCTGACTCATGGAGTATGGTATTTAACTCTGGTTATTGTTACTGCGATTTTGGCTATTTTCCTGGTGGTAATAGTAGGTTCGTGGTATTGTTATAAGAAAGATATCATTACGGTGTTACACAGTTCGGTTTTCTGACTTATCGCATGTGGAATTTGACTATTGTTACTGTGATTTTGGCAATATTGCTGGTAATAGTAGTTTTGTGGCATTGCTACTGAAAGATATTGCGTGCCCGTATTTTTGTGAGTGATACGTTTTGTGATACGCTTTTGTAAGTAACATGTGTATTCTGAAAGTGTAAACTGGAAACTGGGGGGGCAAACAAGCAGTGAAATTTTAAAGAAAAGTGTGTTAGGCTGTGTTTTAAGTCACTGGAAGGATATTGGAGGATCTGCCGGTGGAAGTGTGAACAGGAAAACATTGATAAAATATCGTAATCAGTGGTGGCCGCTTTATAAGCTGGAATGTGGAGAAAAGTGGCCCCTAAATGGAACTTTAAACTATAATATTTTGCTAGAGTTAATGTTGTTTTTTGAGAAGCAGAACAGGATGAAATGTTGTATACTGATGTTTCAGCATCTTGGTGGGAAAAGGTACGGAATTAAGTTGGCCCCTGACTGAACCTTTGATGTTGGCATTAGAGAAGTAGAGGCTGGAGAAAGATAAAGGAAGTGTTAAAAGGGTTGTTGAAAGTGTTAAAGGTGTTTGAAGTTGAATGAGCAGGGAAAGAGGATGTAGGAATGTTAATAGTTCTGCCTCTGCCCGAGGCAGAGATCTTAAAATCATGGGTGTTAGCCCTTTAGGGCAAAGGGACCATGATCGGTCCGAGAGAGTTGTCAGAGAAACAGAAAAGAGGTCAACTCTTCAAACAACCTGAGTTCATGTGCGAGCTCAGATTGCTGATGGGACCGTTCAGGGAACTGTGGACAATTGCATTCCCCTGACCGACCCCCACTAAGACCCGAATCATCCTGAAAATTATGAACGGTTAAGTAAATACTAAAACCTGGATGAATTGGGAATTGAGAATATGCTTCCAACAAGGTCTAAAAGAAAGCCCTATGGAATTTTTGGACCAACTCTGAAATGTAATGAAAATAAATAAATAAATAAATAAATAAAACAAAACAGTTTGGACCTGGCTTTGGAGGACAAATTGACTAGCCTTTTCCTAGGGTAATCAACCCCTGATTTCAACAGGAATAACGGGGACCTGGGGAATCTACCCTAGCGGATCCTCCACTGGTTATAATGAAGCTAGGGGAGGAATGGAAGTGAAATTTCTTATTGCTCTGGGGCAACATATTCAGTTCTAAATCAAGCATTAATGCCTTCACAGAATTATTATGTTAGGGTAAAAGGTGTGTCATGGTTTAACCCGGCCGGCAGCTAAACACCACGCAGCTGTTCGCTCACCCTCCCCCTCCCTCTCTGGGACGGGGGAGAGAAATGGAAAGTGAAGCCCGTGAGTTGAGATAAAGACAGTTTAATAAGACAAAATAATAATAATAATAATAATAATAATAATAAAATAATAATACAATGATGATAATAGTACCACTACTAATAATGTGTACAAACAAGTGATGCACAATGCAATTGCTCACCACCCGCTGACCGATGCCCAGCCTAACCCTGAGCAGTCCGGCCCCCTCCCCCTGGCTAGCCACCCCTATGTATTGTTTAGCCTGACGTCAGATGCTATGGAATACCCCTTTGGCTATTTTGGGTCACCTGTCCTGGGTCTGTCCCCTCCCAGCTCTTACTGCACCCCCAGCCTGCCTGTTGGCAGGACAGAGCAAGAAGCTGAGATGTCCTTGGCTTGGTATAAGCACTGCTCTGCAACAATTAAAACATCGGGGTGTTATCAGCACTCTTCTCATCCTAAGCCAAAACATAGCATTCTACCAGCTACTAGGAAGAAAATTACCTCTGTTCTAACTGAAACCAGGACAAGGTGTAACCAAAAAGGCTTATTTTTGTGAACCTTTGAAGTACAAGTTAGGGAAACAATGGGGCATACACAGATTTTGATCTATGCCTAGCTCCTCATGGGCACTCTTAGGTAGAGATTTATTAGAGCAAGTAGGAGCAGAAATTGTCTTTGAAAAAGGGAAAATGGAATTAAGAAGAGGAGAAGAACAACTAAGAAATGTGTTAAGCTTGGCACTAATACAAAGTGACCCTAAAAGTGAAATACCTTTAGAGATCACAGATCAAGTATGTCCAGGAGTTTGGGCTACCGAAGTCCCTGGAAGAGCTAAAAATGTGACCTTAATAATTATTAAATTAAAGCCAGGAGAGAAACCCGTTAAGGTTAAGTAATATCCTTTGAGGATAGAAGATAGGAAAGGAATTAAAGAGATAATTGATAAATTTTTACAGTATGGATTATTGCTTGAATGCGAATCAGAATACAATGCACCCATATTGCCAATTAAAAAGGCAGATGAAAAAGCTATAGGCTAGTTCAGGATTTGAGGGCCATAAATAAAATCACTGAGGATATACATCCAGTAGTGGCAAACCCTTATACTTTGCTGACTAAATTAAAGAATAGTCAAGTCTGGTTTACCGTACTGGATTTAAAAGATGCCTTCTTCTGCCTAGGCTTAGCCACAGAAAGCCAAAACCTATTCGCTTTTGAATGGGAAAATCCCGATTCAGGCAGAAAGACGCAGCTTACGTGGACATTACTACCTCAAGGATTCAAGAATAGCCCCACTATTTTTGGAAACCAATTAGCAAGGGAACTCGAAACATGGATACCTCCGGACACTGAAGGTGCTTTGTTACAATATGTAGATGATCTCTTAATAGCTACCGAGACTAAAGGGAGTTGTATTCAATGGACTATAAGTCGTCTTAATTTTCTGGGTTTAAATGGATCTCAAGTCTCTTGACAGAAAGTCCAGCTGGCTCAACAAAGTGTGACCTATCTGGGATTTGACATTTCGGAAGGACAACGAGAACTAGGAACTGAACATAAGGAAGTCATTTGCCGGACTCCAGAACCTCAAATGGTAAAGGAGCTACAAACCTTTTTAGGAATGACAGGTTGGTGTCGCCTTTGGATTTATAATTATGGACTATTGCTAAAGCCTGTATGTGAATTGATAAAGATTAACCAGTCAAAGTTAGTCTGCACTGGAGAAGCACAAAAAGTCTTTAAACAACTTAAACAAGAATTGATGATTTTGAAATATCAAGCAATATTGGTAGAACAGGACGACGTGGAAATTGTGATAATTAATATTGTGAATCTAGCCTCTTTTCTTAGTGATGCTCCGGCACAACCTGTGATTCACGATTGTTTAGAAACTATAGAGACTGTGTATTCCAGCCGAGCAGACCTTAAGGAGGAGCCCATGGAAGATGCGGAAGAAACTTGGTTCACGGATGGGAGCAGTTTTGTTACGCAAAGACAACGTAAAGCTGGATATGCTATAACAACTACTCAGCAGGTAATCGAGTCTAAGCCTTTACCCCCTGGAACATCAGCTCAAAAGGCGGAGATAGTTGCTCTCACGAGAGCATTGGAACTGGCAGCGGGAAAAAGGGTAACTATTTGGACAGATCCTAAATATACATTCGGCGTGGTACGTGCTCATGGAGCAATTTGGAAAGAACATGGATTGCTGACCGCTCAGTGAAAACACAAAGTATGCTGAAGAAATTTTAAAATTGTTAGAGGCTGTAAAACAACCAGAAAAGGTAGCTATCATGCATTGTCAGGGACACCAAAAGGGGAACACCGATTTTGAAATTGGAAAATCGATTGGCAGAGGCTAAGCAGGCAGCTGAAATAACTGAGGTGAAGGCATTGTCTTTGATACCAGACGGTAAAATCCAAACTATATCCAAATTATACAAAAGAAGACTTAAAATTAATTGAAGATTTGAAAGGTAAAATGAAACCAGATGGATGAGTATATTTAAAAGATAATCACATAGTAATACCCTCTAGTTTGACATGGCCCATAGTTCTTACAGAACACAATAAAACGCACTGGGGAGCTGGCACACTGCATAAGAGCCTGAGTCAGACATTAGTGGGACGATATGATAAAACAAGTAACTCAACAATGTAGCATTTGCTTACACAATAACCCCAATACTAAGAATAGAATAAAATTTGGAATAATCGGTAAAGGAAATTATTCGGGGCAACAGTGGCAAATTGATTTTTCAGAACTCCCTAGAAAAGGGGGGTATCATTATTTACTGGTTCTGACTGACACGTTTTCAGGAAGGCCTGAAGCCTTTCCCTGTCGAACAAACAAAGCAAGAGAATTGGTTCAAGTCTTGTTAAATGAAATAATACCATGCTTTGGGATTCTAGTAGCAATGTCTTCTGATAGAGTTTCACATTTTTGTGCACAAGTGGTAGAACAGATAAGTAAGATTCTAAAGATAGATTGGCAACTGCATACTCCTTATAGACCACAGGCAAGTGGACAGGTAGAAAAAATGAACCATTTAATTAAACAATGAATAGCTAAAATTGGATAAGAAGCTAATTTGTCATGGCCTCAATCCCTCCCTTTAGCATTACTTGGAATTAGAGTTAAACCTAGAATAAAAGGAAATTTGAGTCCCTTCAAAATCTTATATGCAAGGCCATAACAATTTCTATTTAGTGGAGAGGACCTAACGCAGTTAGGATCAGAATATTTATATGCTTATATAACTGAACTTCAGAAACAATTAAATAAAGTACATACATTTGTTTTAGGGACCAGGGCTAGAGGGTTGGATCAACCAATCCACCCCTTTAAGCTCGGGGATTATATATATATAAAGACTTTTTCAGGACAACCCCTGCAGGAAAAATGGAAGGAAAGTGGATGGGACCATACCAAGTATTACTGACAACACACACCGCCATTAAGATTAAGAAGCAAGCAGCTTGGATCCACAATTCAAGGGTGAAGAAGGCCCCGGCGAGGATATGGACCACCACTCCAATTGGACCAACAAAATTACGGTTTTCCAGATCCTAATGATTGCAGGGGTGCGGTTCTCGGATTTGGGGTGGGCAACTTGGGATGAGAACTTACACCTGACCTTAATACAAACAATTTCTCAAGTAACTAATAAGATGAACTGTTGGGTATGCACCCATCTGCCACAGCATGGGAATAAGGGTGTATCGTTAATTGGGATTCCCTTGCCTGCAAACTTATCTTGGACTAATTTGTGGGAAAACACGTCTTGGGGTCGAAAATATTAAGCAGTTTTGGAACTAGAAGTGAGTAGCTTCATGCCGTTAGAATCCTATTATGTATGTGTACAAAGGTGTAACCCGCCTAAGGGTATAGGAAAACAGCATTGTATAAATACGGATACTACTTCTGTGGGAAATCAGACATCTTGTAATTGAACAATTGATATTAGTACGACTAGCGGCTGGGCAAATTCAACCAGCTGGACGGTTCCAGAAGGAAAAGGGTGGTATTGGCTATGCAATGATACAGCCCGTAAGGTCTTGCCTGAGAATTGGAAGGGAACTTGCACTCTTGGAGCGGTAGTCAAGGGTGGTATTGGCTATGCAATGATACGGCCCGTAAGGTCTTGCCTGAGAATTGGAAGGGAACTTGCACTCTTGGAGCGGTAGTCCCCAATATGACAGTACATGATGTAGTGCCTCAAGGTTACTTGAGAAATCATATCCGGAGAATCAGATGAAAAATTAACAATCCATTGGTAGAGTGACACACCCCTTTTCATAGTTTTGTGCGATGGTTTATCCCATGGTTAGGAGTGAGTGAATTGGAAAAGGCAATAGTTAATATTTCTGCAATTATAGAGAAGTTCGAAAACAAAATTCTGGATGCTATAAAGGCTCAACAAGAAGAGATATCTAGTTTATCACAGGTCGTATTACAAAATCGGATGGCCCTAGACTTGTTACTGGCCACTCAAGGGGGAGTCTGTACAGTAATAAACACAAGTTGTTGTATGTATGTAGATCAGAGTGGAAGGATCTCTACCGACCTGGAAGAAATATGGAAGCAGACAAGGATCCTCCATGAGATCAGTAAAGATGATCTTTCATGGAGTTTTAGTGAACTATGGAATAAGTGAACCTCCTGGTTGCCCAATTTCCAATGGTTGAAACAAGTATTCATTGCTCTAATCGTATTAGTAGTGTTCGGAATATTTGTGTGCATGTTGTTTAGATGCCTGCTTTGTTGTGTTACTGTAAATAATGAAAGTATCTGATGCAAAAGAATTTGCCTGGGAAAAGAAAAGGGGGGATTGATTAAGGAGGTATTGGGGAGGCAAGGACAATCCCCAGACAAGGACTGTATATCTCGAAACAAGACACTGGAACTCATGATAAGGAAGCGGCAGGCGGACAGAGAAACGAATGTAAGGACTATAACTCTCGAAACTGGACATTGGAATTCATTATAAAGATACAACAAACGGGAGAATTAGCAACAACCAGCTCTTGCAATTAAGAAACATGCCAATTCAGCAGATTCCTGACCAAAGGTGAAAAGTACACTGTGAGGAAGACTCGGGGTCTTCCTCCCAAAGAGCCCTGCCCACGTCCCAAAGACCCCTGCCCACAATTCTTGGAAGGCTCTGCGCAAGCGCAAGGTGCCAAAAGGCTAATTAGCATGAGAAGCGAGGGAAGGCGGGGATAGGTAATGCATATGTATAGGTGCTTGTAGAATATTGATAGATTGATTGCATAAATTCAAGACTGCTTTCTGCTTTGGGTATGCACGATAGGTGGAGAGATCCCCCGTGCATCCAGCGCTGCAATAAAGAATATACCACTTAAAGGAATTTCGGCTTCGATCTTTGAATCAATTTGGCGACCCAGATGGGACAACCTCTCTGCCGGACTGCAGGACCCGCTGGGAACAGGACTCCCTAGGGTACCCCCGGGATTTCCCGGAGGGACTCCTCGACTCACCGGATCACTGCGGAGGCAGACAAGGACCCCCTCATTGTAAGTGAGTATATTCTTTATTCTGGTTTGGTTTTCTGGTAGACCGGTCATCTGGAACTGTCTGTAAGTCAGAAGGTGATCTTCTGCGAGGCAGTGTTTGGTATATACTTTGTGGTTAGCACCATAAGTACATGTTTGGGGACCTTAAGGAAGGAGCTCGCTTTAAGGTCCATCTGGAATTGTGTTGTCTATTTCGGTTTTCTGACTCATGGAGTATGGTATTTAACTCTGGTTACTGTTACTGCGATTTTGGCTATTTTCCTGGTGGTAATAGTAGGTTCGTGGTATTGTTATAAGAAAGATATCGTTACGGTGTTACACAGTTCGGTTTTCTGACTTATCGCATGTGGAATTTGACTATTGTTACTGTGATTTTGGCAATATTGCTGGTAATAGTAGTTTTGTGACATCGCTACTGAAAGATATTGCGTGCCCATATTTTTGTGAGTGATACGTTTTGTGATACGCTTTTGTAAGTAACATGTGTATTCTGAAAGTGTAAACTGGAAACTGGGGGGGCAAACAAGCAGTGAAATTTTAAAGAAAAGTGTGTTAGGCTGTGTTTTAAGTCACTGGAAGGATATTGGAGGATCTGCCGGTGGAAGTGTGAACAGGAAAACATTGATAAAATATCGTAATCAGTGGTGGCCGCTTTATAAGCTGGAATGTGGAGAAAAGTGGCCCCTAAATGGAACTTTAAACTATAATATTTTGCTAGAGTTAATGTTGTTTTTTGAGAAGCAGAACAGGATGAAATGTTGTATACTGATGTTTCAGCATCTTGGTGGGAAAAGGTACGGAATTAAGTTGGCCCCTGACTGAACCTTTGATGTTGGCATTAGAGAAGTAGAGGCTGGAGAAAGATAAAGGAAGTGTTAAAAGGGTTGTTGAAAGTGTTAAAGGTGTTTGAAGTTGAATGAGCAGGGAAAGAGGATGTAGGAATGTTAATAGTTCTGCCTCTGCCCGAGGCAGAGATCTTAAAATCATGGGTGTTAGCCCTTTAGGGCAAAGGGACCATGATCGGTCCGAGAGAGTTGTCAGAGAAACAGAAAAGAGGTCAACTCTTCAAACAACCTGAGTTCATGTGCGAGCTCAGATTGCTGATGGGACCGTTCAGGGAACTGTGGACAATTGCATTCCCCTGACCGACCCCCACTAAGACCCGAATCATCCTGAAAATTATGAACGGTTAAGTAAATACTAAAACCTGGATGAATTGGGAATTGAGAATATGCTTCCAACAAGGTCTAAAAGAAAGCCCTATGGAATTTTTGGACCAACTCTGAAATGTAATGAAAATAAATAAATAAATAAATAAATAAAACAAAACGGTTTGGACCTGGCTTTGGAGGACAAATTGACTAGCCTTTTCCTAGGGTAATCAACCCCTGATTTCAACAGGAATAACGGGGACCTGGGGAATCTACCCTAGCGGATCCTCCACTGGTTATAATGAAGCTAGGGGAGGAATGGAAGTGAAATTTCTTATTGCTCTGGGGCAACGTATTCAGTTCTAAATCAAGCATTAATGCCTTCACAGAATTATTATGTTAGGGTAAAAGGTGTGTCGTGGTTTAACCCGGCCGGCAGCTAAACACCACGCAGCTGTTCGCTCACCCTCCCCCTCCCTCTCTGGGACGGGGGAGAGAAATGGAAAGTGAAGCCCGTGAGTTGAGATAAAGACAGTTTAATAAGACAAAATAATAATAATAATAATAATAATAATAATAATAATAATAATAATAATAATAATAATAATAATACAATGATGATAATAGTACCACTACTAATAATGTGTACAAACAAGTGATGCACAATGCAATTGCTCACCACCCGCTGACCGATGCCCAGCCTAACCCCGAGCAGTCCGGCCCCCTCCCCCTGGCTAGCCACCCCTATGTATTGTTTAGCCTGACGTCAGATGCTATGGAATACCCCTTTGGCTAGTTTGGGTCGCCTGTCCTGTGTCTGTCCCCTCCCAGCTCTTACTGCACCCCCAGCCTGCCTGTTGGCAGGACAGAGCAAGAAGCTGAGATGTCCTTGGCTTGGTATAAGCACTGCTCTGCAACAATTAAAACATCGGGGTGTTATCAGCACTCTTCTCATCCTAAGCCAAAACATAGCATTCTACCAGCTACTAGGAAGAAAATTAACTCTGTTCTAACTGAAACCAGGACAAGGTGTAACCAAAAAGGCTTATTTTTGTGAACCTTTGAAGTACAAGTTAGGGAAACAATGAGGCATACACAGATTTTGATCTATGCCTAGCTCCTCATGGGCACTCTTAGGTAGAGATTTATTAGAGCAAGTAGGAGCAGAAATTGTCTTTGAAAAAGGGAAAATGGAATTAAGAAGAGGAGAAGAACAACTAAGAAATGTGTTAAGCTTGGCACTAATACAAAGTGACCCTAAAAGTGAAATACCTTTAGAGATCACAGATCAAGTATGTCCAGGAGTTTGGGCTACCGAAGTCCCTGGAAGAGCTAAAAATGTGACCTTAATAATTATTAAATTAAAGCCAGGAGAGAAACCCGTTAAGGTTAAGTAATATCCTTTGAGGATAGAAGATAGGAAAGGAATTAAAGAGATAATTGATAAATTTTTACAGTATGGATTATTGCTTGAATGCGAATCAGAATACAATGCACCCATATTGCCAATTAAAAAGGCAGATGAAAAAGCTATAGGCTAGTTCAGGATTTGAGGGCCATAAATAAAATCACTGAGGATATACATCCAGTAGTGGCAAATCCTTATACTTTGCTGACTAAATTAAAGAATAGTCAAGTCTGGTTTACCGTACTGGATTTAAAAGATGCCTTCTTCTGCCTAGGCTTAGCCACAGAAAGCCAAAACCAATTCGCCTTTGAATGGGAAAATCCCGATTCAGGCAGAAAGACGCAGCTTACGTGGACATTACTACCTCAAGGATTCAAGAATAGCCCCACTATTTTTGGAAACCAATTAGCAAGGGAACTCGAAACATGGATACCTCCGGACACTGAAGGTGCTTTGTTACAATATGTGGTGTGTAGATGATCTCTTAATAGCTACCGAGACTAAAGGGGGTTGTATTCAATGGACTATAAGTCGTCTTAATTTTCTGGGTTTAAATGGATATCAAGTCTCTTGACAGAAAGTCCAGCTGGCTCAACAAAGTGTGACCTATCTGGGATTTGACATTTCGGAAGGACAACGAGAACTAGGAACCGAACATAAGGAAGTCATTTGCCGGACTCCAGAACCTCAAATGGTAAAGGAGCTACAAACCTTTTTAGGAATGACGGGTTGGTGTCGCCTTTGGATTTATAATTATGGACTATTGCTAAAGCCTCTATGTGAATTGATAAAGATTAACCAGTCAAAGTTAGTCTGGACTGGAGAAGCACAAAAAGTCTTTAAACAACTTAAACAAGAATTGATGATTTTGAAATATCAAGCAATATTGGTAGAACAGGACGACGTGGAAATTGTGATAATTAATATTGTGAATCTAGCCTCTTTTCTTAGTGATGCTCCGGCACAACCTGTGATTCACGATTGTTTAGAAACTATAGAGACTGTGTATTCCAGCCGACCAGACCTTAAGGAGGAGCCCATGGAAGATGCGGAAGAAACTTGGTTCACGGATGGGAGCAGTTTTGTTACGCAAAGACAACGTAAAGCTGGATATGCTATAACAACTACTCAGCAGGTAATCGAGTCTAAGCCTTTACCCCCTGGAACATCAGCTCAAAAGGCGGAGATAGTTGCTCTCACGAGAGCATTGGAACTGGCAGCGGGAAAAAGGGTAAATATTTGGACAGATCCTAAATATACATTCGGCGTTGTACATGCTCATGGAGCAATTTGGAAAGAACATGGATTGCTGACCACTCAGTGAAAACACGAAGTATGCTGAAGAAATTTTAAAATTGTTAGAGGCTGTAAAACAACCAGAAAAGGTAGCTATCATGCATTGTCAGGGACACCAAAAGGGGAACACCGATTTTGAAATTGGAAAATCGATTGGCAGAGGCTAAGCAGGCAGCTGAAATAACTGAGGTGAAGGCATTGTCTTTGATACCAGACGGTAAAATCCAAACTATATCCAAATTATACAAAAGAAGACTTAAAATTAATTGAAGATTTGAAAGGTAAAATGAAACCAGATGGATGAGTATATTTAAAAGATAACCACATAGTAATACCCTCTAGTTTGACATGGCCCATAGTTCTTACAGAACACAATAAAACGCACTGGGGAGCTGGCACACTGCATAAGAGCCTGAGTCAGACATTAGTGGGACGATATGATAAAACAAGTAACTCAACAATGTAGCATTTGCTTACACAAGAACCCCAATACCAAGGATAGAATAAAATTTGGAATAATCGGTAAAGGAAATTATTCGGGGCAACAGTGGCAAATTGATTTTTCAGAACTCCCTAGAAAAGGGGGGTATCATTATTTACTGGTTCTGACTGACACGTTTTCAGGAAGGCCTGAAGCCTTTCCCTGTCGAACAAACAAAGCAAGAGAAGTGGTTAAAGTCTTGTTAAATGAAATAATACCATGCTTTGGGATTCTAGTAGCAATGTCTTCTGATAGAGTTTCACATTTTTGTGCACAAGTGGGAGAACAGATAAGTAAGATTCTAAAGATAGATTGGCAACTGCATACTCCTTATAGACCACAGGCAAGTGGACAGGTAGAAAAAATGAACCATTTAATTAAACAATAAGTAGCTAAAATTGGATAAGAAGCTAATTTGTCATGGCCTCAATCCCTCCCTTTAGCATTACTTGGAATTAGAGTTAAACCTAGAATAAAAGGAAATTTGAGTCCCTTCAAAATCTTATATGCAAGGCCATAGCAATTTCTATTTAGTGGAGAGGACCTAACGCAGTTAGGATCAGAATATTTATATGCTTATATAACTGAACTTCAGAAACAATTAAATAAAGTACATACATTTGTTTTAGGGACCAGGGCTAGAGGGTTGGATCAACCAATCCACCCCTTTAAGCTCGGGGATTATATATATATAAAGACTTTTTCAGGACAACCCGTGCAGGAAAAATGGAAGGAAAGTGGATGGGACCATACCAAGTATTTCTGACAACACACACCACCATTAAGATTAAGAAGCAAGCAGCTTGGATCCACAATTCAAGGGTGAAGAAGGCCCCGGCGAGGATATGGACCACCATTCCAATTGGACCAACAAAATTACGGTTTTCCAGATCCTAATGATTGCGGGGGTGCGGTTCTCGGATTTGGGGTGGGCAACTTGGGATGAGAACTTACACCTGACCTTAATACAAACAATTTCTCAAGTAACTCATAAGACGAACTGTTGGGTATGCACCCATCTGCCACAGCATGGGAATAAGGGTGTATCGTTAATTGGGATTCCCTTGCCTGCAAATTTATCTTGGACTAATTTGTGGGAAAACACGTCTTGGGGTCGAAAATATTAAGCAGTTTTGGAACTAGAAGTGAGTAGCTTCATGCCGTTAGAATCCTATTATGTATGTGTACAAAGGTGTAACCCGCCTAAGGGTATAGGAAAACAGCATTGTATAAATACGGATACTACTTATGTGGGAAATCAGACATCTTGTAATTGAACAATTGATATTAGTACGACTAGCGGCTGGGCAAATTCAACCAGCTGGACGGTTCCAGAAGGAAAAGGGTGGTATTGGCTATGCAATGATACAGCCCGTAAGGTCTTGCCTGAGAATTGGAAGGGAACTCGCACTCTTGGAGCGGTAGTCCCCAATATGACAGTACATGATGTAGTGCCTCGAGGTTACTTGAGAAATCATATCCGGAGAATCAGATGAAAAATTAACAATCCATTGGTAGAGAGACACACCCCTTTTCATAGTTTTGTGCGATGGTTTATCCCATGGTTAGGAGTGAGTGAATTGGAAAAGGCAATAGTTAATATTTCGGCAATTATAGAGAAGTTCGAAAACAAAATTCTGGATGCTATAAAGGCTCAACAAGAAGAGATATCTAGTTTATCACAGGTCGTATTACAAAATCGGATGGCCCTAGACTTGTTACTGGCCACTCAAGGGGGAGTCTGTACAGTAATAAACACAAGTTGTTGTATGTATGTAGATCAGAGTGGAAGGATCTCTACCGACCTGGAAGAAATATGGAAGCAGACAAGGATCCTCCATGAGATCAGTAAAGATGATCTTTCATGGAGTTTTAGTGAACTATGGAATAAGTGAACCTCCTGGTTGCCCAATTTCCAATGGTTGAAACAAGTATTCATTGCTCTAATCGTATTAGTAGTGTTAGGAATATTTGTGTGCATGTTGTTTAGATGCCTGCTTTGTTGTGTTACTGTAAATAATGAAAGTATCTGATGCAAAAGAATTTGCATGGGAAAAGAAAAGGGGGGATTGATTAAGGAGGTATTGGGGAGGCAAGGACAATCCCCAGACAAGGACTGTATATCTCGAAACAAGACACTGGAACTCATGATAAGGAAGCGGCAGGCGGACAGAGAAACGAATGTAAGGACTATAACTCTCGAAACTGGACATTGGAATTCATTATAAAGATACAACAAACGGGAGAATTAGCAACAACCAGCTCTTGCAATTAAGAAACATGCCAATTCAGCAGATTCCTGACCAAAGGTGAAAAGTACACTGTGAGGAAGACTCGGGGTCTTCCTCCCAAAGAGCCCTGCCCACGTCCCAAAGACCCCTGCCCACAATTCTTGGAAGGCTCTGCGCAAGCGCAAGGTGCCAAAAGGCTAATTAGCATGAGAAGCGAGGGAAGGCGGGGATAGGTAATGCATATGTATAGGTGCTTGTAGAATATTGATAGATTGATTGTATAAATTCAAGACTGCTTTCTGCTTTGGGTATGCACGATAGGTGGAGAGATCCCCCGTGCATCCAGCGCTGCAATAAAGAATATACCACTTAAAGGAATTTCGGCTTCGATCTTTGAATCAATTTGGCTACCCGGATGGGACAACCTCTCTGCCGGACTGCAGGACCTGCTGGAAACAGGACTCCCTAGGGTACCCCCGCGATTTCCCAGAGGGACTCCTCGACTCACCGGATCACTGCGGAGGCAGACAAGGACCCCCTCATTGTAAGTGAGTATATTCTTTATTCTGGTTTGGTTTTCTGGTAGACCGGTCATCTGGAACTGTCTGTAAGTCAGAAGGTGATCTTCTGCGAGGCAGTGTTTGGTATATACTTTGTGGTTAGCACCATAAGTACATGTTTGGGGACCTTAAGGAAGGAGCTCGCTTTAAGGTCCATCTGGAATTGTGTTGTCTATTTCGGTTTTCTGACTCATGGAGTATGGTATTTAACTCTGGTTATTGTTACTGCGATTTTGGCTATTTTCCTGGTGGTAATAGTAGGTTTGAGGCATTGTTATAAGAAAGATATCGTTACGGTGTTACACAGTTCGGTTTTCTGACTTATCGCATGTGGAATTTGACTCTGACTATTGTTACTGTGATTTTGGCAATATTGCTGGTAATAGTAGTTTTGTGACATCGCTACTGAAAGATATTGCTTGCCCGTATTTTTGTGAGTGATACTTTTTGTGATACGCTTTTGTAAGTAACATGTGTATTCTGAAAGTGTAAACTGGAAACTGGGGGGGCAAACAAGCAGTGAAATTTTAAAGAAAAGTGTGTTAGGATGTGTTTGAAGTCACTGGAAGGATATTGGAGGATCTGCCGGTGGAAGTGTGAACAGGAAAACATTGATAAAATATCGTAATCAGTGGTGGCCGCTTTATAAGCTGGAATGTGGAGAAAAGTGGCCCCTAAATGGAACTTTAAACTATAATATTTTGCTAGAGTTAATGTTGTTTTTTGAGAAGCAGAACAGGATGAAATGTTGTATACTGATGTTTCAGCATCTTGGTGGGAAAAGGTACGGAATTAAGTTGGCCCCTGGCTGAACCTTTGATGTTGGCATTAGAGAAGTACAGGCTGGAGAAAGACAAAGGAAGTGTTAAAAGGGTTGTTGAAAGTGTTAAAGGTGTTTGAAGTTGAATGAGCAGGGAAAGAGGATGTAGGAATGTTAATAGTTCTGCCTCTGCCCGAGGCAGAGATCTTAAAATCATGGGTGTTAGCCCTTTAGGGCAAAGGGACCATGATCGGTCTGAGAGAGTTGTCAGAGAAACAGAAAAGAGGTCAACTCTTAAAACAACCTGAGTTCATGTGCGAGCTCAGATTGCTGATGGGACCGTTCAGGGAACTGTGGACAATTGCATTCCCCTGACCGACCCCCACTAAGACCCGAATCATCCTGAAAATTATGAACAGTTAAGTAAATACTAAAACCTGGATGAATTGGGAATTGAGAATATGCTTCCAACAAGGTCTAAAAGAAAGCCCTATGGAATTTTTGGACCAACTCTGAAATGTAATGAAAATAAATAAATAAATAAATAAATAAAACAAAACGGTTTGGACCTGGCTTTGGAGGACAAATTGACTAGCCTTTTCCTAGGGTAATCAACCCCTGATTTCAACAGGAATAACGGGGACCTGGGGAATCTACCCTAGCGGATCCTCCACTGGTTATAATGAAGCTAGGGGAGGAATGGAAGTGAAATTTCTTATTGCTCTGGGGCAACGTATTCAGTTCTAAATCAAGCATTAATGCCTTCACAGAATTATTATGTTAGGGTAAAAGGTGTGTCGTGGTTTAACCCGGCCGGCAGCTAAACACCACGCAGCTGTTCGCTCACCCTCCCCCTCCCTCTCTGGGACGGGGGAGAGAAATGGAAAGTGAAGCCCGTGAGTTGAAATAAAGACAGTTTAATAAGACAAAATAATAATAATAATAAAAATAATAATAATAATAATAATAATAATACAATGATGATAATAGTACCACTACTAATAATGTGTACAAACAAGTGATGCACAATGCAATTGCTCACCACCCGCTGACCAATGCCCAGCCTAACCCCGAGCAGTCTAGGCTAGATAGGATGGGGCTTCAGGCACCTCTTCACCTGAGGAAACACACTGCCATCAGGCACCGCTGTGCCAGACAAGCTTGTTCTGCTAGAACACCCTACTCAGATGCACTGTGGCATTCAAGTGAACTGCTTTCATGCAAATATAACGACTGATGTTACAACCCACCTTGCCTGTGGCACCTGATGAACAGAAGAGTAAGCCACCGCAGCGCTTCAAAACCATCCCTGCACGTGCCACTCCTTGTCGCTCTCTGGCCTTATCTCATATCCTTATCCACTTCTGTGGAGAGCCTGCCACAGCACCTGCAAAGCAAGACGGATACCTTTCATAGTCACCTTGTGCTACTTGGTCGTTCTGCTCCAACCCAGCTCATGACCAGCCCCTCTTCTTACACAGCTCTTCAGAGTGCAGTTTGCTCCTTTGAGCCTGTGCGAGACACCTGGGAAAGAAAAAGAAACGCATAGGCCGATGCAGCATCCAAAGACACAGCACAACTAGGTAAGTTACTCTCATCTGCTCCCTTACCTCTGCCGCTTACCAGCCCCCGAGGCAGATGCTTCAATCTACCCTCTTCAAACAGCTACAACACCTCTAAAAGACAAAGAGGGGATGCTTAGAGGAACAGTGAGACCTACAACACAACAACTGCTACATCTGTTCCTCACTCACCTTGCCAGAGGCAGCTCTGCGTGTGACGTCCCAGGTTGTACACTGCGTTACCTAACCCTTACCGTAACCCTTACCCTAACCCTTCTCACCCTTACCATTACCCAAATCCTTACCTTTACTTTTTCCTTACCCTTACTCTTTCCTTTAACCATAACCTTACCCTTACCCTATACCTTACTCCAACCCTTCCCCTTACCTTCCCCTTCCCCTTACACTTAACCTAACCCTTACCCTTCTGCTTCCCCTAAAACATATCCTAACACTTTCCCTTACCCTTAAACTTACCCTAACCCTTACTATTACCCGTACAATTACTCTTGCCCTAATCCTTGCTTGCACCCTTACACTTATCCTAACCCTTACCCTTACCCTTACTCAAACCCTTACTCTAACCCTTACCTTGACCCGTACCCTTACCCTTACCCTTAATCATACCATTACCCTTACCCTTAACCTTACCCTTATCCTAACACTTACCCTAACCCTTAACCTTTCTGCTACACTTACCCTTAGCCTAAATCTAAACCTTACCCTTACCCTTAGCCTAACCCTCACCCTTACCATTACCCATACCCTTATTCTTACCCTAACCCTTATCTTTACACTTACGGTTACCATTAACCTTACCCTTACCCTAACACTTATCCTGAACCTAACCCTTACCCTGACCCTTACATTAACCCTAACCCTTACCCTAAACCTTACACTTACTCTTAACCTTAACCTTACCCTTAAACTAATACATACCCGTACATTTCCCTCACCATAACCCTAATTTTAACAGTACCCATTACCCTAACACTTATCCTTACCTAACCCTAACCCTTACCCTGACCTGTACCCTTACACTTACCCTTACCCTTACCCTTACCCTTATCCTTACCATTACCCTTATCCTTAACCTAACCCTTATCCTAACACCCTTACCCTAATCCTACACCTTTCTGCTACACTTACCCTTAGCCTAAATCTAAACCTTACACTTACCCTTACCCTCACCCTTACCATTACCCATATCCTTACTCTTACCCTTACCGTAAACCTTACCCTTCCTTTTACCGTTATCATTAACATTAACCTTACCCTATCCCTTACAATTATCCTGGTCCATACAACTTACCCTTACCCTAACACTTACCCTTAACCTAACTCTAAACCTAAACCTTACCTGAAACCTTACCCTAACCCTTACATTAACCCTAACCCTTATCCTAAACCTTACACTTACTCTTAACCTTAACCTTACCCTTTAACCTTAACCTAATCCTTACCCTTACGTTTCCCTCACCATAAGCCTAAAACTTACCCTAACCATTACTCTAACACCCTTACCCTAACCCTTACTCTAACCCTTACAATGACCCAGACCCTTACACATACACTTACACTTACTCTTACCCTAAACCTTACCCTTACCCTAACACTTACCCTTATCGTAAACCTTACGCTTTCTGCTACACTTACCATTAGCCTAAATGTAAATCTTACACTTACCCTTACCTGAACCGAATACTTACCCTTACGTTTCCCTCACCCTAACCCTAAAATTAACCCTAACCATTATTCTAACCCTTACCCTGACCCATACCCTTACACTCACCCTTACCCTTACATTACCCTAACTCTTACCCATACCATAACCCATACCCTAACACATATTTGTACCCTTAACCTTACCGTTACCCTTACCCTTACTCTATCCATTACCCTTACGCTTACCCTTAACATAAACATTACCATTAATCTTACCCTTACGCTAACCCTTACCCTTACCCTATCCCTTACACTTATCCTTATCCATACCCTTAACCTTACCCCAACCCTTACCCTTAAGCTGAACCTAACCCTAAACCTTACCCCAAACCTTTCCCTGAACCTTACATTAACACTAACCCTTAACCTAAACCTTACACTTACTCTTAACCTTAACCTTACCCTTAACCTTAAGCTAGTACTTAACCTTACATTTTTCTCACCCTAATCCTAAAATTAACCCTAACCATTACCCTAACACTTAACCGTTACACTTACCCTTATTCTATCCGTTACCCTTACGCTTTCTTTTAACATAAACCTTACCCTTGACCTTACCCTTACCATAAGCCATACAACAACACTTACATGTACACTTACGCTTACACTTACCCTAGCAATTACTCGTACAATTACCCTTACCCTTAACCTAAGCCGAAACCTTAAACCTTACAGTAAACCTTACCCTTTCTGCTACACTTCCCCTTAGCCTAAATCTAAACCTTACACTTATCCTTACTGTAACCCTCACCCTTATCATTACCAATACCCTTACTCTTACCCTTACCCTAACCCTTACTCTAACCCTTACAATTACCCGTACTTTTACACATACCCTTACACTTACCCTTACTCTTAAACTTACACTAACCCTTACCCTTAACTAAATCTAACCCTTCCACTAAACATCATCCTTACCCTTACCATTATCCCTTCTCTTACCCTTATCCTAAACATTTCCCAAACCCTTACCCTTACATTAAACCTAACCCTTACCATAACTCTTAACCTTATCCTTAAACTTAACCTAATACTTACCCTTACGTTTCCCTCACCCTAAACCTAAAATTAGCCTAACCACTACCCTAACACTTACCCTTACTCTAACCCTTACCCTGAACTGTACCCTTACACTTCCACTTACCCACTTAAGTGTAAGAGTTAGGATAACGTTAACCTTAAGGGTGACCCTTTAGCTTATCCTTAATGTTTATGGTTAGGTTAAGGGTAAGGGTAATGGTTTGGTAAGGGTAAGGTTAAGGGTAATTGTACGAGTAATTGCTAGGGTAAGTGTAAGCGTAAGTGTACATGTAAGTGTTGTTGTAGGGCTTATGGTAAGGGTAAGGTCAAGGGTAAGGTTTATGTTAAGGGTAAGCGTAAGGGTAATGGATAGAGTAAAAGTAAGGGTAAGGTTAAGGGTAACGGTAAGGTTAAGGGTACAAATATGTGTTAGGGTATGGGTTATGGTATGGGTAAGAATTAGGGTAAGTATAAGGGTAAGGGTAAGTGTAAGGGTACAGGTCAGGGTAAGGGTTAGAGTAAGGGTTAGGGTTAGGGTTAGGGTAAGGTTAAGTGTTAGGGTAATGGTTAGGGTTAGTTTTAGGGTTAAAGTCAGGAAAACGTATGCGTAAGTATTAGGTTAATGTTAAGGGTAAGGTTAAGAGTAAGTGTAAGTTTTAGGGTAAGGGTTAGGGTTAATGTAAGGGTCAGGGTAAGGGCTGGGGTAAGGTTTAGGGTTAGGGTTAGGGTTAGGTTAAGGGTAAGGATTAGGGTAAGGGTAAGGGTATGGATAAGGATAAGTGTTAGGGTAAGGGTAATGTTAAAGGTAACAGTAAGTGTAAGGAGAAGGGTTAGGGTAAGGGCAAGAGTAAGGGTATTGGTAATGATAAGGGTGAGGGTTACAGTAAGGGTAAGTGTAAGGTATAGATTTAGGCTAACGGTAAGTGTAGCAGAAAGGGTAAGGTTTACTGTAAGGTTTAAGGTTTCGGCTTAGGTTAAGGTTAAGGGTAAGGGTAAGGGTAATTGTACGAGTAATTGCTAGGGTAAGTGTAAGTGTACATGTAAGTGTTGTTGTATGGCTTATGGTAAGGGTAAGGTCAAGGGTAAGGTTTATGTTAAGTGTAAGCGTAAGGGTAACGGATAGAGTAAGGGTAAGGGTAAGGTTAAGGGTAACGGTAAGGTTAAGGGTACAAATATGTGTTAGGATATGGGTAAGAATTAGGGTAAGTGTAAGAAAAAGGGTCAGGGTAAGGGTTAGAGTTACGGTTAGGGTTAGGGTAAGGGTAAGTGTTAGGGTAATGGTTAGGGTTAGTTTTACGGTTAAAGTCAGGAAAACGTATGCGTAAGTATTAGGTGAATGTTAAGGGTAAGGTTAAGAGTAAGTGTAAGGTTTAGGGTAAGGGTTAGGGTTAATGTAAGGGTCAGGGTAAGGGTTGGGGTAAGGTTTAGGGTAAGGGTTAGGTTAAGGATAAGTGTTAGGGTAAGGGTAACCGTAAGTGTAAAGGTAAGGGTTACGGTAAGGGTAAGAATAAGGGTATGGGTAATGGTAAGGGTGAGGGTTAGGCTAAGGGTAAGTGTAAGGTTTAGATTTAGGCTAAGGGTAAGTGTAGCAGAAAGGGTAAGGTTTCCGGTAAGGGTAAGTGTTAGGATAAGGGTAAGGTTTCGGGTTAGGTTAAGGGTATGGGATAGGGTAAGGGTAAGGGTAAGGGTAAGGGTAAGGGTAAGGGTAAGGGTAAGGGTAAGGGTAAGGGTAAGGGTAAGGGTAAGGGTAAGGGTAAGGGTAAGGGTTACGGTAAGGGTAAGAGTTATGGTATGGGTACGGGTACAGGTAGAAGTATGTGTTAGAGTATGAGTTATGGTAAGTGTAAGGGTTAGGGTAAGGGTAAGTGTTGAGGTAATGGTTAGGGTTAATTTTAGGGTTAGGGTGAGGGAAAAGTAAGGGTAAGTATTAGGTTAAGGTTAAGGGTAAGGTTAAGGTTAAGTGTAAGTTTTAGGGTAAGGGTTAATGTAAGGGTCAGGGTAAGGGTTCAGGTAAGGTTTAGGCTTAGGGTTAGGTTAAGGTTAAGTGTTAGGGTAAGCGTAAGTTGTATGGATAAGGATAAGTGTAAGGGATAGGGTAAGGGTAAGTGTTCGGGTAAGGGTAAGGTTAATGGTAACCGTAAGTGTAATGGTAAGGGTTAGGGTAAGGGGAAGAGTAAGGGGAAGGGGAAGTCTAAGGGTCCGGGTCAGGGTAAAAGTTAGAGTAAGGGTTAGGGTTAGGGTTCGGTAAGGATAAGTGTTAGGGTAATGGTTACGGTTAATTTTAGGGTTATGGTGAGGGAAACGTAAGGGTATGTATTAGTTTAAGGGTAAGGTTAAAGTTAAGATTAAGTGTAAGGTTTAGGTTAAGGGTTAGGGTTAGAGTAAGGGTTAGGGTTAGAGTAAGGGTTACGGTTAGGGTTAGGGTTAATGTACGGGTCAGGGTAAGGGTTGGGGTAAGGTTTAGGTTAAGGGTAAAAGTAAGTGTAAGGGTAAGAGTGAAGGTTAGGGTAATGGTTAGATTTAGGTAAGGGTGAGGGTTAGGGTAAGGTTTAGAATTAGGCAAAGGGTAAGTGTAGCAGAAAGGGTAAGGTTTAGGATAATGGTAAGTGTTAGGATAAGGGTAAGGTTTAGGGTTAGCTTAATAGTAAGGTTAAGGGTAATTGTACGAGTAATTGCTAGGGTAAGTGCAAGCGTAAGTGTACATGTAAGTGTTGTTGTATGGCTTATGATAAGGGTTAGGTTAAGGTTAAGGTTTATGTTAAGTGTAAGTGTAAGGGTAACAGAGACAGTAAAGGTACGGGTAAGGGGAACCTTAAGGTTAAGGCTACAAGTACGTGTTAGGGTATGGGTTATGGTAAGGGTAAGGGTTAGGGTAAGGGTAAGTGTTAGGGTAATGGTTAGGGTTAGTTTTAGGGTTAAAGTCAGGAAAACGTAAGGGTAAGTATTAGGTTAAGGTTAAGAGCAAGTGTAAGGTTTAGGTTAAGGGTAAGGGTTAATGTAAGGGTCCTGGAAAGGGTTCAGGTAAGGTTTAGGGTTAGAGTTAGGTTAGGGTTACGTGTTAGGAAAAGGGTAAGTTGTATGTATAAGAATAAGTGTAAGAGTAAGTGTATTGGTAATGATAAGGGTGAGGGTTAAGGATAAGGTATAAGGATAAGGGTATTTTAATTTTTTAATTCAATTAATTTTAAATTAAATTTTTTTAATTTAATTAATTAATATTTTTATTGTACGAGTAATTGCTAGGGTAAGTTTAAGCGTAAGTGTACATTTAAGTGTTGTTGTATGGCTTATTTTAAGGGTAAGGTTAAGTGTTAGCATAATGGTTATGGTTAATTATAGGGTTAGGGTGAGAAAAACGTAAGATTAAGTATTAGCTAAAGGTTAAGGGTAAGGTTAATGTTAAGAGTAAGTGTAAGGTTTAGGGTAAGGGTTAGGGTTAATGTAAGGGTCAGGGTAAGGGTTGGGGTAAGGTTTAGGGTAAGGGTTAGGTTAAGGATAAGTGTTAGGGTAAGGGTAAGGTTAATGGTAACCATAAGTCTAAAGGTAAGGGTTACGGTAAGGGTAAGAATAAGGGTATGGGTAATGGTAAGGGTGAGGGTTAGGCTAAGGGTAAGTGTAAGGTTTAGATTTAGGCTAAGGGTAAGTGTAGCAGAAAGGGTAAGGTTTACGGTAAGGTTTAAGGTTTAGGGTAAGGTTAAGGGTAAGGGTAAGGGTAAGGGTAAGGGTAAGGGTAAGGGTAAGGGTAAGGGTAAGGGTAAGGGTAAGGGTAAGGGTAAGGGTAAGGGTAAGGGTAAGGGTAAGGGTAAGGGTAAGGGTAAGGGTAAGGGTAAGGGTACGGGTCAGGGTAAGGGTTAGAGTAAGGGTTTGAGTAAGGGTAAGGGTAAGGGTTAGGATAAGTGTAAGGGTGCAAGCAAGGATTAGGGCAAGAGTAATTGTAAGGGTAATAGAAAGGGTTAGGGTAAGTATAAGGGTAAGGGAAAGTGTTAGGATATGTTTTAGGGGAAGCAGAAGGGTAAGGGTTAGGTTAAGTGTAAGGGGAAGGGGAAGGTAAGGGGAAAAGTTGGAGTAAGGTATAGGGTAAGGGTAAGGTTATGGTTAAAGGAAAGAGTAAGGGTAAGGAAAAAGTAAAGGTAAGGATTTGGGTAATGGTAAGGGTGAGAAGGGTTAGGGTAAGGGTTACGGTAAGGGTTAGGTAACGCAGTGTACAACCTGGGACGTCACACGCAGAGCTGCCTCTGGCAAGGTGAGTGAGGAACAGATGTAGCAGTTGTTGTGTTGTAGGTCTCACTGTTCCTCTAAGCATCCCCCTCTTTGTCTTTTAGAGGTGTTGTAGCTGTTTGAAGAGGGTAGATTGAAGCATCTGCCTCGGGGGCTGGTAAGCGGCAGAGGTAAGGGAGCAGATGAGAGTAACTTACCTAGTTGTGCTGTGTCTTTGGATGCTGCATAGGCCTATGCGTTTCTTTTTCTTTCCCAGGTGTCTCGCACAGGCTCAAAGGAGCAAACTGCACTCTGAAGAGCTGTGTAAGAAGAGGGGCTGGTCATGAGCTGGGTTGGAGCAGAACGACCAAGTAGCACAAGGTGACTATGAAAGGTGTCCGTCTTGCTTTGCAGGTGCTGTGGCAGGCTCTCCACAGAAGTGGGTAAGGATATGAGATAAGGCCAGAGAGCGACAAGGAGTGGCACGTGCAGGGATGGTTTTGAAGCGCTGCGGTGGCTTACTCTTCTGTTCATCAGGTGCCACAGGCAAGGTGGGTTGTAACATCAGTCGTTATATTTGCATGAAAGCAGTTCACTTGAATGCCACAGTGCATCTGAGTAGGGTGTTCTAGCAGAACAAGCTTGTCTGGCACAGCGGTGCCTGATGGCAGTGTGTTTCCTCAGGTGAAGAGGTGCCTGAAACCCCATCCTATCTAGCCTGCACACAATTATCTGAGAATGAAAGCTGCTTTCCAGTAATTCAGAAAGCCAAGTTACGTCTCAGCCTTGAGCATCTCGGGCTTTTGTGCCTGTCTGTAACATTTGGCACCAGCACTAATACTTTTTTTGGCATATGTTTAGCGTTTGGGGCCTGTGTCTGGGATTTGGGCCCTGTCTCGAACCACTGGGGCTTTGTCCTGGGTTTTGGAGCCTGCCTCTAGAGTTCAGGGCCTGTGATTAGGCTTTTGGGGTCTGTGTCTGGGGGCCGGTATCTGGGGGCAAGGGGGGAGCTGCTTGTAGACCCTTGGGGCCAGCATTGAGGGGGTTGGGAGCTGACTCTACACCTTTGGGGCCTGCTTCTGGGGGCGGGGAGGGTTGAGACCAGCATCTGGGGGAGGGGTGGGAGCTCTTTGTATTGCTTTGGAGCCTGTGTCGGGGGGGGGGGGGGGAGTGGGGGTGGGGGGAAGGGGAGGGTTGGTTGGGAGCTGCTTGTACACTGTTGGAGCCTGGGTTGAGGGAGGAGGTTTGGAGCTGCTTCTACACCTTTGGGCCTGGCATCGGGGGTAGGGGGTTGGGTGCTGGTTGTAGGGGCCTGTGTTTGGGGGGGGGCTTGGGACCTGCGTCTGGGGGAGGGGTGGGAGCTGCTTGTACACCTTTGGGGCCTGCATCTGTGGGGGGTCAGGGCCTGTGTCTAGCGGGCTGGGAACTGCTTGTACAATGTAGGAATCTGTTTCTGCAGGGTGGCTGGGAGCTGTTTGTACAACTTTGGGGCCAGCATCTGGGGGTGGCTGGGAGCTGCCTGTACACTGTAGGGGCCTGTGTTTGTGGGGGGCTTGGGGGCCTCCCTCGGGGCGGGGGGGGAGGGTTGGGAGCTGCTTGTATAGGGTAGGGGGCCTGCCTGGCAGGGGTTGGGAGCTGCTTGTAGAATTTGGGTCGCTGTGTCTGGGGGGGCGGTTGGGGCCTGTGTCTCAGGGGTGTTGGGAACTGGTTGTACACCTTTGGGTCCTGTCTCTGGGGGGGAGCTACTTGTACACTTTTGGGGTTTTTATTTGAGGGGGGTTGGGAGCTGCTTGTGCACTTTTGGACCTAGGTTTAGGGGGGTTGGGAGTTGCTCATGCATTCTAGGTGCCTCCCTTTTGAGAAGGGTTGGGGCCTGCATCTGTGGGTGGTTGGGAGCTGCTTGTACACTATAGGGGCCATGGTCTTGGAGGGGGGTCTGGGCTGTTTATACACCTTTGTGGCCTGTGTTTGGGGGGGGGGGGGGTGGGCCTGTGCCTGGGGAAGTTGGGAGGTGCTTGTTCACTCTAGGAGCCTCCATTTGGGGGTCTTTGGGGCCTCCCTTTGAGGGGGAGGGAGTTGGGAGTTGGTTGTACACCTCCGCATCCCATGTCTTGGGGGGGGGTGGGGGGAGTGGAACCGGTCTCTGAAGGGGTGGGTTGTGAGCTGCTTGTACACCTGTGTCGGGGGGAGGGTAGCGGGGTTGGCGGGGGTCGGGTCCGGGTCTTGGGCCAGTGTCTGGGTGGAGTCCAGTTCTTGGGAGGGGGTGGTGGGGTAGGAGCTGCTTGTGGGCAGTTGGGGTCTGCATCTGGGTGTGGTTGGTGCCTGCTTCTGTTGGCAGTTTGGGGCCTGCTTGTAGACTTGTGCAGCCTGGGTTTGGGGGCTTTTCTGTAACGTTTGGGGCCTGCATTTTTGCTTTGGGATGCATCTTGAGCTTTTGAGGCCTAGCAGTAGCATTTGGGGCCTGCATCTGGGGCTTTTCTGTAGCATTTTGGTTGCGTATTTGTGATTTGGGGCCTGTATCGTGGGTTTTGCCTTTTTTGTAGTTTCCATCTTTGTGTGTGTGTGTTTCGTTGTTGGTTGTCTGGGGTTAGGGGCAGTTTGGGGTTTGGATTAAGGTCAGTGTCATTAGCGTTAGGGGGTTGATAATAAGGGTTAGGGTTGTGGTTAGAGTTGTTAGGTTTAAGGGGAATAAGGACTTCAGGGTAAGGGGATCAAGGTTGTGGGAATAAAAATGTTGTTTTTGCGCAGTTACATCCTGTAGAGGGAAGGAAGGTGGTATTGAGATATGCTTGCAGTGATAAGACAGCTTAACAGTGTGAAATGAGTTCATCTGATTCGTGTCAATATGGACCAATGCTAGGGCCGCATGATATGATGAAAAGTCTGAGAAAACCAGAGTGGTTAATGTATATAGTTCTTGTATCTTGCAAAGGAATGGTCCAGCAATTCGGGTCAATAGGGGATAAGAGAACAAAGGGGTTTCAGAATAACTGCTAACTATTACAACTGTTGCATGGGACACTATGCAAGTGTCTGCCATCCAGCCAAGATGGACAAAGGAGAAGGACAAGAGAAAAGCCTGGGAGGAAGACTACGAGCCTTCAGTACGAGCGGCCCCCAGAGGGACCACCAGAGACTGATAACGCCTGCACCAGTCGGAGGGTTTGGATTCTGGGAACTAATTAGAATAACCCTGCCTTTTGTAGAAGTAGTAATGAATATGTATTAGCCTAGCAGCATAAAAACCAGCCGCCTGATGTAACTTGTGTGCGTCTTGGTGGAGCAGAGACTCCTGGCGCACCCAGCGCTGCTTGCTTACCTCTATTCCTTTAATAAATCATAAACATTAATTGTAAGCCTATTTGGGACCCGGTCATTTATTACAAGTGGGCGCTCGTCCGGGAGGGCTTTGGTTCCTGATTTCTGGTTTGATCTAGGAGAGGCACCCCCACCATTTGGTGGCTGCTCTTTGAGTCAGGTCGGAACTAATGGCATCTTGAACCTGAATAAAGGTAAGCAAAGTTTCTGATTCTTTTTTTCAGCTCCCTTGCCAGCTGCAGCACTATATTTTGCCCGTAATTGTGTGTGTGAAGATCCGAACGAAGATGACGGAGTCGTAAGCATTTAAAGCGTATACCGTTCGGTTGGGTGGGGTTCGGTTGCCTGTGTGTGTAAGAGTGTGACTGAGATGGAACTTAGTTCCGAAGCGATTGTGAAGGTCTTCTAACCGCGTTTTCAATCTCCCACAAGGGACGTGGCCGGTGAAGGACCGAAGGGATTCCTATAGGATTTGTGGGTGTGTGATAGGTCCTCGACCCCCTGCAAGACACTCTTACTAAGGTAACCAAGGGCTGTGGGAATTGCCATAGTAAAATTCCTAGATGGGTCAGGCAAAATCGAAGACCAGACCAGAAGAAAGGGAGCAAATGACCAGTCATACCACCAGAAAGTCCATTAGGAATAACGATTAGAAATTGGAATGATAGGGACCCCAGAAATGGAAAAAGTAAATTAAAAATGGTCCAGTATTGTGTGACAAAATGGCCAAAGGAGCCTTTAAGACTACATGTCTTTTGGCCTGTTTTTGGATCCTTCGAAGACTGGATTTGCCAGGCCTTAAATATCCATGTTAATTCAAAGGAACCTTTTAGCCAGGAAGAAAGTGATTATGCAGGATTATGGATCAGGAGGACTTCACGTCCTTTTCCAGCCTCAATATTTACACTAAAAGCAGGTAAGAAATTTGAAGAACAAGAAGAACATGAAAAAGAAAAAGAAGATAAACGTGAGCCGTTGGATAAGCTACCACCTCCATATCCTAACAATCCACCCTCGGCAGCTCCCCCTCCGGTGGCTGTGGTATCGCCACCAGTACCACCGTTGCCCCAGCTTCCACCACCAACAGCACCAGAATTAGACCAACCTCCAGCCGCATGCAGGAGAAGTAGGACGGACGTATCTGAGAGGGCTTCTCTATATCCCTTAAGGGAGGTAACTGGTGTATAACTGGTGCGCGTCTTGGTGGAGCAGAGACTCCCGGCGTACCCAGCACTGTTTGCTTACCTCTATTCATTCAGTGAATTGTAAACTTTGATTGTAATCCTATTTGGGACTTTTATTTATTATAACAGACAGCCTTGTAAAACGCAGACAACCAGAATCCTTACAGCAATTAGGTGGAAATCACGGCGTAAGAAACATTACCACCTCAAAGAGTAAAAACCTCAAAAGAAATGTGACTTGTAACAGGCCAGCAGCTGTGTATTTTCTGTGAAGCACCAGCTAGATTATGAACCTTGAATAGCACAGTTAAAGGGGAAACAGGGGAGGGTCCCGGTCCTCGGCAGAAAAAAAAAGTGTATAAACTGTGTATGGAATTAGTAGGCACCCTCCTGCTTGTGGGACACCCGCCATTGTAATCTCGAATAATAATGCTACTGTACTGAGATCCTCGACTCAGCCTATGCTATTTGCTACAGATTGATTCAGGGTTTTAAGGTTTCAGGGATTGGGCACTAGGGTTGGGTTTCAGGGTAAGGGGTTTCAGGGTTTATGTTTAGGATTTTAAGGTTTTTAGGGTTGGAGTTTTAACGGTTAGGGTTTTAAGGATTTGGGGGTTAGGGTTTTAAGGGTTTCAGGGTTAGCGTGTTAGGGTATTAGAGTTTTTTGGGTTGTAGTGTTGATATGTTTTTTAGGGTTAGAGTCTTAAGGTTTTATTTTTGGTCAGTTATTTACGGTTAGGGTTTTAAGATTTTTTTTTTTTTTTTTTTTTTCAGGGTAGGTTCTCCAGGGCCAGGGTTTTGAGTATCCTAATTTTGGGGGTTTGGATTTTGAGCATCTTAATTTTGGGGGTTAGGCTTTTGTGTGCCCTAATTTTTTGGGATCGGCTTTCAAGCATCCTAAGTAGTTGGGTTAGGGTTTTGAGCATCTTAATATTTTGGGTCTGGGTAATGAGCATCCTCAGTTTTCAGGATAGGGTTTTGAGCATCTTAATGTTTCCAGGATAGGGTTTGGAGCGTCCTAATGTTTTGGGTTGGGGCTTTGAGCGTCCTAATGTTTTTGGGTTAGGGTTTGGAGCGTCCTAAATTTTCAGGATAGGGTTCTGAGCATCTCAGTGTTTCCAGGATAGGGTTTTGAGCGTCCTAAGTTTTTGGGATAGGTCTTTGAGCTTCCTAATGTTTTCCGGATAGGGTTTGGAGCATCTTAATGTTTTGGGTTTGGGTTTTGAGCGTCCGAATGTTTTTGGGTTAGGGCTTGGAGCATCCTAATGTTTTTGGGTAAGGGCTTTGAGCGTCCTGTTTTCGGGATAGGGTTTGGAGCGTCCTAGTGTTTTCGGGATAGGGTTTTGAGCGTCCAAAGTTTTTGGGTTTGGGTTTTGAGCGTCCAAAGTGTTATAAGTTGCCCCCTTAATTAATTTTCAGAGAGCATTGTATTAATCATAGAAAGGAATTTATTGAGTAAGCAAACATCAAGCAAAACAGCACTGGGCAGCCGGGGAGTCTCAGCTCCGCCAACGGCACGCACCTCACCCCTGCCAGGGTCCCTTTTTATACCTTGCTAATTCCGGGATTACGCAGCACATCCTGGTATATTCTGCAACTGCGCGCACTGTTGCGCGCAAAAGAATTTTTAAGAATTTAAATCTCTTTATAAAGAAAATTAAGCAAAAGAATTTTCATAGTGTCTAGGCAAGCATTATGCAGCTCCTTACTTCAGCAGGGAGCTTTCACAACTCCCGCTCCTCAAACAGAACTCCTTGTTTTTATAATACAAAAGACAATGAACAAACATTTATGGTGTATTACCCTAAGTTTTTGGGTTAGGGTTTTTTGCGTCTTAATGTTTTGGGGTTAGGGTTTGGAGCGCCCTAAATTTTTGGGCTAGGGCTTTGAGCATTCCTAACGTTTTGGGTTGGGTTTGGGTTTTGAGCATCCCAAGATTTTGGGTTAGGGGTTTTAGGCATAGGTCTTCAGGGGTTTAGTGTGGTAAATAGTTTAGGTTAGGTCTGTAGGGGTTCCGAGGTTTTTTGGATGTTAGGGCTTGAGGCTTTTTTTGTAAGGGCGGTGAGGGTTCCAGTGAGTGCTGGTAAATGCAGTTCTCGAGCACTCGGCCTGTGATTGGCCATGCTGACTGTGCGGGGAATGCTGGTAGGTGTAGTTTTCCGGCACTGGGAGGCCATGTTGTGTGCCCAGAGCATGCCGGGAGGTGTAGTTCTCGGGACTCCGGACTTCCGGGAGGCCATGTTGCGTACCCATGGTATGCCGGGAAATGTAGTTGTCGGATTCGGGACTTCCGGGAGGCCATGTTGAATGCCCAGAGCATACCGGGAGATGTAGTTCTCGGGAACTAGGGTTAGGGTTAGGGCCTAGGGCTGGGGCTAGAGTTAGGGTTTCAGGTGAGGGTTGGGGTTGGGGGTTATTGTTAGGATTAGTGGTTTAGGGTTAGGCTTAGAGGGTTATGGTTAGGGATAGGTTAGGGGTAGGTTTAGAGGGTTAGGGTAAGGGTTAGGGGTTGGGACTGTGGTTAGGCTTAGGGTAAGGGTTAGGGTGAGAGTATTAGGGTTAGGGTTCGGGTTCAGATTAGGGTAAGGGTTAGGGCAAAGGTAAGTGTTAGGGTAAGGCTTAGGGTGAGGATAAGGTTTAGGGAAAGGGTTAGGTTTAGGGTAAGGGTTGGGGTAAGGGTTAGGGTAAGGGTAAGGATTAGGGTTAGGTTTAGGGTAAGAATAAGGGTAAACTAATGTTTAGGATAAGGGTAAGGGTTAGGGTAAGGGTTTTCATTTGTTAAAGCTGAAACTCAGTATGCAATCTGGGACGTCACAGCCAGAGCTGCCTATGGCAAGGTGAGAGAGGAAAAGATGGAGCAGATGTTCTATTCCTAGTTTTTTCTTTATACGTAAATAAAAGTTTGAGCTAATTCCAGTTGCAAGAGTTCCAATTACTTGCTTGGTCATAATGTCTTTTAATATTAAAAGCTGCAGCAAAAGCATGGGGATTTTTGCTTCTAAAAACACCCTAGTTCTCTTCTCTGCACTATGCATGCTTTTGAGCTAAAACTGATTAAAAAATAAAAAGAAAAATCACACACACACAAAAAAAAAAAAAAAAACAAAAACAAACACCACAGCTGCTGCTGCTCTCTTCCTACTTCCTTGTGCTTTGCCCCTACCCTTCCCAGGTGATTGGGTTTGGGTGCTAGGCGAGGCCAAATGGTGTATGAGTCCCAGGCATCCCCTCAGAGAGCTCATTCTGCTTGGGCTGCTCTTTGGGGTGTTTGTTTTTCCTTCGGTCAGTTGCAGGCTTCTTCAGGTGGATCAGAGTTTATGGACTGATGCGTTTCCAAGTAGCCAGGGGTACGCACATCTTTTTGAGGTAACAGCTAGTAGGATCTGTTAGAATAAACTGATGTAGTACTTGGTGCCTTTATTGCATGCAGTTCTTTATCAGGTGAGTAACTGTTGCAAGTAACTGAAGTCAATGTTACTTGGTGTGTTTGCTATGCAGTGCCTGTGCGGACTATTGCACGAGACACAGCTTTCTGACATCTGGCCCAGCAACTACTAAATAAGGGGAGGGGAGAAGCTGAAGAACGACCAAAGGACAAAGCCTGGGAGGAAGACTACGAGCCTTCAGTACGAGCGGCCCCCAGAGGGACCACCGGAGACTGATAACGCCTGCACCAGTGGGAGGGTTTGGATTCTGGGAACTAATTAGAATAACCCTGCCTTTTGTAGAAGTAGTAATGAATATGTATTAGCCTAGCAGCATAAAAACCAGCCGCCTGATGTAACTTGTGTGCGTCTTGGTGGAGCAGAGACTCCTGGCGCACCCAGCGCTGCTTGCTTACCTCTATTCCTTTAATAAATCATAAACATTAATTGTAAGCCTATTTGGGACTCGGTCATTTATTACAACTGGGACCTCCCGATGGGTGGAAGCTGTCGGGATAGCTCGGGATGCTGAGGCGTGGTGCTGCAAGGAGGTTAGTGGTCGGTGGCGCCCTGGGGCAGGCCGAATTGGGAGGGGGCGAGGCGGCGGGTGGTCGGTGGCTTCTGTGGAAAAGGCGCTTGTATGGGGGGCTGCGCGTTCAGAGAAACTTTGACAGGCTGCAGATAGGGGCAGGCAGGAACCTTTTGAAGTTCAGGAGAGGGAAATGCCAAGCCCTACCCCTAGGGAGAAACACCTCTGTTTACCAGCACGGGCTAGCTCGATACTGAATAAGCATTTCTTCATGGAAGGGGTGCTTTGCTATTAGAACAGGCTGCCCGGGGAAGTGGTAAGAGCCCCGATCCTTAAAAGTATTGAAGAGACATGTGCACATAGCCCGGGAATCCGTCCTCCGGCAGGGCGGGAGCTGGCTCTTCCGAGCCCCTGTGCTCCGGTCTTGTGCGACGCGTTTGCAAGCAGCACCGGGTGCCGGGTCCGACATCGGACGGTTCGGGGACGGCGATTCCCGGGCCGTCGGCTAGCGGGGGCCGGCTATCTCGTGTCCCGGGGATCCGACTTCAGGGGGCGTGGGGGCCGGCCGTGCAGTGAAGCGGGGGGCTGGCGTCCGCCGGCTTCCCAGAGAGCGGGCTTTCGGTGCCGTGCGGTTCGGTGGCCGGCCGTCCCGAAACCCTGGGCACCGGTCTTGTGCTAGACTCAGCGTGGTCCGGGGCCGAACTCGGCTTCTCGGGGCCGGCGGTCCCGCTGTCCAGGTGTCCCGCCTCGGGCGGCGCGGGGCCGGCTGTCCCTAGCAGCTGGGCTCCCAAGAGCTTCTGGGCTCCCAAGCGTCGCCCAAGACCGGATCCCAGAGAATCGGGACGGCCGGCCACACCGCTGCGACTAGCACAAGCGTCTCCCGACAACGGAGCCCAGGGGCTTGCGAGGGTCAGATTCCGCGCCCCGGGATAGAGAAACGGGGAGCGCGGGTCGGCCGGCCGCAGCTTCGCACGGGACCGAACCCCCTGTCTCCGGCACGGCCAGACCCCGAGCCGGCAGACAGCAGCCTCCCGCTTCACGGCACAGTCGGCCCCCAACCCGCCCGAGTTCTGATCGCCGGGACACGGGACAGCCGGTCGCGCCGCCCGAGGCCGGACACCTGGAGCCCGGGACCGCCGTCCCTGACAAAGCCAAAGTCGGACCCGGACCCCGGTGCGGCTAGCACACGCGTCGCCCAGGACCGCAGCCTAGGACCTCGGGACGGTCGCATCCCGCGCCTCCGGCAGGAGCTACCCGGGAGGGCAGGACGGCCTGCCGCAGCTCCGCAAGAGACCGAACCTGCTGGATTCCGGGACGGCCAGAGCCCGAGCCGGTGGGCAGCAGCCTCCCGCTTCACGGCTCGGCAGGCACCCACGTCGCCCGACTTCGGACCCAGGGGACAGCCGGCACCCGCGCCGCCGGAGGCCGGACACACGGGCCTCGGGACCACCGTCCCCGAGCCTCCCGAGGTCGGACCCGGACCCCGTGTGTTGGTGCAGCAGTGCCAGACATGCTAGAACTCCAGTACGAACTAGAGTCAAAGGCAGCCAAGTGGAATGCTACTATCGATACTGCTAATGCATTTTTCTCTATCCGTCCAGCAGCAGCATGCAGGCCACAATTTGCTTTCACTTGCAGGGGCATTCAGTATACTTGGAATCTACTGCCCCGCGTGGAAACACAGCCCTGACATCTGCCATGGACTGATCCAGACGACACTGGAACAGGGGAACGCTCCTGAACACCTGCAGTATATCGATGATATCATCGTATGGAGTAACACAGCAGAAGAAGTTTTTGGGAAAGGGAAGAAAATAATTCCAATTCTCCTGAAAGCTGGATTTGCCATTAAACAGAATAAGGTCAAGGGACCTGCACAGGAAATCCAGTTCTTGGGGGTAAAATGTCAGGATGGACGTCGCCACATTCCGATGGATGTGATTAACAAAATAACAGTTCTGGCTCCGCCAACCAGCAAAAAAGAAACAGAAGCGTTCCTAGGTCTTGTGGGATTTTGGAGAATGCATGTGTCAGGCTATAGTCAGCTTGTGAGTCCTCTATATTGAGTGACTCGAAAGAGGAACTGACCATTGAGGCCGTCACACAGGTTACCCATCAGTGTGAGAGCTGTGCTGCAATCAAACGAGCCATGAGGGTAAAGTCTCCCTGGAATAGGGGGAGATGGCTTGGATTTCGATATGGTGAGGTCTGGCAGATTGACTACATCGGACCACTTCCACAAAGATATGGCATTGAATGGGTGTATCACATCCCTTATCACCCACAAGACTCTGGGAAGGTGGAGAGGTACAATGGACTGTTAAAAACTATGCTGCGAGCATTGGGTGCTGCGACATGGAAACATTGGGATATAAATCTACCAGAGGCCACTTGGCTAGTTAACAACAGGGGGTCTGAAAGCCGTGCTGGTCCTGCTGAAACAAAACCCCTACACATGTGGGAGAAGCTAAAGTCCCTGTAGTGCATGTGGGGAAGTGGATGGGGAAGGCGGTGTGGGTTGCCCCTGCCGTGGGAAAAGGCAAACCCACTCGTCGGATTGTCTTTGTCCAGGGTATACCTGGTGGGTGATGCAGAAAGATGGGGATATCAAGTGTGTGCCTCAAGGAGATTTAACACTGGGAGAAAATTAATCTGTCATCCAAGTTATGTGTTGTAGGAGGACACTGCAGAACCAATGAAAGGTCAACTTTGCAAGGAACCAGGCAAGTGCAACAGTGATGTGAGCTAAGCTGGTGCTGGTGTCAAGAAAACAAATTTCGCCTGACCTGAGTGACCACTTTGACAGATCAACAGTTTTTATGAGCATTTTGGGAAAAGACCTATAAAATAAAGAGAAGTACAGACATAAAAATGCTTCAATGGACAGAAAACTATGGTGATGAGACCATCTATATACTAAACTGTACCTGATTGTGACACAAATATTATGGAATAAGGGGTGGAAGTTGTGTTGGGTCTGTCTCAGCTGGAGTCACCTTTTCCCTGCAGCAGCCCGCACAGTGCTGTACTCTGCACTCGTAGCTGGAACAACACTGAAATCACTCCAGTGTTGTGTCTATTGCTGCATAGTGCTGGCACAGCATCAGGACTCCTTCCAAGTCCCCAAGAGCCAGGCAGGGGTGCCGGCTGTCCCGTGTCCCGTGGGTCCGAACTCGGGCTGCGTGGGGTCCGGCCATCACGCTTCCCAGGGCTCCGGTCTTTGGCGACGCGTGTGTCAACCGCACCGGGTTCCCGGTCCGACCTCGGGCGGCGCGGGGCTGGCTGATCCTATAATCTGGGCTCCGGTCTTTGCGATGCATGTGCTGGACGGACCGAAGACGGTGTGTGACTTCGGGCGGTTCGGGGACGGCGATCCCAAGGCCCGTGTGTTCGGCCTCCGGCGGCGCGGGTGCCGGCTGTCCCGTGGGTCCGAAGTCGGGCGACGAACCGTGAGCCGGGCGATGAACGGTGAGCTTCACTGCCGAGCCGTAAAGCGGGAGGCTGCTGCCCACCGGCTCGGGCTCTGGCCGTCCCGGAATCCAGCAGGTTCGGTCTCTTGCGGAGCTGCGGCAGGCCGTCCTGCCCTCCCGGGTAGCTCCTGCCGGAGGCGCGGGATGCGACCGTCCCGAGGTCCTAGGCTGCGGTCCTGGGCGACGCGTGTGCTAGCCGCACCGGGGTCCGGGTCCGACTTTGGCTTTGTCAGGGACGGCGGTCCCGGGCTCCAGGTGTCTGGCCTCGGGCGGCGCGACCGGCTGTCCCGTGTCCCGGCGATCAGAACTCGGGCGGGTTGGGGGCCGACTGTGCCGTGAAGCGGGAGGCTGCTGTCTGCCGGCTCGGGGTCTGGCCGTGCCGGAGACAGGGGGTTCGGTCCCGTGCGAAGCTGCGGCCGGCCGACCCGCGCTCCCCGTTTCTCTATCCCGGGGCGCGGAATCTGACCCTCGCAAGCCCCTGGGCTCCGTTGTCGGGAGACGCTTGTGCTAGTCGCAGCGGTGTGGCCGGCCGTCCCGATTCTCTGGGATCCGGTCTTGGGCGACGCTTGGGAGCCCAGAAGCTCTTGGGAGCCCAGCTGCTAGGGACAGCCGGCCCCGCGCCGCCCGAGGCGGGACACCTGGACAGCGGGACCGCCGGCCCCGAGAAGCCGAGTTCGGCCCCGGACCACGCTGAGTCTAGCACAAGACCGGTGCCCAGGGTTTCGGGACGGCCGGCCACCGAACCGCACGGCACCGAAAGCCCGCTCTCTGGGAAGCCAGCGGACGCCAGCCCCCCGCTTCACTGCACGGCCGGCCCCCACGCCCCCTGAAGTCGGATCCCCGGGACACGAGATAGCCGGCCCCCGCTAGCCGACGGCCCGGGAATCGCCGTCCCCGAACCGTCCGATGTCGGACCCGGCACCCGGTGCTGCTTGCAAACGCGTCGCACAAGACCGGAGCACAGGGGCTCGGAAGAGCCAGCTCCCGCCCTGCCGGAGGACGGATTCCCGGGCTATGTGCACATGTCTCTTCAATACTTTTAAGGATCGGGGCTCTTACCACTTCCCCGGGCAGCCTGTTCTAATAGCAAAGCACCCCTTCCATGAAGAAATGCTTATTCAGTATCGAGCTAGCCAGTGCTGGTAAACAGAGGTGTTTCTCCCTAGGGGTAGGGCTTGGCATTTCCCTCTCCTGAACTTCAAAAGGTTCCTGCCTGCCCCTATCTGCAGCCTGTCAAAGTTTCTCTGAACGCGCAGCCCCCCCATACAAGCGCCTTTTCCACAGAAGCCACCGACCACCCGCCGCCTCGCCCCCTCCCAATTCGGCCTGCCCCAGGGCGCCACCGACCACTAACCTCCTTGCAGCACCACGCCTCATCATCCCGAGCTATCCCGACAGCTTCCACCCATCGGGAGGTCCCAGTTGTAATAAATGACCGAGTCCCAAATAGGCTTACAATTAATGTTTATGATTTATTAAAGGAATAGAGGTAAGCAAGCAGCGCTGGGTGCGCCAGGAGTCTCTGCTCCACCAAGACGCACACAAGTTACATCAGGCGGCTGGTTTTTATGCTGCTAGGCTAATACATATTCATTACTACTTCTACAAAAGGCAGGGTTATTCTAATTAGTTCCCAGAATCCAAACCCTCCCACTGGTGCAGGCGTTATCAGTCTCCGGCGGTCCCTCTGGGGGCCGCTCGTACTGAAGGCTCGTAGTCTTCCTCCCAGGCTTTGTCCTTTGGTCGTTCTTCAGCTTCTCCCCTCCCCTTATTTAGTAGTTGCTGGGCCAGATGTCAGAAAGCTGTGTCTCGTGCAATAGTCCGCACAGGCACTGCATAGCAAACACACCAAGTAACATTGACTTCAGTTACTTGCAACAGTTACTCATCTGATAAAGAACTGCATGCAATAAAGGCACCAAGTACTACATCAGTTTATTCTAACAGATCCTACTAGCTGTTACCTCAAAAAGATGTGCGTACCCCTGGCCACTTGGAAACGCATCAGTCCATAAACTCTGATCCACCTGAAGAAGCCTGCAACTGACCGAAGGAAAAACAAACACCCCAAAGAGCAGCCCAAGCAGAATGAGCTCTCTGAGGGGATGCCTGGGACTCATACACCATTTGGCCTCGCCTAGCACCCAAACCCAATCACCTGGGAAGGGTAGGGGCAAAGCACAAGGAAGTAGGAAGAGAGCAGCAGCAGCTGTGGTGTGTTTTTTTTTTTTTTTTGTGTGTGTGATTTTTCTTTTTATTTTTTAATCAGTTTTAGCTCAAAAGCATGCATAGTGCAGAGAAGAGAACTAGGGTGTTTTTAGAAGCAAAAATCCCCATGCTTTTGCTGCAGCTTTCAATATTAAAAGACATTATGACCAAGCAAGTAATTGGAACTCTTGCAACTGGAATTAGCTCAAACTTTTATTTACGTATAAAGAAAAAACTAGGAATAGAACATCTGCTCCATCTTTTCCTCTCTCACCTTGCCATAGGCAGCTCTGGCTGTGACGTCCCAGATTGCATACTGAGTTTCAGCTTTAACAAATGAAAACCCTTACCCTAACCCTTACCCTTATCCTAAACATTAGTTTACCCTTATTCTTACCCTAAACCTAACCCTAATCCTTACCCTTACCCTAACCCTTACCCCAACCCTTACCCTAAACCTAACCCTTTCCCTAAACCTTATCCTCACCCTAAGCCTTACCCTAACACTTACCTTTGCCCTAACCCTTACCCTAATCTGAACCCGAACCCTAACCCTAATACTCTCACCCTAACCCTTACCCTAAGCCTAACCACAGTCCCAACCCCTAACCCTTACCCTAACCCTCTAAACCTACCCCTAACCTATCCCTAACCATAACCCTCTAAGCCTAACCCTAAATCACTAACCCTAACAATAACCCCCAACCCCAACCCTCACCTGAAACCCTAACTCTAGCCCCAGCCCTAGGCCCTAACCCTAACCCTAGTTCCCGAGAACTACATCTCCCGGTATGCTCTGGGCATTCAACATGGCCTCCCGGAAGTCCCGAATCCGACAACTACATTTCCCGGCATACCATGGGTACGCAACATGGCCTCCCGGAAGTCCGGAGTCCCGAGAACTACACCTCCCGGCATGCTCTGGGCACACAACATGGCCTCCCAGTGCCGGAAAACTACACCTACCAGCATTCCCCGCACAGTCAGCATGGCCAATCACAGGCCGAGTGCTCGAGAACTGCATTTACCAGCACTCACTGGAACCCTCACCGCCCTTACAAAAAAAGCCTCAAGCCCTAACATCCAAAAAACCTCGGAACCCCTACAGACCTAACCCAAACTATTTACCACACTAAACCCCTGAAGACCTATGCCTAAAACCCCTAACCCAAAATCTTGGGATGCTCAAAACCCAAACCCAACCCAAAACGTTAGGAATGCTCAAAGCCCTAGCCCAAAAATTTAGGGCGCTCCAAACCCTAACCCCAAAACATTAAGACGCAAAAAACCCTAACCCAAAAACTTAGGGTAATACACCATAAATGTTTGTTCATTGTCTTTTGTATTATAAAAACAAGGAGTTCTGTTTGAGGAGCGGGAGTTGTGAAAGCTCCCTGCTGAAGTAAGGAGCTGCATAATGCTTGCCTAGACACTATGAAAATTCTTTTGCTTAATTTTCTTTATAAAGAGATTTAAATTCTTAAAAATTCTTTTGCGCGCAACAGTGCGCGCAGTTGCAGAATATACCAGGATGTGCTGCGTAATCCCGGAATTAGCAAGGTATAAAAAGGGACCCTGGCAGGGGTGAGGTGCGTGCCGTTGGCGGAGCTGAGACTCCCCGGCTGCCCAGTGCTGTTTTGCTTGATGTTTGCTTACTCAATAAATTCCTTTCTATGATTAATACAATGCTCTCTGAAAATTAATTAAGGGGGCAACTTATAACACTTTGGACGCTCAAAACCCAAACCCAAAAACTTTGGACGCTCAAAACCCTATCCCGAAAACACTAGGACGCTCCAAACCCTATCCCGAAAACAGGACGCTCAAAGCCCTTACCCAAAAACATTAGGATGCTCCAAGCCCTAACCCAAAAACATTCGGACGCTCAAAACCCAAACCCAAAACATTAAGATGCTCCAAACCCTATCCGGAAAACATTAGGAAGCTCAAAGACCTATCCCAAAAACTTAGGACGCTCAAAACCCTATCCTGGAAACACTGAGATGCTCAGAACCCTATCCTGAAAATTTAGGACGCTCCAAACCCTAACCCAAAAACATTAGGACGCTCAAAGCCCCAACCCAAAACATTAGGACGCTCCAAACCCTATCCTGGAAACATTAAGATGCTCAAAACCCTATCCTGAAAACTGAGGATGCTCATTACCCAGACCCAAAATATTAAGATGCTCAAAACCCTAACCCAACTACTTAGGATGCTTGAAAGCCGATCCCAAAAAATTAGGGCACACAAAAGCCTAACCCCCAAAATTAAGATGCTCAAAATCCAAACCCCCAAAATTAGGATACTCAAAACCCTGGCCCTGGAGAACCTACCCTGAAAAAAAAAAAAAAAAAAAAAAATCTTAAAACCCTAACCGTAAATAACTGACCAAAAATAAAACCTTAAGACTCTAACCCTAAAAAACATATCAACACTACAACCCAAAAAACTCTAATACCCTAACACGCTAACCCTGAAACCCTTAAAACCCTAACCCCCAAATCCTTAAAACCCTAACCGTTAAAACTCCAACCCTAAAAACCTTAAAATCCTAAACATAAACCCTGAAACCCCTTACCCTGAAACCCAACCCTAGTGCCCAATCCCTGAAACCTTAAAACCCTGAATCAATCTGTAGCAAATAGCATAGGCTGAGTCGAGGATCTCAGTACAGTAGCATTATTATTCGAGATTACAATGGCGGGTGTCCCACAAGCAGGAGGGTGCCTACTAATTCCATACACAGTTTATACACTTTTTTTTTCTGCCGAGGACCGGGACCCTCCCCTGTTTCCCCTTTAACTGTGCTATTCAAGGTTCATAATCTAGCTGGTGCTTCACAGAAAATACACAGCTGCTGGCCTGTTACAAGTCACATTTCTTTTGAGGTTTTTACTCTTTGAGGTGGTAATGTTTCTTACGCCGTGATTTCCACCTAATTGCTGTAAGGATTCTGGTTGTCTGCGTTTTACAAGGCTGTCTGTTATAATAAATAAAAGTCCCAAATAGGATTACAATCAAAGTTTACAATTCACTGAATGAATAGAGGTAAGCAAACAGTGCTGGGTACGCCGGGAGTCTCTGCTCCACCAAGACGCGCACCAGTTATACACCAGTTACCTCCCTTAAGGGATATAGAGAAGCCCTCTCAGATACGTCCGTCCTACTTCTCCTGCATGCGGCTGGAGGTTGGTCTAATTCTGGTGCTGTTGGTGGTGGAAGCTGGGGCAACGGTGGTACTGGTGGCGATACCACAGCCACCGGAGGGGGAGCTGCCGAGGGTGGATTGTTAGGATATGGAGGTGGTAGCTTATCCAACGGCTCACGTTTATCTTCTTTTTCTTTTTCATGTTCTTCTTGTTCTTCAAATTTCTTACCTGCTTTTAGTGTAAATATTGAGGCTGGAAAAGGACGTGAAGTCCTCCTGATCCATAATCCTGCATAATCACTTTCTTCCTGGCTAAAAGGTTCCTTTGAATTAACATGGATATTTAAGGCCTGGCAAATCCAGTCTTCGAAGGATCCAAAAACAGGCCAAAAGACATGTAGTCTTAAAGGCTCCTTTGGCCATTTTGTCACACAATACTGGACCATTTTTAATTTACTTTTTCCATTTCTGGGGTCCCTATCATTCCAATTTCTAATCGTTATTCCTAATGGACTTTCTGGTGGTATGACTGGTCATTTGCTCCCTTTCTTCTGGTCTGGTCTTCGATTTTGCCTGACCCATCTAGGAATTTTACTATGGCAATTCCCACAGCCCTTGGTTACCTTAGTAAGAGTGTCTTGCAGGGGGTCGAGGACCTATCACACACCCACAAATCCTATAGGAATCCCTTCGGTCCTTCACCGGCCACGTCCCTTGTGGGAGATTGAAAACGCGGTTAGAAGACCTTCACAATCGCTTCGGAACTAAGTTCCATCTCAGTCACACTCTTACACACACAGGCAACCGAACCCCACCCAACCGAACGGTATACGCTTTAAATGCTTACGACTCCGTCATCTTCGTTCGGATCTTCACACACACAATTACGGGCAAAATATAGTGCTGCAGCTGGCAAGGGAGCTGAAAAAAAGAATCAGAAACTTTGCTTACCTTTATTCAGGTTCAAGATGCCATTAGTTCCGACCTGACTCAAAGAGCAGCCACCAAATGGTGGGGGTGCCTCTCCTAGATCAAACCAGAAATCAGGAACCAAAGCCCTCCCGGACGAGCGCCCACTTGTAATAAATGACCGGGTCCCAAATAGGCTTACAATTAATGTTTATGATTTATTAAAGGAATAGAGGTAAGCAAGCAGCGCTGGGTGCGCCAGGAGTCTCTGCTCCACCAAGACGCACACAAGTTACATCAGGCGGCTGGTTTTTATGCTGCTAGGCTAATACATATTCATTACTACTTCTACAAAAGGCAGGGTTATTCTAATTAGTTCCCAGAATCCAAACCCTCCCACTGGTGCAGGCGTTATCAGTCTCTGGTGGTCCCTCTGGGGGCCGCTCGTACTGAAGGCTCGTAGTCTTCCTCCCAGGCTTTTCTCTTGTCCTTCTCCTTTGTCCATCTTGGCTGGATGGCAGACACTTGCATAGTGTCCCATGCAACAGTTGTAATAGTTAGCAGTTATTCTGAAACCCCTTTGTTCTCTTATCCCCTATTGACCCGAATTGCTGGACCATTCCTTTGCAAGATACAAGAACTATATACATTAACCACTCTGGTTTTCTCAGACTTTTCATCATATCATGCGGCCCTAGCATTGGTCCATATTGACACGAATCAGATGAACTCATTTCACACTGTTAAGCTGTCTTATCACTGCAAGCATATCTCAATACCACCTTCCTTCCCTCTACAGGATGTAACTGCGCAAAAACAACATTTTTATTCCCACAACCTTGATCCCCTTACCCTGAAGTCCTTATTCCCCTTAAACCTAACAACTCTAACCACAACCCTAACCCATATTATCAACCCCCTAACGCTAATGACACTGACCTTAATCCAAACCCCAAACTGCCCCTAACCCCAGACAACCAACAACGAAACACACACACACAAAGATGGAAACTACAAAAAAGGCAAAACCCTGGATACAGGCCCCAAACCACAAATACGCAACCAAAATGCTACAGAAAAGCCCCAGATGCAGGCCCCAAATGCTACTGCTAGGCCTCAAAAGCTCAAGATGCATCCCAAAGCAAAAATGCAGACCCCAAACGTTACAGAAAAGCCCCCAAACCCAGGCTGCACAAGTCTACAAGCAGGCCCCAAACTGCCAACAGAAGCAGGCACCAACCACACCCAGATGCAGACCCCAACTGCCCACAAGCAGCTCCTACCCCACCACCCCCTCCCAAGAACTGGACTCCACCCAGACACTGGCCCAAGACCCGGACCCGACCCCCGCCAACCCCCCTACCCTCCCCCAGACACAGGTGTACAAGCAGCTCACAACCCGCCCCTTCAGAGACCGGTTCCACTCCCCCCACCCCCCCCAAGACATGGGATGCGGAGGTGTACAACCAACTCCCAACTCCCTCTCCCTCAAAGGGAGGCCCCAAAGACCCCCAAATGGAGGCTCCTAGAGTGAACAAACACCTCCCAACTTCCCCAGGCACAGGCCCCCCCCCCCCCCCCCCAAACACAGGCCACAAAGGTGTATAAACAGCCCAGACCCCCCTCCAAGACCATGGCCCCTATAGTGTACAAGCAGCTCCCAACCCCCCTCAAATACAGACCCCAAAAGTGTACAGGTAGCTCCCCCCCAGAGACAGGACCCAAAGGTGTACAACCAGTTCCCAACACCCCTGAGACACAGGCCCCAACCGCCCCCCAGACACAGCGACCCAAATTCTACAAGCAGCTCCCAACCCCTGCCAGGCAGGCCCCCTACCCTATACAAGCAGCTCCCAACCCTCCCCCCCCGCCCCGAGGGAGGCCCCCAAGCCCCCCACAAACACAGGCCCCTACAGTGTACAGGCAGCTCCCAGCCACCCCCAGATGCTGGCCTCAAAGTTGTACAAACAGCTCCCAGCCACCCTGCAGAAAGATTCCTACATTGTACAAGCAGTTCCCAGCCCGCTAGACACAGGCCCTGACCCCCCACAGATGCAGGCCCCAAAGGTGTACAAGCAGCTCCCACCCCTCCCCCAGACGCAGGTCCCAAGCCCCCCCCCCCAAACACAGGCCCCTACAACCAGCACCCAACCCCCTACCCCCGATGCCAGGCCCAAAGGTGTAGAAGCAGCTCCAAACCTCCTCCCTCAACCCAGGCTCCAACAGTGTACAAGCAGCTCCCAACCAACCCTCCCCTTCCCCCCCGCCCCCCCCCCCCCGACACAGGCTCCAAAGGAATACAAAGAGCTCCCACCCCTCCCCCAGATGCTGGTCTCAACCCCCCCCCGCCCCCAGAAGCAGGCCCCAAAGGTGTAGAGTCAGCTCCCAACCCCCTCAATGCTGGCCCCAAGGGTCTACAAGCAGCTCCCCCCTTGCCCCCAGATACCGGCCCCCAGACACAGACCCCAAAAGCCTAATCACAGGCCCTGAACTCTAGAGGCAGGCTCCAAAACCCAGGACAAAGCCCCAGTGGTTCGAGACAGGGCCCAAATCCCAGACACAGGCCCCAAACGCTAAACATATGCCAAAAAAAGTATTAGTGCTGGTGCCAAATGTTACTGACAGGCCCAAAAGCCCGAGATGCTCAAGGCTGAGACGTAACTTGGCTTTCTGAATTACTGGAAAGCAGCTTTCATTCTCAGATAATTGTGTGCAGGCTAGATAGGATGGGGCTTCAGGCACCTCTTCACCTGAGGAAACACACTGCCATCAGGCACCGCTGTGCCAGACAAGCTTGTTCTGCTAGAACACCCTACTCAGATGCACTGTGGCATTCAAGTGAACTGCTTTCATGCAAATATAACGACTGATGTTACAACCCACCTTGCCTGTGGCACCTGATGAACAGAAGAGTAAGCCACCGCAGCTCTTCAAAACCATCCCTGCACGTGCCGCTCCTTGTCGCTCTCTGGCCTTATCTCATATCCTTATCCACTTCTGTGGAGAGCCTGCCACGGCACCTGCAAAGCAAGACGGACACCTTTCATAGTCACCTTGTGCTACTTGGTCGTTCTGCTCCAACCCAGCTCATGACCAGCCCCTCTTCTTACACAGCTCTTCAGAGTGCAGTTTGCTCCTTTGAGCCTGTGCGAGACACCTGGGAAAGAAAAAGAAACGCATAGGCCGATGCAGCATCCAAAGACACAGCACAACTAGGTAAGTTACTCTCATCTGCTCCCTTACCTCTGCCGCTTACCAGCCCCCGAGGCAGATGCTTCAATCTACCCTCTTCAAACAGCTACAACACCTCTAAAAGACAAAGAGGGGATGCTTAGAGGAAGAGTGAGACCTACAAAACAACAACTGCTACATCTGTTCCTCACTCACCTTGCCAGAGGCAGCTCTGCGTGTGACGTCCCAGGTTGTACACTGCGTTACCTAACCCTTACCGTAACCCTTACCCTAACCCTTCTCACCCTTACCATTACCCAAATCCTTACCTTTACTTTTTCCTTACCCTTACTCCTTCCTTTAACCATAACCTTACCCTTACCCTAAACCTTACCCCAACACTTACCCTGACCCTTACATTAACCCTAACCCTTACCCTAAACCTTACACTTACTCTTAACATTAACCTTACCCTTAACCTTTAGCTAATACTTAATCTTACGTTTTTCTCACCCTAACCCTGTAATTAACCATAACCATTACGCTAACACTTAACCTTACCCTTACAATAAGCCATACAACAACACTTAAATGTACACTTACGCTTAAACTTACCCTAGCAATTACTCGTACAATAAAAATATTAATTAATTAAATTAAAAAAATTTAATTTAAAATTAATTGAATTAAAAAATTAAAATACCCTTATCCTTATACCTTATCCTTAACCCTCACCCTTATCATTACCAATACACTTACTCTTACACTTATTTTTATACATACAACTTACCCTTTTCCTAACACGTAACCCTAACCTAACTCTAACCCTAAACCTTACCTGAACCCTTTCCAGGACCCTTACATTAACCCTTACCCTTAACCTAAACCTTACACTTGCTCTTAACCTTAACCTAATACTTACCCTTACGTTTTCCTGACTTTAACCCTAAAACTAACCCTAACCATTACCCTAACACTTACCCTTAACCTAACCCTAACCGTAACTCTAACCCTTACTCTAAGCCTTACCCTGACCCGTACCCTTACACTTACCCTTACCCTAACCCTTACCCTTACCATAACCCATACCCTAACACGTACTTGTAGCCTTAACCTTACCGTTCCCCTTACCCTTACCTTCACTGTCTCTGTTAGCCTTACACTTACACTTAACATAAACCTTAACCTTAACCTAACCCTTATCATAAGCCATACAACAACACTTACATGTACAATTACGCTTGCACTTACCCTAGCAATTACTCATACAATTACCCTTAACCTTACTATTAAGCTAACCCTAAACCTTACCCTTATCCTAACACTTACCATTATCCTAAACCTTACCCTTTCTGCTACACTTACCCTTTGCCTAATTCTAAACCTTACCCTAACCCTCACCCTTACCTAAATCTAACCATTACCCTAACCTTCACTCTTACCCTTACACTTACTTTTACCCTTAACCTAAACCTTACCCCAACCCTTACCCTGACCCTTACATTAACCCTAACCCTAACCCTAACCCTTACTCTAACCCTAACCCTTAACCTAAACCTTACACTTAATCTTAACTTTAACCTTACCCTTAAACTAATACATACCCTTACGTTTCCCTCACCATAACCCTAAAATTAACCGTAACCATTACCCTAACACTTATCCTTACCGAACCCTAACCCTAACCCTTACTCTAACTTTTACCCTGACCCGGACCCTTAGACTTCCCCTTCCCCTTACTCTTCCCCTTACCCTAACCCTTACCCTTACACTTACGGTTACCATTAACCTTACCCTTACCCGAACACTTACCCTTACCCTATCGCTTACACTTATCCTTATCCATACAACTTACGCTTACCCTAACACTTAACCTTAACCTAACCCTAAGCCTAAACCTTACCTGAACCCTTACCCTGACCCTTACATTAACCCTTACCCTAAACCTTACACTTAACCTTAACCTTACCCTTAACCTTAACCTAATACTTACCCTTACTTTTCCCTCACCCTAACCCTAAAATTAACCCTAACCATTACCCCAACACTTACCCTTACCCTAACCCTTACCCTTACCCTTACCCGATCCCATACCCTTAACCTAACCCTAAACCTTACCCTTATCCTAACACTTACCCTTACCGTAAACCTTACCCTTTCTGCTACACTTACCCTTAGCCTAAATCTAAACCTTACACTTACCCTTAGCCTAACCCTCACCCTTACCATTACCCATACCCTTATTCTTACCCTTACCGTAACCCTTACCTTTACACTTACGGTTACCATTAACCTTACCCTTATCTTAACACTTATCCTTAACCTAACCCTTACCCTAAACCTTTCCCCAACCCTTACCCTGACCCTTACATTAACCCTAACCCTTACCCTAAACCTTACACTTACTCTTAACCTTAACCTTACCCTTAACATTCACCTAATACTTACGCATACGTTTTCCTGACTTTAACCCTAAAACTAACCCTAACCATTACCCTAACACTTACCCTTACCCTAACCCTAACCCTTACTCTAACCCTTACCCTGACCTGTACCCTTACACTTACCCTTACCCTTATACTTACCCTAATTCTTACCCATACCATAACCCATACCCTAACACATATTTGTACCCTTAACCTTACTGTTACCCTTAACCTTACCCTTACTTTTACTCTATCCATTACCCTTACGCTTACCCTTAACATAAACCTTACCCTTGACCTTACCCTTACCATAAGCCCTACAACAACACTTACATGTACACTTACGCTTACACTTACCCTAGCAATTACTCGTACAATTACACTTAACCTTACCCTTACCAAACCATTACCCTTACCCTTAACCTAACCATAAACATTAAGGATAAGCTAAAGGGTCACCCTTAAGGTTAACGTTATCCTGACTCTTACACTTAAGTGGGTAAGTGGAAGTGTAAGGGTACAGTTCAGGGTAAGGGTTAGAGTAAGGGTAAGTGTTAGGGTAATGGTTAGGCTAATTTTAGGTTTAGGGTGAGGGAAACGGAAGGGTAAGTATTAGGTTAAGTTTAAGGATAAGGTTAAGAGTTATGGTAAGGGTTCGGTTTAATGTAAGGGTAAGGGTTTGGGAAACGTTTAGGATAAGGGAAAGAGAAGGGATAATGGTAAGGGTAAGGATGATGTTTAGTGTAAGGGTTAGATTTAGTTAAGGGTAAGGGTTAGTGTAAGTTTAAGGGTAAGTGTAAGGGTATGTGTAAAAGTACGGGTAATTGTAAGGGTTAGAGTAAGGGTTAGGGTAAGGGTGTTAGGGTAATGGTTAGGGTAAATTTTAGGCTTATGATGAGGGAAACGTAAGGGTAAGGATTAGGTTAAGGTTAAGGGTAAGGTTAAGGTTAAGAGTAAGGGTAAGGTTTAGGATAAGGGTTAGGGTTAATGTAAGGGTCAGGGTAAGGTTTCAGGTAAGGTTTAGGTTTAGAGTTAGGTTAAGGGTAAGTGTTAGGGTAAGGGTAAGTTGTATGGACAAGGATAATTGTAAGGGATAGGGTAAGGTTAAGGTTAATGATAATGGTAAAAGGAAGGGTAAGGTTTAGGGTAAGGGTAAGAGTAAGGATATGGGTAATGGTAAGGGTGAGGGTAAGGGTAAGTGTAAGGTTTAGATTTAGGCTAAGGGTAAGTGTAGCAGAAAGGTGTAGGATTAGGGTAAGGGTGTTAGGATAAGGGTTAGGTTAAGGGTAAGGGTTAATGTAAGGGTCCTGGAAAGGGTTCAGGTAAGGTTTAGGGTTAGAGTTAGGTTAGGGTTACGTGTTAGGAAAAGGGTAAGTTGTATGTATAAGAATAAGTGTAAGAGTAAGTGTATTGGTAATGATAAGGGTGAGGGTTAAGGATAAGGTATAAGGATAAGGGTATTTTAATTTTTTAATTCAATTAATTTTAAATTAAATTTCTTTAATTTAATTAATTAATATTTTAATTGTACGAGTAATTCCTAGGGTAAGTTTAAGCGTAAGTGTACATTTAAGTGTTGTTGTATGGCTTATTGTAAGGGTAAGGTTAAGTGTTAGGGTAATGGTTATGATTAATTATAGGGTTAGGGTGAGAAAAACGTAAGGTTAAGTATTAGCTAAAGGTTAAGGGTAAGGTTAATGTTAAGAGTAAGTGTAAGGTTTAGGGTAAGGGTTAGGGTTAATGTAAGGGTCAGGGTAAGGGTTAGGTTCAGGATAAGTGTTAGGGTAAGGGTAAGGTTAATGGTAACCGTAAGTGTAAAGATAAGGGTTAGGGTAAGAATAAGGGTATGGGTAATGGTAAGGGTGAGGGTTAGGCTAAGGGTAAGGGTAAGGTTTAGATTTAGGCTAAGGGTAAGTGTAGCAGAAAGGTTAAGGGTTAGGGTAAGTGTTAGGATAAGGGTAAGGTTAAGGGTAAGGGTAATGGTATGATTAAGGGTAAGGGTAAGGGTACGGGTCAAGGTAAGGGTTAGAGTAAGGGTTTGAGTAAGGGTAAGGGTAAGGGTTAGGATAAGTGTAAGGGTGCAAGCAAGGATTAGGGCAAGAGTAATTGTACAGGTAATAGTAAGGGTTAGGGTAAGTTTAAGGGTAAGGGAAAGTGTTAGGATATGTTTTAGGGGAAGCAGAAGGGTAAGGGTTAGGTTAAGTGTAAGGGGAAGGGGAAGGTAAGGGGAAGGGTTGGAGTAAGGTATAGGGTAAGGGTAAGGTTATGGTTAAAGGAAAGAGTAAGGGTAAGGAAAAAGTAAAGGTAAGGATTTGGGTAATGGTAAGGGTGAGAAGGGTTAGGGTAAGGGTTACGGTAAGGGTTAGGTAACGCAGTGTACAACCTGGGACGTCACATGCAGAGCTGCCTCTGGCAAGGTGAGTGAGGAACAGATGTAGCAGTTGTTGTGTTGTGGGTCTCACTGTTCCTCTAAGCATCCCCTCTTTGTCTTTTAGAGGTGTTGTAGCTGTTTGAAGAGGGTAGATTGAAGCATCTGCCTCGGGGGCTGGTAAGCGGCAGAGGTAAGGGAGCAGATGAGAGTAACTTACCTAGTTGTGCTGTGTCTTTGGATGCTGCATCGGCCTATGCGTTTCTTTTTCTTTCCCAGGTGTCTCGCACAGGCTCAAAGGAGCAAACTGCACTCTGAAGAGCTGTGTAAGAAGAGGGGCTGGTCATGAGCTGGGTTGGAGCAGAACGACCAAGTAGCACAAGGTGACTATGAAAGGTGTCCGTCTTGCTTTGCAGGTGCCGTGGCAGGCTCTCCACAGAAGTGGATAAGGATATGAGATAAGGCCAGAGAGCGACAAGGAGCGGCACGTGCAGGGATGGTTTTGAAGAGCTGCGGTGGCTTACTCTTCTGTTCATCAGGTGCCACAGGCAAGGTGGGTTGTAACATCAGTCGTTACATTTGCATGAAAGCAGTTCACTTGAATGCCACAGTGCATCTGAGTAGGGTGTTCTAGCAGAACAAGCTTGTCTGGCACAGCGGTGCCTGATGGCAGGGTGTTTCGTCAGGTGAAGAGGTGCCTGAAGCCCCATCATATCTAGCCTTGATTCAAAGATCGAAGCCGAAATTCCTTTAAGTGGTATATTCTTTATTGCAGCGCTGGATGCACGGGGGATCTCTCCACCTATCGTGCATACCCAAAGCAGAAAGCAGTCTTGAATTTATACAATCAATCTATCAATATTCTACAAGCACCTATACATATGCATTACCTATCCCCGCCTTCCCTCGCTTCTCATGCTAATTAGCCTTTTGGCACCTTGCGCCTGCGCAGAGCCTTCCAAGAATTGTGGGCAGGGGTCTTTGGGACGTGGGCAGGGCTCTTTGGGAGGAAGACCCCGAGTCTTCCTCACAGTGTACTTTTCACCTTTGGTCAGGAATCTGCTGAATTGGCATGTTTCTTAATTGCAAGAGCTGGTTGTTGCTAATTCTCCCGTTTGTTGTATCTTTATAATGAATTCCAATGTCCAGTTTCGAGAGTTATAGTCCTTACATTCGTTTCTCTGTCCGCCTGCCGCTTCCTTATCATGAGTTCCAGTGTCTTGTTTCGAGATATACAGTCCTTGTCTGGGGATTGTCCTTGCCTCCCCAATACCTCCTTAATCAATCCCCCCTTTTCTTTTCCCAGGCAAATTCTTTTGCATCAGATACTTTCATTATTTACAGTAACACAACAAAGCAGGCATCTAAACAACATGCACACAAATATTCCGAACACTACTAATACGATTAGAGCAATGAATACTTGTTTCAACCATTGGAAATTGGGCAACCAGGAGGTTCACTTATTCCATAGTTCACTAAAACTCCATGAAAGATCATCTTTACTGATCTCATGGAGGATCCTTGTCTGCTTCCATATTTCTTCCAGGTCGGTAGAGATCCTTCCACTCTGATCTACATACATTCAACAACTTGTGCTTATTACTGTACAGACTCCCCCTTGAGTGGCCAGTAACAAGTCTAGGGCCATCCGATTTGGTAATACTACCTGTGATAAACTAGATATCTCTTCTTGTTGAGCCTTTATAGCATCCAGAATTTTGTTTTCGAACTTCTCTATAATTGCAGAAATATTAACTATTGCCTTTTCCAATTCACTCACTCCTAACCATGGGATAAACCATCGCACAAAACTATGAAAAGGGGTGTGTCTCTCTACCAATGGATTGTTAATTTTTCATCTGATTCTCCGGATATGATTTCTCAAGTAACCTCGAGACACTACATCGTGTACTCTCATACTGGGGACTACCGCTCCAAGAGTGCAAGTTCCCTTCCAATTCTCAGGCCAGACCTTACGGGCTGTATCTTTGCATAGCCAATACCACCCTTTTCCTTCTGGAACCGTCCAGCTGGTTGAATTTGCCCAGCCGCTAGTCGTACTAATATCAATTGTTCAATTACAAGCTGTCTGATTTCCCACAGAAGTAGTATCCGTATTTATACAATGCTGTTTTCCTATACCCTTAGGCGGGTTACACCTTTGTACACATACATAATAGGATTCTAACGGCATGAAGCTACTCACTTCTAGTTCCAAAACTGCTTAATATTTTCGACCCCAAGACGTGTTTTCCCACAAATTAGTCCAAGATAAGTTTGCAGGCAAGGGAATCCCAATTAACGATACACCCTTATTCCCATGCTGTGGCAGATGGGTGCATACCCAACAGTTCGTCTTATGAGTTACTTGAGAAATTGTTTGTATTAAGGTCAGGTGTAAGTTCTCATCCCAAGTTGCCCACCCCAAATCCGAGAACCGCACCCCTGCAATCATTAGGATCTGGAAAACCGTAATTTTGTTGGTCCAATTGGAGTGGTGGTCCATATCCTCGCCGGGGCCTTCTTCACCCTTGAATTGTGGATCCAAGCTGCTTGCTTCTTAATCTTAATGGCGGTGTGTGTTGTCAGTAATACTTGGTATGGTCCCATCCACTTTCCTTCCATTTTTCCTGCACGGGTTGTCCTGAAAAAGTCTTTATATATATATAATCCCCGAGCTTAAAGGGGTGGATTGGTTGATCCAACCCTCTAGCCCTGGTCCCTAAAACAAATGTATGTACTTTATTTAATTGTTTCTGAAGTTCAGTTATATAAGCATATAAATATTCTGATCCTAACTGCGTTAGGTCCTCTCCACTAAATAGAAATTGCTATGGCCTTGCATATAAGATTTTGAAGGGACTCAAATTTCCTTTTATTCTAGGTTTAACTCTAATTCCAAGTAATGCTAAAGGGAGGGATTGAGGCCATGACAAATTAGCTTCTTATCCAATTTTAGCTATTTATTGTTTAATTAAATGGTTCATTTTTTCTACCTGTCCACTTGCCTGTGGTCTATAAGGAGTATGCAGTTGCCAATCTATCTTTAGAATCTTACTTATCTGTTCTACCACTTGTGCACAAAAATGTGAAACTCTATCAGAAGACACTGCTACTAGAATCCCAAAGCATGGTATTATTTCATTTAACAAGACTTGAACCACTTCTCTTGCTTTGTTTGTTCGACAGGGAAAGGCTTCAGGCCTTCCTGAAAATGTGTCAGTCAGAACCAGTAAATAATGATACCCCCCTTTTCTAGGGAGTTCTGAAAAATCAATTTGCCACTGTTGCCCCGAATAATTTCCTTTACCGATTATTCCAAATTTTATTCTATCCTTGGTATTGGGGTTCTTGTGTAAGCAAATGCTACATTGTTGAGTTACTTGTTTTATCATATCGTCCCACTAATGTCTGACTCAGGCTCTTATGCAGTGTGCCAGCTCCCCAGTGCGTTTTATTGTGTTCTGTAAGAACTATGGGCCATGTCAAACTAGAGGGTATTACTATGTGGTTATCTTTTAAATATACTCATCCATCTGGTTTCATTTTACCTTTCAAATCTTCAATTAATTTTAAGTCTTCTTTTGTATAATTTGGATATAGTTTGGATTTTACCGTCTGGTATCAAAGACAATGCCTTCACCTCAGTTATTTCAGCTGCCTGCTTAGCCTCTGCCAATCGATTTTCCAATTTCAAAATCGGTGTTCCCCTTTTGGTGTCCCTGACAATGCATGATAGCTACCTTTTCTGGTTGTTTTACAGCCTCTAACAATTTTAAAATTTCTTCAGCATACTTTGTGTTTTCACTGAGCGGTCAGCAATCCATGTTCTTTCCAAATTGCTCCATGAGCATGTACCACGCCGAATGTATATTTAGAATCTGTCCAAATATTTACCCTTTTTCCCGCTGCCAGTTCCAATGCTCTCATGAGAGCAACTATCTCTGCCTTTTGAGCTGAGGTTCCAGGGGGTAAAGGCTTAGACTCGATTACCTGCTGAGTAGTTGTTATAGCATATCCAGCTTTACGTTGTCTTTGCGTAACAAAACTGCTCCCATCCGTGAACCAAGTTTCTTCCGCATCTTCCATGGGCTCCTCCTTAAGGTCTGGTCGGCTGGAATACACAGTCTCTATAGTTTCTAAACAATCGTGAATCACAGGTTGTGCCGGAGCATCACTAAGAAAAGAGGCTAGATTCACAATATTAATTATCACAATTTCCACGTCGTCCTGTTCTACCAATATTGCTTGATATTTCAAAATCATCAATTCTTGTTTAAGTTGTTTAAAGACTTTTTGTGCTTCTCCAGTCCAGACTAACTTTGACTGGCTAATCTTTATCAATTCACATAGAGGCTTTACCAATAGTCCATCATTATAAATCCAAAGGCGACACCAACCTGTCATTCCTAAAAAGGTTTGTAGCTCCTTTACCATTTGAGGTTCTGGAGTCCGGCAAATGACTTCCTTATGTTCAGTTCCTAGTTCTCGTTGTCCTTCCGAAATGTCAAATCCCAGATAGGTCACACTTTGTTGAGCCAGCTGGACTTTCTGTCAAGAGACTTGATATCCATTTAAACCCAGAAAATTAAGACGACTTATAGTCCATTGAATACAACTGCCTTTAGTCTCGGTAGCTATTAAGAGATCATCTACATATTGTAACAAAGCACCTTCAGTGTCCGGAGGTATCCATGTTTCGAGTTCCCTTGCTAATTGGTTTCCAAAAATAGTGGGGCTATTCTTGAATCCTTGAGGTAGTAATGTCCACGTAAGCTGCGTCCTTCTGCCTGAATCGGGATTTTCCCATTCAAAGGCGAATAGGTTTTGGCTTTCTGTGGCTAAGCCTAGGCAGAAGAAGGCATCTTTTAAATCCCGTACGGTAAACCAGACTTGACTATTCTTTAATTTAGTCAGCAAAGTATAAGGGTTTGCCACTACTGGATGTATATCCTCAGTGATTTTATTTATGGCCCTCAAATCCTGAACTAGCCTATAGCTTTTTCATCTGCCTTTTTAATTGGCAATATGGGTGCATTGTATTCTGATTCGCATTCAAGCAATAATCCATACTGTAAACATTTATCAATTATCTCTTTAATTCCTTTCCCATCTTCTATCCTCAAAGGATATTACTTAACCTTAACGGGTTTCTCTCCTGGCTTTAATTTAATAATTATTAAGGTCACATTTTTAGCTCTTCCAGGGACTTCGGTAGCCCAAACTCCTGGACATACTTGATCTGTGATCTCTAAAGGTATTTCACTTTTAGGGTCACTTTGTATTAGTGCCAAGCTTAACACATTTATTAGTTGTTCTTCTCCTCTTCTTAATTCCATTTTCCCTTTTTCAAAGACAATTTCTGCTCCTACTTGCTCTAATAAATCTCTACCTAAGAGTGCCCATGAGGAGCTAGGCATAGATAAAAATCTGTGTATGCCCCATTGTTTCCCTAACTTGTACTTCAAAGGTTCACAAAAATAAGCCTTTTTGGTTACACCTTGTCCTGGTTTCAGTTAGGACAGAGTTAATTTTCTTCCTAGTAGCTGGTAGAATGCTATGTTTTGGCTTAGGATGAGAAGAGTGCTGGTAACACCCCGATGTTTTAATTGTTGCAGAGCAATGCTTATACCAAGCCAAGGACATCTCAGCTTCTTGCTCTGTCCTGCCAACAAGCAGGCTGGGGGTGCAGTAAGAGCTGGGAGGGGACACACCCAGGACAGGTGACCCAAACTAGCCAAAGGGGTATTCCATAGCATCTGACGTCAGGCTAAACAATACATAGGGGTGGCTAGCCAGGGGGAGGGGGCCGGACTGCTCGGGGTTAGGCTGGGCATCGGTCAGCGGGTGGTGAGCAATTGCATCGTGCATCACTTGTTTGTACACATTATTAGTAGTGGTACTATTATCATCATTGTATTATTATTATTATTATTATTATTATTATTATTATTATTATTATTATTTTGTCTTATTAAACTGTCTTTATCTCAACTCACGGGCTTCACTTTCCATTTCTCTCCCCCGTCCCAGAGAGGGAGGGGGAGGGTGAGCGAACAGCTGCGTGGTGTTTAGCTGCCGGCCGGGTTAAACCACGACACACCTTTTACCCTAACATAATAATTCTGTGAAGGCATTAATGCTTGATTTAGAACTGAATACGTTGCCCCAGAGCAATAAGAAATTTCACTTCCATTCCTCCCCTAGCTTCATTATAACCAGTGGAGGATCCGCTAGGGTAGATTCCCCAGGTCCCCGTTATTCCTGTTGAAATCAGGGGTTGATTACCCTAGGAAAAGGCTAGTCAATTTGTCCTCCAAAGCCAGGTCCAAACCGTTTGGTTTTATTTATTTATTTATTTATTTATTTTCATTACATTTCAGAGTTGGTCCAAAAATTCCATAGGGCTTTCTTTTAGACCTTGTTGGAAGCATATTCTCAATTCCCAATTCATCCAGGTTTTAGTATTTACTTAACCGTTCATAATTTTCAGGATGATTCCGGTCTTAGTGGGGGTCGGTCAGGGGAATACAATTGTCCACAGTTCCCTGAACGGTCCCATCAGCAATCCGAGCTCGCACATGAACTCAGGTTGTTTTAAGAGTTGACTGCTTTTCTGTTTCTGTGACAACTCTCTCGGACCGGACCGATCATGGTCCCTTTGCCCTAAAGGGCTAACACCCATGATTTTAAGATCTCTGCCTCGGGCAGAGGCAGAACTATTAACATTCCTACATCCTCTTTCCCTGCTCATTCAACTTCAAACACCTTTAACACTTTCAACAACCCTTTTAACACTTCCTTTATCTTTCTCCAGCCTCTACTTCTCTAATGCCAACATCAAAGGTTCAGTCAGGGGCCAACTTAAGTCCGTACCTTTTCCCACCAAGATGCTGAAACATCAGTATACAACATTTCATCCTGTTCTGCTTCTCAAAAATCAACATTAACTCTAGCAAAATATTAGAGTTTAAAGTTCCATTTAGGGGCCACTTTTCTCCACATTCCAGCTTATAAAGCGGCCACCACTGATTACGATATTTTATCAATGTTTTCCTGTTCACACTTCCACCGGCAGATCCTCCAATATCTTTCCAGTGACTTCAAACACATCCTAACACACTTGTCTTTAAAATTTCACTGCTTGTTTGCCCCCCCAGTTTCCAGTTTACGCTTTCAGAATACACATGTTACTTACAAAAGCGTATCACAAAACGTATCACTCACAAAAATACGGGCACGCAATATCTTTCAGTAGCGATGCCACAAAACTACTATTCCCAGCAATATTGCCAAAATCGCAGTAACAATAGTCAGAGTCAAATTCCACATGCGATAAGTCAGAAAACCGAACTGTGTAACACCGTAACGATATCTTTCTTATAACAATGCCACGAACCTACTATTACCACCAGGAAAATAGCCAAAATCGCAGTAACAATAACCAGAGTTAAATACCATACTCCATGAGTCAGAAAACCGAAATAGACAACACAATTCCAGATGGACCTTAAAGCGAGCTCCTTCCTTAAGGTCCCCAAACATGTACTTATGGTGCTAACCACAAAGTATATACCAAACACTGCCTCGCAGAAGATCACCTTCTGACTTACAGACAGTTCCAGATGACCGGTCTACCAGAAAACCAAACCAGAATAAAGAATATACTCACTTACAATGATGGGGTCCTTGTCTGCCTCCGCAGTGATCCGGTGAGTCGAGGAGTCCCTCCGGGAAATCCCCGGGGTACCCTAGGGAGTCCTGTTCCCAGCAGGTCCTGCAGTCCGGCAGAGAGGTTGTCCCATCTGGGTCGCCAAATTGATTCAAAGATCGAAGCCGAAATTCCTTTAAGTGGCATATTCTTTATTGCAGCGCTGGATGCACGGGGGATCTCTCCACCTATCGTGCATACCCAAAGCAGAAAGCAGTCTTGAATTTATACAATCAATCTATCAATATTCTACAAGCACCTATACATATGCATTACCTATCCCCGCCTTCCCTCGCTTCTCATGCTAATTAGCCTTTTGGCACCTTGCGCCTGCGCAGAGCCTTCCAAGAATTGTGGGCAGGGGTCTTTGGGACGTGGGCAGGGCTCTTTGGGAGGAAGACCCCGAGTCTTCCTCACAGTGTACTTTTCACCTTTGGTCAGGAATCTGCTGAATTGGCATGTTTCTTAATTGCAAGAGCTGGTTGTTGCTAATTCTCCCGTTTGTTGTATCTTTATAATGAATTCCAATGTCCAGTTTCGAGAGTTATAGTCCTTACATTCGTTTCTCTGTCCGCCTGCCGCTTCCTTATCATGAGTTCCAGTGTCTTGTTTCGAGATATACAGTCCTTGTCTGGGGATTGTCCTTGCCTCCCCAATACCTCCTTAATCAATCCCCCCTTTTCTTTTCCCAGGCAAATTCTTTTGCATCAGATACTTTCATTATTTACAGTAACACAACAAAGCAGGCATCTAAACAACATGCACACAAATATTCCGAACACTACTAATACGATTAGAGCAATGAATACTTGTTTCAACCATTGGAAATTGGGCAACCAGGAGGTTCACTTATTCCATAGTTCACTAAAACTCCATGAAAGATCATCTTTACTGATCTCATGGAGGATCCTTGTCTGCTTCCATATTTCTTCCAGGTCGGTAGAGATCCTTCCACTCTGATCTACATACATTCAACAACTTGTGCTTATTACTGTACAGACTCCCCCTTGAGTGGCCAGTAACAAGTCTAGGGCCATCCGATTTGGTAATACTACCTGTGATAAACTAGATATCTCTTCTTGTTGAGCCTTTATAGCATCCAGAATTTTGTTTTCGAACTTCTCTATAATTGCAGAAATATTAACTATTGCCTTTTCCAATTCACTCACTCCTAACCATGGGATAAACCATCGCACAAAACTATGAAAAGGGGTGTGTCTCTCTACCAATGGATTGTTAATTTTTCATCTGATTCTCCGGATATGATTTCTCAAGTAACCTCGAGACACTACATCGTGTACTCTCATACTGGGGACTACCGCTCCAAGAGTGCAAGTTCCCTTCCAATTCTCAGGCCAGACCTTACGGGCTGTATCTTTGCATAGCCAATACCACCCTTTTCCTTCTGGAACCGTCCAGCTGGTTGAATTTGCCCAGCCGCTAGTCGTACTAATATCAATTGTTCAATTACAAGCTGTCTGATTTCCCACAGAAGTAGTATCCGTATTTATACAATGCTGTTTTCCTATACCCTTAGGCGGGTTACACCTTTGTACACATACATAATAGGATTCTAACGGCATGAAGCTACTCACTTCTAGTTCCAAAACTGCTTAATATTTTCGACCCCAAGACGTGTTTTCCCACAAATTAGTCCAAGATAAGTTTGCAGGCAAGGGAATCCCAATTAACGATACACCCTTATTCCCATGCTGTGGCAGATGGGTGCATACCCAACAGTTCGTCTTATGAGTTACTTGAGAAATTGTTTGTATTAAGGTCAGGTGTAAGTTCTCATCCCAAGTTGCCCACCCCAAATCCGAGAACCGCACCCCTGCAATCATTAGGATCTGGAAAACCGTAATTTTGTTGGTCCAATTGGAGTGGTGGTCCATATCCTCGCCGGGGCCTTCTTCACCCTTGAATTGTGGATCCAAGCTGCTTGCTTCTTAATCTTAATGGCGGTGTGTGTTGTCAGTAATACTTGGTATGGTCCCATCCACTTTCCTTCCATTTTTCCTGCACGGGTTGTCCTGAAAAAGTCTTTATATATATATAATCCCCGAGCTTAAAGGGGTGGATTGGTTGATCCAACCCTCTAGCCCTGGTCCCTAAAACAAATGTATGTACTTTATTTAATTGTTTCTGAAGTTCAGTTATATAAGCATATAAATATTCTGATCCTAACTGCGTTAGGTCCTCTCCACTAAATAGAAATTGCTATGGCCTTGCATATAAGATTTTGAAGGGACTCAAATTTCCTTTTATTCTAGGTTTAACTCTAATTCCAAGTAATGCTAAAGGGAGGGATTGAGGCCATGACAAATTAGCTTCTTATCCAATTTTAGCTATTTATTGTTTAATTAAATGGTTCATTTTTTCTACCTGTCCACTTGCCTGTGGTCTATAAGGAGTATGCAGTTGCCAATCTATCTTTAGAATCTTACTTATCTGTTCTACCACTTGTGCACAAAAATGTGAAACTCTATCAGAAGACACTGCTACTAGAATCCCAAAGCATGGTATTATTTCATTTAACAAGACTTGAACCACTTCTCTTGCTTTGTTTGTTCGACAGGGAAAGGCTTCAGGCCTTCCTGAAAATGTGTCAGTCAGAACCAGTAAATAATGATACCCCCCTTTTCTAGGGAGTTCTGAAAAATCAATTTGCCACTGTTGCCCCGAATAATTTCCTTTACCGATTATTCCAAATTTTATTCTATCCTTGGTATTGGGGTTCTTGTGTAAGCAAATGCTACATTGTTGAGTTACTTGTTTTATCATATCGTCCCACTAATGTCTGACTCAGGCTCTTATGCAGTGTGCCAGCTCCCCAGTGCGTTTTATTGTGTTCTGTAAGAACTATGGGCCATGTCAAACTAGAGGGTATTACTATGTGGTTATCTTTTAAATATACTCATCCATCTGGTTTCATTTTACCTTTCAAATCTTCAATTAATTTTAAGTCTTCTTTTGTATAATTTGGATATAGTTTGGATTTTACCGTCTGGTATCAAAGACAATGCCTTCACCTCAGTTATTTCAGCTGCCTGCTTAGCCTCTGCCAATCGATTTTCCAATTTCAAAATCGGTGTTCCCCTTTTGGTGTCCCTGACAATGCATGATAGCTACCTTTTCTGGTTGTTTTACAGCCTCTAACAATTTTAAAATTTCTTCAGCATACTTTGTGTTTTCACTGAGCGGTCAGCAATCCATGTTCTTTCCAAATTGCTCCATGAGCATGTACCACGCCGAATGTATATTTAGAATCTGTCCAAATATTTACCCTTTTTCCCGCTGCCAGTTCCAATGCTCTCGTGAGAGCAACTATCTCTGCCTTTTGAGCTGAGGTTCCAGGGGGTAAAGGCTTAGACTCGATTACCTGCTGAGTAGTTGTTATAGCATATCCAGCTTTACGTTGTCTTTGCGTAACAAAACTGCTCCCATCCGTGAACCAAGTTTCTTCCGCATCTTCCATGGGCTCCTCCTTAAGGTCTGCTCGGCTGGAATACACAGTCTCTATAGTTTCTAAACAATCGTGAATCACAGGTTGTGCCGGAGCATCACTAAGAAAAGAGGCTAGATTCACAATATTAATTATCACAATTTCCACGTCGTCCTGTTCTACCAATATTGCTTGATATTTCAAAATCATCAATTCTTGTTTAAGTTGTTTAAAGACTTTTTGTGCTTCTCCAGTCCAGACTAACTTTGACTGGCTAATCTTTATCAATTCACATAGAGGCTTTACCAATAGTCCATCATTATAAATCCAAAGGCGACACCAACCTGTCATTCCTAAAAAGGTTTGTAGCTCCTTTACCATTTGAGGTTCTGGAGTCCGGCAAATGACTTCCTTATGTTCAGTTCCTAGTTCTCGTTGTCCTTCCGAAATGTCAAATCCCAGATAGGTCACACTTTGTTGAGCCAGCTGGACTTTCTGTCAAGAGACTTGATATCCATTTAAACCCAGAAAATTAAGACGACTTATAGTCCATTGAATACAACTGCCTTTAGTCTCGGTAGCTATTAAGAGATCATCTACATATTGTAACAAAGCACCTTCAGTGTCCGGAGGTATCCATGTTTCGAGTTCCCTTGCTAATTGGTTTCCAAAAATAGTGGGGCTATTCTTGAATCCTTGAGGTAGTAATGTCCACGTAAGCTGCGTCCTTCTGCCTGAATCGGGATTTTCCCATTCAAAGGCGAATAGGTTTTGGCTTTCTGTGGCTAAGCCTAGGCAGAAGAAGGCATCTTTTAAATCCCGTACGGTAAACCAGACTTGACTATTCTTTAATTTAGTCAGCAAAGTATAAGGGTTTGCCACTACTGGATGTATATCCTCAGTGATTTTATTTATGGCCCTCAAATCCTGAACTAGCCTATAGCTTTTTCATCTGCCTTTTTAATTGGCAATATGGGTGCATTGTATTCTGATTCGCATTCAAGCAATAATCCATACTGTAAACATTTATCAATTATCTCTTTAATTCCTTTCCCATCTTCTATCCTCAAAGGATATTACTTAACCTTAACGGGTTTCTCTCCTGGCTTTAATTTAATAATTATTAAGGTCACATTTTTAGCTCTTCCAGGGACTTCGGTAGCCCAAACTCCTGGACATACTTGATCTGTGATCTCTAAAGGTATTTCACTTTTAGGGTCACTTTGTATTAGTGCCAAGCTTAACACATTTATTAGTTGTTCTTCTCCTCTTCTTAATTCCATTTTCCCTTTTTCAAAGACAATTTCTGCTCCTACTTGCTCTAATAAATCTCTACCTAAGAGTGCCCATGAGGAGCTAGGCATAGATCAAAATCTGTGTATGCCCCATTGTTTCCCTAACTTGTACTTCAAAGGTTCACAAAAATAAGCCTTTTTGGTTACACCTTGTCCTGGTTTCAGTTAGGACAGAGTTAATTTTCTTCCTAGTAGCTGGTAGAATGCTATGTTTTGGCTTAGGATGAGAAGAGTGCTGGTAACACCCCGATGTTTTAATTGTTGCAGAGCAATGCTTATACCAAGCCAAGGACATCTCAGCTTCTTGCTCTGTCCTGCCAACAAGCAGGCTGGGGGTGCAGTAAGAGCTGGGAGGGGACACACCCAGGACAGGTGACCCAAACTAGCCAAAGGGGTATTCCATAGCATCTGACGTCAGGCTAAACAATACATAGGGGTGGCTAGCCAGGGGGAGGGGGCCGGACTGCTCGGGGTTAGGCTGGGCATCGGTCAGCGGGTGGTGAGCAATTGCATCGTGCATCACTTGTTTGTACACATTATTAGTAGTGGTACTATTATCATCATTGTATTATTATTATTATTATTATTATTATTATTATTATTATTATTATTATTATTATTTTGTCTTATTAAACTGTCTTTATCTCAACTCACGGGCTTCACTTTCCATTTCTCTCCCCCGTCCCAGAGAGGGAGGGGGAGGGTGAGCGAACAGCTGCGTGGTGTTTAGCTGCCGGCCGGGTTAAACCACGACACACCTTTTACCCTAACATAATAATTCTGTGAAGGCATTAATGCTTGATTTAGAACTGAATACGTTGCCCCAGAGCAATAAGAAATTTCACTTCCATTCCTCCCCTAGCTTCATTATAACCAGTGGAGGATCCGCTAGGGTAGATTCCCCAGGTCCCCGTTATTCCTGTTGAAATCAGGGGTTGATTACCCTAGGAAAAGGCTAGTCAATTTGTCCTCCAAAGCCAGGTCCAAACCGTTTGGTTTTATTTATTTATTTATTTATTTATTTTCATTACATTTCAGAGTTGGTCCAAAAATTCCATAGGGCTTTCTTTTAGACCTTGTTGGAAGCATATTCTCAATTCCCAATTCATCCAGGTTTTAGTATTTACTTAACCGTTCATAATTTTCAGGATGATTCCGGTCTTAGTGGGGGTCGGTCAGGGGAATACAATTGTCCACAGTTCCCTGAACGGTCCCATCAGCAATCCGAGCTCGCACATGAACTCAGGTTGTTTTAAGAGTTGACTGCTTTTCTGTTTCTGTGACAACTCTCTCGGACCGGACCGATCATGGTCCCTTTGCCCTAAAGGGCTAACACCCATGATTTTAAGATCTCTGCCTCGGGCAGAGGCAGAACTATTAACATTCCTACATCCTCTTTCCCTGCTCATTCAACTTCAAACACCTTTAACACTTTCAACAACCCTTTTAACACTTCCTTTATCTTTCTCCAGCCTCTACTTCTCTAATGCCAACATCAAAGGTTCAGTCAGGGGCCAACTTAATTCCGTACCTTTTCCCACCAAGATGCTGAAACATCAGTATACAACATTTCATCCTGTTCTGCTTCTCAAAAATCAACATTAACTCTAGCAAAATATTAGAGTTTAAAGTTCCATTTAGGGGCCACTTTTCTCCACATTCCAGCTTATAAAGCGGCCACCACTGATTACGATATTTTATCAATGTTTTCCTGTTCACACTTCCACCGGCAGATCCTCCAATATCTTTCCAGTGACTTCAAACACATCCTAACACACTTGTCTTTAAAATTTCACTGCTTGTTTGCCCCCCCAGTTTCCAGTTTACGCTTTCAGAATACACATGTTACTTACAAAAGCGTATCACAAAACGTATCACTCACAAAAATACGGGCACGCAATATCTTTCAGTAGCGATGCCACAAAACTACTATTCCCAGCAATATTGCCAAAATCGCAGTAACAATAGTCAGAGTCAAATTCCACATGCGATAAGTCAGAAAACCGAACTGTGTAACACCGTAACGATATCTTTCTTATAACAATGCCACGAACCTACTATTACCACCAGGAAAATAGCCAAAATCGCAGTAACAATAACCAGAGTTAAATACCATACTCCATGAGTCAGAAAACCGAAATAGACAACACAATTCCAGACGGACCTTAAAGCGAGCTCCTTCCTTAAGCTCCCCAAACATGTACTTATGGTGCTAACCACAAAGTATATACCAAACACTGCCTCGCAGAAGATCACCTTCTGACTTACAGACAGTTCCAGATGACCGGTCTACCAGAAAACCAAACCAGAATAAAGAATATACTCACTTACAATGATGGGGTCCTTGTCTGCCTCCGCAGTGATCCGGTGAGTCGAGGAGTCCCTCCGGGAAATCCCCGGGGTACCCTAGGGAGTCCTGTTCCCAGCGGGTCCTGCGGTCCGGCAGAGGGGTTGTCCCATCTGGGTCGCCAAATTGATTCAAAGATCGAAGCCGAAATTCCTTTAAGTGGCATATTCTTTATTGCAGCGCTGGATGCACGGGGGATCTCTCCACCTATCGTGCATACCCAAAGCAGAAAGCAGTCTTGAATTTATACAATCAATCTATCAATATTCTACAAGCACCTATACATATGCATTACCTATCCCCGCCTTCCCTCGCTTCTCATGCTAATTAGCCTTTTGGCACCTTGCGCCTGCGCAGAGCCTTCCAAGAATTGTGGGCAGGGGTCTTTGGGACGTGGGCAGGGCTCTTTGGGAGGAAGACCCCGAGTCTTCCTCACAGTGTACTTTTCACCTTTGGTCAGGAATCTGCTGAATTGGCATGTTTCTTAATTGCAAGAGCTGGTTGTTGCTAATTCTCCCGTTTGTTGTATCTTTATAATGAATTCCAATGTCCAGTTTCGAGAGTTATAGTCCTTACATTCGTTTCTCTGTCCGCCTGCCGCTTCCTTATCATGAGTTCCAGTGTCTTGTTTCGAGATATACAGTCCTTGTCTGGGGATTGTCCTTGCCTCCCCAATACCTCCTTAATCAATCCCCCCTTTTCTTTTCCCAGGCAAATTCTTTTGCATCAGATACTTTCATTATTTACAGTAACACAACAAAGCAGGCATCTAAACAACATGCACACAAATATTCCGAACACTACTAATACGATTAGAGCAATGAATACTTGTTTCAACCATTGGAAATTGGGCAACCAGGAGGTTCACTTATTCCATAGTTCACTAAAACTCCATGAAAGATCATCTTTACTGATCTCATGGAGGATCCTTGTCTGCTTCCATATTTCTTCCAGGTCGGTAGAGATCCTTCCACTCTGATCTACATACATTCAACAACTTGTGCTTATTACTGTACAGACTCCCCCTTGAGTGGCCAGTAACAAGTCTAGGGCCATCCGATTTGGTAATACTACCTGTGATAAACTAGATATCTCTTCTTGTTGAGCCTTTATAGCATCCAGAATTTTGTTTTCGAACTTCTCTATAATTGCAGAAATATTAACTATTGCCTTTTCCAATTCACTCACTCCTAACCATGGGATAAACCATCGCACAAAACTATGAAAAGGGGTGTGTCTCTCTACCAATGGATTGTTAATTTTTCATCTGATTCTCCGGATATGATTTCTCAAGTAACCTCGAGGCACTACATCGTGTACTGTCATATTGGGGACTACCGCTCCAAGAGTGCAAGTTCCCTTCCAATTCTCAGGCCAGACCTTACGGGCTGTATCTTTGCATAGCCAATACCACCCTTTTCCTTCTGGAACCGTCCAGCTGGTTGAATTTGCCCAGCCGCTAGTCGTACTAATATCAATTGTTCAATTACAAGCTGTCTGATTTCCCACAGAAGTAGTATCCGTATTTATACAATGCTGTTTTCCTATACCCTTAGGCGGGTTACACCTTTGTACACATACATAATAGGATTCTAACGGCATGAAGCTACTCACTTCTAGTTCCAAAACTGCTTAATATTTTCGACCCCAAGACGTGTTTTCCCACAAATTAGTCCAAGATAAGTTTGCAGGCAAGGGAATCCCAATTAACGATACACCCTTATTCCCATGCTGTGGCAGATGGGTGCATACCCAACAGTTCGTCTTATGAGTTACTTGAGAAATTGTTTGTATTAAGGTCAGGTGTAAGTTCTCATCCCAAGTTGCCCACCCCAAATCCGAGAACCGCACCCCTGCAATCATTAGGATCTGGAAAACCGTAATTTTGTTGGTCCAATTGGAGTGGTGGTCCATATCCTCGCCGGGGCCTTCTTCACCCTTGAATTGTGGATCCAAGCTGCTTGCTTCTTAATCTTAATGGCGGTGCGTGTTGTCAGTAATACTTGGTATGGTCCCATCCACTTTCCTTCCATTTTTCCTGCACGGGTTGTCCTGAAAAAGTCTTTATATATATATAATCCCCGAGCTTAAAGGGGTGGATTGGTTGATCCAACCCTCTAGCCCTGGTCCCTAAAACAAATGTATGTACTTTATTTAATTGTTTCAGAAGTTCAGTTATATAAGCATATAAATATTCTGATCCTAACTGCGTTAGGTCCTCTCCACTCAATAGAAATTGCTATGGCCTTCCATATAAGATTTTGAAGGGACTCAAATTTCCTTTTATTCTAGGTTTAACTCTAATTCCAAGTAATGCTAAAGGGAGGGATTGAGGCCATGACAAATTAGCTTCTTATCCAATTTTAGCTATTTATTGTTTAATTAAATGGTTCATTTTTTCTACCTGTCCACTTGCCTGTGGTCTATAGGGAGTATGCAGTTGCCAATCTATCTTTAGAATCTTACTTATCTGTTCTACCACTTGTGCACAAAAATGTGAAACTCTATCAGAAGACATTGCTACTAGAATCCCAAAGCATGGTATTATTTCATTTAACAAGACTTGAACCACTTCTCTTGCTTTGTTTGTTCGACAGGGAAAGGCTTCAGGCCTTCCTGAAAACGTGTCAGTCAGAACCAGTAAATAACGATACCCCCCTTTTCTAGGGAGTTCTGAAAAATCAATTTGCCACTGTTGCCCCGAATAATTTCCTTTACCGATTATTCCAAATTTTATTCTATTCTTGGTATTGGGGTTATTGTGTAAGCAAATGCTACATTGTTGAGTTACTTGTTTTATCATATCGTCCCACTAATGTCTGACTCAGGCTCTTATGCAGTGTGCCAGCTCCCCAGTGCGTTTTATTGTGTTCTGTAAGAACTATGGGCCATGTCAAACTAGAGGGTATTACTATGTGGTTATCTTTTAAATATACTCATCCATCTGGTTTCATTTTACCTTTCAAATCTTCAATTAATTTTAAGTCTTCTTTTGTATAATTTGGATATAGTTTGGATTTTACCGTCTGGTATCAAAGACAATGCCTTCACCTCAGTTATTTCAGCTGCCTGCTTAGCCTCTGCCAATCGATTTTCCAATTTCAAAATCGGTGTTCCCCTTTTGGTGTCCCTGACAATGCATGATAGCTACCTTTTCTGGTTGTTTTACAGCCTCTAACAATTCTAAAATTTCTTCAGCATACTTTGTGTTTTCACTGAGCGGTCAGCAATCCATGTTCTTTCCAAATTGCTCCATGAGCATGTACCACGCCGAATGTATATTTAGAATCTGTCCAAATATTTACCCTTTTTCCCGCTGCCAGTTCCAATGCTCTCGTGAGAGCAACTATCTCTGCCTTTTGAGCTGATGTTCCAGGGGGTAAAGGCTTAGACTCGATTACCTGCTGAGTAGTTGTTATAGCATATCCAGCTTTACGTTGTCTTTGCGTAACAAAACTGCTCCCATCCGTGAACCAAGTTTCTTCCGCATCTTCCATGGGCTCCTCCTTAAGGTCTGCTCGGCTGGAATACACAGTCTCTATAGTTTCTAAACAATCGTGAATCACAGGTTGTGCCGGAGCATCACTAAGAAAAGAGGCTAGATTCACAATATTAATTATCACAATTTCCACGTCGTCCTGTTCTACCAATATTGCTTGATATTTCAAAATCATCAATTCTTGTTTAAGTTGTTTAAAGACTTTTTGTGCTTCTCCAGTCCAGACTAACTTTGACTGGTTAATCTTTATCAATTCACATAGAGGCTTTACCAATAGTCCATCATTATAAATCCAAAGGCGACACCAACCTGTCATTCCTAAAAAGGTTTGTAGCTCCTTTACCATTTGAGGTTCTGGAGTCCGGCAAATGACTTCCTTATGTTCAGTTCCTAGTTCTCGTTGTCCTTCCGAAATGTCAAATCCCAGATAGGTCACACTTTGTTGAGCCAGCTGGACTTTCTGTCAAGAGACTTGATATCCATTTAAACCCAGAAAATTAAGACGACTTATAGTCCATTGAATACAACTGCCTTTAGTCTCGGTAGCTATTAAGAGATCATCTACATATTGTAACAAAGCACCTTCAGTGTCCGGAGGTATCCATGTTTCGAGTTCCCTTGCTAATTGGTTTCCAAAAATAGTGGGGCTATTCTTGAATCCTCGAGGTAGTCATGTCCACGTAAGCTGCGTCTTTCTGCCTGAATCGGGATTTTCCCATTCAAAGGCGAATAGGTTTTGGCTTTCTGTGGCTAAGCCTAGGCAGAAGAAGGCATCTTTTAAATCCCGTACGGTAAACCAGACTTGACTATTCTTTAATTTAGTCAGCAAAGTATAAGGGTTTGCCACTACTGGATGTATATCCTCCGTGATTTTATTTATGGCCCTCAAATCCTGAACTAGCCTATAGCTTTTTCATCTGCCTTTTTAATTGGCAATATGGGTGCATTGTATTCTGATTCGCATTCAAGCAATAATCCATACTGTAAACATTTATCAATTATCTCTTTAATTCCTTTCCTATCTTCTATCCTCAAAGGATATTACTTAACCTTAACGGGTTTCTCTCCTGGCTTTAATTTAATAATTATTAAGGTCACATTTTTAGCTCTTCCAGGGACTTCGGTAGCCCAAACTCCTGGACATACTTGATCTGTGATCTCTAAAGGTATTTCACTTTTAGGGTCACTTTGTATTAGTGCCAAGCTTAACACATTTATTAGTTGTTCTTCTCCTCTTCTTAATTCCATTTTCCCTTTTTCAAAGACAATTTCTGCTCCTACTTGCTCTAATAAATCTCTACCTAAGAGTGCCCACGAGGAGCTAGGCATAGATAAAAATCTGTGTATGCCCCATTGTTTCCCTAACTTGTACTTCAAAGGTTCACAAAAATAAGCCTTTTTGGTTGCACCTTGTCCTGGTTTCAGTTAGAACAGAGTTAATTTTCTTCCTAGTAGCTGGTAGAATGCTATGTTTTGGCTTAGGATGAGAAGAGTGCTGGTAACACCCCGGTGTTTTAATTGTTGCAGAGCAATGCTTATACCAAGCCAAGGACATCTCAGCTTCTTGCTCTGTCCTGCCAACAAGCAGGCTGGGGGTGCAGTAAGAGCTGGGAGGGGACAGACCCAGGACAGGCGACCCAAACTAGCCAAAGGGGTATTCCATAGCATCTGACGTCAGGCTAAACAATACATAGGGGTGGCTAGCCAGGGGGAGGGGGCCGGACTGCTCGGGGTTAGGCTGGGCATCGGTCAGCGGGTGGTGAGCAATTGCATTGTGCATCACTTGTTTGTACACATTATTAGTAGTGGTACTATTATCATCATTGTATTATTATTATTATTATTATTATTATTATTATTATTATTATTATTATTATTATTATTATTTTGTCTTATTAAACTGTCTTTATCTCAACTCACGGGCTTCACTTTCCATTTCTCTCCCCCGTCCCAGAGAGGGAGGGGGAGGGGGAGCGAACAGCTGCGTGGTGTTTAGCTGCCGACCGGGTTAAACCACGACACACCTTTTACCCTAACATAATAATTCTGTGAAGGCATTAATGCTCGATTTAGAACTGAATACGTTGCCCCAGAGCAATAAGAAATTTCACTTCCATTCCTCCCCTAGCTTCATTATAACCAGTGGAGGATCCGCTAGGGTAGATTCCCCAGGTCCCCGTTATTCCTGTTGAAATCAGGGGTTGATTACCCTAGGAAAAGGCTAGTCAATTTGTCCTCCAAAGCCAGGTCCAAACCGTTTGGTTTTATTTATTTATTTATTTATTTATTTTCATTACATTTCAGAGTTGGTCCAAAAATTCCATAGGGCTTTCTTTTAGACCTTGTTGGAAGCATATTCTCAATTCCCAATTCATCCAGGTTTTAGTATTTACTTAACCGTTCATAATTTTCAGGATGATTCGGGTCTTAGTGGGGGTCGGTCAGGGGAATGCAATTGTCCACAGTTCCCTGAACGGTCCCATCAGCAATCCGAGCTCGCACATGAACTCAGGTTGTTTTAAGAGTTGACTGCTTTTCTGTTTCTGTGACAACTCTCTCGGACCGGACCGATCATGGTCCCTTTGCCCTAAAGGGCTAACACCCATGATTTTAAGATCTCTGCCTCGGGCAGAGGCAGAACTATTAACATTCCTACATCCTCTTTCCCTGCTCATTCAACTTCAAACACCTTTAACACTTTCAACAACCCTTTTAACACTTCCTTTATCTTTCTCCAGCCTCTACTTCTCTAATGCCAACATCAAAGGTTCAGTCAGGGGCCAACTTAATTCCGTACCTTTTCCCACCAAGATGCTGAAACATCAGTATACAACATTTCATCCTGTTCTGCTTCTCAAAAAACAACATTAACTGTAGCAAAATATTAGAGTTTAAAGTTCCATTTAGGGGCCACTTTTCTCCACATTCCAGCTTATAAAGCGGCCACCACTGATTACGATATTTTATCAATGTTTTCCTGTTCACACTTCCACCGGCAGATCCTCCAATATCCTTCCAGTGTCTTAAAACACATCCTAACACACTTGTCTTTAAAATTTCACTGCTTGTTTGCCCCCCCAGTTTCCAGTTTACGCTTTCAGAATACACATGTTACTTACAAAAGCGTATCACAAAACGTATCACTCACAAAAATACGGGCACGCAATATCTTTCAGTAGCGATGCCACAAAACTACTATTCCCAGCAATATTGCCAAAATCGCAGTAACAATAGTCAGAGTCAAATTCCACATGCGATAAGTCAGAAAACCGAACTGTGTAACACCGTAACGATATCTTTCTTATAACAATGCCACGAACCTACTATTACCACCAGGAAAATAGCCAAAATCGCAGTAACAATAACCAGAGTTAAATACCATACTCCATGAGTCAGAAAACCGAAATAGACAACACAATTCCAGATGGACCTTAAAGCGAGCTCCTTCCTTAAGGTCCCCAAACATGTACTTATGGTGCTAACCACAAAGTATATACCAAACACTGCCTCGCAGAAGATCACCTTCTGACTTACAGACAGTTCCAGATGACCGGTCTACCAGAAAACCAAACCAGAATAAAGAATATACTCACTTACAATGATGGGGTCCTTGTCTGCCTCCGCAGTGATCCGGTGAGTCGAGGAGTCCCTCCGGGAAATCCCCGGGGTACCCTAGGGAGTCCTGTTCCCAGCGGGTCCTGCGGTCCGGCAGAGGGGTTGTCCCATCTGGGTCGCCAAATTGATTCAAAGATCGAAGCCGAAATTCCTTTAAGTGGCATATTCTTTATTGCAGCGCTGGATGCACGGGGGATCTCTCCACCTATCATGCATACCCAAAGCAGAAAGCAGTCTTGAATTTATACAATCAATCTATCAATATTCTACAAGCACCTATACATATGCATTACCTATCCCCGCCTTCCCTCGCTTCTCATGCTAATTAGCCTTTTGGCACCTTGCGCCTGCGCAGAGCCTTCCAAGAATTGTGGGCAGGGGTCTTTGGGACGTGGGCAGGGGTCTTTGGGAGGAAGACCCCGAGTCTTCCTCACAGTGTACTTTTCACCTTTGGTCAGGAATCTGCTGAATTGGCATGTTTCTTAATTGCAAGAGCTGGTTGTTGCTAATTCTCCCGTTTGTTGTATCTTTATAATGAATTCCAATGTCCAGTTTCGAGAGTTATAGTCCTTACATTCGTTTCTCTGTCCGCCTGCCGCTTCCTTATCATGAGTTCCAGTGTCTTGTTTCGAGATATACAGTCCTTGTCTGGGGATTGTCCTTGCCTCCCCAATACCTCCTTAATCAATCCCCCCTTTTCTTTTCCCAGGCAAATTCTTTTGCATCAGATACTTTCATTATTTACAGTAACACAACAAAGCAGGCATCTAAACAACATGCACACAAATATTCCGAACACTACTAATACGATTAGAGCAATGAATACTTGTTTCAACCATTGGAAATTGGGCAACCAGGAGGTTCACTTATTCCATAGTTCACTAAAACTCCATGAAAGATCATCTTTACTGATCTCATGGAGGATCCTTGTCTGCTTCCATATTTCTTCCAGGTCGGTAGAGATCCTTCCACTCTGATCTACATACATTCAACAACTTGTGCTTATTACTGTACAGACTCCCCCTTGAGTGGCCAGTAACAAGTCTAGGGCCATCCGATTTGGTAATACTACCTGTGATAAACTAGATATCTCTTCTTGTTGAGCCTTTATAGCATCCAGAATTTTGTTTTCGAACTTCTCTATAATTGCAGAAATATTAACTATTGCCTTTTCCAATTCACTCACTCCTAACCATGGGATAAACCATCGCACAAAACTATGAAAAGGGGTGTGTCTCTCTACCAATGGATTGTTAATTTTTCATCTGATTCTCCGGATATGATTTCTCAAGTAACCTCGAGGCACTACATCCTGTACTGTCATATTGGGGACTACCGCTCCAAGAGTGCAAGTTCCCTTCCAATTCTCAGGCCAGACCTTACGGGCTGTATCTTTGCATAGCCAATACCACCCTTTTCCTTCTGGAACCGTCCAGCTGGTTGAATTTGCCCAGCCGCTAGTCGTACTAATATCAATTGTTCAATTACAAGCTGTCTGATTTCCCACAGAAGTAGTATCCGTATTTATACAATGCTGTTTTCCTATACCCTTAGGCGGGTTACACCTTTGTACACATACATAATAGGATTCTAACGGCATGAAGCTACTCACTTCTAGTTCCAAAACTGCTTAATATTTTCGACCTCAAGACGTGTTTTCCCACAAATTAGTCCAAGATAAGTTTGCAGGCAAGGGAATCCCAATTAACGATACACCCTTATTCCCATGCTGTGGCAGATGGGTGCATACCCAACAGTTCGTCTTATGAGTTACTTGAGAAATTGTTTGTATTAAGGTCAGGTGTAAGTTCTCATCCCAAGTTGCCCACCCCAAATCCGAGAACCGCACCCCTGCAATCATTAGGATCTGGAAAACCGTAATTTTGTTGGTCCAATTGGAGTGGTGGTCCATATCCTCGCCGGGGCCTTCTTCACCCTTGAATTGTGGATCCAAGCTGCTTGCTTCTTAATCTTAATGGCGGTGCGTGTTGTCAGTAATACTTGGTATGGTCCCATCCACTTTCCTTCCATTTTTCCTGCACGGGTTGTCCTGAAAAAGTCTTTATATATATATAATCCCCGAGCTTAAAGGGGTGGATTGGTTGATCCAACCCTCTAGCCCTGGTCCCTAAAGCAAATTTATGTACTTTATTTAATTGTTTCTGAAGTTCAGTTATATAAGCATATAAATATTCTGATCCTAACTGCGTTAGGTCCTCTCCACTAAATAGAAATTGCTATGGCCTTGCATATAAGATTTTGAAGGGACTCAAATTTCCTTTTATTCTAGGTTTAACTCTAATTCCAAGTAATGCTAAAGGGAGGGATTGAGGCCATGACAAATTAGCTTCTTATCCAATTTTAGCTATTTATTGTTTAATTAAATGGTTCATTTTTTCTACCTGTCCACTTGCCTGTGGTCTATAAGGAGTATGCAGTTGCCAATCTATCTTTAGAATCTTACTTATCTGTTCTACCACTTGTGCACAAAAATGTGAAACTCTATCAGAAGACATTGCTACTAGAATCCCAAAGCATGGTATTATTTCATTTAACAAGACTTGAACCACTTCTCTTGCTTTGTTTGCTGACAGGGAAAGGCTTCAGGCCTTCCTGAAAACGTGTCAGTCAGAACCAGTAAATAACGATACCCCCCTTTTCTAGGGAGTTCTGAAAAATCAATTTGCCACTGTTGCCCCGAATAATTTCCTTTACCGATTATTCCAAATTTTATTCTATTCTTGGTATTGGGGTTCTTGTGTAAGCAAATGCTACATTGTTGAGTTACTTGTTTTATCGTATCGTCCCACTAATGTCTGACTCAGGCTCTTATGCAGTGTGCCAGCTCCCCAGTGCGTTTTATTGTGTTCTGTAAGAACTATGGGCCATGTCAAACTAGAGGGTATTACTATGTGGTTATCTTTTAAATATACTCATCCATCTGGTTTCATTTTACCTTTCAAATCTTCAATTAATTTTAAGTCTTCTTTTGTATAATTTGGATATAGTTTGGATTTTACCGTCTGGTATCAAAGACAATGCCTTCACCTCAGTTATTTCAGCTGCCTGCTTAGCCTCTGCCAATCGATTTTCCAATTTCAAAATCGGTGTTCCCCTTTTGGTGTCCCTGACAATGCATGATAGCTACCTTTTCTGGTTGTTTTACAGCCTCTAACAATTCTAAAATTTCTTCAGCATACTTTGTGTTTTCACTGAGCGGTCAGCAATCCATGTTCTTTCCAAATTGCTCCATGAGCATGTACCACGCCGAATGTATATTTAGAATCTGTCCAAATATTTACCCTTTTTCCCGCTGCCAGTTCCAATGCTCTCGTGAGAGCAACTATCTCCGCCTTTTGAGCTGATGTTCCAGGGGGTAAAGGCTTAGACTCGATTACCTGCTGAGTAGTTGTTATAGCATATCCAGCTTTACGTTGTCTTTGCGTAACAAAACTGCTCCCATCCGTGAACCAAGTTTCTTCCGCATCTTCCATGGGCTCCTCCTTAAGGTCTGCTCGGCTGGAATACACAGTCTCTATAGTTTCTAAACAATCGTGAATCACAGGTTGTGCCGGAGCATCACTAAGAAAAGAGGCTAGATTCACAATATTAATTATCACAATTTCCACGTCGTCCTGTTCTACCAATATTGCTTGATATTTCAAAATCATCAATTCTTGTTTAAGTTGTTTAAAGACTTTTTGTGCTTCTCCAGTCCAGACTAACTTTGACTGGTTAATCTTTATCAATTCACATAGAGGCTTTACCAATAGTCCATCATTATAAATCCAAAGGCGACACCAACCTGTCATTCCTAAAAAGGTTTGTAGCTCCTTTACCATTTGAGGTTCTGGAGTCCGGCAAATGACTTCCTTATGTTCAGTTCCTAGTTCTCGTTGTCCTTCCGAAATGTCAAATCCCAGATAGGTCACACTTTGTTGAGCCAGCTGGACTTTCTGTCAAGAGACTTGATATCCATTTAAACCCAGAAAATTAAGACGACTTATAGTCCATTGAATACAACTGCCTTTAGTCTCGGTAGCTATTAAGAGATCATCTACATATTGTAACAAAGCACCTTCAGTGTCCGGAGGTATCCATGTTTCGAGTTCCCTTGCTAATTGGTTTCCAAAAATAGTGGGGCTATTCTTGAATCCTCGAGGTAGTAATGTCCACGTAAGCTGCGTCCTTCTGCCTGAATCGGGATTTTCCCATTCAAAGGCGAAAAGGTTTTGGCTTTCTGTGGCTAAGCCTAGGCAGAAGAAGGCATCTTTTAAATCCCGTACGGTAAACCAGACTTGACTATTCTTTAATTTAGTCAGCAAAGTATAAGGGTTTGCCACTACTGGATGTATATCCTCCGTGATTTTATTTATGGCCCTCAAATCCTGAACTAGCCTATAGCTTTTTCATCTGCCTTTTTAATTGGCAATATGGGTGCATTGTATTCTGATTCGCATTCAAGCAATAATCCATACTGTAAACATTTATCAATTATCTCTTTAATTCCTTTCCTATCTTCTATCCTCAAAGGATATTACTTAACCTTAACGGGTTTCTCTCCTGGTTTTAATTTAATAATTATTAAGGTCACATTTTTAGCTCTTCCAGGGACTTCGGTAGCCCAAACTCCTGGACATACTTGATCTGTGATCTCTAAAGGTATTTCACTTTTAGGGTCACTTTGTATTAGTGCCAAGCTTAACACATTTATTAGTTGTTCTTCTCCTCTTCTTAATTCCATTTTCCCTTTTTCAAAGACAATTTCTGCTCCTACTTGCTCTAATAAATCTCTACCTAAGAGTGCCCACGAGGAGCTAGGCATAGATCAAAATCTGTGTATGCCCCATTGTTTCCCTAACTTGTACTTCAAAGGTTCACAAAAATAAGCCTTTTCGGTTACACCTTGTCCTGGTTTCAGTTAGAACAGAGGTAATTTTCTTCCTAGTAGCTGGTAGAATACTATGTTTTGGCTTAGGATGAGAAGAGTGCTGATAACACCCCGATGTTTTAATTGTTGCAGAGCAATGCTTATACCAAGCCAAGGACATCTCAGCTTCTTGCTCAGTCCTGCCAACAGGCAGGCTGGGGGTGCAGTAAGAGCTGGGAGGGGACAGACCCAGGACAGGTGACCCAAACTAGCCAAAGGGGTATTCCATAGCATCTGACGTCAGGCTAAACAATACATAGGGGTGGCTAGCCAGGGGGAGGGGGCCGGACTGCTCGGGGTTAGGCTGGGCATCGGTCAGCGGGTGGTGAGCAATTGCATCGTGCATCACTTGTTTGTACGCATTATTAGTAGTGGTACTATTATCATCATTGTATTATTATTATTATTATTATTATTATTATTATTATTATTATTATTATTATTATTATTTTGTCTTATTAAACTGTCTTTATCTCAACTCACGGGCTTCACTTTCCATTTCTCTCCCCCGTCCCAGAGAGGGAGGGGGAGGGGGAGCGAACAGCTGCGTGGTGTTTAGCTGCCGACCGGGTTAAACCACGACACACCTTTTACCCTAACATAATAATTCTGTGAAGGCATTAATGCTTGATTTAGAACTGAATACGTTGCCCCAGAGCAATAAGAAATTTCACTTCCATTCCTCCCCTAGCTTCATTATAACCAGTGGAGGATCTGCTAGGGTAGATTCCCCAGGTCCCCGTTATTCCTGTTGAAATCAGGGGTTGATTACCCTAGGAAAAGGCTAGTCAATTTGTCCTCCAAAGCCAGGTCCAAACCGTTTGGTTTTATTTATTTATTTATTTATTTATTTTCCTTACATTTCAGAGTTGGTCCAAAAATTCCATAGGGCTTTCTTTTAGACCTTGTTGGAAGCATATTCTCAATTCCCAATTCATCCAGGTTTTAGTATTTACTTAACCGTTCATAATTTTCAGGATGATTCGGGTCTTAGTGGGGGTCGGTCAGGGGAATGCAATTGTCCACAGTTCCCTGAACGGTCCCATCAGCAATCCGAGCTCGCACATGAACTCAGGTTGTTTTAAGAGTTGACTGCTTTTCTGTTTCTGTGACAACTCTCTCGGACCGGACCGATCATGGTCCCTTTGCCCTAAAGGGCTAACACCCATGATTTTAAGATCTCTGCCTCGGGCAGAGGCAGAACTATTAACATTCCTACATCCTCTTTCCCTGCTCATTCAACTTCAAACACCTTTAACACTTTCAACAACCCTTTTAACACTTCCTTTATCTTTCTCCAGCCTCTACTTCTCTAATGCCAACATCAAAGGTTCAGTCAGGGGCCAACTTAATTCCGTACCTTTTCCCACCAAGATGCTGAAACATCAGTATACAACATTTCATCCTGTTCTGCTTCTCAAAAAACAACATTAACTCTAGCAAAATATTAGAGTTTAAAGTTCCATTTAGGGGCCACTTTTCTCCACATTCCAGCTTATAAAGCGGCCACCACTGATTACGATATTTTATCAATGTTTTCCTGTTCACACTTCCACCGGCAGATCCTCCAATAGCCTTCCAGTGACTTAAAACACATCCTAACACACTTGTCTTTAAAATTTCACTGCTTGTTTGCCCCCCCAGTTTCCAGTTTACGCTTTCAGAATACACATGTTACTTACAAAAGCGTATCACAAAACGTATCACTCACAAAAATACGGGCACGCAATATCTTTCAGTAGCGATGCCACAAAACTACTATTACCAGCAATATTGCCAAAATCACAGTAACAATAGTCAGAGTCAAATTCCACATGCGATAAGTCAGAAAACCGAACTGTGTAACACCGTAACGATATCTTTCTTATAACAATGCCACGAACCTACTATTACCACCAGGAAAATAGACAAAATCGCAGTAACAATAACCAGAGTTAAATACCATACTCCATGAGTCAGAAAACCGAAATAGACAACACAATTCCAGATGGACCTTAAAGCGAGCTCCTTCCTTAAGGTCCCCAAACATGTACTTATGGTGCTAACCACAAAGTATATACCAAACACTGCCTCGCAGAAGATCACCTTCTGACTTACAGAGAGTTCCAGATGACCGGTCTACCAGAAAACCAAACCAGAATAAAGAATATACTCACTTACAATGATGGGGTCCTTGTCTGCCTCCGCAGTGATCCGGTGAGTCGAGGAGTCCCTCCGGGAAATCCCCGGGGTACCCTAGGGAGTCCTGTTCCCAGCGGGTCCTGCGGTCCGGCAGAGGGGTTGTCCCATCTGGGTCGCCAAATTGATTCAAAGATCGAAGCCGAAATTCCTTTAAGTGGCATATTCTTTATTGCAGCGCTGGATGCACGGGGGATCTCTCCACCTATCGTGCATACCCAAAGCAGAAAGCAGTCTTGAATTTATACAATCAATCTATCAATATTCTACAAGCACCTATACATATGCATTACCTATCCCCGCCTTCCCTCGCTTCTCATGCTAATTAGCCTTTTGGCACCTTGCGCCTGCGCAGAGCCTTCCAAGAATTGTGGGCAGGGGTCTTTGGGACGTGGGCAGGGCTCTTTGGGAGGAAGACCCCGAGTCTTCCTCACAGTGTACTTTTCACCTTTGGTCAGGAATCTGCTGAATTGGCATGTTTCTTAATTGCAAGAGCTGGTTGTTGCTAATTCTCCCGTTTGTTGTATCTTTATAATGAATTCCAATGTCCAGTTTCGAGAGTTATAGTCCTTACATTCGTTTCTCTGTCCGCCTGCCGCTTCCTTATCATGAGTTCCAGTGTCTTGTTTCGAGATATACAGTCCTTGTCTGGGGATTGTCCTTGCCTCCCCAATACCTCCTTAATCAATCCCCCCTTTTCTTTTCCCAGGCAAATTCTTTTGCATCAGATACTTTCATTATTTACAGTAACACAACAAAGCAGGCATCTAAACAACATGCACACAAATATTCCGAACACTACTAATACGATTAGAGCAATGAATACTTGTTTCAACCATTGGAAATTGGGCAACCAGGAGGTTCACTTATTCCATAGTTCACTAAAACTCCATGAAAGATCATCTTTACTGATCTCATGGAGGATCCTTGTCTGCTTCCATATTTCTTCCAGGTCGGTAGAGATCCTTCCACTCTGATCTACATACATTCAACAACTTGTGCTTATTACTGTACAGACTCCCCCTTGAGTGGCCAGTAACAAGTCTAGGGCCATCCGATTTGGTAATACTACCTGTGATAAACTAGATATCTCTTCTTGTTGAGCCTTTATAGCATCCACAATTTTGTTTTCGAACTTCTCTATAATAGCAGAAATATTAACTATTGCCTTTTCCAATTCACTCACTCCTAACCATGGGATAAACCATCGCACAAAACTATGAAAAGGGGTGTGTCTCTCTACCAATGGATTGTTAATTTTTCATCTGATTCTCCGAATATGATTTCTCAAGTAACCTCGAGGCACTACATCCTGTACTGTCATATTGGGGACTACCGCTCCAAGAGTGCAAGTTCCCTTCCAATTCTCAGGCCAGACCTTACGGGCTGTATCTTTGCATAGCCAATACCACCCTTTTCCTTCTGGAACCGTCCAGCTGGTTGAATTTGCCCAGCCGCTAGTCGTACTAATATCAATTGTTCAATTACAAGCTGTCTGATTTCCCACAGAAGTAGTATCCGTATTTATACAATGCTGTTTTCCTATACCCTTAGGCGGGTTACACCTTTGTACACATACATAATAGGATTCTAACGGCATGAAGCTACTCACTTCTAGTTCCAAAACTGCTTAATATTTTCGACCCCAAGACGTGTTTTCCCACAAATTAGTCCAAGATAAGTTTGCAGGCAAGGGAATCCCAATTAACGATACACCCTTATTCCCATGCTGTGGCAGATGGGTGCATACCCAACAGTTCGTCTTATGAGTTACTTGAGAAATTGTTTGTATTAAGGTCAGGTGTAAGTTCTCATCCCAAGTTGCCCACCCCAAATCCGAGAACCGCACCCCTGCAATCATTAGGATCTGGAAAACCGTAATTTTGTTGGTCCAATTGGAGTGGTGGTCCATATCCTCGCCGGGGCCTTCTTCACCCTTGAATTGTGGATCCAAGCTGCTTGCTTCTTAATCTTAATGGCGGTGTGTGTTGTCAGTAATACTTGGTATGGTCCCATCCACTTTCCTTCCATTTTTCCTGCACGGGTTGTCCTGAAAAAGTCTTTATATATATATAATCCCCGAGCTTAAAGGGGTGGATTGGTTGATCCAACCCTCTAGCCCTGGTCCCTAAAGCAAATTTATGTACTTTATTTAATTGTTTCTGAAGTTCAGTTATATAAGCATATAAATATTCTGATCCTAACTGCGTTAGGTCCTCTCCACTAAATAGAAATTGCTATGGCCTTGCATATAAGATTTTGAAGGGACTCAAATTTCCTTTTATTCTAGGTTTAACTCTAATTCCAAGTAATGCTAAAGGGAGGGATTGAGGCCATGACAAATTAGCTTCTTATCCAATTTTAGCTATTTATTGTTTAATTAAATGGTTCATTTTTTCTACCTGTCCACTTGCCTGTGGTCTATAAGGAGTATGCAGTTGCCAATCTATCTTTAGAATCTTACTTATCTGTTCTACCACTTGTGCACAAAAATGTGAAACTCTATCAGAAGACATTGCTACTAGAATCCCAAAGCATGGTATTATTTCATTTAACAAGACTTGAACCACTTCTCTTGCTTTGTTTGCTGACAGGGAAAGGCTTCAGGCCTTCCTGAAAACGTGTCAGTCAGAACCAGTAAATAACGATACCCCCCTTTTCTAGGGAGTTCTGAAAAATCAATTTGCCACTGTTGCCCCGAATAATTTCCTTTACCGATTATTCCAAATTTTATTCTATTCTTGGTATTGGGGTTATTGTGTAAGCAAATGCTACATTGTTGAGTTACTTGTTTTATCGTATCGTCCCACTAATGTCTGACTCAGGCTCTTATGCAGTGTGCCAGCTCCCCAGTGCGTTTTATTGTGTTCTGTAAGAACTATGGGCCATGTCAAACTAGAGGGTATTACTATGTGGTTATCTTTTAAATATACTCATCCATCTGGTTTCATTTTACCTTTCAAATCTTCAATTAATTTTAAGTCTTCTTTTGTATAATTTGGATATAGTTTGGATTTTACCGTCTGGTATCAAAGACAATGCCTTCACCTCAGTTATTTCAGCTGCCTGCTTAGCCTCTGCCAATCGATTTTCCAATTTCAAAATCGGTGTTCCCCTTTTGGTGTCCCTGACAATGCATGATAGCTACCTTTTCTGGTTGTTTTACAGCCTCTAACAATTTTAAAATTTCTTCAGCATACTTTGTGTTTTCACTGAGCGGTCAGCAATCCATGTTCTTTCCAAATTGCTCCATGAGCATGTACCACGCCGAATGTATATTTAGAATCCGTCCAAATATTTACCCTTTTTCCCGCTGCCAGTTCCAATGCTCTCGTGAGAGCAACTATCTCTGCCTTTTGAGCTGATGTTCCAGGGGGTAAAGGCTTAGACTCGATTACCTGCTGAGTAGTTGTTATAGCATATCCAGCTTTACGTTGTCTTTGCGTAACAAAACTGCTCCCATCCGTGAACCAAGTTTCTTCCGCATCTTCCATGGGCTCCTCCTTAAGGTCTGCTCGGCTGGAATACACAGTCTCTATAGTTTCTAAACAATCGTGAATCACAGGTTGTGCCGGAGCATCACTAAGAAAAGAGGCTAGATTCACAATATTAATTATCACAATTTCCACGTCGTCCTGTTCTACCAATATTGCTTGATATTTCAAAATCATCAATTCTTGTTTAAGTTGTTTAAAGACTTTTTGTGCTTCTCCAGTCCAGACTAACTTTGACTGGTTAATCTTTATCAATTCACATAGAGGCTTTACCAATAGTCCATCATTATAAATCCAAAGGCGACACCAACCTGTCATTCCTAAAAAGGTTTGTAGCTCCTTTACCATTTGAGGTTCTGGAGTCCGGCAAATGACTTCCTTATGTTCAGTTCCTAGTTCTCGTTGTCCTTCCGAAATGTCAAATCCCAGATAGGTCACACTTTGTTGAGCCAGCTGGACTTTCTGTCAAGAGACTTGATATCCATTTAAACCCAGAAAATTAAGACGACTTATAGTCCATTGAATACAACTGCCTTTAGTCTCGGTAGCTATTAAGAGATCATCTACATATTGTAACAAAGCACCTTCAGTGTCCGGAGGTATCCATGTTTCGAGTTCCCTTGCTAATTGGTTTCCAAAAATAGTGGGGCTATTCTTGAATCCTCGAGGTAGTAATGTCCACGTAAGCTGCGTCCTTCTGCCTGAATCGGGATTTTCCCATTCAAAGGCGAATAGGTTTTGGCTTTCTGTGGCTAAGCCTAGGCAGAAGAAGGCATCTTTTAAATCCCGTACGGTAAACCAGACTTGACTATTCTTTAATTTAGTCAGCAAAGTATAAGGGTTTGCCACTACTGGATGTATATCCTCCGTGATTTTATTTATGGCCCTCAAATCCTGAACTAGCCTATAGCTTTTTCATCTGCCTTTTTAATTGGCAATATGGGTGCATTGTATTCTGATTCGCATTCAAGCAATAATCCATACTGTAAACATTTATCAATTATCTCTTTAATTCCTTTCCTATCTTCTATCCTCAAAGGATATTACTTAACCTTAACGGGTTTCTCTCCTGGCTTTAATTTAATAATTATTAAGGTCACATTTTTAGCTCTTCCAGGGACTTCGGTAGCCCAAACTCCTGGACATACTTGATCTGTGATCTCTAAAGGTATTTCACTTTTAGGGTCACTTTGTATTAGTGCCAAGCTTAACACATTTATTAGTTGTTCTTCTCCTCTTCTTAATTCCATTTTCCCTTTTTCAAAGACAATTTCTGCTCCTACTTGCTCTAATAAATCTCTACCTAAGAGTGCCCACGAGGAGCTAGGCATAGATCAAAATCTGTGTATGCCCCATTGTTTCCCTAACTTGTACTTCAAAGGTTCACAAAAATAAGCCTTTTCGGTTACACCTTGTCCTGGTTTCAGTTAGAACAGAGTTAATTTTCTTCCTAGTAGCTGGTAGAATACTATGTTTTGGCTTAGGATGAGAAGAGTGCTGATAACACCCCGATGTTTTAATTGTTGCAGAGCAATGCTTATACCAAGCCAAGGACATCTCAGCTTCTTGCTCAGTCCTGCCAACAGGCAGGCTGGGGGTGCAGTAAGAGCTGGGAGGGGACAGACCCAGGACAGGTGACCCAAACTAGCCAAAGGGGTATTCCATAGCATCTGACGTCAGGCTAAACAATACATAGGGGTGGCTAGCCAGGGGGAGGGGGCCGGACTGCTCGGGGTTAGGCTGGGCATCGGTCAGCGGGTGGTGAGCAATTGCATCGTGCATCACTTGTTTGTACGCATTATTAGTAGTGGTACTATTATCATCATTGTATTATTATTATTATTATTATTATTATTATTATTATTATTATTATTATTATTATTATTTTGTCTTATTAATCTGTCTTTATCTCAACTCACGGGCTTCACTTTCCATTTCTCTCCCCCGTCCCAGAGAGGGAGGGGGAGGGGGAGCGAACAGCTGCGTGGTGTTTAGCTGCCGGCCGGGTTAAACCACGACACACCTTTTACCCTAACATAATAATTCTGTGAAGGCATTAATGCTTGATTTAGAACTGAATACGTTGCCCCAGAGCAATAAGAAATTTCACTTCCATTCCTCCCCTAGCTTCATTATAATCAGTGGAGGATCCGCTAGGGTAGATTCCCCAGGTCCCCGTTATTCCTGTTGAAATCAGGGGTTGATTACCCTAGGAAAAGGCTAGTCAATTTGTCCTCCAAAGCCAGGTCCAAACCGTTTGGTTTTATTTATTTATTTATTTATTTTCCTTACATTTCAGAGTTGGTCCAAAAATTCCATAGGGCTTTCTTTTAGACCTTGTTGGAAGCATATTCTCAATTCCCAATTCATCCAGGTTTTAGTATTTACTTAACCGTTCATAATTTTCAGGATGATTCGGGTCTTAGTGGGGGTCGGTCAGGGGAATACAATTGTCCACAGTTCCCTGAACGGTCCCATCAGCAATCCGAGCTCGCACATGAACTCAGGTTGTTTTAAGAGTTGACTGCTTTTCTGTTTCTGTGACAACTCTCTCGGACCGGACCGATCATGGTCCCTTTGCCCTAAAGGGCTAACACCCATGATTTTAAGATCTCTGCCTCGGGCAGAGGCAGAACTATTAACATTCCTACATCCTCTTTCCCTGCTCATTCAACTTCAAACACCTTTAACACTTTCAACAACCCTTTTAACACTTCCTTTATCTTTCTCCAGCCTGTACTTCTCTAATGCCAACATCAAAGGTTCAGTCAGGGGCCAACTTAATTCCGTACCTTTTCCCACCAAGATGCTGAAACATCAGTATACAACATTTCATCCTGTTCTGCTTCTCAAAAAACAACATTAACTGTAGCAAAATACTATAGTTTAAAGTTCCATTTAGGGGCCACTTTTCTCCACATTCCAGCTTATAAAGCGGCCACCACTGATTACGATATTTTTATCAATGTTTTCCTGTTCACACTTCCACCGGCAGATCCTCCAATATCCTTCCAGCGACTTAAAACGCATCCTAACACACTTTTCTTTAAAATTTCACTGCTTGTTTGCCCCCCCAGTTTCCAGTTTACGCTTTCAGAATACACATGTTACTTACAAAAGCGTATCACAAAACGTATCACTCACAAAAATACGGGCACGCAATATCTTTCAGTAGCGATGCCACAAAACTACTATTACCAGCAATATTGCCAAAATCACAGTAACAATAGTCAGAGTCAAATTCCACATGCGATAAGTCAGAAAACCGAACTGTGTAACACCGTAACGATATCTTTCTTATAACAATGCCACGAACCTACTATTACCACCAGGAAAATAGCCAAAATCGCAGTAACAATAACCAGAGTTAAATACCATACTCCATGAGTCAGAAAACCGAAATAGACAACACAATTCCAGATGGACCTTAAAGCGAGCTCCTTCCTTAAGGTCCCCAAACATGTACTTATGGTGCTAACCACAAAGTATATACCAAACACTGCCTCGCAGAAGATCACCTTCTGACTTACAGACAGTTCCAGATGACCGGTCTACCAGAAAACCAAACCAGAATAAAGAATATACTCACTTACAATGATGGGGTCCTTGTCTGCCTCCGCAGTGATCCGGTGAGTCGAGGAGTCCCTCCGGGAAATCCCGGGGGTACCCTAGGGAGTCCTGTTCCCAGCAGGTCCTGCGGTCCGGCAGAGAGGTTGTCCCATCTGGGTAGCCAAATTGATTCAAAGATCGAAGCCGAAATTCCTTTAAGTGGTCTATTCTTTATTGCAGCGCTGGATGCACGGGGGATCTCTCCACCTATCGTGCATACCCAAAGCAGAAAGCAGTCTTGAATTTATACAATCAATCTATCAATATTCTACAAGCACCTATACATATGCATTACCTATCCCCGCCTTCCCTCGCTTCTCATGCTAATTAGGCTTTTGGCACCTTGCGCCTGCACAGAGCCTTCCAAGAATTGTGGGCAGGGGTCTTTGGGACGTGGGCAGGGGTCTTTGGGAGGAAGACCCCGAGCCTTCCTCACAGTGTACTTTTCACCTTTGGTCAGGAATCTGCTGAATTGGCATGTTTCTTAATTGCAAGAGCTGGTTGTTGCTAATTCTCCCGTTTGTTGTATCTTTATAATGAATTCCAATGTCCAGTTTCGAGAGTTATAGTCCTTACATTCGTTTCTCTGTCCGCCTGCCGCTTCCTTATCATGAGTTCCAGTGTCTTGTTTCGAGATATACAGTCCTTGTCTGGGGATTGTCCTTGCCTCCCCAATACCTCCTTAATCAATCCCCCCTTTTCTTTTCCCAGGCAAATTCTTTTGCATCAGATACTTTCATTATTTACAGTAACACAACAAAGCAGGCATCTAAACAACATGCACACAAATATTCCGAACACTACTAATACGATTAGAGCAATGAATACTTGTTTCAACCGCAATCCTCCCTTTTCTTTTCCCATGCAAATTCTTTTGCATCAGATACTTTCATTATTTACAGTAACACAACAAAGCAGGCATCTAAACAACATGCACACAAATATTCCGAACACTACTAATACGATTAGAGCAATGAATACTTGTTTCAACCATTGGAAATTGGGCAACCAGGAGGTTCACTTATTCCATAGTTCACTAAAACTCCATGAAAGATCATCTTTACTGATCTCATGGAGGATCCTTGTCTGCTTCCATATTTCTTCCAGGTCGGTAGAGATCCTTCCACTCTGATCTACATACATACAACAACTTGTGTTTATTACTGCACAGACTCCCCCTTGAGTGGCCAGTAACAAGTCTAGGGCCATCCGATTTTGTAATACGACCTGTGATATACTAGATCTCTCTTCTTGTTGAGCCTTTATAGCATCCAGAATTTTGTTTTCGAACTTCTCTATAATTGCAGAAATATTAACTATTGCCTTTTCCAATTCACTCACTCCTAACCATGGGATAAACCATCGCACAAAACTATGAAAAGGGGTGTGTCTCTCTACCAATGGATTGTTAATTTTTCATCTGATTCTCCGGATATGATTTCTCAAGTAACCTCGAGGCACTACATCATGTACTGTCATATTGGGGACTACCGCTCCAAGAGTGCAAGTTCCCTTCCAATTCTCAGGCAAGACCTTACGGGCTGTATCATTGCATAGCAAATACCACCCTTTTCCTTCTGGAACCGTCCAGCTGGTTGAATTTGCCCAGCCGCTAGTCGTACTAATATCAATTGTTCAATTACAAGCTGTCTGATTTCCCACAGAAGTAGTATCCGTATTTATACAATGCTGTTTTCCTATACCCTTAGGCGGGTTACACCTTTGTACACATACATAATAGGATTCTAACGGCATGAAGCTACTCACTTCTAGTTCCAAAACTGCTTAATATTTTCGACCCCAAGACGTGTTTTCCCACAAATTAGTCCAAGATAAGTTTGCAGGCAAGGGAATCCCAATTAACGATACACCCTTATTCCCATGCTGTGGCAGATGGGTGCATACCCAACAGTTCGTCTTATGAGTTACTTGAGAAATTGTTTGTATTAAGGTCAGGTGTAAGTTCTCATCCCAAGTTGCCCACCCCAAATCCGAGAACCGCACCCCTGCAATCATTAGGATCTGGAAAACCGTAATTTTGTTGGTCCAATTGGAGTGGTGGTCCATATCCTCGCCGGGGCCTTCTTCACCCTTGAATTGTGGATCCAAGCTGCTTGCTTCTTAATCTTAATGGCGGTGTGTGTTGTCAGTAATACTTGGTATGGTCCCATCCACTTTCCTTCCATTTTTCCTGCACGGGTTGTCCTGAAAAAGTCTTTATATATATATAATCCCCGAGCTTAAAGGGGTGGATTGGTTGATCCAACCCTCTAGCCCTGGTCCCTAAAGCAAATTTATGTACTTTATTTAATTGTTTCTGAAGTTCAGTTATATAAGCATATAAATATTCTGATCCTAACTGCGTTAGGTCCTCTCCACTAAATAGAAATTGCTATGGCCTTGCATATAAGATTTTGAAGGGACTCAAATTTCCTTTTATTCTAGGTTTAACTCTAATTCCAAGTAATGCTAAAGGGAGGGATTGAGGCCATGACAAATTAGCTTCTTATCCAATTTTAGCTATTTATTGTTTAATTAAATGGTTCATTTTTTCTACCTGTCCACTTGCCTGTGGTCTATAAGGAGTATGCAGTTGCCAATCTATCTTTAGAATCTTACTTATCTGTTCTACCACTTGTGCACAAAAATGTGAAACTCTATCAGAAGACATTGCTACTAGAATCCCAAAGCATGGTATTATTTCATTTAACAAGACTTGAACCACTTCTCTTGCTTTGTTTGTTCGACAGGGAAAGGCTTCAGGCCTTCCTGAAAACGTGTCAGTCAGAACCAGTAAATAATGATACCCCCCTTTTCTAGGGAGTTCTGAAAAATCAATTTGCCACTGTTGCCCTGACTAATTTCCTTTACCGATTATTCCAAATTTTATTCTATTCTTGGTATTGGGGTTCTTGTGTAAGCAAATGCTACATTGTTGAGTTACTTGTTTTATCATATCGTCCCACCAATGTCTGACTCAGGCTCTTATGCAGTGTGCCAGCTCCCCAGTGCGTTTTATTGTGTTCTGTAAGAACTATGGGCCATGTCAAACTAGAGGGTATTACTATGTGGTTATCTTTTAAATATACTCATCCATCTGGTTTCATTTTACCTTTCAAATCTTCAATTAATTTTAAGTCTTCTTTTGTATAATTTGGATATAGTTTGGATTTTACCGTCTGGTATCAAAGACAATGCCTTCACCTCAGTTATTTCAGCTGCCTGCTTAGCCTCTGCCAATCGATTTTCCAATTTCAAAATCGGTGTTCCCCTTTTGGTGTCCCTGACAATGCATGATAGCTACCTTTTCTGGTTGTTTTACAGCCTCTAACAATTTTAAAATTTCTTCAGCATACTTTGTGTTTGCACTGAGCGGTCAGCAATCCATGTTCTTTCCAAATTGCTCCATGAGCATGTACCACGCCGAATGTATATTTAGAATCTGTCCAAATATTTACCCTTTTTCCCGCTGCCAGTTCCAATGCTCTCGTGAGAGCAACTATCTCCGCCTTTTGAGCTGATGTTCCAGGGGGTAAAGGCTTAGACTCGATTACCTGCTGAGTAGTTGTTATAGCATATCCAGCTTTACGTTGTCTTTGCGTAACAAAACTGCTCCCATCCGTGAACCAAGTTTCTTCCGCATCTTCCATGGGCTCCTCCTTAAGGTCTGGTCGGCTGGAATACACAGTCTCTATAGTTTCTAAACAATCGTGAATCACAGGTTGTGCCGGAGCATCACTAAGAAAAGAGGCTAGATTCACAATATTAATTATCACAATTTCCACGTCGTCCTGTTCTACCAATATTGCTTGATATTTCAAAATCATCAATTCTTGTTTAAGTTGTTTAAAGACTTTTTGTGCTTCTCCAGTCCAGACTAACTTTGACTGGTTAATCTTTATCAATTCACATAGAGGCTTTACCAATAGTCCATCATTATAAATCCAAAGGCGACACCAACCTGTCATTCCTAAAAAGGTTTGTAGCTCCTTTACCATTTGAGGTTCTGGAGTCCGGCAAATGACTTCCTTATGTTCAGTTCCTAGTTCTCGTTGTCCTTCCGAAATGTCAAATCCCAGATAGGTCACACTTTGTTGAGCCAGCTGGACTTTCTGTCAAGAGACTTGATATCCATTTAAACCCAGAAAATTAAGACGACTTATAGTCCATTGAATACAACTCCCTTTAGTCTCGGTAGCTATTAAGAGATCATCTACATATTGTAACAAAGCACCTTCAGTGTCCGGAGGTATCCATGTTTCGAGTTCCCTTGCTAATTGGTTTCCAAAAATAGTGGGGCTATTCTTGAATCCTTGAGGTAGTCATGTCCACGTAAGCTGCGTCTTTCTGCCTGAATCGGGATTTTCCCATTCAAAGGCGAATAGGTTTTGGCTTTCTGTGGCTAAGCCTAGGCAGAAGAAGGCATCTTTTAAATCCCGTACGGTAAACCAGACTTGACTATTCTTTAATTTAGTCAGCAAAGTATAAGGGTTTGCCACTACTGGATGTATATCCTCCGTGATTTTATTTATGGCCCTCAAATCCTGAACTAGCCTATAGCTTTTTCATCTGCCTTTTTAATTGGCAATATGGGTGCATTGTATTCTGATTCGCATTCAAGCAATAATCCATACTGTAAACATTTATCAATTATCTCTTTAATTCCTTTCCTATCTTCTATCCTCAAAGGATATTACTTAACCTTAACGGGTTTCTCTCCTGGCTTTAATTTAATAATTATTAAGGTCACATTTTTAGCTCTTCCAGGGACTTCGGTAGCCCAAACTCCTGGACATACTTGATCTGTGATCTCTAAAGGTATTTCACTTTTAGGGTCACTTTGTATTAGTGCCAAGCTTAACACATTTATTAGTTGTTCTTCTCCTCTTCTTAATTCCATTTTCCCTTTTTCAAAGACAATTTCTGCTCCTACTTGCTCTAATAAATCTCTACCTAAGAGTGCCCACGAGGAGCTAGGCATAGATAAAAATCTGTGTATGCCCCATTGTTTCCCTAACTTGTACTTCAAAGGTTCACAAAAATAAGCCTTTTTGGTTGCACCTTGTCCTGGTTTCAGTTAGGACAGAGTTAATTTTCTTCCTAGTAGCTGGTAGAATGCTATGTTTTGGCTTAGGATGAGAAGAGTGCTGGTAACACCCCGATGTTTTAATTGTTGCAGAGCAATGCTTATACCAAGCCAAGGACATCTCAGCTTCTTGCTCTGTCCTGCCAACAAGCAGGCTGGGGGTGCAGTAAGAGCTGGGAGGGGACAGACCCAGGACAGGCGACCCAAACTAGCCAAAGGGGTATTCCATAGCATCTGACGTCAGGCTAAACAATACATAGGGGTGGCTAGCCAGGGGGAGGGGGCCGGACTGCTCGGGGTTAGGCTGGGCATCGGTCAGCGGGTGGTGAGCAATTGCATTGTGCATCACTTGTTTGTACACATTATTAGTAGTGGTACTATTATCATCATTGTATTATTATTATTATTATTATTATTATTATTATTATTATTATTATTATTATTATTATTATTATTATTATTTTGTCTTATTAAACTGTCTTTATCTCAACTCACGGGCTTCACTTTCCATTTCTCTCCCCCGTCCCAGAGAGGGAGGGGAAGGGGGAGCGAACAGCTGCGTGGTGTTTAGCTGCCGACCGGGTTAAACCACGACACACCTTTTACCCTAACATAATAATTCTGTGAAGGCATTCATGCTTGATTTAGAACTGAATACGTTGCCCCATAGCAATAAGAAATTTCACTTCCATTCCTCCCCTAGCTTCATTATAACCAGTGGAGGATCCGCTAGGGTAGATTCCCCAGGTCCCCGTTATTCCTGTTGAAATCAGGGGTTGATTACCCTAGGAAAAGGCTAGTCAATTTGTCCTCCAAAGCCAGGTCCAAACCGTTTGGTTTTATTTATTTATTTATTTATTTATTTTCATTACATTTCAGAGTTGGTCCAAAAATTCCATAGGGCTTTCTTTTAGACCTTGTTGGAAGCATATTCTCAATTCCCAATTCATCCAGGTTTTAGTATTTACTTAACCGTTCATAATTTTCAGGATGATTCGGGTCTTAGTGGGGGTCGGTCAGGGGAATGCAATTGTCCACAGTTCCCTGAACGGTCCCATCAGCAATCCGAGCTCGCACATGAACTCAGGTTGTTTTAAGAGTTGACTGCTTTTCTGTTTCTGTGACAACTCTCTCGGACCGGACCGATCATGGTCCCTTTGCCCTAAAGGGCTAACACCCATGATTTTAAGATCTCTGCCTCGGGCAGAGGCAGAACTATTAACATTCCTACATCCTCTTTCCCTGCTCATTCAACTTCAAACACCTTTAACACTTTCAACAACCCTTTTAACACTTCCTTTATCTTTCTCCAGCCTCTACTTCTCTAATGCCAACATCAAAGGTTCAGTCAGGGGCCAACTTAATTCCGTACCTTTTCCCACCAAGATGCTGAAACATCAGTATACAACATTTCATCCTGTTCTGCTTCTCAAAAAACAACATTAACTCTAGCAAAATATTAGAGTTTAAAGTTCCATTTAGGGGCCACTTTTCTCCACGTTCCAGCTTATAAAGCGGCCACCACTGATTACGATATTTTATCAATGTTTTCCTGTTCACACTTCCACCGGCAGATCCTCCAATAGCCTTCCAGTGACTTAAAACACAGCCTAACACACTTTTCTTTAAAATTTCACTGCTTGTTTGCCCCCCCAGTTTCCAGTTTACACTTTCAGAATACACGTTACTTACAAAAGCGTATCACAAAACGTATCACTCACAAAAATACGGGCACGCAATATCTTTCAGTAGCGATGCCACAAAACTACTATTACCAGCAATATTGCCAAAATCACAGTAACAATAGTCAGAGTCAAATTCCACATGCGATAAGTCAGAAAACCGAACTGTGTAACACCGTAACGATATCTTTCTTATAACAATGCCACGAACCTACTATTACCACCAGGAAAATAGCCAAAATCGCAGTAACAATAACCAGAGTTAAATACCATACTCCATGAGTCAGAAAATCGAAATAGACAACACAATTCCAGATGGACCTTAAAGCGAGCTCCTTCCTTAAGGTCCCCAAACATATACTTATGGTGCTAACCACAAAGTATATACCAAACACTGCCTCGCAGAAGATCACCTTCTGACTTACAGACAGTTCCAGATGACCGGTCTACCAGAAAACCAAATCAGAATAAAGAATATACTCACTTACAATGATGGGGTCCTTGTCTGCCTCCACAGTGATCCGGTGAGTCGAGGAGTCCCTCCGGGAAATCCCCGGGGTACCCTAGGGAGTCCTGTTCCCAGCAGGTCCTGCAGTCCGGCAGAGAGGTTGTCCCATCTGGGTCGCCAAATTGATTCAAAGATCGAAGCCGAAATTCCTTTAAGTGGTACATTCTTTATTGCAGCGCTGGATGCACGGGGGATCTCTCCACCTATCGTGCATACCCAAAGCAGAAAGCAGTCTTGAATTTATACAATCAATCTATCAATATTCTACAAGCACCTATACATATGCATTACATATTTGTTGAGCCAGCTGGACTTTCTGTCAAGAGATTTGATATCCATTTAAACCCAGAAAATTAAGACGACTTATAGTCCATTGAATACAACTCCCTTTAGTCTCGGTAGCTATTAAGAGATCATCTACATATTGTAACAAAGCACCTTCAGTGTCCGGAGGTATCCATGTTTCGAGTTCCCTTGCTAATTGGTTTCCAAAAATAGTGGGGCTATTCTTGAATCCTCGAGGTAGTAATGTCCACGTAAGCTGCGTCCTTCTGCCTGAATCGGGATTTTCCCATTCAAAGGCGAATAGGTTTTGGCTTTCTGTGGCTAAGCCTAGGCAGAAGAAGGCATCTTTTAAATCCCGTACGGTAAACCAGACTTGACTATTCTTTAATTTAGTCAGCAAAGTATAAGGGTTTGCCACTACTGGATGTATATCCTCAGTGATTTTATTTATGGCCCTCAAATCCTGAACTAGCCTATAGCTTTTTCATCTGCCTTTTTAATTGGCAATATGGGTGCATTGTATTCTGATTCGCATTCAAGCAATAATCCATACTGTAAACATTTATCAATTATCTCTTTAATTCCTTTCCTATCTTCTATCCTCAAAGGATATTACTTAACCTTAACGGGTTTCTCTCCTGGCTTTAATTTAATAATTATTAAGGTCACATTTTTAGCTCTTCCAGGGACTTCGGTAGCCCAAACTCCTGGACATACTTGATCTGTGATCTCTAAAGGTATTTCACTTTTAGGGTCACTTTGTATTAGTGCCAAGCTTAACACATTTCTTAGTTGTTCTTCTCCTCTTCTTAATTCCATTTTCCCTTTTTCAAAGACAATTTCTGCTCCTACTTGCTCTAATAAATCTCTACCTAAGAGTGCCCATGAGGAGCTAGGCATAGATAAAAATCTGTGTATGCCCCATTGTTTCCCTAACTTGTACTTCAAAGGTTCACAAAAATGAGCCTTTTCGGTTACACCTTGTCCTGGTTTCAGTTAGAACAGAGTTAATTTTCTTCCTAGTAGCTGGTAGAATGCTATGTTTTGGCTTAGGATGAGAAGAGTGCTGATTATACCCCGATGTTTTAATTGTTGCAGAGCAGTGCTTATACCAAGCCAAGGACATCTCAGCTTCTTGCTCTGTCCTGCCAACAGGCAGGCTGGGGGTGCAGTAAGAGCTGGGACGGGACAGACCCAGGACAGGTGACCCAAACTAGCCAAAGGGGTATTCCATAGCATCTGACGTCAGGCTAAACAATACATAGGGGTGGCTAGCCAGGGGGAGGGGGCCGGACTGCTCGGGGTTAGGCTGGGCATCGGTCAGCGGGTGGTGAGCAATTGCATTGTGCATCACTTGTTTGTACACATTATTAGTAGTGGTACTATTATCATCATTGTATTATTATTATTACTATTATTATTATTATTATTATTATTATTATTATTATTATTATTTTTATTTTGTCTTATTAAACTGTCTTTATCTCAACTCACAGGCTTCACTTTTCATTTCTCTCCCCCGTCCCAGAGAGGGAGGGGGAGGGGGAGCGAACAGCTGCGTGGTGTTTAGCTGCCGGCCGGGTTAAACCACGACACACCTTTTACCCTAACATAATAATTCTGTGAAGGCATTCATGCTTGATTTAGAACTGAATACGTTGCCCCATAGCAATAAGAAATTTCACTTCCATTCCTCCCCTAGCTTCATTATAACCAGTGGAGGATCCGCTAGGGTAGATTCCCCAGGTCCCCGTTATTCCTGTTGAAATCAGGGGTTGATTACCCTAGGAAAAGGCTAGTCAATTTGTCCTCCAAAGCCAGGTCCAAACCGTTTTGTTTTATTTATTTATTTATTTATTTATTTATTTATTTATTTATTTATTTATTTTCATTACATTTCAGAGTTGGTCCAAAAATTCCATAGGGCTTTCTTTTAGACCTTGTTGGAAGCATATTCTCAATTCCCAATTCATCCAGGTTTTAGTATTTACTTAACCGTTCATAATTTTCAGGATGATTCGGGTCTTAGTGGGGGTCGGTCAGGGGAATGCAATTGTCCACAGTTCCCTGAAAGGTCCCATCAGCAATCCGAGCTCGCACATGAACTCAGGTTGTTTTAAGAGTTGACCTCTTTTCTGTTTCTGTGACAACTCTCTCGGACCCATCATGGTCCCTTTGCCCTCAAGGGCTAACACCCATGATTTTAAGATCTCTGCCTCGGGCAGAGGCAGAACTATTAACATTCCTACATCCTCTTTCCCTGCTCATTCAACTTCAAACACCTTTAACACTTTCCACAACCCTTTTAACACTTCCTTTATCTTTCTCCAGCCTCTACTTCTCTAATGCCAACATCAAAGGTTCAGTCAGGGGCCAACTTAATTCCGTACCTTTTCCCACCAAGATGCTGAAACATCAGTATACAACATTTCATCCTGTTCTGCTTCTCAAAAAACAACATTAACTGTAGCAAAATACTATAGTTTAAAGTTCCATTTAGGGGCCACTTTTCTCCACATTCCAGCTTATAAAGCGGCCACCACTGCTTACGATATTTTATCAATGTTTTCCTGTTCACACTTCCACCGGCAGATCCTCCAATATCCTTCCAGTGACTTAAAACACATCCTAACACACTTTTCTTTAAAATTTCACTGCTTGTTTGCCCCCCCAGTTTCCAGTTTACACTTTCAGAATACACATGTTACTTACAAAAGCGTATCACAAAACGTATCACTCACAAAAATACGGGCACGCAATATCTTTCAGTAGCGATGTCACAAAACTACTATTACCAGCAATATTGCCAAAATCACAGTAACAATAGTCAGAGTCAAATTCCACATGCGATAAGTCAGAAAACCGAACTGTGTAACACCGTAACGATATCTTTCTTATAACAATGCCACGAACCTACTATTACCACCAGGAAAATAGCCAAAATCGCAGTAACAATAACCAGAGTTAAATACCATACTCCATGAGTCAGAAAACCGAAATAGACAACACAATTCCAGATGGACCTTAAAGCGAGCTCCTTCCTTAAGCTCCCCAAACATGTACTTATGGTGCTAACCACAAAGTATATACCAAACACTGCCTCGCAGAAGATCACCTTCTGACTTACAGACAGTTCCAGATGACCGGTCTACCAGAAAACCAAACCAGAATAAAGAATATACTCACTTACAATGATGGGGTCCTTGTCTGCCTCCGCAGTGATCCGGTGAGTCGAGGAGTCCCTCCGGGAAATCCCGGGGGTACCCTAGGGAGTCCTGTTCCCAGCAGGTCCTGCAGTCCGGCAGAGAGGTTGTCCCATCTGGGTCGCCAAATTGATTCAAAGATCGAAGCCGAAATTCCTTTAAGTGGTCTATTCTTTATTGCAGCGCTGGATGCACGGGGGATCTCTCCACCTATCGTGCATACCCAAAGCAGAAAGCAGTCTTGAATTTATACAATCAATCTATCAATATTCTACAAGCACCTATACATATGCATTACCTATCCCCGCCTTCCCTCGCTTCTCATGCTAATTAGCCTTTTGGCACCTTGCGCCTGCGCAGAGCCTTCCAAGAATTGTGGGCAGGGGTCTTTGGGACGTGGGCAGAGGTCTTTGGGAGGAAGACCCCGAGTCTTCCTCACAGTGTACTTTTCACCTTTGGTCAGGAATCTGCTGAATTGGCATGTTTCTTAATTGCAAGAGCTGGTTGTTGCTAATTCTCCCGTTTGTTGTATCTTTATAATGAATTCCAATGTCCAGTTTCGAGAGTTATAGTCCTTACATTCGTTTCTCTGTCCGCCTGCCGCTTCCTTATCATGAGTTCCAGTGTCTTGTTTCGAGATAGACAGTCCTTGTCTGGGGATTGTCCTTGCCTCCCCAATACCTCCTTAATCAATCCCCCCTTTTCTTTTCCCATGCAAATTCTTTTGCATCAGATACTTTCATTATTTACAGTAACACAACAAAGCAGGCATCTAAACAACATGCACACAAATATTCCGAACACTACTAATACGATTAGAGCAATGAATACTTGTTTCAACCATTGGAAATTGGGCAACCAGGAGGTTAACTTATTCCATAGTTCACTAAAACTCCAGGAAAGATCATCTTTACTGATCTCATGTAGGATCCTTGTCTGCTTCCATATTTCTTCCAGGTCGGTAGAGATCCTTCCACTCTGATCTACATACATACAACAACTTGTGTTTATTACTGTACAGACTCCCCCTTGAGTGGCCAGTAACAAGTCTAGGGCCATCCGATTTGGTAATACTACCTGTGATAAACTAGATATCTCTTCTTGTTGAGCCTTTATAGCATCCAGAATTTTGTTTTTGAACTTCTCTATAATTGCAGAAATATTAACTATTGCCTTTTCCAATTCACTCACTCCTAACCATGGGATAAACCATCGCACAAAACTATGAAAAGGGGTGTGTCTCTCTACCAATGGATTGTTAATTTTTCATCTGATTCTCCGGATATGATTTCTCAAGTAACCTCGAGGCACTACATCATGTACTGTCATATTGGGGACTACCGCTCCAAGAGTGCAAGTTCCCTTCCAATTCTCAGGCAAGACCTTACGGGCTGTATCATTGCATAGCCAATACCACCCTTTTCCTTCTGGAACCGTCCAGCTGGTTGAATTTGCCCAGCCGCTAGTCGTACTAATATCAATTGTTCAATTACAAGATGTCTGATTTCCCACATAAGTAGTATCCGTATTTATACAATGCTGTTTTCCTATACCCTTAGGCGGGTTACACCTTTGTACACATACATAATAGGATTCTAACGGCATGAAGCTACTCACTTCTAGTTCCAAAACTGCTTAATATTTTCGACCTCAAGACGTGTTTTCCCACAAATTAGTCCAAGGTAAGTTTGCAGGCAAGGGAATCCCAATTAACGATACACCCTTATTCCCATGCTGTGGCAGATGGGTGCATACCCAACAGTTTGTCTTATTAGTTACTTGAGAAATTGTTTGTATTAAGGTCAGGTGTAAGTTCTCATCCCAAGTTGCCCACCCCAAATCCGAGAACCGCACCCCTGCAATCATTAGGATCTGGAAAACCGTAATTTTGTTGGTCCAATTGGAGTGGTGGTCCATATCCTCGCCGGGGCCTTCTTCACCCTTGAATTGTGGATCCAAGCTGCTTGCTTCTTAATCTTAATGGCGGTGTGTGTTGTCAGTAATACTTGGTATGGTCCCATCCACTTTCCTTCCATTTTTCCTGCACGGGTTGTCCTGAAAAAGTCTTTATATATATATAATCCCCGAGCTTAAAGGGGTGGATTGGTTGATCCAACCCTCTAGCCCTGGTCCCTAAAACAAATTTATGTACTTTATTTAATTGTTTCTGAAGTTCAGTTATATAAGCATATAAATATTCTGATCCTAACTGCGTTAGGTCCTCTCCACTCAATAGAAATTGCTATGGCCTTCCATATAAGATTTTGAAGGGACTCAAATTTCCTTTTATTCTACGTTTAACTCTAATTCCAAGTAATGCTAAAGGGAGGGATTGAGGCCATGACAAATTAGCTTCTTATCCAATTTTAGCTATTTATTGTTTAATTAAATGGTTCATTTTTTCTACCTGTCCACTTGCCTGTGGTCTATAAGGAGTATGCAGTTGCCAATCTATCTTTAGAATCTTACTTATCTATTCTACCACTTGTGCACAAAAATGTGAAACTCTATCAGAAGACATTGCTACTAGAATCCCAAAGCATGGTATTATTTCATTTAACAAGACTTGAACCACTTCTCTTGCTTTGTTTGTTCGACAGGGAAAGGCTTCAGGCCTTCCTGAAAACGTGTCAGTCAGAACCAGTAAATAATGATACCCCCCTTTTCTAGGGAGTTCTGAAAAATCAATTTGCCACTGTTGCCCCGAATAATTTCCTTTACCGATTATTCCAAATTTTATTCTATTCTTGGTATTGGGGTTATTGTGTAAGCAAATGCTACATTGTTGAGTTACTTGTTTTATCATATCGTCCCACTAATGTCTGACTCAGGCTCTTATGCAGTGTGCCAGCTCCCCAGTGCGTTTTATTGTGTTCTGTAAGAACTATGGGCCATGTCAAACTAGAGGGTATTACTATGTGGTTATCTTTTAAATATACTCATCCATCTGGTTTCATTTTACCTTTCAAATCTTCAATTAATTTTAAGTATTCTTTTGTATAATTTGGATATAGTTTGGATTTTACCATCTGGTATCAAAGACAATGCCTTCACCTCAGTTATTTCAGCTGCCTGCTTAGCCTCTGCCAATCGATTTTCCAATTTCAAAATCGGTGTTCCCCTTTTGGTGTCCCTGACAATGCATGATAGCTACCTTTTCTGGTTGTTTTACAGCCTCTAACAATTTTAAAATGTCTTCAGCATACTTTGTGTTTTCACTGAGCGGTCAGCAATCCATGTTCTTTCCAAATTGCTCCATGAGCATGTACCACGCCGAATGTATATTTAGAATCTGTCCAAATATTTACCCTTTTTCCCGCTGCCAGTTCCAATGCTCTCGTGAGAGCAACTATCTCCGCCTTTTGAGCTGAGGTTCCAGGGGGTAAAGGCTTAGACTCGATTACCTGCTGAGTAGTTGTTATAGCATATCCAGCTTTACGTTGTCTTTGCGTAACAAAACTGCTCCCATCCGTGAACCAAGTTTCTTCCGCATCTTCCATGGGCTCCTCCTTAAGGTCTGCTCGGCTGGAATACACAGTCTCTATAGTTTCTAAACAATCGTGAATCACAGGTTGTGCCGGAGCATCACTAAGAAAAGAGGCTAGATTCACAATATTAATTATCACAATTTCCACGTCGTCCTGTTCTACCAATATTGCTTGATATTTCAAAATCATCAATTCTTGTTTAAGTTGTTTAAAGACTTTTTGTGCTTCTCCAGTCCAGACTAACTTTGACTGGTTAATCTTTATCAATTCACATAGAGGCTTTACCAATAGTCCATCATTATAAATCCAAAGGCGACACCAACCTGTCATTCCTAAAAAGGTTTGTAGCTCCTTTACCATTTGAGGTTCTGGAGTCCGGCAAATGACTTCCTTATGTTCAGTTCCTAGTTCTCGTTGTCCTTCCGAAATGTCAAATCCCAGATAGGTCACACTTTGTTGAGCCAGCTGGACTTTCTGTCAAGAGACTTGATATCCATTTAAACCCAGAAAATTAAGACGACTTATAGTCCATTGAATACAACTCCCTTTAGTCTCGGTAGCTATTAAGAGATCATCTACATATTGTAACAAAGCACCTTCAGTGTCCGGAGGTATCCATGTTTCGAGTTCCCTTGCTAATTGGTTTCCAAAAATAGTGGGGCTATTCTTGAATCCTTGAGGTAGTCATGTCCACGTAAGCTGCGTCTTTCTGCCTGAATCGGGATTTTCCCATTCAAAGGCGAATAGGTTTTGGCTTTCTGTGGCTAAGCCTAGGCAGAAGAAGGCATCTTTTAAATCCAGTACGGTAAACCAGACTTGACTATTCTTTAATTTAGTCAGCAAAGTATAAGGGTTTGCCACTACTGGATGTATATCCTCAGTGATTTTATTTATGGCCCTCAAATCCTGAACTAGCCTATAGCTTTTTCATCTGCCTTTTTAATTGGCAATATGGGTGCATTGTATTCTGATTCGCATTCAAGCAATAATCCATACTGTAAAAATTTATCAATTATCTCTTTAATTCCTTTCCTATCTTCTATCCTCAAAGGATATTACTTAACCTTAACGAGTTTCTCTCCTGGCTTTAATTTAATAACTATTAAGGTCACATTTTTAGCTCTTCCAGGGACTTCGGTAGCCCAAACTCCTGGACATATTTGATCTGTGATCTCTAAAGGTATTTCACTTTTAGGGTCACTTTGTATTAGTGCCAAGCTTAACACATTTATTAGTTGTTCTTCTCCTCTTCTTAATTCCATTTTCCCTTTTTCAAAGACAATTTCTGCTCCTACTTGCTCTAATAAATCTCTACCTAAGAGTGCCCATGAGGAGCTAGGCATAGATAAAAATCTGTGTATGCCCCATTGTTTCCCTAACTTGTACTTCAAAGGTTCACAAAAATAAGCCTTTTCGGTTACACCTTGTCCTGGTTTCAGTTAGAACAGAGTTAATTTTCTTCCTAGTAGCTGGTAGAATGCTATGTTTTGGCTTAGGATGAGAAGAGTGCTGATTATACCCCGATGTTTTAATTGTTGCAGAGCAGTGCTTATACCAAGCCAAGGACATCTCAGCTTCTTGCTCTGTCCTGCCAACAGGCAGGCTGGGGGTGCAGTAAGAGCTGGGACGGGACAGACCCAGGACAGGTGACCCAAACTAGCCAAAGGGGTATTCCATAGCATCTGACGTCAGGCTAAACAATACATAGGGGTGGCTAGCCAGGGGGAGGGGGCCGGACTGCTCGGGGTTAGGCTGGGCATCGGTCAGCGGGTGGTGAGCAATTGCATTGTGCATCACTTGTTTGTACACATTATTAGTAGTGGTACTATTATCATCATTGTATTATTATTATTACTATTATTATTATTATTATTATTATTATTATTATTATTATTTTTATTTTGTCTTATTAAACTGTCTTTATCTCAACTCACAGGCTTCACTTTTCATTTCTCTCCCCCGTCCCAGAGAGGGAGGGGGAGGGGGAGCGAACAGCTGCGTGGTGTTTAGCTGCCGGCCGGGTTAAACCACGACACACCTTTTACCCTAACATAATAATTCTGTGAAGGCATTAATGCTTGATTTAGAACTGAATACGTTGCCCCATAGCAATAAGAAATTTCACTTCCATTCCTCCCCTAGCTTCATTATAACCAGTGGAGGATCCGCTAGGGTAGATTCCCCAGGTCCCCGTTATTCCTGTTGAAATCAGGGGTTGATTACCCTAGGAAAAGGCTAGTCAATTTGTCCTCCAAAGCCAGGTCCAAACCGTTTTGTTTGTTTTATTTATTTATTTATTTATTTATTTATTTATTTATTTATTTTCATTACATTTCGGAGTTGGTCCAAAAATTCCATAGGGGTTTCTTTTAGACCTTGTTGGAAGCATATTCTCAATTCCCAATTCATCCAGGTTTTAGTATTTACTTAACCGTTCATAATTTTCAGGATGATTCGGGTCTTAGTGGGGGTCGGTCAGGGGAATGCAATTGTCCACAGTTCCCTGAAAGGTCCCATCAGCAATCTGAGCTCGCACATGAACTCAGGTTGTTTTAAGAGTTGACCTCTTTTCTGTTTCTGTGACAACTCTCTCGGACCCATCATGGTCCCTTTGCCCTAAAGGGCTAACACCCATGATTTTAAGATCTCTGCCTCGGGCAGAGGCAGAACTATTAACATTCCTACATCCTCTTTCCCTGCTCATTCAACTTCAAACACCTTTAACACTTTCCACAACCCTTTTAACACTTCCTTTATCTTTCTCCAGCCTGTACTTCTCTAATGCCAACATCAAAGGTTCAGTCAGGGGCCATCTTAATTCCGTACCTTTTCCCACCAAGATGCTGAAACATCAGTATACAACATTTCATCCTGTTCTGCTTCTCAAAAAACAACATTAACTGTAGCAAAATACTATAGTTTAAAGTTCCATTTAGGGGCCACTTTTCTCCACATTCCAGCTTATAAAGCGGCCACCACTGCTTACGATATTTTATCAATGTTTTCCTGTTCACACTTCCACCAGCAGATCCTCCAATATCCTTCCAGTGACTTAAAACACATCCTAACACACTTTTCTTTAAAATTTCACTGCTTGTTTGCCCCCCCAGTTTCCAGTTTACACTTTCAGAATACACATGTTACTTACAAAAGCGTATCACAAAACGTATCACTCACAAAAATACGGGCACGCAATATCTTTCAGTAGCGATGTCACAAAACTACTATTACCAGCAATATTGCCAAAATCACAGTAACAATAGTCAGAGTCAAATTCCACATGCGATAAGTCAGAAAACCGAACTGTGTAACACCGTAACGATATCTTTCTTATAACAATGCCACGAACCTACTATTACCACCAGGAAAATAGCCAAAATCGCAGTAACAATAACCAGAGTTAAATACCATACTCCATGAGTCAGAAAACCGAAATAGACAACACAATTCCAGATGGACCTTAAAGCGAGCTCCTTCCTTAAGCTCCCCAAACATGTACTTATGGTGCTAACCACAAAGTATATACCAAACACTGCCTCGCAGAAGATCACCTTCTGACTTACAGACAGTTCCAGATGACCGGTCTACCAGAAAACCAAACCAGAATGAAGAATATACTCACTTACAATGATGGGGTCCTTGTCTGCCTCCGCAGTGATCCGGTGAGTCGAGGAGTCCCTCCGGGAAATCCCGGGGGTACCCTAGGGAGTCCTGTTCCCAGCAGGTCCTGCAGTCCGGCAGAGAGGTTGTCCCATCTGGGTCGCCAAATTGATTCAAAGATCGAAGCCGAAATTCCTTTAAGTGGTCTATTCTTTATTGCAGCGCTGGATGCACGGGGGATCTCTCCACCTATCATGCATACCCAAAGCAGAAAGCAGTCTTGAATTTATACAATCAATCTATCAATATTCTACAAGCACCTATACATATGCATTACCTATCCCCGCCTTCCCTCGCTTCTCATGCTAATTAGCCTTTTGGCACCTTGCGCCTGCGCAGAGCCTTCCAAGAATTGTGGGCAGGGGTCTTTGGGACGTGGGCAGGGGTCTTTGGGAGGAAGACCCCGAGTCTTCCTCACAGTGTACTTTTCACCTTTGGTCAGGAATCTGCTGAATCGGCATGTTTCTTAATTGCAAGAGCTGGTTGTTGCTAATTCTCCCGTTTGTTGTATCTTTATAATGAATTCCAATGTCCAGTTTCGAGAGTTATAGTCCTTACATTCATTTCTCTGTCCGCCTGCCGCTTCCTTATCATGAGTTCCAGTGTCTTGTTTCGAGATATACAGTCCTTGTCTGGGGATTGTCCTTGCCTCCCCAATACCTCCTTAATCAATCCCCCCTTTTCTTTTCCCATGCAAATTCTTTTGCATCAGATACTTTCATTATTTACAGTAACACAACAAAGCAGGCATCTAAACAACATGCACACAAATATTCCTAACACTACTAATACGATTAGAGCAATGAATACTTGTTTCAACCATTGGAAATTGGGCAACCAGGAGGTTAACTTATTCCATAGTTCACTAAAACTCCAGGAAAGATCATCTTTACTGATCTCATGTAGGATCCTTTTCTGCTTCCATATTTCTTCCAGGTCGGTAGAGATCCTTCCACTCTGATCTACATACATACAACAACTTGTGTTTATTACTGTACAGACTCCCCCTTGAGTGGCCAGTAACAAGTCTAGGGCCATCCGATTTGGTAATACTACCTGTGATAAACTAGATATCTCTTCTTGTTGAGCCTTTATAGCATCCAGAATTTTGTTTTCGAACTTCTCTATAATTGCAGAAATATTAACTATTGCCTTTTCCAATTCACTCACTCCTAACCATGGGATAAACCATCGCACAAAACTATGAAAAGGGGTGTGTCTCTCTACCAATGGATTGTTAATTTTTCATCTGATTCTCCGGATATGATTTCTCAAGTAACCTCGAGGCACTACATCATGTACTGTCATATTGGGGACTACCGCTCCAAGAGTGCAAGTTCCCTTCCAATTCTCAGGCAAGACCTTACGGGCTGTATCATTGCATAGCCAATAGCACCCTTTTCCTTCTGGAACCGTCCAGCTGGTTGAATTTGCCCAGCCGCTAGTCGTACTAATATCAATTGTTCAATTACAAGATGTCTGATTTCCCACATAAGTAGTATCCGTATTTATACAATGCTGTTTTCCTATACCCTTAGGCGGGTTACACCTTTGTACACATACATAATAGGATTCTAACGGCATGAAGCTACTCACTTCTAGTTCCAAAACTGCTTAATATTTTCGACCTCAAGACGTGTTTTCCCACAAATTAGTCCAAGGTAAGTTTGCAGGCAAGGGAATCCCAATTAACGATACACCCTTATTCCCATGCTGTGGCAGATGGGTGCATACCCAACAGTTCGTCTTATTAGTTACTTGAGAAATTGTTTGTATTAAGGTCAGGTGTAAGTTCTCATCCCAAGTTGCCCACCCCAAATCCGAGAACCGCACCCCTGCAATCATTAGGATCTGGAAAACCGTAATTTTGTTGGTCCAATTGGAGTGGTGGTCCATATCCTCGCCGGGGCCTTCTTCACCCTTGAATTGTGGATCCAAGCTGCTTGCTTCTTAATCTTAATGGCGCTGTGTGTTGTCAGTAATACTTGGTATGGTCCCATCCACTTTCCTTCCATTTTTCCTGCACGGGTTGTCCTGAAAAAGTCTTTATATATATATAATCCCCGAGCTTAAAGGGGTGGATTGGTTGATCCAACCCTCTAGCCCTGGTCCCTAAAACAAATTTATGTACTTTATTTAATTGTTTCTGAAGTTCAGTTATATAAGCACATAAATATTCTGATCCTAACTGCGTTAGGTCCTCTCCACTCAATAGAAATTGCTATGGCCTTCCATATAAGATTTTGAAGGGACTCAAATTCCCTTTTATTCTACGTTTAACTCTAATTCCAAGTAATGCTAAAGGGAGGGATTGAGGCCATGACAAATTAGCTTCTTATCCAATTTTAGCTATTTATTGTTTAATTAAATGGTTCATTTTTTCTACCTGTCCACTTGCCTGTGGTCTATAAGGAGTATGCAGTTGCCAATCTATCTTTAGAATCTTACTTATCTGTTCTACCACTTGTGCACAAAAATGTGAAACTCTATCAGAAGACATTGCTACTAGAATCCCAAAGCATGGTATTATTTCATTTAACAAGACTTTAACCACTTCTCTTGCTTTGTTTGTTCGACAGGGAAAGGCTTCAGGCCTTCCTGAAAACGTGTCAGTCAGAACCAGTAAATAATGATACCCCCCTTTTCTAGGGAGTTCTGAAAAATCTATTTGCCACTGTTGCCCCAAATAATTTCCTTTACCGATTATTCCAAATTTTATTCTATCCTTGGTATTGGGGTTATTGTGTAAGCAAATGCTACATTGTTGAGTTACTTGTTTTATCATATCGTCCCACTAATGTCTGACTCAGGCTCTTATGCAGTGTGCCAGCTCCCCAGTGCGTTTTATTGTGTTCTGTAAGAACTATGGGCCATGTCAAACTAGAGGGTATTACTATGTGATTATCTTTTAAATATACTCATCCATCTGGTTTCATTTTACCTTTCAAATCTTCAATTAATTTTAAGTCTTCTTTTGTATAATTTGGATATAGTTTGGATTTTACCGTCTGGTATCAAAGACAATGCCTTCACCTCAGTTATTTCAGCTGCCTGCTTAGCCTCTGCCAATCGATTTTCCAATTTCAAAATCGGTGTTCCCCTTTTGGTGTCCCTGACAATGCATGATAGCTACCTTTTCTGGTTGTTTTACAGCCTCTAACAATTCTAAAATTTCTTCAGCATACTTTGTGTTTTCACTGAGCGGTCAGCAATCCATGTTCTTTCCAAATTGCTCCATGAGCATGTACCACGCCGAATGTATATTTAGAATCTGTCCAAATATTTACCCTTTTTCCCGCTGCCAGTTCCAATGCTCTCGTGAGAGCAACTATCTCCGCCTTTTGAGCTGAGGTTCCAGGGGGTAAAGGCTTAGACTCGATTACCTGCTGAGTAGTTGTTATAGCATATCCAGCTTTACGTTGTCTTTGCGTAACAAAACTGCTCCCATCCGTGAACCAAGTTTCTTCCGCATCTTCCATGGGCTCCTCCTTAAGGTCTGCTCGGCTGGAATACACAGTCTCTATAGTTTCTAAACAATCGTGAATCACAGGTTGTGCCGGAGCATCACTAAGAAAAGAGGCTAGATTCACAATATTAATTATCACAATTTCCACGTCGTCCTGTTCTACCAATATTGCTTGATATTTCAAAATCATCAATTCTTGTTTAAGTTGTTTAAAGACTTTTTGTGCTTCTCCAGTCCAGACTAACTTTGACTGGTTAATCTTTATCAATTCACATAGAGGCTTTACCAATAGTCCATCATTATAAATCCAAAGGCGACACCAACCTGTCATTCCTAAAAAGGTTTGTAGCTCCTTTACCATTTGAGGTTCTGGAGTCCGGCAAATGACTTCCTTATGTTCAGTTCCTAGTTCTCGTTGTCCTTCCGAAATGTCAAATCCCAGATAGGTCACACTTTGTTGAGCCAGCTGGACTTTCTGTCAAGAGACTTGATATCCATTTAAACCCAGAAAATTAAGACGACTTATAGTCCATTGAATACAACTCCCTTTAGTCTCGGTAGCTATTAAGAGATCATCTACATATTGTAACAAAGCACCTTCAGTGTCCGGAGGTATCCATGTTTCGAGTTCCCTTGCTAATTGGTTTCCAAAAATAGTGGGGCTATTCTTGAATCCTTGAGGTAGTCATGTCCACGTAAGCTGCGTCTTTCTGCCTGAATCGGGATTTTCCCATTCAAAGGTGAATAGGTTTTGGCTTTCTGTGGCTAAGCCTAGGCAGAAGAAGGCATCTTTTAAATCCAGTACGGTAAACCAGACTTGACTATTCTTTAATTTAGTCAGCAAAGTATAAGGGTTTGCCACTACTGGATGTATATCCTCAGTGATTTTATTTATGGCCCTCAAATCCTGAACTAGCCTATAGCTTTTTCATCTGCCTTTTTAATTGGCAACATGGGTGCATTGTATTCTGATTCGCATTCAAGCAATAATCCATACTGTAAAAACTTATCAGTTATCTCTTTCATTCCTTTCCTATCTTCTATCCTCAAAAGATATTACTTAACCTTAACGGGTTTCTCTCCTGGCTTTAATTTAATAATTATTAAGGTCACATTTTTAGCTCTTCCAGGGACTTCGGTAGCCCAAACTCCTGGACATACTTGATCTGTGATCTCTAAAGGTATTTCACTTTTAGGGTCACTTTGTATTAGTGCCAAGCTTAACACATTTCTTAGTTGTTCTTCTCCTGTTCTTAATTCCATTTTCCCTTTTTCAAAGACAATTTCTGCTCCTACTTGCTCTAATAAATCTCTACCTAAGAGTGCCCATGAGGAGCTAGGCATAGATAAAAATCTGTGTATGCCCCATTGTTTCCCTAACTTGTACTTCAAAGGTTCACAAAAATAAGCCTTTTCGGTTACACCTTGTCCTGGTTTCAGTTAGAACAGAGTTAATTTTCTTCCTAGTAGCTGGTAGAATGCTATGTTTTGGCTTAGGATGAGAAGAGTGCTGATTATACCCCGATGTTTTAATTGTTGCAGAGCAATGCTTATACCAAGCCAAGGACATCTCAGCTTCTTGCTCTGTCCTGCCAACAGGCAGGCTGGGGGTGCAGTAAGAGCTGGGACGGGACAGACCCAGGACAGGTGACCCAAACTAGCCAAAGGGGTATTCCATAGCATCTGACGTCAGGCTAAACAATACATAGGGGTGGCTAGCCAGGGGGAGGGGGCTGGACTGCTCGGGGTTAGGCTGGGCATCGGTCAGCGGGTGGTGAGCAATTGCATTGTGCATCACTTGTTTGTACACATTATTAGTAGTGGTACCATTATCATCATTGTATTATTATTATTATTATTATTATTATTATTATTATTATTTTTATTTTGTCTTATTAAACTGTCTTTATCTCAACTCACGGGCTTCACTTTCCATTTCTCTCCCCCGTCCCAGAGAGGGAGGGGGAGGGGGAGCGAACAGCTGCGTGGTGTTTAGCTGCCGGCCGGGTTAAACCACGACACACCTTTTACCCTAACATAATAATTCTGTGAAGGCATTAATGCTTGATTTAGAACTGAATACGTTGCCCCATAGCAATAAGAAATTTCACTTCCATTCCTCCCCTAGCTTCATTATAACCAGTGGAGGATCCGCTAGGGTAGATTCCCCAGGTCCCCGTTATTCCTGTTGAAATCAGGGGTTGATTACCCTAGGAAAAGGCTAGTCAATTTGTCCTCCAAAGCCAGGTCCAAACCGTTTTGTTTTATTTATTTATTTATTTATTTATTTATTTTCATTACATTTCGGAGTTGGTCCAAAAATTCCATAGTGGTTTCTTTTAGACCTTGTTGGAAGCATATTCTCAATTCCCATTTAATCCAGGTTTTAGTATTTACTTAACCGTTCATAATTTTCAGGATGATTCGGGTCTTAGTGGGGGTCGGTCAGGGGAATGCAATTGTCCACAGTTCCCTGAACGGTCCCATCAGCAATCTGAGCTCGCACATGAACTCAGGTTGTTTTAAGAGTTGACTGCTTTTCTGTTTCTGTGACAACTCTCTCGAACCGGACCGATCATGGTCCCTTTGCCCTAAAGGGCTAACACCCATGATTTTAAGATCTCTGCCTCGGGCAGAGGCAGAACTATTAACATTCCTACATCCTCTTTCCCTGCTCATTCAACTTCAAACACCTTTAACACTTTCAACAACCCTTTTAACACTTCCTTTATCTTTCTCCAGCCTGTACTTCTCTAATGCCAACATCAAAGGTTCAGTCAGGGGCCAACTTAATTCCGTACCTTTTCCCACCAAGATGCTGAAACATCAGTATACAACATTTCATCCTGTTCTGCTTCTCAAAAAACAACATTAACTGTAGCAAAATATTAGAGTTTAAAGTTCCATTTAGGGGCCACTTTTCTCCACATTCCAGCTTATAAAGCGGCCACCACTGATTACGATATTTTATCAATGTTTTCCTGTTCACACTTCCACCGGCAGATCCTCCAATAGCCTTCCAGTGACTTAAAACACAGCCTAACACACTTTTCTTTAAAATTTCACTGCTTGTTTGCCCCCCCAGTTTCCAGTTTACACTTTCAGAATACACGTTACTTACAAAAGCGTATCACAAAACGTATCACTCACAAAAATACGGGCACGCAATATCTTTCAGTAGCGATGTCACAAAACTACTATTACCAGCAATATTGCCAAAATCACAGTAACAATAGTCAGAGTCAAATTCCACATGCGATAAGTCAGAAAACCGAACTGTGTAACACCGTAACGATATCTTTCTTATAACAATGCCACGAACCTACTATTACCACCAGGAAAATAGCCAAAATCGCAGTAACAATAACCAGAGTTAAATACCATACTCCATGAGTCAGAAAACCGAAATAGACAACACAATTCCAGATGGACCTTAAAGCGAGCTCCTTCCTTAAGCTCCCCAAACATGTACTTATGGTGCTAACCACAAAGTATATACCAAACACTGCCTCGCAGAAGATCACCTTCTGACTTACAGACAGTTCCAGATGACCGGTCTACCAGAAAACCAAATCAGAATAAAGAATATACTCACTTACAATGATGGGGTCCTTGTCTGCCTCCGCAGTGATCCGGTGAGTCGAGGAGTCCCTCCGGGAAATCCCGGGGGTACCCTAGGGAGTCCTGTTCCCAGCAGGTCCTGCAGTCCGGCAGAGAGGTTGTCCCATCTGGGTCGCCAAATTGATTCAAAGATCGAAGCCGAAATTCCTTTAAGTGGTCTATTCTTTATTGCAGTGCTGGATGCACGGGGGATCTCTCCACCTATCATGCATACCCAAAGCAGAAAGCAGTCTTGAATTTATACAATCAATCTATCAATATTCTACAAGCACCTATACATATGCATTACCTATCCCCGCCTTCCCTCGCTTCTCATGCTAATTAGCCTTTTGGCACCTTGCGCCTGCGCAGAGCCTTCCAAGAATTGTGGGCAGGGGTCTTTGGGAGGAAGACCCCGAGTCTTTCTCACAGTGTACTTTTCACCTTTGGTCAGGAATCTGCTGAATTGGCATGTTTCTTAATTGCAAGAGCTGGTTGTTGCTAATTCTCCCGTTTGTTGTATCTTTATAATGAATTCCAATGTCCAGATTCGAGATTTATAGTCCTTACATTCGTTTCTCTGTCTGCCTGCCGCTTCCTTATCATGAGTTCCAGTGTCTTGTTTCGAGATATACAGTCCTTGTCTGGGGATTGTCCTTGCCTCCCCAATACCTCCTTAATCAGCCTACACACAATTATCTGAGAATGAAAGCTGCTTTCCAGTAATTCAGAAAAAAGTATTAGTGCTGGTGCCAAATGTTACAGACAGGCCCAAAAGCCCGAGATGCTCAAGGCTGAGATGTATCTTGGCTTTCTGAATTACTGGAAAGCAGCTTTCATTCTCAGATAATTGTGTGCAGGCTAGATAGGATGGGGCTTCAGGCACCTCTTCACCTGAGGAAACACACTGCCATCAGGCACCGCTGTGCCAGACAAGCTTGTTCTGCTAGAACACCCTACTCAGATGCACTGTGGCATTCAAGTGAACTGCTTTCATGCAAATATAACGACTGATGTTACAACCCACCTTGCCTGTGGCACCTGATGAACAGAAGAGTAAGCCACCGCAGCACTTCAAAACCATCCCTGCACGTGCCGCTCCTTGTCGTTCTCTGGCCTTATCTCATATCCTTATCCACTTCTGTGGAGAGCCTGCCACGGCACCTGCAAAGCAAGACGGACACCTTTCATAGTCACCTTGTGCTACTTGGTCGTTCTGCTCCAACCCAGCTCATGACCAGCCCCTCTTCTTACACAGCTCTTCAGAGTGCAGTTTGCTCCTTTGAGCCTGTGCGAGACACCTGGGAAAGAAAAAGAAACGCATAGGCCTATGCAGCATCCAAAGACACAGCACAACTAGGTAAGTTACTCTCATCTGCTCCCTTACCTCTGCCGCTTACCAGCCCCCGAGGCAGATGCTTCAATCTACCCTCTTCAAACAGCTACAACACCTCTAAAAGACAAAGAGGGGATGCTTAGAGGAACAGTGAGACCTACAACACAACAACTGCTACATCTATTCCTCACTCACCTTGCCAGAGGCAGCTCTGCGTGTGACGTCCCAGGTTGTACACTGCGTTACCTAACCCTTACCGTAACCCTTACCCTAACCCTTCTCACCCTTACCATTACCCAAATCCTTACCTTTACTTTTTCCTTACCCTTACTCTTTCCTTTAACCATAACCTTACCCTTACCCTATACCTTACTCCAACCCTTCCCCTTACCTTCCCCTTCCCCTTACACTTAACCTAACCCTTAGCCTTCTGCTTCCCCTAAAACATATCCTAACACTTTCCCTTACCCTTACACTTACCCTAACCCTTTCTATTACCCTTACACTTACTCTTGCCCTAATCCTTGCTTGCACCCTTACACTTATCCTAACCCTTACCCTTACTCAAACCCTTACCCTTACCCTTACCCTGACCCGTACCCTTACCCTTACCCTTAACCTATGCCTAAAACTTAAACCTTACTGTAAAGCTTACCCTTTGTGCTACACTTACCCTTAGCCTAAATCTAAACCTTACACTTACCCTTAGCCTAACCCTCCCCCTTACCATTACCCATACCCTTATTCTTACCCTTACCGTAACCCTTACCTTTACACTTACGGTTACCATTAACCTTACCCTTACCCTAACACTTATCCTTAACCTAACCCTTACCCTAAACCTTACCCCAACCCTTACCCTGACCCTTACATTAACCCTAACCCTTACCCTAAACCTTACACTTACTCTTAACCTTAACCTTACCCTTAACATTCACCTAATACTTACGCATATGTTTTCCTGACTTTAACCCTAAAACTAACCCTAACCATTACCCTAACACTTAACCTTACCCTAACCCTAACCCTAACCCTTACTCTAACCCTTACCCTGACCTGTACCCTTACACTTACCCTTACCCTTATACTTACCCTAATTCTTACCCATACCATAACCCATACCCTAACACATATTTGTACCCTTAACCTTACCGTTACCCTTAACCTTACCCTTACCCTTACTCTATCCGTTACCCTTACGCTTACCCTTAACATAAACCTTACCCTTGACCTTACCCTTACCATAAGCCATACAACAACACTTACATGTACACTTACGCTTGCACTTACCCTAGCAATTACTCGTACAATTACCCTTAACCTTACTATTAAGCTAACCCTAAACCTTACCCTTATCCTAACACTTACCCTTATCCTAAACCTTACCCTTTCTGCTACACTTACCCTTTGCCTAATTCTAAACCTTACCCGAACCCTCACCCTTACCTAAATCTAACTAAAATCTAACCATTACCCTAACCCCTCACCCTTACAATATACATATTTTTACCCTTTACCTAAACCTTTACCCCAACCCTTACCTTGACCCTTACATTAACCCTAATCCTTACACTAAACCTTACACTTACTCTTAACCTTAACCTTAGCTGTAACCTAACACTTACTCTTACGTTTCCCTCACCCTAACCCTAAAATTAACTCTAACCATTACCCTAACACTTACCCTTACCCTAACCCTTACTCAAACCCTTACAATTACCCGTACTTTTACACATATCCTTACACTTACCCTTACTCTTAAAATTACACTAACCCTTACCCTTAACTAAATCTAACCCTTACACTAAACATCATCCTTACCCTTACCATTAGCCCTTCTCTTACCCTTATCCTAAACATTTCCCAAACCCTTACCCTTACATTAAACCTAACCCTTACCATAACTCTTAACCTTATCCTTAAACTTAACCTAATACTTACCCTTCCGTTTCCCTCACCCTAAACCTAAAATTAGCCTAACCATTACCCTAACACTTACCCTTACTCTAATCCTTACCCTGAACTTAAGTGTAAGTGTTAGGATAACGTTAACCTTAAGGGTGACCCTTAAGCTTATCCTTAATGTTTATGGTTAGGTTAAGGGTAATTGTACGAGTAATTACTAGGATAAGTGTAAGCGTAAGTGTACATGTAAGTGCTGATGTATGGCTTATGGTAAGGGTAAGGTAAAGGGTAAGGTTTATGTTAAGGGAAAGTGTAAGAGTAACGGATAGAATAAGGGTAAGTGTAACGGTTAAGTGTTAGGGTAATGGTTAGGGTTAATATTAGGATTAGGGTGAGAAAAATGTAAGGTTAAGTACTAGCTTAAGGTTAAGGGTAAGGTTAAGGTTAAGAGTAAGTGTAAGGTTTAGGTTAAGGGTTAGGGTTAATGTAAGGTTCAGGGAAAGGTTTGGGGTAAGGTTTAGGGTTAGGTTCAGCTTAAGGGTAAGGGTTGGGGTAAGGTTAAGGATATGGATAAGGATAAGTGTAAGGGATAGGGTAAGGGTAAGGGTTGGCGTAAGGGTAAGATTAATGGTAAGGTTTATGTTAAGGGTAAGCGTAAGGGTAACGGATAGAGTAAGGGTAAGGGTAAAGGTAAGGTTAAGGGTACAAATATGTGTTAGGGTATGGGTTATGGTATGGGTAAGAGTTAGGGTAATGTAAGGGTAAGGGTAAGTGTAAGGGTATGGGTCAGGGTAAGGGTTAGAGTAAGGGTTAGGGTTAGGGTAAGGGTAAGTGTTAGAATAATGGTTAGGGTTAATTTTAGGGTTAGGGTGAGGGAAACGTAAGGGTAAGTATTGGGTTAAGGTAAGGGTAAGTGTAAGGTTTAAATTCAGGCTAATGGTAAATGTAGCAGAAAGGGTAAGGTTTACGATAAGGGTAAGTGTTAGGGTAAGGGTAAGGTTTAGGGTAACATAAAGGGTAAGGATTACAGTAAGGGTACGGGTAGAATTTGTTAGAATATGGCTTATGGTAAGGGTAAGGTTTAGGGTAAGAGTAAGGGTAAGGGTATGTGTAAGGGTACGGGTCATTGTAAGGGTTAGAGTAAGGGTAGGTGTTAGGGTAATGGTTAGGGTTAATTTTAGGGTTAGGGTGAGGGAAACGGAAGGGTAAGTATTAGGTTAAGGTTAAGGGTAAGGTTAAGGTTAAGAGTAAGTGTAAGTTTTAGGGTAAGGGTAAGGGTTAATGTAAGGGTCAGGGTAAGGGTTATGGTAAGGTTTAGGGTTAGAGTTAGGTTAAGGTTAAGTTTTAGGGTAAGGGTAAGTTATATGTATAAGGATAAGTGTAAGGGTAAGTGTTAGGGTAAGTGTAAGGATAAGGATAAGTGTACAAGTCAGGGTAAGGTTTAGAGTTAGGATTAGGGTTTGGGTTAGGGTAAGGGTAAGTGTTAGGGTAATGGTTAGGGTTAATTTTAGGTGTAGGGTGACAGATAAGAAAGGGTAAGTAGTAGGTTAAGGTTAAGCGTAAGGTTAAGGTTAAGAGTAAGTGTAAGCTTTAGGGTACGGTTTAGGGTTAATGTAAGGGTCAGGGTAAGTGTTTGGGTAAGATTTAGGGTTAGGGTAATAGTAAGTATATGGGTAATGGTAAGGGTAAGTGTTAGGGTTAGGGTAAGTGTAAGGTTTAGATTTAGGCTAAGGGTAAGTGTAGCACAAAGGGTAAGGGTTACGGTAAGTGTAAGTGTAAGGATAAGGTTAAGGTTTAGGCTTACGTTAAGGGTAAGGGTAATGCTTTGGTAAGGGTAAGAGTAAGGGTAAAGGTAAGGGTTACGGTAAGGGTACTGGTAGAAGTATGTGTTAGAGTACGGCTTATGGTAAGGGTACAAGTAGCTCCCCCCCCAGAGACAGGACCCAAAGGTGTACAACCAGTTCCCAACACCCCTGAGACACAGGCCCCACCCCCCCGCCAGACACAGGGACTCAAATTCTACAAGCAGCTCCCAACCCCTGCCAGGCAGGCCCCCTACCCTATACAAGCAGCTCCCAACCCTCCCCCCCCCCCCCCGAGGGAGGCCCCCAAGCCCCCCACAAACACAGGCCCCTACAGTGTACAGGCAGCTCCCAGCCACCCCCAGATGCTGGCCCCAAAGTTGTACAAACAGCTCCCAGCCACCCTGCAGAAACAGATTCCTACATTGTACAAGCAGTTCCCAGCCCGCTAGACACAGGCCCTGACCCCCCACAGATGCAGGCCCCAAAGGTGTACAAGCAGCTCCCACCCCTCCCCCAGACGCAGGTCCCAAGCCCCCCCCCCCAAACACAGGCCCCTACAACCAGCACCCAACCCCCTACCTCCGATGCCAGGCCCAAAGGTGTAGAAGCAGCTCCAATCCTCCTCCCTCAACCCAGGCTCCAACAGTGTACAAGCAGCTCCCAACCAACCCTCCCGTTCCCTCCCCCCGCCCCGACACAGGCTCCAAAGGAATACAAAGAGCTCCCACCCCTCCCCCAGATGCTGGTCTCAACCCCCCCCCCCCAGAAGCAGGCTCCAAAGGTGTAGAGTCAGCTCCCAACCCCCTCAATGCTGGCCCCAAGGGTCTACAAGCAGCTCCCCCCTTGCCCCCAGATACCGGCCCCCAGACACAGACCCCAAAAGCCTAATCACAGGCCCTGAACTCTAGAGGCAGGCTCCAAAACCCAGGACAAAGCCCCAGTGGTTCGAGACAGGGCCCAAATACCACACAAAGGCCCCAAACGCTAAACATATGCCAAAAAAAGTATTAGTGCTGGTGCTAAATGTTACAGACAGGACCAAAAGCCCGAGATACTCAAGGCTGAGACGTAACTTGGCTTTCTGAATTACTGGAAAGCAGCTTTCATTCTCAGATAATTGTGTGCAGGCTGATTAAGGAGGTATTGGGGAGGCAAGGACAATCCCCAGACAAGGACTGTATATCTCGAAACAAGACACTGGAACTCATGATAAGGAAGCGGCAGGCGGACAGAGAAATGAATGTAAGGACTATAACTCTCGAAACTGGACATTGGAATTCATTATAAAGATACAACAAACGGGAGAATTAGCAACAACCAGCTCTTGCAATTAAGAAACATGCCAATTCAGCAGATTCCTGACCAAAGGTGAAAAGTACACTGTGAGGAAGACTCGGGGTCTTCCTCCCAAAGACCCCTGCCCACAATTCTTGGAAGGCTCTGCGCAGGCGCAAGGTGCCAAAAGGCTAATTAGCATGAGAAGCGAGGGAAGGCGGGGATAGGTAATGCATATGTATAGGTGCTTGTAGAATATTGATAGATTGATTGTATAAATTCAAGACTGCTTTCTGCTTTGGGTATGCACGATAGGTGGAGAGATCCCCCGTGCATCCAGCGCTGCAATAAAGAATAGACCACTTAAAGGAATTTCGGCTTCGATCTTTGAATCAATTTGGCGACCCAGATGGGACAACCTCTCTGCCGGACTGCAGGACCTGCTGGGAACAGGACTCCCTAGGGTACCCCCGGGATTTCCCGGAGGGACTCCTCGACTCACCGGATCACTGCGGAGGCAGACAAGGACCCCATCATTGTAAGTGAGTATATTCTTTATTCTGGTTTGGTTTTCTGGTAGACCGGTCATCTGGAACTGTCTGTAAGTCAGAAGGTGATCTTCTGCGAGGCAGTGTTTGGTATATACTTTGTGGTTAGCACCATAAGTACATGTTTGGGGAGCTTAAGGAAGGAGCTCGCTTTAAGGTCCGTCTGGAATTGTGTTGTCTATTTCGGTTTTCTGACTCATGGAGTATGGTATTTAACTCTGGTTATTGTTACTGCGATTTTGGCTATTTTCCTGGTGGTAATAGTAGGTTCGTGGCATTGTTATAAGAAAGATATCGTTACGGTGTTACACAGTTCGGTTTTCTGACTTATCGCATGTGGAATTTGACTCTGACTATTGTTACTGTGATTTTGGCAATATTGCTGGTAATAGTAGTTTTGTGACATCGCTACTGAAAGATATTGCGTGCCCGTATTTTTGTGAGTGATACGTTTTGTGACACGCTTTTGTAAGTAACATGTGTATTCTGAAAGTGTAAACTGGAAACTGGGGGGGCAAACAAGCAGTGAAATTTTAAAGAAAAGTGTGTTAGGATGTGTTTTAAGTCACTGGAAGGATATTGGAGGATCTGCTGGTGGAAGTGTGAACAGGAAAACATTGATAAAATATCGTAATCAGTGGTGGCCGCTTTATAAGCTGGAATGTGGAGAAAAGTGGCCCCTAAATGGAACTTTAAACTCTAATATTTTGCTACAGTTAATGTTGTTTTTTGAGAAGCAGAACAGGATGAAATGTTGTATACTGATGTTTCAGCATCTTGGTGGGAAAAGGTACGGAATTAAGTTGCCCCCTGACTGAACCTTTGATGTTGGCATTAGAGAAGTACAGGCTGGAGAAAGATAAAGGAAGTGTTAAAAGGGTTGTTGAAAGTGTTAAAGGTGTTTGAAGTTGAATGAGCAGGGAAAGAGGATGTAGGAATGTTAATAGTTCTGCCTCTGCCCGAGGCAGAGATCTTAAAATCATGGGTGTTAGCCCTTTAGGGCAAAGGGACCATGATCGGTCCGGTCCGAGAGAGTTGTCACAGAAACAGAAAAGAGGTCAACTCTTTAAACAACCTGAGTTCATGTGCGAGCTCAGATTGCTGATGGGACCGTTCAGGGAACTGTGGACAATTGCATTCCCCTGACCGACCCCCACTAAGACCCGAATCATCCTGAAAATTATGAACGGTTAAGTAAATACTAAAACCTGGATGAATCGGGAATTGAGAATATGCTTCCAACAAGGTCTAAAAGAAACCCCTATGGAATTTTTGGACCAACTCTGAAATGTAATGAAAATAAATAAATAAATAAATAAATAAAACAAAACGGTTTGGACCTGGCTTTGGAGGACAAATTGACTAGCCTTTTCCTAGGGTAATCAACCCCTGATTTCAACAGGAATAACGGGGACCTGGGGAATCTACCCTAGCGGATCCTCCACTGGTTATAATGAAGCTAGGGGAGGAATGGAAGTGAAATTTCTTATTGCTATGGGGCAACGTATTCAGTTCTAAATCAAGCATTAATGCCTTCACAGAATTATTATGTTAGGGTAAAAGGTGTGTCGTGGTTTAACCCGGCCGGCAGCTAAACACCACGCAGCTGTTCGCTCCCCCTCCCCCTCCCTCTCTGGGACGGGGGAGAGAAATGGAAAGTGAAGCCTGTGAGTTGAGATAAAGACAGTTTAATAAGACAAAATAATAATAATAATAATAATAATAATAATAATAATAATAATAATAATAATAATAATAATAATAATAATAATACAATGATGATAATAGTACCACTACTAATAATGTGTACAAACAAGTGATGCACAATGCAATTGCTCACCACCCGCTGACCGATGCCCAGCCTAACCCTGAGCAGTCCGGCCCCCTCCCCCTGGCTAGCCACCCCTATGTATTGTTTAGCCTGACGTCAGATGCTATGGAATACCCCTTTGGCTAGTTTGGGTCACCTGTCCTGGGTCTGTCCCCTCCCAGCTCTTACTGCACCCCCAGCCTGCCTGTTGGCAGGACAGAGCAAGAAGCTGAGATGTCCTTGGCTTGGTATAAGCATTGCTCTGCAACAATTAAAACATCGGGGTGTTATCAGCACTCTTCTCATCCTAAGCCAAAACATAGCATTCTACCAGCTACTAGGAAGAAAATTACCTCTGTTCTAACTGAAACCAGGACAAGGTGTAACCGAAAAGGCTTATTTTTGTGAACCTTTGAAGTACAAGTTAGGGAAACAATGGGGCATACACAGATTTTTATCTATGCCTAGCTCCTCATGGGCACTCTTAGGTAGAGATTTATTAGAGCAAGTAGGAGCAGAAATTGTCTTTGAAAAAGGGAAAATGGAATTAAGAACAGGAGAAGAACAACTAATAAATGTGTTAAGCTTGGCACTAATACAAACTGACCCTAAAAGTGAAATACCTTTAGAGATCACAGATCAAGTATGTCCAGGAGTTTGGGCTACCGAAGTCCCTGGAAGAGCTAAAAATGTGACCTTAATAATTATTAAATTAAAGCCAGGAGAGAAACCCATTAAGGTTAAGTAATATCCTTTGAGGATAGAAGATAGGAAAGGAATTAAAGAGATAATTGATAAATTTTTACAGTATGGATTATTGCTTGAATGCGAATCAGAATACAATGCACCCATATTGCCAATTAAAAAGGCAGATGAAAAAGCTATAGGCTAGTTCAGGATTTGAGGGCCATAAATAAAATCACTGAGGATATACATCCAGTAGTGGCAAACCCTTATACTTTGCTGACTAAATTAAAGAATAGTCAAGTCTGGTTTACCGTACTGGATTTAAAAGATACCTTCTTCTGCCTAGGCTTAGCCACAGAAAGCCAAAACCTATTCGCCTTTGAATGGGAAAATCCCGATTCAGGCGGAAAGACGCAGTTTACGTGGACATGACTACCTCAAGGATTCAAGAATAGCCCCACTATTTTTGGAAACCAATTAGCAAGGGAACTCGAAACATGGATACCTCCGGACACTGAAGGTGCTTTGTTACAATATGTAGATGATCTCTTAATAGCTACCGAGACTAAAGGGAGTTGTATTCAATGGACTATAAGTCGTCTTAATTTTCTGGGTTTAAATGGATATCAAGTCTCTTGACAGAAAGTCCAGCTGGCTCAACAAAGTGTGACCTATCTGGGATTTGAAATTTCGGAAGGACAACGAGAACTAGGAACTGAACATAAGGAAGTCATTTGCCGGACTCCAGAACCTCAAATGGTAAAGGAGCTACAAACCTTTTTAGGAATGACAGGTTGGTGTCGCCTTTGGATTTATAATGATGGACTATTGGTAAAGCCTCTATGTGAATTGATAAAGATTAACCAGTCAAAGTTAGTCTGGACTGGAGAAGCACAAAAAGACTTTAAACAACTTAAACAAGAATTGATGATTTTGAAATATCAAGCAATATTGGTAGAACAGGACGACGTGGAAATTGTGATAATTAATATTGTGAATCTAGCCTCTTTTCTTAGTGATGCTCCGGCACAACCTGTGATTCACGATTGTTTAGAAACTATAGAGACTGTGTATTCCAGCCGAGCAGACCTTAAGGAGGAGCCCATGGAAGATGCGGAAGAAACTTGGTTCACGGATGGGAGCAGTTTTGTTACGCAAAGACAACGTAAAGCTGGATATGCTATAACAACTACTCAGCAGGTAATCGAGTCTAAGCCTTTACCCCCTGGAACCTCAGCTCAAAAGGCGGAGATAGTTGCTCTCACGAGAGCATTGGAACTGGCAGCGGGAAAAAGGGTAAATATTTGGACAGATTCTAAATATACATTCGGCGTGGTACATGCTCATGGAGCAATTTGGAAAGAACATGGATTGCTGACCGCTCAGTGAAAACACAAAGTATGCTGAAGACATTTTAAAATTGTTAGAGGCTGTAAAACAACCAGAAAAGGTAGCTATCATGCATTGTCAGGGACACCAAAAGGGGAACACCGATTTTGAAATTGGAAAATCGATTGGCAGAGGCTAAGCAGGCAGCTGAAATAACTGAGGTGAAGGCATTGTCTTTGATACCAGACGGTAAAATCCAAACTATATCCAAATTATACAAAAGAAGACTTAAAATTAATTGAAGATTTGAAAGGTAAAATGAAACCAGATGGATGAGTATATTTAAAAGATAACCACATAGTAATACCCTCTAGTTTGACATGGCCCATAGTTCTTACAGAACACAATAAAACGCACTGGGGAGCTGGCACACTGCATAAGAGCCTGAGTCAGACATTAGTGGGACGATATGATAAAACAAGTAACTCAACAATGTAGCATTTGCTTACACAAGAACCCCAATACCAAGGATAGAATAAAATTTGGAATAATCGGTAAAGGAAATTATTCGGGGCAACAGTGGCAAATTGATTTTTCAGAACTCCCTAGAAAAGGGGGGTATCATTATTTACTGGTTCTGACTGACACGTTTTCAGGAAGGCCTGAAGCCTTTCCCTGTCGAACAAACAAAGCAAGAGAAGTGGTTAAAGTCTTGTTAAATGAAATAATACCATGCTTTGGGATTCTAGTAGCAATGTCTTCTGATAGAGTTTCACATTTTTGTGCACAAGTGGTAGAACAGATAAGTAAGATTCTAAAGATAGATTGGCAACTGCATACTCCTTGTAGACCACAGGCAAGTGGACAGGTAGAAAAAATGAACCATTTAATTAAACAATAAATAGCTAAAATTGGATAAGAAGCTAATTTGTCATGGCCTCAATCCCTCCCTTTAGCATTACTTGGAATTAGAGTTAAACCTAGAATAAAAGGAAATTTGAGTCCCTTCAAAATCTTATATGGAAGGCCATAGCAATTTCTATTTAGTGGAGAGGACCTAACGCAGTTAGGATCAGAATATTTATATGCTTATATAACTGAACTTCAGAAACAATTAAATAAAGTACATAAATTTGTTTTAGGGACCAGGGCTAGAGGGTTGGATCAACCAATCCACCCCTTTAAGCTCGGGGATTATATATATATAAAGACTTTTTCAGGACAACCCGTGCAGGAAAAATGGAAGGAAAGTGGATGGGACCATACCAAGTATTACTGACAACACACAGCGCCATTAAGATTAAGAAGCAAGCAGCTTGGATCCACAATTCAAGGGTGAAGAAGGCCCCGGCGAGGATATGGACCACCACTCCAATTGGACCAACAAAATTACGGTTTTCCAGATCCTAATGATTGCAGGGGTGCGGTTCTCGGATTTGGGGTGGGCAACTTGGGATGAGAACTTACACCTGACCTTAATACAAACAATTTCTCAAGTAACTAATAAGACGAACTGTTGGGTATGCACCCATCTGCCACAGCATGGGAATAAGGGTGTATCGTTAATTGGGATTCCCTTGCCTGCAAACTTATCTTGGACTTATTTGTGGGAAAACACGTCTTGGGGTCGAAAATATTAAGCAGTTTTGGAACTAGAAGTGAGTAGCTTCATGCCGTTAGAATCCTATTATGTATGTGTACAAAGGTGTAACCCGCCTAAGGGTATAGGAAAACAGCATTGTATAAATACGGATACTACTTCTGTGGGAAATCAGACATCTTGTAATTGAACAATTGATATTAGTACGACTAGCGGCTGGGCAAATTCAACCAGCTGGACGGTTCCAGAAGGAAAAGGGTGCTATTGGCTATGCAATGATACAGCCCGTAAGGTCTTGCCTGAGAATTGGAAGGGAACTTGCACTCTTGGAGCGGTAGTCCCCAGTATGACAGTACATGATGTAGTGCCTCGAGGTTACTTGAGAAATCATATCCGGAGAATCAGATGAAAAATTAACAATCCATTGGTAGAGAGACACACCCCTTTTCATAGTTTTGTGCGATGGATTATCCCATGGTTAGGAGTGAGTGAATTGGAAAAGGCAATAGTTAATATTTCTGCAATTATAGAGAAGTTAGAAAACAAAATTCTGGATGCTATAAAGGCTCAACAAGAAGAGACATCTAGTTTATCACAGGTAGTATTACCAAATCGGATGGCCCTAGACTTGTTACTGGCCACTCAAGGGGGAGTCTGTACAGTAATAAACACAAGTTGTTGTATGTATGTAGATCAGAGTGGAAGGATCTCTACCGACCTGGAAGAAATATGGAAGCAGACAAGGATCCTACATGAGATCAGTAAAGATGATCTTTCCTGGAGTTTTAGTGAACTATGGAATAAGTTAACCTCCTGGTTGCCCAATTTCCAATGGTTGAAACAAGTATTCATTGCTCTAATCGTATTAGTAGTGTTAGGAATATTTGTGTGCATGTTGTTTAGATGCCTGCTTTGTTGTGTTACTGTAAATAATGAAAGTATCTGATGCAAAAGAATTTGCATGGGAAAAGAAAAGGGGGGATTGATTAAGGAGGTATTGGGGAGGCAAGGACAATCCCCAGACAAGGACTGTATATCTCGAAACAAGACACTGGAAGTCATGATAAGGAAGCGGCAGGCGGACAGAGAAACGAATGTAAGGACTATAACTCTCGAAACTGGACATTGGAATTCATTATAAAGATACAACAAACGGGAGAATTAGCAACAACCAGCTCTTGCAATTAAGAAACATGCCAATTCAGCAGATTCCTGACCAAAGGTGAAAAGTACACTGTGAGGAAGACTCGGGGTCTTCCTCCCAAAGAGCCCTGCCCACGTCCCAAAGACCCCTGCCCACAATTCTTGGAAGGCTCTGCGCAGGCGCAAGGTGCCAAAAGGCTAATTAGCATGAGAAGCGAGGGAAGGCGGGGATAGGTAATGCATATGTATAGGTGCTTGTAGAATATTGATAGATTGATTGTATAAATTCAAGACTGCTTTCTGCTTTGGGTATGCACGATAGGTGGAGAGATCCCCCGTGCATCCAGCGCTGCAATAAAGAATAGACCACTTAAAGGAATTTCGGCTTCGATCTTTGAATCAATTTGGCTACCCAGATGGGACAACCTCTCTGCCGGACCGCAGGACCCGCTGGGAACAGGACTCCCTAGGGTACCCCCGGGATTTCCCGGAGGGACTCCTCGACTCACCGGATCACTGCGGAGGCAGACAAGGACCCCATCATTGTAAGTGAGTATATTCTTTATTCTGATTTGGTTTTCTGGTAGACCGGTCATCTGGAACTGTCTGTAAGTCAGAAGGTGATCTTCTGCGAGGCAGTGTTTGGTATATACTTTGTGGTTAGCACCATAAGTACATGTTTGGGGAGCTTAAGGAAGGAGCTCGCTTTAAGGTCCATCTGGAATTGTGTTGTCTATTTCGGTTTTCTGACTCATGGAGTATGGTATTTAACTCTGGTTATTGTTACTGCGATTTTGGCTATTTTCCTGGTGGTAATAGTAGGTTCGTGGTATTGTTATAAGAAAGATATCGTTACGGTGTTACACAGTTCGGTTTTCTGACTTATCGCATGTGGAATTTGACTATTGTTACTGTGATTTTGGCAATATTGCTGGTAATAGTAGTTTTGTGACATCGCTACTGAAAGATATTGCGTGCCCGTATTTTTGTGAGTGATACGTTTTGTGATACGCTTTTGTAAGTAACATGTGTATTCTGAAAGTGTAAACTGGAAACTGGGGGGGCAAACAAGCAGTGAAATTTTAAAGAAAAGTGTGTTAGGCTGTGTTTTAAGTCACTGGAAGGCTATTGGAGGATCTGCCGGTGGAAGTGTGAACAGGAAAACATTGATAAAATATCGTAATCAGTGGTGGCCGCTTTATAAGCTGGAATGTGGAGAAAAGTGGCCCCTAAATGGAACTTTAAACTCTAATATTTTGCTACAGTTAATGTTGTTTTTTGAGAAGCAGAACAGGATGAAATGTTGTATACTGATGTTTCAGCATCTTGGTGGGAAAAGGTACGGACTTAAGTTGGCCCCTGACTGAACCTTTGATGTTGGCATTAGAGAAGTACAGGCTGGAGAAAGATAAAGGAAGTGTTAAAAGGGTTGTGGAAAGTGTTAAAGGTGTTTGAAGTTGAATGAGCAGGGAAAGAGGATGTAGGAATGTTAATAGTTCTGCCTCTGCCCGAGGCAGAGATCTTAAAATCATGGGTGTTAGCCCTTTAGGGCAAAGGGACAATGATCGGTCCGGTCCGAGAGAGTTGTCACAGAAACAGAAAAGCAGTCAACTCTTAAAACAACCTGAGTTCATGTGCGAGCTCAGATTGCTGATGGGACCCTTCAGAGAACTGTGGACAATTGCATTCCCCTGACCGACCCCCACTAAGACCCGAATCATCCTGAAAATTATGAACGGTTAAGTAAATACTAAAACCTGGATGAATTGGGAATTGCGAATATGCTTCCAACAAGGTCTAAAAGAAACTCCTATGGAATTTTTGGACCAACTCTGAAATGTAATGAAAATAAATAAATAAATAAATAAATAAAACAAAACGGTTTGGACCTGGCTTTGGAGGACAAATTGACTAGCCTTTTCCTAGGGTAATCAACCCCTGATTTCAACAGGAATAACGGGGACCTGGGGAATCTACCCTAGTGGATCCTCCACTGGTTATAATGAAGCTAGGGGAGGAATGGAAGTGAAATTTCTTATTGCTATGGGGCAACGTATTCAGTTCTAAATCAAGCATTAATGCCTTCACAGAATTATTACGTTAGGGTAAAAGGTGTGTCGTGGTTTAACCCGGCCGGCAGCTAAACACCACGTAGCTGTTCGCTCCCCCTCCCCCTCCCTCTCTGGGACGGGGGAGAGAAATGGAAAGTGAAGCCTGTGAGTTGAGATAAAGACAGTTTAATAAGACAAAATAATAATAATAATAATAATAATAATAATAATAATAATAATAATAATAATAATAATAATAATAGTAATAATACAATGATGATAATAGTACCACTACTAATAATGTGTACAAACAAGTGATGCACAATGCAATTGCTCACCACCCGCTGACCGATGCCCAGCCTAACCCCGAGCAGTCCAGCCCCCTCCCCCTGGCTAGCCACCCCTATGTATTGTTTAGCCTGACGTCAGATGCTATGGAATACCCCTTTGGCTAGTTTGGGTCACCTGTCCTGGGTCTGTCCCCTCCCAGCTCTTACTGCACCCCCAGCCTGCCTGTTGGCAGGACAGAGCAAGAAGCTGAGATGTCCTTGGCTTGGTATAAGCATTGCTCTGCAACAATTGAAACATCGGGGTGTTATCAGCACTCTTCTCATCCTAAGCCAAAACATAGCATTCTACCAGCTACTAGGAAGAAAATTACCTCTGTTCTAACTGAAACCAGGACAAGGTGTAACCGAAAAGGCTTATTTTTGTGAACCTTTGAAGTACAAGTTAGGGAAACAATGGGGCATACACAGATTTTTATCTATGCCTAGCTCCTCATGGGCACTCTTAGGTAGAGATTTATTAGAGCAAGTAGGAGCAGAAATTGTCTTTGAAAAAGGGAAAATGGAATTAAGAACAGGAGAAGAACAACTAATAAATGTGTTAAGCTTGGCACTAATACAAACTGACCCTAAAAGTGAAATACCTTTAGAGATCACAGATCAAGTATGTCCAGGAGTTTGGGCTAGCGAAGTCCCTGGAAGAGCTAAAAATGTGACCTTAATAATTATTAAATTTAAGCCAGGAGAGAAACCCATTAAGGTTAAGTAATATCCTTTGAGGATAGAAGATAGGAAAGGAATTAAAGAGATAATTGATAAATTTTTACAGTATGGATTATTGCTTGAATGCGAATCAGAATACAATGCACCCATATTGCCAATTAAAAAGGCAGATGAAAAAGCTATAGGCTAGTTCAGGATTTGAGGGCCATAAATAAAATCACTGAGGATATACATCCAGTAGTGGCAAACCCTTATACTTTGCTGACTAAATTAAAGAATAGTCAAGTCTGGTTTACCGTACTGGATTTAAAAGATGCCTTCTTCTGCCTAGGCTTAGCCACAGAAAGCCAAAACCTATTTGCCTTTGAATGGGAAAATCCCGATTCAGGCGGAAAGACGCAGCTTACGTGGACATGACTACCTCAAGGATTCAAGAATAGCCCCACTATTTTTGGAAACCAATTAGCAAGGGAACTCGAAACATGGATACCTCCGGACACTGAAGGTGCTTTGTTACAATATGTAGATGATCTCTTAATAGCTACCGAGACTAAAGGCAGTTGTATTCAATGGACTATAAGTCGTCTTAATTTTCTGGGTTTAAATGGATATCAAGTCTCTTGACAGAAAGTCCAGCTGGCTCAACAAAGTGTGACCTATCTGGGATTTGACATTTCGGAAGGACAACGAGAACTAGGAACTGAACATAAGGAAGTCATTTGCCGGACTCCAGAACCTCAAATGGTAAAGGAGCTACAAACCTTTTTAGGAATGACAGGTTGGTGTCGCCTTTGGATTTATAATGATGGACTATTGGTAAAGCCTCTATGTGAATTGATAAAGATTAACCAGTCAAAGTTAGTCTGGACTGGAGAAGCACAAAAAGACTTTAAACAACTTAAACAAGAATTGATGATTTTGAAATATCAAGCAATATTGGTAGAACAGGACGACGTGGAAATTGTGATAATTAATATTGTGAATCTAGCCTCTTTTCTTAGTGATGCTCCGGCACAACCTGTGATTCACGATTGTTTAGAAACTATAGAGACTGTGTATTCCAGCCGAGCAGACCTTAAGGAGGAGCCCATGGAAGATGCGGAAGAAACTTGGTTCACGGATGGGAGCAGTTTTGTTACGCAAAGACAACGTAAAGCTGGATATGCTATAACAACTACTCAGCAGGTAATCGAGTCTAAGCCTTTACCCCCTGGAACCTCAGCTCAAAAGGCGGAGATAGTTGCTCTCACGAGAGCATTGGAACTGGCAGCGGGAAAAAGGGTAAATATTTGGACAGATTCTAAATATACATTCGGCGTGGTACATGCTCATGGAGCAATTTGGAAAGAACATGGATTGCTGACCGCTCAGTGAAAACACAAAGTATGCTGAAGAAATTTTAAAATTGTTAGAGGCTGTAAAACAACCAGAAAAGGTAGCTATCATGCATTGTCAGGGACACCAAAAGGGGAACACCGATTTTGAAATTGGAAAATCGATTGGCAGAGGCTAAGCAGGCAGCTGAAATAACTGAGGTGAAGGCATTGTCTTTGATACCAGACGGTAAAATCCAAACTATATCCAAATTATACAAAAGAAGACTTAAAATTAATTGAAGATTTGAAAGGTAAAATGAAACCAGATGGATGAGTATATTTAAAAGATAACCACATAGTAATACCCTCTAGTTTGACATGGCCCATAGTTCTTACAGAACACAATAAAACGCACTGGGGAGCTGGCACACTGCATAAGAGCCTGAGTCAGACATTAGTGGGACGATATGATAAAACAAGTAACTCAACAATGTAGCATTTGCTTACACAATAACCCCAATACCAAGAATAGAATAAAATTTGGAATAATCGGTAAAGGAAATTATTCGGGGCAACAGTGGCAAATTGATTTTTCAGAACTCCCTAGAAAAGGGGGGTATCATTATTTACTGGTTCTGACTGACACGTTTTCAGGAAGGCCTGAAGCCTTTCCCTGTCGAACAAACAAAGCAAGAGAAGTGGTTAAAGTCTTGTTAAATGAAATAATACCATGCTTTGGGATTCTAGTAGCAATGTCTTCTGATAGAGTTTCACATTTTTGTGCACAAGTGGTAGAACAGATAAGTAAGATTCTAAAGATAGATTGGCAACTGCATACTCCTTGTAGACCACAGGCAAGTGGACAGGTAGAAAAAATGAACCATTTAATTAAACAATAAATAGCTAAAATTGGATAAGAAGCTAATTTGTCATGGCCTCAATCCCTCCCTTTAGCATTACTTGGAATTAGAGTTAAACCTAGAATAAAAGGAAATTTGAGTCCCTTCAAAATCTTATATGGAAGGCCATAGCAATTTCTATTTAGTGGAGAGGACCTAACGCAGTTAGGATCAGAATATTTATATGCTTATATAACTGAACTTCAGAAACAATTAAATAAAGTACATAAATTTGTTTTAGGGACCAGGGCTAGAGGGTTGGATCAACCAATCCACCCCTTTAAGCTTGGGGATTATATATATATAAAGACTTTTTCAGGACAACCCCTGCAGGAAAAATGGAAGGAAAGTGGATGGGACCATACCAAGTATTACTGACAACACACAGCGCCATTAAGATTAAGAAGCAAGCAGCTTGGATCCACAATTCAAGGGTGAAGAAGGCCCCGGCGAGGATATGGACCACCACTCCAATTGGACCAACAAAATTACGGTTTTCCAGATCCTAATGATTGCAGGGGTGCGGTTCTCGGATTTGGGGTGGGCAACTTGGGATGAGAACTTACACCTGACCTTAATACAAACAATTTCTCAAGTAACTCATAAGACGAACTGTTGGGTATGCACCCATCTGCCACAGCATGGGAATAAGGGTGTATCGTTAATTGGGATTCCCTTGCCTGCAAACTTATCTTGGACTAATTTGTGGGAAAACACGTCTTGGGGTCGAAAATATTAAGCAGTTTTGGAACTAGAAGTGAGTAGCTTCATGCCGTTAGAATCCTATTATGTATGTGTACAAAGGTGTAACCCGCCTAAGGGTATAGGAAAACAGCATTGTATAAATACGGATACTACTTATGTGGGAAATCAGACATCTTGTAATTGAACAATTGATATTAGTACGACTAGCGGCTGGGCAAATTCAACCAGCTGGACGGTTCCAGAAGGAAAAGGGTGGTATTGGCTATGCAATGATACAGCCCGTAAGGTCTTGCCTGAGAATTGGAAGGGAACTTGCACTCTTGGAGCGGTAGTCCCCAGTATGACAGTACATGATGTAGTGCCTCGAGGTTACTTGAGAAATCATATCCGGAGAATCAGATGAAAAATTAACAATCCATTGGTAGAGAGACACACCCCTTTTCATAGTTTTGTGCGATGGTTTATCCCATGGTTAGGAGTGAGTGAATTGGAAAAGGCAATAGTTAATATTTCTGCAATTATAGAGAAGTTAGAAAACAAAATTCTGGATGCTATAAAGGCTCAACAAGAAGAGATATCTAGTTTATCACAGGTAGTATTAGCAAATCGGATGGCCCTAGACTTGTTACTGGCCACTCAAGGGGGAGTCTGTACAGTAATAAACACAAGTTGTTGTATGTATGTAGATCAGAGTGGAAGGATCTCTACCGACCTGGAAGAAATATGGAAGCAGACAAGGATCCTACATGAGATCAGTAAAGATGATCTTTCCTGGAGTTTTAGTGAACTATGGAATAAGTTAACCTCCTGGTTGCCCAATTTCCAATGGTTGAAACAAGTATTCATTGCTCTAATCGTATTAGTAGTGTTAGGAATATTTGTGTGCATGTTGTTTAGATGCCTGCTTTGTTGTGTTACTGTAAATAATGAAAGTATCTGATGCAAAAGAATTTGCATGGGAAAAGAAAAGGGGGGATTGATTAAGGAGGTATTGGGGAGGCAAGGACAATCCCCAGACAAGGACTGTATATCTCGAAACAAGACACTGGAAGTCATGATAAGGAAGCGGCAGGCGGACAGAGAAACGAATGTAAGGACTATAACTCTCGAAACTGGACATTGGAATTCATTATAAAGATACAACAAACGGGAGAATTAGCAACAACCAGCTCTTGCAATTAAGAAACATGCCAATTCAGCAGATTCCTGACCAAAGGTGAAAAGTACACTGTGAGGAAGACTCGGGGTCTTCCTCCCAAAGACCCCTGCCCACGTCCCAAAGACCCCTGCCCACAATTCTTGGAAGGCTCTGCGCAGGCGCAAGGTGCCAAAAGGCTAATTAGCATGAGAAGCGAGGGAAGGCGGGGATAGGTAATGCATATGTATAGGTGCTTGTAGAATATTGATAGATTGATTGTATAAATTCAAGACTGCTTTCTGCTTTGGGTATGCACGATAGGTGGAGAGATCCCCCGTGCATCCAGCGCTGCAATAAAGAATAGACCACTTAAAGGAATTTCGGCTTCGATCTTTGAATCAATTTGGCTACCCAGATGGGACAACCTCTCTGCCGGACCGCAGGACCCGCTGGGAACAGGACTCCCTAGGGTACCCCCGGGATTTCCCGGAGGGACTCCTCGACTCACCGGATCACTGCGGAGGCAGACAAGGACCCCATCATTGTAAGTGAGTATATTCTTTATTCTGATTTGGTTTTCTGGTAGACTGGTCATCTGGAACTGTCTGTAAGTCAGAAGGTGATCTTCTGCGAGGCAGTGTTTGGTATATACTTTGTGGTTAGCACCATAAGTACATGTTTGGGGAGCTTAAGGAAGGAGCTCGCTTTAAGGTCCATCTGGAATTGTGTTGTCTATTTCGGTTTTCTGACTCATGGAGTATGGTATTTAACTCTGGTTATTGTTACTGCGATTTTGGCTATTTTCCTGGTGGTAATAGTAGGTTCGTGGTATTGTTATAAGAAAGATATCGTTACGGTGTTACACAGTTCGGTTTTCTGACTTATCGCATGTGGAATTTGACTATTGTTACTGTGATTTTGGCAATATTGCTGGTAATAGTAGTTTTGTGACATCGCTACTGAAAGATATTGCGTGCCCGTATTTTTGTGAGTGATACGTTTTGTGATACGCTTTTGTAAGTAACATGTGTATTCTGAAAGTGTAAACTGGAAACTGGGGGGGCAAACAAGCAGTGAAATTTTAAAGAAAAGTGTGTTAGGCTGTGTTTTAAGTCACTGGAAGGCTATTGGAGGATCTGCCGGTGGAAGTGTGAACAGGAAAACATTGATAAAATATCGTAATCAGTGGTGGCCGCTTTATAAGCTGGAATGTGGAGAAAAGTGGCCCCTAAATGGAACTTTAAACTCTAATATTTTGCTACAGTTAATGTTGTTTTTTGAGAAGCAGAACAGGATGAAATGTTGTATACTGATGTTTCAGCATCTTGGTGGGAAAAGGTACGGACTTAAGTTGGCCCCTGACTGAACCTTTGATGTTGGCATTAGAGAAGTAGAGGCTGGAGAAAGATAAAGGAAGTGTTAAAAGGGTTGTTGAAAGTGTTAAAGGTGTTTGAAGTTGAATGAGCAGGGAAAGAGGATGTAGGAATGTTAATAGTTCTGCCTCTGCCCGAGGCAGAGATCTTAAAATCATGGGTGTTAGCCCTTTAGGGCAAAGGGACAATGATCGGTCCGGTCCGAGAGAGTTGTCACAGAAACAGAAAAGCAGTCAACTCTTAAAACAACCTGAGTTCATGTGCGAGCTCAGATTGCTGATGGGACCCTTCAGAGAACTGTGGACAATTGCATTCCCCTGACCGACCCCCACTAAGACCCGAATCATCCTGAAAATTATGAACGGTTAAGTAAATACTAAAACCTGGATGAATTGGGAATTGAGAATATGCTTCCAACAAGGTCTAAAAGAAACTCCTATGGAATTTTTGGACCAACTCTGAAATGTAATGAAAATAAATAAATAAATAAATAAATAAATAAAACAAAACGGTTTGGACCTGGCTTTGGAGGACAAATTGACTAGCCTTTTCCTAGGGTAATCAACCCCTGATTTCAACAGGAATAACGGGGACCTGGGGAATCTACCCTAGTGGATCCTCCACTGGTTATAATGAAGCTAGGGGAGGAATGGAAGTGAAATTTCTTATTGCTATGGGGCAACGTATTCAGTTCTAAATCAAGCATTAATGCCTTCACGGAATTATTACGTTAGGGTAAAAGGTGTGTCGTGGTTTAACCCGGCCGGCAGCTAAACACCACGTAGCTGTTCGCTCCCCCTCCCCCTCCCTCTCTGGGACGGGGGAGAGAAATGGAAAGTGAAGCCTGTGAGTTGAGATAAAGACAGTTTAATAAGACAAAATAATAATAATAATAATAATAATAATAATAATAATAATAATAATAATAATAATAGTAATAATACAATGATGATAATAGTACCACTACTAATAATGTGTACAAACAAGTGATGCACAATGCAATTGCTCACCACCCGCTGACCGATGCCCAGCCTAACCCCGAGCAGTCCAGCCCCCTCCCCCTGGCTAGCCACCCCTATGTATTGTTTAGCCTGACGTCAGATGCTATGGAATACCCCTTTGGCTAGTTTGGGTCACCTGTCCTGGGTCTGTCCCCTCCCAGCTCTTACTGCACCCCCAGCCTGCCTGTTGGCAGGACAGAGCAAGAAGCTGAGATGTCCTTGGCTTGGTATAAGCATTGCTCTGCAACAATTGAAACATCGGGGTGTTATCAGCACTCTTCTCATCCTAAGCCAAAACATAGCATTCTACCAGCTACTAGGAAGAAAATTACCTCTGTTCTAACTGAAACCAGGACAAGGTGTAACCGAAAAGGCTTATTTTTGTGAACCTTTGAAGTACAAGTTAGGGAAACAATGGGGCATACACAGATTTTTATCTATGCCTAGCTCCTCATGGGCACTCTTAGGTAGAGATTTATTAGAGCAAGTAGGAGCAGAAATTGTCTTTGAAAAAGGGAAAATGGAATTAAGAACAGGAGAAGAACAACTAATAAATGTGTTAAGCTTGGCACTAATACAAACTGACCCTAAAAGTGAAATACCTTTAGAGATCACAGATCAAGTATGTCCAGGAGTTTGGGCTACCGAAGTCCCTGGAAGAGCTAAAAATGTGACCTTAATAATTATTAAATTAAAGCCAGGAGAGAAACCCATTAAGGTTAAGTAATATCCTTTGAGGATAGAAGATAGGAAAGGAATTAAAGAGATAATTGATAAATTTTTACAGTATGGATTATTGCTTGAATGCGAATCAGAATACAATGCACCCATATTGCCAATTAAAAAGGCAGATGAAAAAGCTATAGGCTAGTTCAGGATTTGAGGGCCATAAATAAAATCACTGAGGATATACATCCAGTAGTGGCAAACCCTTATACTTTGCTGACTAAATTAAAGAATAGTCAAGTCTGGTTTACCGTACTGGATTTAAAAGATGCCTTCTTCTGCCTAGGCTTAGCCACAGAAAGCCAAAACCTATTCGCCTTTGAATGGGAAAATCCCGATTCAGGCGGAAAGACGCAGCTTACGTGGACATGACTACCTCAAGGATTCAAGAATAGCCCCACTATTTTTGGAAACCAATTAGCAAGGGAACTCGAAACATGGATACCTCCGGACACTGAAGGTGCTTTGTTACAATATGTAGATGATCTCTTAATAGCTACCGAGACTAAAGGCAGTTGTATTCAATGGACTATAAGTCGTCTTAATTTTCTGGGTTTAAATGGATATCAAGTCTCTTGACAGAAAGTCCAGCTGGCTCAACAAAGTGTGACCTATCTGGGATTTGACATTTCGGAAGGACAACGAGAACTAGGAACTGAACATAAGGAAGTCATTTGCCGGACTCCAGAACCTCAAATGGTAAAGGAGCTACAAACCTTTTTAGGAATGACAGGTTGGTGTCGCCTTTGGATTTATAATGATGGACTATTGGTAAAGCCTCTATGTGAATTGATAAAGATTAACCAGTCAAAGTTAGTCTGGACTGGAGAAGCACAAAAAGACTTTAAACAACTTAAACAAGAATTGATGATTTTGAAATATCAAGCAATATTGGTAGAACAGGACGACGTGGAAATTGTGATAATTAATATTGTGAATCTAGCCTCTTTTCTTAGTGATGCTCCGGCACAACCTGTGATTCACGATTGTTTAGAAACTATAGAGACTGTGTATTCCAGCCGAGCAGACCTTAAGGAGGAGCCCATGGAAGATGCGGAAGAAACTTGGTTCACGGATGGGAGCAGTTTTGTTACGCAAAGACAACGTAAAGCTGGATATGCTATAACAACTACTCAGCAGGTAATCGAGTCTAAGCCTTTACCCCCTGGAACCTCAGCTCAAAAGGCGGAGATAGTTGCTCTCACGAGAGCATTGGAACTGGCAGCGGGAAAAAGGGTAAATATTTGGACAGATTCTAAATATACATTCGGCGTGGTACATGCTCATGGAGCAATTTGGAAAGAACATGGATTGCTGACCGCTCAGTGAAAACACAAAGTATGCTGAAGAAATTTTAAAATTGTTAGAGGCTGTAAAACAACCAGAAAAGGTAGCTATCATGCATTGTCAGGGACACCAAAAGGGGAACACCGATTTTGAAATTGGAAAATCGATTGGCAGAGGCTAAGCAGGCAGCTGAAATAACTGAGGTGAAGGCATTGTCTTTGATACCAGACGGTAAAATCCAAACTATATCCAAATTATACAAAAGAAGACTTAAAATTAATTGAAGATTTGAAAGGTAAAATGAAACCAGATGGATGAGTATATTTAAAAGATAACCACATAGTAATACCCTCTAGTTTGACATGGCCCATAGTTCTTACAGAACACAATAAAACGCACTGGGGAGCTGGCACACTGCATAAGAGCCTGAGTCAGACATTAGTGGGACGATATGATAAAACAAGTAACTCAACAATGTAGCATTTGCTTACACAAGAACCCCAATACCAAGAATAGAATAAAATTTGGAATAATCGGTAAAGGAAATTATTCGGGGCAACAGTGGCAAATTGATTTTTCAGAACTCCCTAGAAAAGGGGGGTATCATTATTTACTGGTTCTGACTGACACGTTTTCAGGAAGGCCTGAAGCCTTTCCCTGTCGAACAAACAAAGCAAGAGAAGTGGTTAAAGTCTTGTTAAATGAAATAATACCATGCTTTGGGATTCTAGTAGCAATGTCTTCTGATAGAGTTTCACATTTTTGTGCACAAGTGGTAGAACAGATAAGTAAGATTCTAAAGATAGATTGGCAACTGCATACTCCTTGTAGACCACAGGCAAGTGGACAGGTAGAAAAAATGAACCATTTAATTAAACAATAAATAGCTAAAATTGGATAAGAAGCTAATTTGTCATGGCCTCAATCCCTCCCTTTAGCATTACTTGGAATTAGAGTTAAACCTAGAATAAAAGGAAATTTGAGTCCCTTCAAAATCTTATATGGAAGGCCATAGCAATTTCTATTTAGTGGAGAGGACCTAACGCAGTTAGGATCAGAATATTTATATGCTTATATAACTGAACTTCAGAAACAATTAAATAAAGTACATAAATTTGTTTTAGGGACCAGGGCTAGAGGGTTGGATCAACCAATCCACCCCTTTAAGCTTGGGGATTATATATATATAAAGACTTTTTCAGGACAACCCCTGCAGGAAAAATGGAAGGAAAGTGGATGGGACCATACCAAGTATTACTGACAACACACAGCGCCATTAAGATTAAGAAGCAAGCAGCTTGGATCCACAATTCAAGGGTGAAGAAGGCCCCGGCGAGGATATGGACCACCACTCCAATTGGACCAACAAAATTACGGTTTTCCAGATCCTAATGATTGCAGGGGTGCGGTTCTCGGATTTGGGGTGGGCAACTTGGGATGAGAACTTACACCTGACCTTAATACAAACAATTTCTCAAGTAACTCATAAGACGAACTGTTGGGTATGCACCCATCTGCCACAGCATGGGAATAAGGGTGTATCGTTAATTGGGATTCCCTTGCCTGCAAACTTATCTTGGACTAATTTGTGGGAAAACACGTCTTGGGGTCGAAAATATTAAGCAGTTTTGGAACTAGAAGTGAGTAGCTTCATGCCGTTAGAATCCTATTATGTATGTGTACAAAGGTGTAACCCGCCTAAGGGTATAGGAAAACAGCATTGTATAAATACGGATACTACTTATGTGGGAAATCAGACATCTTGTAATTGAACAATTGATATTAGTACGACTAGCGGCTGGGCAAATTCAACCAGCTGGACGGTTCCAGAAGGAAAAGGGTGCTATTGGCTATGCAATGATACAGCCCGTAAGGTCTTGCCTGAGAATTGGAAGGGAACTTGCACTCTTGGAGCGGTAGTCCCCAGTATGACAGTACATGATGTAGTGCCTCGAGGTTACTTGAGAAATCATATCCGGAGAATCAGATGAAAAATTAACAATCCATTGGTAGAGAGACACACCCCTTTTCATAGTTTTGTGCGATGGTTTATCCCATGGTTAGGAGTGAGTGAATTGGAAAAGGCAATAGTTAATATTTCTGCAATTATAGAGAAGTTAGAAAACAAAATTCTGGATGCTATAAAGGCTCAACAAGAAGAGATATCTAGTTTATCACAGGTAGTATTAGCAAATCGGATGGCCCTAGACTTGTTACTGGCCACTCAAGGGGGAGTCTGTACAGTAATAAACACAAGTTGTTGTATGTATGTAGATCAGAGTGGAAGGATCTCTACCGACCTGGAAGAAATATGGAAGCAGACAAGGATCCTACATGAGATCAGTAAAGATGATCTTTCCTGGAGTTTTAGTGAACTATGGAATAAGTTAACCTCCTGGTTGCCCAATTTCCAATGGTTGAAACAAGTATTCATTGCTCTAATCGTATTAGTAGTGTTAGGAATATTTGTGTGCATGTTGTTTAGATGCCTGCTTTGTTGTGTTACTGTAAATAATGAAAGTATCTGATGCAAAAGAATTTGCATGGGAAAAGAAAAGGGGGGATTGATTAAGGAGGTATTGGGGAGGCAAGGACAATCCCCAGACAAGGACTGTATATCTCGAAACAAGACACTGGAAGTCATGATAAGGAAGCGGCAGGCGGACAGAGAAACGAATGTAAGGACTATAACTCTCGAAACTGGACATTGGAATTCATTATAAAGATACAACAAACGGGAGAATTAGCAACAACCAGCTCTTGCAATTAAGAAACATGCCAATTCAGCAGATTCCTGACCAAAGGTGAAAAGTACACTGTGAGGAAGACTCGGGGTCTTCCTCCCAAAGAGCCCTGCCCACGTCCCAAAGACCCCTGCCCACAATTCTTGGAAGGCTCTGCGCAGGCGCAAGGTGCCAAAAGGCTAATTAGCATGAGAAGCGAGGGAAGGCGGGGATAGGTAATGCATATGTATAGGTGCTTGTAGAATATTGATAGATTGATTGTATAAATTCAAGACTGCTTTCTGCTTTGGGTATGCACGATAGGTGGAGAGATCCCCCGTGCATCCAGCGCTGCAATAAAGAATAGACCACTTAAAGGAATTTCGGCTTCGATCTTTGAATCAATTTGGCTACCCAGATGGGACAACCTCTCTGCCGGACCGCAGGACCCGCTGGGAACAGGACTCCCTAGGGTACCCCCGGGATTTCCCGGAGGGACTCCTCGACTCACCGGATCACTGCGGAGGCAGACAAGGACCCCATCATTGTAAGTGAGTATACTCTTTATTCTGGTTTGGTTTTCTGGTAGACCGGTCATCTGGAACTGTCTGTAAGTCAGAAGGTGATCTTCTGCGAGGCAGTGTTTGGTATATACTTTGTGGTTAGCACCATAAGTACATGTTTGGGGAGCTTAAGGAAGGAGCTCGCTTTAAGGTCCATCTGGAATTGTGTTGTCTATTTCGGTTTTCTGACTCATGGAGTATGGTATTTAACTCTGGTTATTGTTACTGCGATTTTGGCTATTTTCCTGGTGGTAATAGTAGGTTCGTGGCATTGTTATAAGAAAGATATCGTTACGGTGTTACACAGTTCGGTTTTCTGACTTATCGCATGTGGAATTTGACTCTGACTATTGTTACTGTGATTTTGGCAATATTGCTGGTAATAGTAGTTTTGTGACATCGCTACTGAAAGATATTGCGTGCCCGTATTTTTGTGAGTGATACGTTCTGTGATACGCTTTTGTAAGTAACGTGTATTCTGAAAGTGTAAACTGGAAACTGGGGGGGCAAACAAGCAGTGAAATTTTAAAGAAAAGTGTGTTAGGATGTGTTTTAAGTCACTGGAAGGATATTGGAGGATCTGCTGGTGGAAGTGTGAACAGGAAAACATTGATAAAATATCGTAATCAGTGGTGGCCGCTTTATAAGCTGGAATGTGGAGAAAAGTGGCCCCTAAATGGAACTTTAAACTCTAATATTTTGCTAGAGTTAATGTTGTTTTTTGAGAAGCAGAACAGGATGAAATGTTGTATACTGATGTTTCAGCATCTTGGTGGGAAAAGGTACGGACTTAAGTTGGCCCCTGACTGAACCTTTGATGTTGGCATTAGAGAAGTACAGGCTGGAGAAAGATAAAGGAAGTGTTAAAAGGGTTGTTGAAAGTGTTAAAGGTGTTTGAAGTTGAATGAGCAGGGAAAGAGGATGTAGGAATGTTAATAGTTCTGCCTCTGCCCGAGGCAGAGATCTTAAAATCATGGGTGTTAGCCCTTTAGGGCAAAGGGACCATGATCGGTCCGGTCCGAGAGAGTTGTCACAGAAACAGAAAAGCAGTCAACTCTTAAAACAACCTGAGTTCATGTGCGAGCTCAGATTGCTGATGGGACCGTTCAGGGAACTGTGGACAATTGCATTCCCCTGACCGACCCCCACTAAGACCCGAATCATCCTGAAAATTATGAACGGTTAAGTAAATACTAAAACCTGGATGAATCGGGAATTGAGAATATGCTTCCAACAAGGTCTAAAAGAAACTCCTATGGAATTTTTGGACCAACTCTGAAATGTAATGAAAATAAATAAATAAATAAATAAATAAAACAAAACGGTTTGGACCTGGCTTTGGAGGACAAATTGACTAGCCTTTTCCTAGGGTAATCAACCCCTGATTTCAACAGGAATAACGGGGACCTGGGGAATCTACCCTAGCGGATCCTCCACTGGTTATAATGAAGCTAGGGGAGGAATGGAAGTGAAATTTCTTATTGCTATGGGGCAACGTATTCAGTTCTAAATCAAGCATTAATGCCTTCACAGAATTATTATGTTAGGGTAAAAGGTGTGTCGTGGTTTAACCCGGCCGGCAGCTAAACACCACGCAGCTGTTCGCTCCCCCTCCCCCTCCCTCTCTGGGACAGGGGAGAGAAATGGAAAGTGAAGCCTGTGAGTTGAGATAAAGACAGTTTAATAAGACAAAATAATAATAATAATAATAATAATAATAATAATAATAATAATAGTAATAATACAATGATGATAATAGTACCACTACTAATAATGTGTACAAACAAGTGATGCACAATGCAATTGCTCACCACCCGCTGACCGATGCCCAGCCTAACCCTGAGCAGTCCGGCCCCCTCCCCCTGGCTAGCCACCCCTATGTATTGTTTAGCCTGACGTCAGATGCTATGGAATACCCCTTTGGCTAGTTTGGGTCACCTGTCCTGGGTCTGTCCCCTCCCAGCTCTTACTGCACCCCCAGCCTGCCTGTTGGCAGGACAGAGCAAGAAGCTGAGATGTCCTTGGCTTGGTATAAGCATTGCTCTGCAACAATTAAAACATCGGGGTGTTATCAGCACTCTTCTCATCCTAAGCCAAAACATAGCATTCTACCAGCTACTAGGAAGAAAATTAACTCTGTTCTAACTGAAACCAGGACAAGGTGTAACCGAAAAGGCTTATTTTTGTGAACCTTTGTAGTACAAGTTAGGGAAACAATGGGGCATACACAGATTTTTATCTATGCCTACCTCCTCATGGGCACTCTTAGGTAGAGATTTATTAGAGCAAGTAGGAGCAGAAATTGTCTTTGAAAAAGGGAAAATGGAATTAAGAACAGGAGAAGAACAACTAATAAATGTGTTAAGCTTGGCACTAATACAAACTGACCCTAAAAGTGAAATACCTTTAGAGATCACAGATCAAGTATGTCCAGGAGTTTGGGCTAGCGAAGTCCCTGGAAGAGCTAAAAATGTGACCTTAATAATTATTAAATTTAAGCCAGGAGAGAAACCCATTAAGGTTAAGTAATATCCTTTGAGGATAGAAGATAGGAAAGGAATTAAAGAGATAATTGATAAATTTTTACAGTATGGATTATTGCTTGAATGCGAATCAGAATACAATGCACCCATATTGCCAATTAAAAAGGCAGATGAAAAAGCTATAGGCTAGTTCAGGATTTGAGGGCCATAAATAAAATCACTGAGGATATACATCCAGTAGTGGCAAACCCTTATACTTTGCTGACTAAATTAAAGAATAGTCAAGTCTGGTTTACCGTACGGGATTTAAAAGATACCTTCTTCTGCCTAGGCTTAGCCACAGAAAGCCAAAACCTATTCGCCTTTGAATGGGAAAATCCCGATTCAGGCGGAAAGACGCAGTTTACGTGGACATGACTACCTCAAGGATTCAAGAATAGCCCCACTATTTTTGGAAACCAATTAGCAAGGGAACTCGAAACATGGATACCTCCGGACACTGAAGGTGCTTTGTTACAATATGTAGATGATCTCTTAATAGCTACCGAGACTAAAGGGAGTTGTATTCAATGGACTATAAGTCGTCTTAATTTTCTGGGTTTAAATGGATATCAAGTCTCTTGACAGAAAGTCCAGCTGGCTCAACAAAGTGTGACCTATCTGGGATTTGAAATTTCGGAAGGACAACGAGAACTAGGAACTGAACATAAGGAAGTCATTTGCCGGACTCCAGAACCTCAAATGGTAAAGGAGCTACAAACCTTTTTAGGAATGACAGGTTGGTGTCGCCTTTGGATTTATAATGATGGACTATTGGTAAAGCCTCTATGTGAATTGATAAAGATTAACCAGTCAAAGTTAGTCTGGACTGGAGAAGCACAAAAAGACTTTAAACAACTTAAACAAGAATTGATGATTTTGAAATATCAAGCAATATTGGTAGAACAGGACGACGTGGAAATTGTGATAATTAATATTGTGAATCTAGCCTCTTTTCTTAGTGATGCTCCGGCACAACCTGTGATTCACGATTGTTTAGAAACTATAGAGACTGTGTATTCCAGCCGACCAGACCTTAAGGAGGAGCCCATGGAAGATGCGGAAGAAACTTGGTTCACGGATGGGAGCAGTTTTGTTACGCAAAGACAACGTAAAGCTGGATATGCTATAACAACTACTCAGCAGGTAATCGAGTCTAAGCCTTTACCCCCTGGAACCTCAGCTCAAAAGGCGGAGATAGTTGCTCTCACGAGAGCATTGGAACTGGCAGCGGGAAAAAGGGTAAATATTTGGACAGATTCTAAATATACATTCGGCGTGGTACATGCTCATGGAGCAATTTGGAAAGAACATGGATTGCTGACCGCTCAGTGAAAACACAAAGTATGCTGAAGAAATTTTAAAATTGTTAGAGGCTGTAAAACAACCAGAAAAGGTAGCTATCATGCATTGTCAGGGACACCAAAAGGGGAACACCGATTTTGAAATTGGAAAATCGATTGGCAGAGGCTAAGCAGGCAGCTGAAATAACTGAGGTGAAGGCATTGTCTTTGATACCAGACGGTAAAATCCAAACTATATCCAAATTATACAAAAGAAGACTTAAAATTAATTGAAGATTTGAAAGGTAAAATGAAACCAGATGGATGAGTATATTTAAAAGATAACCACATAGTAATACCCTCTAGTTTGACATGGCCCATAGTTCTTACAGAACACAATAAAACGCACTGGGGAGCTGGCACACTGCATAAGAGCCTGAGTCAGACATTAGTGGGACGATATGATAAAACAAGTAACTCAACAATGTAGCATTTGCTTACACAAGAACCCCAATACCAAGAATAGAATAAAATTTGGAATAATCGGTAAAGGAAATTATTCGGGGCAACAGTGGCAAATTGATTTTTCAGAACTCCCTAGAAAAGGGGGGTATCATTATTTACTGGTTCTGACTGACACGTTTTCAGGAAGGCCTGAAGCCTTTCCCTGTCGAACAAACAAAGCAAGAGAAGTGGTTAAAGTCTTGTTAAATGAAATAATACCATGCTTTGGGATTCTAGTAGCAATGTCTTCTGATAGAGTTTCACATTTTTGTGCACAAGTGGTAGAACAGATAAGTAAGATTCTAAAGATAGATTGGCAACTGCATACTCCTTGTAGACCACAGGCAAGTGGACAGGTAGAAAAAATGAACCATTTAATTAAACAATAAATAGCTAAAATTGGATAAGAAGCTAATTTGTCATGGCCTCAATCCCTCCCTTTAGCATTACTTGGAATTAGAGTTAAACCTAGAATAAAAGGAAATTTGAGTCCCTTCAAAATCTTATATGGAAGGCCATAGCAATTTCTATTTAGTGGAGAAGACCTAACGCAGTTAGGATCAGAATATTTATATGCTTATATAACTGAACTTCAGAAACAATTAAATAAAGTACATAAATTTGTTTTAGGGACCAGGGCTAGAGGGTTGGATCAACCAATCCACCCCTTTAAGCTTGGGGATTATATATATATAAAGACTTTTTCAGGACAACCCCTGCAGGAAAAATGGAAGGAAAGTGGATGGGACCATACCAAGTATTACTGACAACACACACCGCCATTAAGATTAAGAAGCAAGCAGCTTGGATCCACAATTCAAGGGTGAAGAAGGCCCCGGCGAGGATATGGACCACCACTCCAATTGGACCAACAAAATTACGGTTTTCCAGATCCTAATGATTGCAGGGGTGCGGTTCTCGGATTTGGGGTGGGCAACTTGGGATGAGAACTTACACCTGACCTTAATACAAACAATTTCTCAAGTAACTAATAAGACGAACTGTTGGGTATGCACCCATCTGCCACAGCATGGGAATAAGGGTGTATCGTTAATTGGGATTCCCTTGCCTGCAAACTTATCTTGGACTAATTTGTGGGAAAACACGTCTTGGGGTCGAAAATATTAAGCAGTTTTGGAACTAGAAGTGAGTAGCTTCATGCCGTTAGAATCCTATTATGTATGTTGTGGTGGTTTTACTCAGGTGGGCAGCCGAGCTCCACCACAACCGCTCTCTCACTCCCCCTCTCCTCAAAGAGGAAGGGGGAGAAAATACAACACAGAGAACTCGAGGTTTGAGATAAGAAAGGTTTAATTAAAGGGAAAGGGAATGGGAGAAAAAAAACAGAGACAAAAGAAGCAATCAGTCCGCGCGGAAGCACAGAGAGAGGAAAAATTATTCTCTACTTCCCATCAGCGAGCGGTGTTCGGCCACGTCCTGGGAAGCAGGGCCCCAAACGCGTAGTGGTTGTTCAGGAGGAACAGCCCCCTCCCCCACGAGAGCCCCCCCTTTTATTGCTGAGTGTGACATCAGGTGTTATGGAATATCCCTTTGGTTGGTTTAGGTCAGCTGCCCCAGCAATGTCCCCTCCCCATCACTTGCCCACCCCCAGTCTGCTGGCTTTTGGGGGCTTGGAAGGAGTCCTGATGCTGTGCCAGCACTATGCAGCAATAGACACAACACTGGAGTGATATCAGTGCTGTTCCAGCTACGAGTGCAGAGTACAGCACTGTGTGGGCTGCTGCAGGGAAAAGGTGACTCCAGCTCAGACAGACCCAACACATATGTGTACAAAGGTGTAACCCGCCTAAGGGTATAGGAAAACAGCATTGTATAAATACGGATACTACTTATGTGGGAAATCAGACATCTTGTAATTGAACAATTGATATTAGTACGACTAGCGGCTGGGCAAATTCAACCAGCTGGACGGTTCCAGAAGGAAAAGGGTGGTATTGGCTATGCAATGATACAGCCCGTAAGGTCTTGCCTGAGAATTGGAAGGGAACTTGCACTCTTGGAGCGGTAGTCCCCAGTATGACAGTACATGATGTAGTGCCTCGAGGTTACTTGAGAAATCATATCCGGAGAATCAGATGAAAAATTAACAATCCATTGGTAGAGAGACACACCCCTTTTCATAGTTTTGTGCGATGGATTATCCCATGGTTAGGAGTGAGTGAATTGGAAAAGGCAATAGTTAATATTTCTGCAATTATAGAGAAGTTAGAAAACAAAATTCTGGATGCTATAAAGGCTCAACAAGAAGAGATATCTAGTTTATCACAGGTAGTATTACCAAATCGGATGGCCCTAGACTTGTTACTGGCCACTCAAGGGGGAGTCTGTACAGTAATAAACACAAGTTGTTGTATGTATGTAGATCAGAGTGGAAGGATCTCTACCGACCTGGAAGAAATATGGAAGCAGACAAGGATCCTACATGAGATCAGTAAAGATGATCTTTCCTGGAGTTTTAGTGAACTATGGAATAAGTTAACCTCCTGGTTGCCCAATTTCCAATGGTTGAAACAAGTATTCATTGCTCTAATCGTATTAGTAGTGTTAGGAATATTTGTGTGCATGTTGTTTAGATGCCTGCTTTGTTGTGTTACTGTAAATAATGAAAGTATCTGATGCAAAAGAATTTGCATGGGAAAAGAAAAGGGGGGATTGATTAAGGAGGTATTGGGGAGGCAAGGACAATCCCCAGACAAGGACTGTATATCTCGAAACAAGACACTGGAAGTCATGATAAGGAAGCGGCAGGCGGACAGAGAAACGAATGTAAGGACTATAACTCTCGAAACTGGACATTGGAATTCATTATAAAGATACAACAAACGGGAGAATTAGCAACAACCAGCTCTTGCAATTAAGAAACATGCCAATTCAGCAGATTCCTGACCAAAGGTGAAAAGTACACTGTGAGGAAGACTCGGGGTCTTCCTCCCAAAGAGCCCTGCCCACGTCCCAAAGACCCCTGCCCACAATTCTTGGAAGGCTCTGCGCAGGCGCAAGGTGCCAAAAGGCTAATTAGCATGAGAAGCGAGGGAAGGCGGGGATAGGTAATGCATATGTATAGGTGCTTGTAGAATATTGATAGATTGATTGTATAAATTCAAGACTGCTTTCTGCTTTGGGTATGCACGATAGGTGGAGAGATCCCCCGTGCATCCAGCGCTGCAATAAAGAATAGACCACTTAAAGGAATTTCGGCTTCGATCTTTGAATCAATTTGGCTACCCAGATGGGACAACCTCTCTGCCGGACCGCAGGACCCACTGGGAACAGGACTCCCTAGGGTACCCCCGGGATTTCCCGGAGGGACTCCTCGACTCACCGGATCACTGCGGAGGCAGACAAGGACCCCATCATTGTAAGTGAGTATATTCTTTATTCTGATTTGGTTTTCTGGTAGACCGGTCATCTGGAACTGTCTGTAAGTCAGAAGGTGATCTTCTGCGAGGCAGTGTTTGGTATATACTTTGTGGTTAGCACCATAAGTACATGTTTGGGGAGCTTAAGGAAGGAGCTCGCTTTAAGGTCCATCTGGAATTGTGTTGTCTATTTCGGTTTTCTGACTCATGGAGTATGGTATTTAACTCCGGTTATTGTTACTGCGATTTTGGCTATTTTCCTGGTGGTAATAGTAGGTTCGTGGCATTGTTATAAGAAAGATATCGTTACGGTGTTACACAGTTCGGTTTTCTGACTTATCGCATGTGGAATTTGACTCTGACTATTGTTACTGTGATTTTGGCAATATTGCTGGTAATAGTAGTTTTGTGACATCGCTACTGAAAGATATTGCGTGCCCGTATTTCTGTGAGTGATACGTTCTGTGATACGCTTTTGTAAGTAACATGTGTATTCTGAAAGTGTAAACTGGAAACTGGGGGGGCAAACAAGCAGTGAAATTTTAAAGAAAAGTGTGTTAGGATGTGTTTTAAGTCACTGGAAGGATATTGGAGGATCTGCCGGTGGAAGTGTGAACAGGAAAACATTGATAAAATATCGTAATCAGTGGTGGCCGCTTTATAAGCTGGAATGTGGAGAAAAGTGGCCCCTAAATGGAACTTTAAACTCTAATATTTTGCTACAGTTAATGTTGTTTTTTGAGAAGCAGAACAGGATGAAATGTTGTATACTGATGTTTCAGCATCTTGGTGGGAAAAGGTACGGAATTAAGTTGGCCCCTGACTGAACCTTTGATGTTGGCATTAGAGAAGTACAGGCTGGAGAAAGATAAAGGAAGTGTTAAAAGGGTTGTTGAAAGTGTTAAAGGTGTTTGAAGTTGAATGAGCAGGGAAAGAGGATGTAGGAATGTTAATAGTTCTGCCTCTGCCCGAGGCAGAGATCTTAAAATCATGGGTGTTAGCCCTTTAGGGCAAAGGGACCATGATCGGTCCGGTCCGAGAGAGTTGTCACAGAAACAGAAAAGCAGTCAACTCTTAAAACAACCTGAGTTCATGTGCGAGCTCAGATTGCTGATGGGACCCTTCAGAGAACTGTGGACAATTGCATTCCCCTGACCGACCCCCACTAAGACCCGAATCATCCTGAAAATTATGAACGGTTAAGTAAATACTAAAACCTGGATGAATTGGGAATTGAGAATATGCTTCCAACAAGGTCTAAAAGAAACTCCTATGGAATTTTTGGACCAACTCTGAAATGTAATGAAAATAAATAAATAAATAAATAAATAAATAAATAAAACAAAACGGTTTGGACCTGGCTTTGGAGGACAAATTGACTAGCCTTTTCCTAGGGTAATCAACCCCTGATTTCAACAGGAATAACGGGGACCTGGGGAATCTACCCTAGTGGATCCTCCACTGGTTATAATGAAGCTAGGGGAGGAATGGAAGTGAAATTTCTTATTGCTATGGGGCAACGTATTCAGTTCTAAATCAAGCATTAATGCCTTCACAGAATTATTATGTTAGGGTAAAAGGTGTGTCGTGGTTTAACCCGGCCGGCAGCTAAACACCACGCAGCTGTTCGCTCCCCCTCCCCCTCCCTCTCTGGGACGGGGGAGAGAAATGGAAAGTGAAGCCTGTGAGTTGAGATAAAGACAGTTTAATAAGACAAAATAATAATAATAATAATAATAATAATAATAATAATAATAATAATAATAATAATAATAATAATAATAATACAATGATGATAATAGTACCACTACTAATAATGTGTACAAACAAGTGATGCACAATGCAATTGCTCACCACCCGCTGACCGATGCCCAGCCTAACCCTGAGCAGTCCGGCCCCCTCCCCCTGGCTAGCCACCCCTATGTATTGTTTAGCCTGACGTCAGATGCTATGGAATACCCCTTTGGCTAGTTTGGGTCACCTGTCCTGGGTCTGTCCCCTCCCAGCTCTTACTGCACCCCCAGCCTGCCTGTTGGCAGGACAGAGCAAGAAGCTGAGATGTCCTTGGCTTGGTATAAGCATTGCTCTGCAACAATTAAAACATCGGGGTGTTATCAGCACTCTTCTCATCCTAAGCCAAAACATAGCATTCTACCAGCTACTAGGAAGAAAATTAACTCTGTTCTAACTGAAACCAGGACAAGGTGTAACCGAAAAGGCTTATTTTTGTGAACCTTTGAAGTACAAGTTAGGGAAACAATGGGGCATACACAGATTTTTATCTATGCCTACCTCCTCATGGGCACTCTTAGGTAGAGATTTATTAGAGCAAGTAGGAGCAGAAATTGTCTTTGAAAAAGGGAAAATGGAATTAAGAACAGGAGAAGAACAACTAATAAATGTGTTAAGCTTGGCACTAATACAAACTGACCCTAAAAGTGAAATACCTTTAGAGATCACAGATCAAGTATGTCCAGGAGTTTGGGCTAGTGAAGTCCCTGGAAGAGCTAAAAATGTGACCTTAATAATTATTAAATTTAAGCCAGGAGAGAAACCCATTAAGGTTAAGTAATATCCTTTGAGGATAGAAGATAGGAAAGGAATTAAAGAGATAATTGATAAATTTTTACAGTATGGATTATTGCTTGAATGCGAATCAGAATACAATGCACCCATATTGCCAATTAAAAAGGCAGATGAAAAAGCTATAGGCTAGTTCAGGATTTGAGGGCCATAAATAAAATCACTGAGGATATACATCCAGTAGTGGCAAACCCTTATACTTTGCTGACTAAATTAAAGAATAGTCAAGTCTGGTTTACCGTACTGGATTTAAAAGATACCTTCTTCTGCCTAGGCTTAGCCACAGAAAGCCAAAACCTATTCGCCTTTGAATGGGAAAATCCCGATTCAGGCGGAAAGACGCAGTTTACGTGGACATGACTACCTCAAGGATTCAAGAATAGCCCCACTATTTTTGGAAACCAATTAGCAAGGGAACTCGAAACATGGATACCTCCGGACACTGAAGGTGCTTTGTTACAATATGTAGATGATCTCTTAATAGCTACCGAGACTAAAGGGAGTTGTATTCAATGGACTATAAGTCGTCTTAATTTTCTGGGTTTAAATGGATATCAAGTCTCTTGACAGAAAGTCCAGCTGGCTCAACAAAGTGTGACCTATCTGGGATTTGAAATTTCGGAAGGACAACGAGAACTAGGAACTGAACATAAGGAAGTCATTTGCCGGACTCCAGAACCTCAAATGGTAAAGGAGCTACAAACCTTTTTAGGAATGACAGGTTGGTGTCGCCTTTGGATTTATAATGATGGACTATTGGTAAAGCCTCTATGTGAATTGATAAAGATTAACCAGTCAAAGTTAGTCTGGACTGGAGAAGCACAAAAAGACTTTAAACAACTTAAACAAGAATTGATGATTTTGAAATATCAAGCAATATTGGTAGAACAGGACGACGTGGAAATTGTGATAATTAATATTGTGAATCTAGCCTCTTTTCTTAGTGATGCTCCGGCACAACCTGTGATTCACGATTGTTTAGAAACTATAGAGACTGTGTATTCCAGCCGAGCAGACCTTAAGGAGGAGCCCATGGAAGATGCGGAAGAAACTTGGTTCACGGATGGGAGCAGTTTTGTTACGCAAAGACAACGTAAAGCTGGATATGCTATAACAACTACTCAGCAGGTAATCGAGTCTAAGCCTTTACCCCCTGGAACCTCAGCTCAAAAGGCGGAGATAGTTGCTCTCACGAGAGCATTGGAACTGGCAGCGGGAAAAAGGGTAAATATTTGGACAGATTCTAAATATACATTCGGCGTGGTACATGCTCATGGAGCAATTTGGAAAGAACATGGATTGCTGACCGCTCAGTGAAAACACAAAGTATGCTGAAGAAATTTTAAAATTGTTAGAGGCTGTAAAACAACCAGAAAAGGTAGCTATCATGCATTGTCAGGGACACCAAAAGGGGAACACCGATTTTGAAATTGGAAAATCGATTGGCAGAGGCTAAGCAGGCAGCTGAAATAACTGAGGTGAAGGCATTGTCTTTGATACCAGACGGTAAAATCCAAACTATATCCAAATTATACAAAAGAAGACTTAAAATTAATTGAAGATTTGAAAGGTAAAATGAAACCAGATGGATGAGTATATTTAAAAGATAACCACATAGTAATACCCTCTAGTTTGACATGGCCCATAGTTCTTACAGAACACAATAAAACGCACTGGGGAGCTGGCACACTGCATAAGAGCCTGAGTCAGACATTAGTGGGACGATATGATAAAACAAGTAACTCAACAATGTAGCATTTGCTTACACAAGAACCCCAATACCAAGGATAGAATAAAATTTGGAATAATCGGTAAAGGAAATTATTCGGGGCAACAGTGGCAAATTGATTTTTCAGAACTCCCTAGAAAAGGGGGGTATCATTATTTACTGGTTCTGACTGACACGTTTTCAGGAAGGCCTGAAGCCTTTCCCTGTCGAACAAACAAAGCAAGAGAAGTGGTTAAAGTCTTGTTAAATGAAATAATACCATGCTTTGGGATTCTAGTAGCAATGTCTTCTGATAGAGTTTCACATTTTTGTGCACAAGTGGTAGAACAGATAAGTAAGATTCTAAAGATAGATTGGCAACTGCATACTCCTTGTAGACCACAGGCAAGTGGACAGGTAGAAAAAATGAACCATTTAATTAAACAATAAATAGCTAAAATTGGATAAGAAGCTAATTTGTCATGGCCTCAATCCCTCCCTTTAGCATTACTTGGAATTAGAGTTAAACCTAGAATAAAAGGAAATTTGAGTCCCTTCAAAATCTTATATGGAAGGCCATAGCAATTTCTATTTAGTGGAGAGGACCTAACGCAGTTAGGATCAGAATATTTATATGCTTATATAACTGAACTTCAGAAACAATTAAATAAAGTACATAAATTTGTTTTAGGGACCAGGGCTAGAGGGTTGGATCAACCAATCCACCCCTTTAAGCTTGGGGATTATATATATATAAAGACTTTTTCAGGACAACCCCTGCAGGAAAAATGGAAGGAAAGTGGATGGGACCATACCAAGTATTACTGACAACACACACCGCCATTAAGATTAAGAAGCAAGCAGCTTGGATCCACAATTCAAGGGTGAAGAAGGCCCCGGCGAGGATATGGACCACCACTCCAATTGGACCAACAAAATTACGGTTTTCCAGATCCTAATGATTGCAGGGGTGCGGTTCTCGGATTTGGGGTGGGCAACTTGGGATGAGAACTTACACCTGACCTTAATACAAACAATTTCTCAAGTAACTAATAAGACGAACTGTTGGGTATGCACCCATCTGCCACAGCATGGGAATAAGGGTGTATCGTTAATTGGGATTCCCTTGCCTGCAAACTTATCTTGGACTAATTTGTGGGAAAACACGTCTTGGGGTCGAAAATATTAAGCAGTTTTGGAACTAGAAGTGAGTAGCTTCATGCCGTTAGAATCCTATTATGTATGTGTACAAAGGTGTAACCTGCCTAAGGGTATAGGAAAACAGCATTGTATAAATACGGATACTACTTATGTGGGAAATCAGACATCTTGTAATTGAACAATTGATATTAGTACGACTAGCGGCTGGGCAAATTCAACCAGCTGGACGGTTCCAGAAGGAAAAGGGTGGTATTGGCTATGCAATGATACAGCCCGTAAGGTCTTGCCTGAGAATTGGAAGGGAACTTGCACTCTTGGAGCGGTAGTCCCCAGTATGACAGTACATGATGTAGTGCCTCGAGGTTACTTGAGAAATCATATCCGGAGAATCAGATGAAAAATTAACAATCCATTGGTAGAGAGACACACCCCTTTTCATAGTTTTGTGCGATGGATTATCCCATGGTTAGGAGTGAGTGAATTGGAAAAGGCAATAGTTAATATTTCTGCAATTATAGAGAAGTTAGAAAACAAAATTCTGGATGCTATAAAGGCTCAACAAGAAGAGATATCTAGTTTATCACAGGTAGTATTAGCAAATCGGATGGCCCTAGACTTGTTACTGGCCACTCAAGGGGGAGTCTGTACAGTAATAAACACAAGTTGTTGTATGTATGTAGATCAGAGTGGAAGGATCTCTACCGACCTGGAAGAAATATGGAAGCAGACAAGGATCCTACATGAGATCAGTAAAGATGATCTTTCCTGGAGTTTTAGTGAACTATGGAATAAGTTAACCTCCTGGTTGCCCAATTTCCAATGGTTGAAACAAGTATTCATTGCTCTAATCGTATTAGTAGTGTTAGGAATATTTGTGTGCATGTTGTTTAGATGCCTGCTTTGTTGTGTTACTGTAAATAATGAAAGTATCTGATGCAAAAGAATTTGCATGGGAAAAGAAAAGGGGGGATTGATTAAGGAGGTATTGGGGAGGCAAGGACAATCCCCAGACAAGGACTGTATATCTCGAAACAAGACACTGGAAGTCATGATAAGGAAGCGGCAGGCGGACAGAGAAACGAATGTAAGGACTATAACTCTCGAAACTGGACATTGGAATTCATTATAAAGATACAACAAACGGGAGAATTAGCAACAACCAGCTCTTGCAATTAAGAAACATGCCAATTCAGCAGATTCCTGACCAAAGGTGAAAAGTACACTGTGAGGAAGACTCGGGGTCTTCCTCCCAAAGACCCCTGCCCACGTCCCAAAGACCCCTGCCCACAATTCTTGGAAGGCTCTGCGCAGGCGCAAGGTGCCAAAAGGCTAATTAGCATGAGAAGCGAGGGAAGGCGGGGATAGGTAATGCATATGTATAGGTGCTTGTAGAATATTGATAGATTGATTGTATAAATTCAAGACTGCTTTCTGCTTTGGGTATGCACGATAGGTGGAGAGATCCCCCGTGCATCCAGCGCTGCAATAAAGAATAGACCACTTAAAGGAATTTCGGCTTCGATCTTTGAATCAATTTGGCGACCCAGATGGGACAACCTCTCTGCCGGACTGCAGGACCTGCTGGGAACAGGACTCCCTAGGGTACCCCCGGGATTTCCCGGAGGGACTCCTCGACACACTGGATCACTGCAGAGGCAGACAAGGACCCCATCATTGTAAGTGAGTATATTCTTTATTCTGATTTGGTTTTCTGGTAGACCGGTCATCTGGAACTGTCTGTAAGTCAGAAGGTGATCTTCTGCGAGGCAGTGTTTGGTATATACTTTGTGGTTAGCACCATAAGTACATGTTTGGGGAGCTTAAGGAAGGAGCTCGCTTTAAGGTCCATCTGGAATTGTGTTGTCTATTTCGGTTTTCTGACTCATGGAGTATGGTATTTAACTCCGGTTATTGTTACTGCGATTTTGGCTATTTTCCTGGTGGTAATAGTAGGTTCGTGGCATTGTTATAAGAAAGATATCGTTACGGTGTTACACAGTTTGGTTTTCTGACTTATCGCATGTGGAATTTGACTCTGACTATTGTTACTGTGATTTTGGCAATATTGCTGGTAATAGTAGTTTTGTGACATCGCTACTGAAAGATATTGCGTGCCCGTATTTTTGTGAGTGATACGTTTTGTGATACGCTTTTGTAAGTAACATGTGTATTCTGAAAGCGTAAACTGGAAACTGGGGGGGCAAACAAGCAGTGAAATTTTAAAGACAAGTGTGTTAGGATGTGTTTGAAGTCACTGGAAAGATATTGGAGGATCTGCCGGTGGAAGTGTGAACAGGAAAACATTGATAAAATATCGTAATCAGTGGTGGCCGCTTTATAAGCTGGAATGTGGAGAAAAGTGGCCCCTAAATGGAACTTTAAACTCTAATATTTTGCTACAGTTAATGTTGTTTTTTGAGAAGCAGAACAGGATGAAATGTTGTATACTGATGTTTCAGCATCTTGGTGGGAAAAGGTACGGAATTAAGTTGGCCCCTGACTGAACCTTTAATGTTGGCATTAGAGAAGTACAGGCTGGAGAAAGATAAAGGAAGTGTTAAAAGGGTTGTTGAAAGTGTTAAAGGTGTTTGAAGTTGAATGAGCAGGGAAAGAGGATGTAGGAATGTTAATAGTTCTGCCTCTGCCCGAGGCAGAGATCTTAAAATCATGGGTGTTAGCCCTTTAGGGCAAAGGGACCATGATCGGTCCGGTCCGAGAGAGTTGTCACAGAAACAGAAAAGCAGTCAACTCTTAAAACAACCTGAGTTCATGTGCGAGCTCAGATTGCTGATGGGACCGTTCAGGGAACTGTGGACAATTGCATTCCCCTGACCGACCCCCACTAAGACCCGAATCATCCTGAAAATTAGGAACGGTTAAGTAAATACTAAAACCTGGATGAATCGGGAATTGAGAATATGCTTCCAACAAGGTCTAAAAGAAACTCCTATGGAATTTTTGGACCAACTCTGAAATGTAATGAAAATAAATAAATAAATAAATAAATAAGTAAATAAAACAAAACGGTTTGGACCTGGCTTTGGAGGACAAATTGACTAGCCTTTTCCTAGGGTAATCAACCCCTGATTTCAACAGGAATAACGGGGACCTGGGGAATCTACCCTAGCGGATCCTCCACTGGTTATAATGAAGCTAGGGGAGGAATGGAAGTGAAATTTCTTATTGATATGGGGCAACGTATTCAGTTCTAAATCAAGCATTAATGCCTTCACAGAATTATTATGTTAGGGTAAAAGGTGCGTCGTGGTTTAACCCGGCCGGCAGCTAAACACCACGCAGCTGTTCGCACCCCCTCCCCCTCCCTCTCTGGGACGGGGGAGAGAAATGGAAAGTGAACCTGTGAGTTGAGATAAAGACAGTTTAATAAGACAAAATAATAATTATTATTATTATTATTATTACTATTATTATAAATAATAAAAATTATAATATTATTATAATATTATTATATTATTACTCCCAAAGACGAGTAATTGCTAGGGTAAGTGTAAGCGTAAGTGTACATGTAAGTGTTGTTGTATGGCTTATGGTAAGGGTAAGGTCAAGGGTAAGGTTTATGTTAAGGGTAAGCGTAAGGATAACGGATAGAGTAAGGGTAAGGGTAAGAGTAAGGTTAAGGGTAACGGTAAGGTTAAGGGTACAAATATGTGTTAGGGTATGGGTTATGGTATGGGTAAGAATTAGGGTGAGTATAAGGGTAAGGGTAACTGTAAGGGTACAGGTCAGGGTAAGGGTTAGAGTAAGGGTTGTTAGGGTTAGGGTAAGGTTAAGTGTTAGGGTAATGGTTAGGGTTAGTTTTAGGGTTAAAGTCAGGAAAATGCATGTGTAAGTATTAGGTTAATGTTAAGGGTAAGGTTAAGGTTAAGAGTAAGTGTAAGGTTTAGGGTAAGTGTTAGGGTTAATGTAAGGGTCAGGGTAAGGGTTCAGGTAAGGTTTAGGGTTAGGGTTAGGTTAAGGTTAAGTGTTAGGGTAAGCGTAAATTGTATGGATAAGGATAAGTGTAAGGGATAGGGTAAGGGTAAGTGTTAGGGTAAGGGTAAGGTTAATGGTAACCTAAGTGTAAGGGTAAGGGTTAGGGGAAGGGGAAGAGTAAGGGTAAGGTTAAGGGGAAGGGGAAGTCTAAGGGTACGGGTCAGGGTAAAATTAGAGTAAGGGTTAGGGTTAGGGTTCGGTAAGGATAAGTGTTAGGGTAATGGTTACGGTTAATTTTAGGGTTATGGTGAGGGAAACGTAAGGGTATGTATTAGTTTAAGGGTAAGGTTAAAGTTAAGATTAAGTGTAAGGTTTAGGTTAAGGGTTAGGGTAAGGGTAAGGGTTAGGGTTAATGTAAGGGTCTGGGTAAGGGTTGGGGTAAGGTTTAGGTTAAGGGTAAAAGTAAGTATAATGGTAAGGGTAAGAGTGAAAGTTAGGGTAATGGTTAGATTTAGGTAAGGGTGAGGGTTAGGGTAAGGTTTAGAATTAGGCAAAGGGTAAGTGTAGCAGAAAGGGTAAGGCTTAGGATAAGGGTAAGTGTTAGGATAAGGGTAAGGTTTAGGGTTAGCTTAATAGTAAGGTTAAGGGTAATTGTACGAGTAATTGCTAGGGTAAGTGCAAGCGTAAGTGTACATGTAAGTGTTGTTGTATGGCTTATGATAAGGGTTAGGTTAAGGTTAAGGTTTATGTTAAGTGTAAGTGTAAGGCTAACAGAGACAGTAAAGGTAAGGGGAAGGGGAATGGTAAGGTTAAGGCTACAAGTACGTGTTAGGGTATGGGTTATGGTATGGGTAAGAATTAGGGTAAGTATAAGGGTAAGGGTAAGTGTAAGGGTACAGGTCAGGGTAAGTGTTAGAGTAAGGGTTAGGGTTAGGGTTAGGGTAAGGTTAAGTGTTAGGGTAATGGTTAGGGTTAGTTTTAGGGTTAAAGTCAGGAAAACGCATGTGTAAGTGTTAGGTTAATGTTAAGGGTAAGGTTAAGGTTAAGAGTAAGTGTAAGGTTTAGGGTAAGGGTTAGGTTAAGGATAAGTGTTAGGGTAAGGGTAAGGTTAATGGTAACCGTAAGTGTAAAGGTAAGGGTTACGGTAAGGGTAAGAATAAGGGTATGGGTAATGGTAAGGGGGAGGGTTAGGCTAAGGGTAAGTGTAAGGTTTAGATTTAGGCTAAGGGTAAGTGTAGCAGAAAGGGTAAGGTTTACGGTAAGGGTAAGTGTTAGGGTAAGGGTAAGGTTTAGGGTTAGGTTAAGGGTATGGGATCGGGTAAGGGTAAGGGTTACGGTAAGTGTAAGGGTTACGGTAATGTAAGGGTACGGGTAGAAGTATGTGTTAGAGTATGGGTTATGTTAAGGGTAAGGGTTAGAGTAAGGGTTAGGGTAAGTGTAATGGTTAGGGTTAATTTTAGGGTGAGGGTGAGGGAAAAGTAAGGGTAAGTATTAGGTTAAGGTTAAGGGTCAGGTTAAGGTTAAGAGTAAGTTTTAGGGTAAGGGTTAATGTAAGGGTCAGGGTAAGGGTTCAGGTAAGGTTTAGGGTTAGGGTTAGGTTAAGGTTAAGTGTTAGGGTAAGCGTAAGTTGTATGGATAAGGATAAGTGTAAGGGATAGGGTAAGGGTAAGTGTTAGGGTAAGGGTAAGGTTAATGGTAACCTAAGTGTAAGGGTAAGGGTTAGGGGAAGGGGAAGAGTAAGGGTAAGGTTAAGGGGAAGGGGAAGTCTAAGGGTACGGGTCAGGGTAAAATTAGAGTAAGGGTTAGGGTTTGGGTTCGGTAAGGATAAGTGTTAGGGTAATGGTTACGGTTAATTTTAGGGTTATGGTGAGGGAAACGTAAGGGTATGTATTAGTTTAAGGGTAAGGTTAAAGTTAAGATTAAGTGTAAGGTTTAGGTTAAGGGTTAGGGTAAGGGTAAGGGTTAGGGTTAATGTAAGGGTCTGGGTAAGGGTTGGGGTAAGGTTTAGGTTAAGGGTAAAAGTAAGTATAATGGTAAGGGTAAGAGTGAAAGTTAGGGTAATGGTTAGATTTAGGTAAGGGTGAGGGTTAGGGTAAGGTTTAGAATTAGGCAAAGGGTAAGTGTAGCAGAAAGGGTAAGGCTTAGGATAAGGGTAAGTGTTAGGATAAGGGTAAGGTTTAGGGTTAGCTTAATAGTAAGGTTAAGGGTAATTGTACGAGTAATTGCTAGGGTAAGTGCAAGCGTAAGTGTACATGTAAGTGTTGTTGTATGGCTTATGATAAGGGTTAGGTTAAGGTTAAGGTTTATGTTAAGTGTAAGTGTAAGGCTAACAGAGACAGTAAAGGTAAGGGTAAGGGGAATGGTAAGGTTAAGGCTACAAGTACGTGTTAGGGTATGGGTTATGGTATGGGTAAGAATTAGGGTAAGTATAAGGGTAAGGGTAAGTGTAAGGGTACAGGTCAGGGTAAGTGTTAGAGTAAGGGTTAGGGTTAGGGTTAGGGTAAGGTTAAGTGTTAGGGTAATGGTTAGGGTTAGTTTTAGGGTTAAAGTCAGGAAAACGCATGTGTAAGTGTTAGGTTAATGTTAAGGGTAAGGTTAAGGTTAAGAGTAAGTGTAAGGTTTAGGGTAAGGGTTAGGTTAAGGATAAGTGTTAGGGTAAGGGTAAGGTTAATGGTAACCGTAAGTGTAAAGGTAAGGGTTACGGTAAGGGTAAGAATAAGGGTATGGGTAATGGTAAGGGGGAGGGTTAGGCTAAGGGTAAGTGTAAGGTTTAGATTTAGGCTAAGGGTAAGTGTAGCAGAAAGGGTAAGGTTTACGGTAAGGGTAAGTGTTAGGGTAAGGGTAAGGTTTAGGGTTAGGTTAAGGGTATGGGATCGGGTAAGGGTAAGGGTTACGGTAAGTGTAAGGGTTACGGTAATGTAAGGGTACGGGTAGAAGTATGTGTTAGAGTATGGGTTATGTTAAGGGTAAGGGTTAGAGTAAGGGTTAGGGTAAGTGTAATGGTTAGGGTTAATTTTAGGGTGAGGGTGAGGGAAAAGTAAGGGTAAGTATTAGGTTAAGGTTAAGGGTCAGGTTAAGGTTAAGAGTAAGTTTTAGGGTAAGGGTTAATGTAAGGGTCAGGGTAAGGGTTCAGGTAAGGTTTAGGGTTAGGGTTAGGTTAAGGTTAAGTGTTAGGGTAAGCGTAAGTTGTATGGATAAGGATAAGTGTAAGGGATAGGGTAAGGGTAAGTGTTAGGGTAAGGGTAAGGTTAATGGTAACCTAAGTGTAAGGGTAAGGGTTAGGGGAAGGGGAAGAGTAAGGGTAAGGTTAAGGGGAAGGGGAAGTCTAAGGGTACGGGTCAGGGTAAAATTAGAGTAAGGGTTAGGGTTTGGGTTCGGTAAGGATAAGTGTTAGGGTAATGGTTACGGTTAATTTTAGGGTTATGGTGAGGGAAACGTAAGGGTATGTATTAGTTTAAGGGTAAGGTTAAAGTTAAGACTAAGTGTAAGGTTTAGGTTAAGGGTTAGGGTTAGGGTTAGGGTTAATGTAAGGGTCTGGGTAAGGGTTGGGGTAAGGTTTAGGTTAAGGGTAAAAGTAAGTATAATGGTAAGGGTAAGAGTGAAGGTTAGGGTAATGGTTAGATTTAGGTAAGGGTGAGGGTTAGGGTAAGGTTTAGAATTAGGCAAAGGGTAAGTGTAGCAGAAAGGGTAAGGTTTAGGATAAGGGTAAGTGTTAGGATAAGGGTAAGGTTTAGGGTTAGCTTAATAGTAAGGTTAAGGGTAATTGTACGAGTAATTGCTAGGGTAAGTGCAAGCGTAAGTGTACATGTAAGTGTTGTTGTATGGCTTATGATAAGGGTTAGGTTAAGGTTAAGGTTTATGTTAAGTGTAAGTGTAAGGCTAACAGAGACAGTAAAGGTAAGGGGAAGGGGAATGGTAAGGTTAAGGCTACAAGTACGTGTTAGGGTATGGGTTATGGTATGGGTAAGAATTAGGGTAAGTATAAGGGTAAGGGTAAGTCTAAGGGTACAGGTCAGGGTAAGTGTTAGAGTAAGGGTTAGGGTTAGGGTAAGGTTAAGTGTTAGGGTAATGGTTAGGGTTAGTTTTAGGGTTAAAGTCAGGAAAACGCATGTGTAAGTGTTAGGTTAATGTTAAGGGTAAGGTTAAGGTTAAGAGTAAGTGTAAGGTTTAGGGTAAGGGTTAGGTTAAGGATAAGTGTTAGGGTAAGGGTAAGGTTAATGGTAACCGTAAGTGTAAAGGTAAGGGTTACGGTAAGGGTAAGAATAAGGGTATGGGTAATGGTAAGGGGGAGGGTTAGGCTAAGGGTAAGTGTAAGGTTTAGATTTAGGCTAAGGGTAAGTGTAGCAGAAAGGGTAAGGTTTACGGTAAGGGTAAGTGTTAGGGTAAGGGTAAGGTTTAGGGTTAGGTTAAGGGTATGGGATCGGGTAAGGGTAAGGGTTACGGTAAGTGTAAGGGTTACGGTAATGTAAGGGTACGGGTAGAAGTATGTGTTAGAGTATGGGTTATGTTAAGGGTAAGGGTTAGAGTAAGGGTTAGGGTAAGTGTAATGGTTAGGGTTAATTTTAGGGTGAGGGTGAGGGAAAAGTAAGGGTGAGTATTAGGTTAAGGTTAAGGGTCAGGTTAAGGTTAAGAGTAAGTTTTAGGGTAAGGGTTAATGTAAGGGTCAGGGTAAGGGTTCAGGTAAGGTTTAGGGTTAGGGTTAGGTTAAGGTTAAGTGTTAGGGTAAGCGTAAGTTGTATGGATAAGGATAAGTGTAAGGGATAGGGTAAGGGTAAGTGTTAGGGTAAGGGTAAGGTTAATGGTAACCTAAGTGTAAGGGTAAGGGTTAGGGGAAGGGGAAGAGTAAGGGTAAGGTTAAGGGGAAGGGGAAGTCTAAGGGTACGGGTCAGGGTAAAATTAGAGTAAGGGTTAGGGTTTGGGTTCGGTAAGGATAAGTGTTAGGGTAATGGTTACGGTTAATTTTAGGGTTATGGTGAGGGAAACGTAAGGGTATGTATTAGTTTAAGGGTAAGGTTAAAGTTAAGATTAAGTGTAAGGTTTAGGTTAAGGGTTAGGGTTAGGGTTAGGGTTAATGTAAGGGTCTGGGTAAGGGTTGGGGTAAGGTTTAGGTTAAGGGTAAAAGTAAGTATAATGGTAAGGGTAAGAGTGAAGGTTAGGGTAATGGTTAGATTTAGGTAAGGGTGAGGGTTAGGGTAAGGTTTAGAATTAGGCAAAGGGTAAGTGTAGCAGAAAGGGTAAGGTTTAGGATAAGGGTAAGTGTTAGGATAAGGGTAAGGTTTAGGGTTAGCTTAATAGTAAGGTTAAGGGTAATTGTACGAGTAATTGCTAGGGTAAGTGCAAGCGTAAGTGTACATGTAAGTGTTGTTGTATGGCTTATGATAAGGGTTAGGTTAAGGTTAAGGTTTATGTTAAGTGTAAGTGTAAGGCTAACAGAGACAGTAAAGGTAAGGGTAAGGGGAATGGTAAGGTTAAGGCTACAAGTACGTGTTAGGGTATGGGTTATGGTATGGGTAAGAATTAGGGTAAGTATAAGGGTAAGGGTAAGTGTAAGGGTACAGGTCAGGGTAAGTGTTAGAGTAAGGGTTAGGGTTAGGGTAAGGTTAAGTGTTAGGGTAATGGTTAGGGTTAGTTTTAGGGTTAAAGTCAGGAAAACGCATGTGTAAGTGTTAGGTTAATGTTAAGGGTAAGGTTAAGGTTAAGAGTAAGTGTAAGGTTTAGGGTAAGGGTTAGGTTAAGGATAAGTGTTAGGGTAAGGGTAAGGTTAATGGTAACCGTAAGTGTAAAGGTAAGGGTTACGGTAAGGGTAAGAATAAGGGTATGGGTAATGGTAAGGGGGAGGGTTAGGCTAAGGGTAAGTGTAAGGTTTAGATTTAGGCTAAGGGTAAGTGTAGCAGAAAGGGTAAGGTTTACGGTAAGGGTAAGTGTTAGGGTAAGGGTAAGGTTTAGGGTTAGGTTAAGGGTATGGGATCGGGTAAGGGTAAGGGTTACGGTAAGTGTAAGGGTTACGGTAATGTAAGGGTACGGGTAGAAGTATGTGTTAGAGTATGGGTTATGTTAAGGGTAAGGGTTAGAGTAAGGGTTAGGGTAAGTGTAATGGTTAGGGTTAATTTTAGGGTGAGGGTGAGGGAAAAGTAAGGGTGAGTATTAGGTTAAGGTTAAGGGTCAGGTTAAGGTTAAGAGTAAGTTTTAGGGTAAGGGTTAATGTAAGGGTCAGGGTAAGGGTTCAGGTAAGGTTTAGGGTTAGGGTTAGGTTAAGGTTAAGTGTTAGGGTAAGCGTAAGTTGTATGGATAAGGATAAGTGTAAGGGATAGGGTAAGGGTAAGTGTTAGGGTAAGGGTAAGGTTAATGGTAACCTAAGTGTAAGGGTAAGGGTTAGGGGAAGGGGAAGAGTAAGGGTAAGGTTAAGGGGAAGGGGAAGTCTAAGGGTACGGGTCAGGGTAAAATTAGAGTAAGGGTTAGGGTTTGGGTTCGGTAAGGATAAGTGTTAGGGTAATGGTTACGGTTAATTTTAGGGTTATGGTGAGGGAAACGTAAGGGTATGTATTAGTTTAAGGGTAAGGTTAAAGTTAAGATTAAGTGTAAGGTTTAGGTTAAGGGTTAGGGTTAGGGTAAGGGTTAGGGTTAATGTAAGGGTCAGGGTAAGGGTTGGGGTAAGGTTTAGGTTAAGGGTAAAAGTAAGTATAATGGTAAGGGTAAGAGTGAAGGTTAGGGTAATGGTTAGATTTAGGTAAGGGTGAGGGTTAGGGTAAGGTTTAGAATTAGGCAAAGGGTAAGTGTAGCAGAAAGGGTAAGGTTTAGGATAAGGGTAAGTGTTAGGATAAGGGTAAGGTTTAGGGTTAGCTTAATAGTAAGGTTAAGGGTAATTGTACGAGTAATTGCTAGGGTAAGTGCAAGCGTAAGTGTACATGTAAGTGTTGTTGTATGGCTTATGATAAGGGTTAGGTTAAGGTTAAGGTTTATGTTAAGTGTAAGTGTAAGGCTAACAGAGACAGTAAAGGTAAGGGGAAGGGGAATGGTAAGGTTAAGGCTACAAGTACGTGTTAGGGTATGGGTTATGGTATGGGTAAGAATTAGGGTAAGTATAAGGGTAAGGGTAAGTGTAAGGGTACAGGTCAGGGTAAGTGTTAGAGTAAGGGTTAGGGTTAGGGTTAGGGTAAGGTTAAGTGTTAGGGTAATGGTTAGGGTTAGTTTTAGGGTTAAAGTCAGGAAAACGCATGTGTAAGTGTTAGGTTAATGTTAAGGGTAAGGTTAACGTTAAGAGTAAGTGTAAGGTTTAGGGTAAGGGTTAGGTTAAGGATAAGTGTTAGGGTAAGGGTAAGGTTAATGGTAACAGTAAGTGTAAAGGTAAGGGTTACGGTAAGGGTAAGAATAAGGGTATGGGTAATGGTAAGGGGGAGGGTTAGGCTAAGGGTAAGTGTAAGGTTTAGATTTAGGCTAAGGGTAAGTGTAGCAGAAAGGGTAAGGTTTACGGTAAGGGTAAGTGTTAGGGTAAGGGTAAGGTTTAGGGTTAGGTTAAGGGTATGGGATCGGGTAAGGGTTACGGTAAGTGTAAGGGTTACGGTAATGTAAGGGTACGGGTAGAAGTATGTGTTAGAGTATGGGTTATGTTAAGGGTAAGGGTTAGAGTAAGGGTTAGGGTAAGTGTAATGGTTAGGGTTAATTTTAGGGTGAGGGTGAGGGAAAAGTAAGGGTGAGTATTAGGTTAAGGTTAAGGGTCAGGTTAAGGTTAAGAGTAAGTTTTAGGGTAAGGGTTAATGTAAGGGTCAGGGTAAGGGTTCAGGTAAGGTTTAGGGTTAGGGTTAGGTTAAGGTTAAGTGTTAGGGTAAGCGTAAGTTGTATGGATAAGGATAAGTGTAAGGGATAGGGTAAGGGTAAGTGTTAGGGTAAGGGTAAGGTTAATGGTAACCTAAGTGTAAGGGTAAGGGTTAGGGGAAGGGGAAGAGTAAGGGTAAGGTTAAGGGGAAGGGGAAGTCTAAGGGTACGGGTCAGGGTAAAATTAGAGTAAGGGTTAGGGTTTGGGTTCGGTAAGGATAAGTGTTAGGGTAATGGTTACGGTTAATTTTAGGGTTATGGTGAGGGAAACGTAAGGGTATGTATTAGTTTAAGGGTAAGGTTAAAGTTAAGACTAAGTGTAAGGTTTAGGTTAAGGGTTAGGGTTAGGGTAAGGGTTAGGGTTAATGTAAGGGTCAGGGTAAGGGTTGGGGTAAGGTTTAGGTTAAGGGTAAAAGTAAGTATAATGGTAAGGGTAAGAGTGAAGGTTAGGGTAATGGTTAGATTTAGGTAAGGGTGAGGGTTAGGGTAAGGTTTAGAATTAGGCAAAGGGTAAGTGTAGCAGAAAGGGTAAGGTTTAGGATAAGGGTAAGTGTTAGGATAAGGGTAAGGTTTAGGGTTAGCTTAATAGTAAGGTTAAGGGTAATTGTACGAGTAATTGCTAGGGTAAGTGCAAGCGTAAGTGTACATGTAAGTGTTGTTGTATGGCTTATGATAAGGGTTAGGTTAAGGTTAAGGCTTATGTTAAGTGTAAGTGTAAGGCTAACAGAGACAGTAAAGGTAAGGGGAAGGGGAATGGTAAGGTTAAGGCTACAAGTACGTGTTAGGGTATGGGTTATGGTATGGGTAAGAATTAGGGTAAGTATAAGGGTAAGGGTAAGTGTAAGGGTACAGGTCAGGGTAAGTGTTAGAGTAAGGGTTAGGGTTAGGGTAAGGTTAAGTGTTAGGGTAATGGTTAGGGTTAGTTTTAGGGTTAAAGTCAGGAAAACGCATGTGTAAGTGTTAGGTTAATGTTAAGGGTAAGGTTAAGGTTAAGAGTAAGTGTAAGGTTTAGGGTAAGGGTTAGGTTAAGGATAAGTGTTAGGGTAAGGGTAAGGTTAATGGTAACCGTAAGTGTAAAGGTAAGGGTTACGGTAACGGTAAGAATAAGGGTATGGGTAATGGTAAGGGGGAGGGTTAGGCTAAGGGTAAGTGTAAGGTTTAGATTTAGGCTAAGGGTAAGTGTAGCAGAAAGGGTAAGGTTTACGGTAAGGGTAAGTGTTAGGGTAAGGGTAAGGTTTAGGGTTAGGTTAAGGGTATGGGATCGGGTAAGGGTAAGGGTTACGGTAAGTGTAAGGGTTACGGTAATGTAAGGGTACGGGTAGAAGTATGTGTTAGAGTATGGGTTATGTTAAGGGTAAGGGTTAGAGTAAGGGTTAGGGTAAGTGTAATGGTTAGGGTTAATTTTAGGGTGAGGGTGAGGGAAAAGTAAGGGTAAGTATTAGGTTAAGGTTAAGGGTCAGGTTAAGGTTAAGAGTAAGTTTTAGGGTAAGGGTTAATGTAAGGGTCAGGGTAAGGGTTCAGGTAAGGTTTAGGGTTAGGGTTAGGTTAAGGTTAAGTGTTAGGGTAAGCGTAAGTTGTATGGATAAGGATAAGTGTAAGGGATAGGGTAAGGGTAAGGGTAAGTGTTAGGGTAAGGGTAAGGTTAATGGTAACCTAAGTGTAAGGGTAAGGGTTAGGGGAAGGGGAAGAGTAAGGGTAAGGTTAAGGGGAAGGGGAAGTCTAAGGGTACGGGTCAGGGTAAAATTAGAGTAAGGGTTAGGGTTTGGGTTCGGTAAGGATAAGTGTTAGGGTAATGGTTACGGTTAATTTTAGGGTTATGGTGAGGGAAACGTAAGGGTATGTATTAGTTTAAGGGTAAGGTTAAAGTTAAGACTAAGTGTAAGGTTTAGGTTAAGGGTTAGGGTTAGGGTAAGGGTTAGGGTTAATGTAAGGGTCAGGGTAAGGGTTGGGGTAAGGTTTAGGTTAAGGGTAAAAGTAAGTATAATGGTAAGGGTAAGAGTGAAGGTTAGGGTAATGGTTAGATTTAGGTAAGGGTGAGGGTTAGGGTAAGGTTTAGAATTAGGCAAAGGGTAAGTGTAGCAGAAAGGGTAAGGTTTAGGATAAGGGTAAGTGTTAGGATAAGGGTAAGGTTTAGGGTTAGCTTAATAGTAAGGTTAAGGGTAATTGTACGAGTAATTGCTAGGGTAAGTGCAAGCGTAATTGTACATGTAAGTGTTGTTGTATGGCTTATGATAAGGGTTAGGTTAAGGTTAAGGCTTATGTTAAGTGTAAGTGTAAGGCTAACAGAGACAGTAAAGGTAAGGGGAAGGGGAATGGTAAGGTTAAGGCTACAAGTACGTGTTAGGGTATGGGTTATGGTATGGGTAAGAATTAGGGTAAGTATAAGGGTAAGGGTAAGTGTAAGGGTACAGGTCAGGGTAAGTGTTAGAGTAAGGGTTAGGGTTAGGGTTAGGGTAAGGTTAAGTGTTAGGGTAATGGTTAGGGTTAGTTTTAGGGTTAAAGTCAGGAAAACGCATGTGTAAGTGTTAGGTTAATGTTAAGGGTAAGGTTAAGGTTAAGAGTAAGTGTAAGGTTTAGGGTAAGGGTTAGGTTAAGGATAAGTGTTAGGGTAAGGGTAAGGTTAATGGTAACCGTAAGTGTAAAGGTAAGGGTTACGGTAAGGGTAAGAATAAGGGTATGGGTAATGGTAAGGGGGAGGGTTAGGCTAAGGGTAAGTGTAAGGTTTAGATTTAGGCTAAGGGTAAGTGTAGCAGAAAGGGTAAGGTTTACGGTAAGGGTAAGTGTTAGGGTAAGGGTAAGGTTTAGGGTTAGGTTAAGGGTATGGGATCGGGTAAGGGTTACGGTAAGTGTAAGGGTTACGGTAATGTAAGGGTACGGGTAGAAGTATGTGTTAGAGTATGGGTTATGTTAAGGGTAAGGGTTAGAGTAAGGGTTAGGGTAAGTGTAATGGTTAGGGTTAATTTTAGGGTGAGGGTGAGGGAAAAGTAAGGGTAAGTATTAGGTTAAGGTTAAGGGTCAGGTTAAGGTTAAGAGTAAGTTTTAGGGTAAGGGTTAATGTAAGGGTCAGGGTAAGGGTTCAGGTAAGGTTTAGGGTTAGGGTTAGGTTAAGGTTAAGTGTTAGGGTAAGCGTAAGTTGTATGGATAAGGATAAGTGTAAGGGATAGGGTAAGGGTAAGTGTTAGGGTAAGGGTAAGGTTAATGGTAACCTAAGTGTAAGGGTAAGGGTTAGGGGAAGGGGAAGAGTAAGGGTAAGGTTAAGGGGAAGGGGAAGTCTAAGGGTACGGGTCAGGGTAAAATTAGAGTAAGGGTTAGGGTTTGGGTTCGGTAAGGATAAGTGTTAGGGTAATGGTTACGGTTAATTTTAGGGTTATGGTGAGGGAAACGTAAGGGTATGTATTAGTTTAAGGGTAAGGTTAAAGTTAAGATTAAGTGTAAGGTTTAGGTTAAGGGTTAGGGTTAGGGTTAGGGTTAATGTAAGGGTCTGGGTAAGGGTTGGGGTAAGGTTTAGGTTAAGGGTAAAAGTAAGTATAATGGTAAGGGTAAGAGTGAAGGTTAGGGTAATGGTTAGATTTAGGTAAGGGTGAGGGTTAGGGTAAGGTTTAGAATTAGGCAAAGGGTAAGTGTAGCAGAAAGGGTAAGGTTTAGGATAAGGGTAAGTGTTAGGATAAGGGTAAGGTTTAGGGTTAGCTTAATAGTAAGGTTAAGGGTAATTGTACGAGTAATTGCTAGGGTAAGTGCAAGCGTAAGTGTACATGTAAGTGTTGTTGTATGGCTTATGATAAGGGTTAGGTTAAGGTTAAGGTTTATGTTAAGTGTAAGTGTAAGGCTAACAGAGACAGTAAAGGTAAGGGGAAGGGGAATGGTAAGGTTAAGGCTACAAGTACGTGTTAGGGTATGGGTTATGGTATGGGTAAGAATTAGGGTAAGTATAAGGGTAAGGGTAAGTGTAAGGGTACAGGTCAGGGTAAGTGTTAGAGTAAGGGTTAGGGTTAGGGTAAGGTTAAGTGTTAGGGTAATGGTTAGGGTTAGTTTTAGGGTTAAAGTCAGGAAAACGCATGTGTAAGTGTTAGGTTAATGTTAAGGGTAAGGTTAACGTTAAGAGTAAGTGTAAGGTTTAGGGTAAGGGTTAGGTTAAGGATAAGTGTTAGGGTAAGGGTAAGGTTAATGGTAACCGTAAGTGTAAAGGTAAGGGTTACGGTAAGGGTAAGAATAAGGGTATGGGTAATGGTAAGGGGGAGGGTTAGGCTAAGGGTAAGTGTAAGGTTTAGATTTAGGCTAAGGGTAAGTGTAGCAGAAAGGGTAAGGTTTACGGTAAGGGTAAGTGTTAGGGTAAGGGTAAGGTTTAGGGTTAGGTTAAGGGTATGGGATCGGGTAAGGGTAAGGGTTACGGTAAGTGTAAGGGTTACGGTAATGTAAGGGTACGGGTAGAAGTATGTGTTAGAGTATGGGTTATGTTAAGGGTAAGGGTTAGAGTAAGGGTTAGGGTAAGTGTAATGGTTAGGGTTAATTTTAGGGTGAGGGTGAGGGAAAAGTAAGGGTGAGTATTAGGTTAAGGTTAAGGGTCAGGTTAAGGTTAAGAGTAAGTTTTAGGGTAAGGGTTAATGTAAGGGTCAGGGTAAGGGTTCAGGTAAGGTTTAGGGTTAGGGTTAGGTTAAGGTTAAGTGTTAGGGTAAGCGTAAGTTGTATGGATAAGGATAAGTGTAAGGGATAGGGTAAGGGTAAGTGTTAGGGTAAGGGTAAGGTTAATGGTAACCTAAGTGTAAGGGTAAGGGTTAGGGGAAGGGGAAGAGTAAGGGTAAGGTTAAGGGGAAGGGGAAGTCTAAGGGTACGGGTCAGGGTAAAATTAGAGTAAGGGTTAGGGTTTGGGTTCGGTAAGGATAAGTGTTAGGGTAATGGTTACGGTTAATTTTAGGGTTATGGTGAGGGAAACGTAAGGGTATGTATTAGTTTAAGGGTAAGGTTAAAGTTAAGACTAAGTGTAAGGTTTAGGTTAAGGGTTAGGGTTAGGGTAAGGGTTAGGGTTAATGTAAGGGTCAGGGTAAGGGTTGGGGTAAGGTTTAGGTTAAGGGTAAAAGTAAGTATAATGGTAAGGGTAAGAGTGAAGGTTAGGGTAATGGTTAGATTTAGGTAAGGGTGAGGGTTAGGGTAAGGTTTAGAATTAGGCAAAGGGTAAGTGTAGCAGAAAGGGTAAGGTTTAGGATAAGGGTAAGTGTTAGGATAAGGGTAAGGTTTAGGGTTAGCTTAATAGTAAGGTTAAGGGTAATTGTACGAGTAATTGCTAGGGTAAGTGCAAGCGTAAGTGTACATGTAAGTGTTGTTGTATGGCTTATGATAAGGGTTAGGTTAAGGTTAAGGTTTATGTTAAGTGTAAGTGTAAGGCTAACAGAGACAGTAAAGGTAAGGGGAAGGGGAATGGTAAGGTTAAGGCTACAAGTACGTGTTAGGGTATGGGTTATGGTATGGGTAAGAATTAGGGTAAGTATAAGGGTAAGGGTAAGTGTAAGGGTACAGGTCAGGGTAAGTGTTAGAGTAAGGGTTAGGGTTAGGGTTAGGGTAAGGTTAAGTGTTAGGGTAATGGTTAGGGTTAGTTTTAGGGTTAAAGTCAGGAAAACGCATGTGTAAGTGTTAGGTTAATGTTAAGGGTAAGGTTAACGTTAAGAGTAAGTGTAAGGTTTAGGGTAAGGGTTAGGTTAAGGATAAGTGTTAGGGTAAGGGTAAGGTTAATGGTAACCGTAAGTGTAAAGGTAAGGGTTACGGTAAGGGTAAGAATAAGGGTATGGGTAATGGTAAGGGGGAGGGTTAGGCTAAGGGTAAGTGTAAGGTTTAGATTTAGGCTAAGGGTAAGTGTAGCAGAAAGGGTAAGGTTTACGGTAAGGGTAAGTGTTAGGGTAAGGGTAAGGTTTAGGGTTAGGTTAAGGGTATGGGATCGGGTAAGGGTTACGGTAAGTGTAAGGGTTACGGTAATGTAAGGGTACGGGTAGAAGTATGTGTTAGAGTATGGGTTATGTTAAGGGTAAGGGTTAGAGTAAGGGTTAGGGTAAGTGTAATGGTTAGGGTTAATTTTAGGGTGAGGGTGAGGGAAAAGTAAGGGTAAGTATTAGGTTAAGGTTAAGGGTCAGGTTAAGGTTAAGAGTAAGTTTTAGGGTAAGGGTTAATGTAAGGGTCAGGGTAAGGGTTCAGGTAAGGTTTAGGGTTAGGGTTAGGTTAAGGTTAAGTGTTAGGGTAAGCGTAAGTTGTATGGATAAGGATAAGTGTAAGGGATAGGGTAAGGGTAAGTGTTAGGGTAAGGGTAAGGTTAATGGTAACCTAAGTGTAAGGGTAAGGGTTAGGGGAAGGGGAAGAGTAAGGGTAAGGTTAAGGGGAAGGGGAAGTCTAAGGGTACGGGTCAGGGTAAAATTAGAGTAAGGGTTAGGGTTTGGGTTCGGTAAGGATAAGTGTTAGGGTAATGGTTACGGTTAATTTTAGGGTTATGGTGAGGGAAACGTAAGGGTATGTATTAGTTTAAGGGTAAGGTTAAAGTTAAGATTAAGTGTAAGGTTTAGGTTAAGGGTTAGGGTTAGGGTTAGGGTTAATGTAAGGGTCTGGGTAAGGGTTGGGGTAAGGTTTAGGTTAAGGGTAAAAGTAAGTATAATGGTAAGGGTAAGAGTGAAGGTTAGGGTAATGGTTAGATTTAGGTAAGGGTGAGGGTTAGGGTAAGGTTTAGAATTAGGCAAAGGGTAAGTGTAGCAGAAAGGGTAAGGTTTAGGATAAGGGTAAGTGTTAGGATAAGGGTAAGGTTTAGGGTTAGCTTAATAGTAAGGTTAAGGGTAATTGTACGAGTAATTGCTAGGGTAAGTGCAAGCGTAAGTGTACATGTAAGTGTTGTTGTATGGCTTATGATAAGGGTTAGGTTAAGGTTAAGGTTTATGTTAAGTGTAAGTGTAAGGCTAACAGAGACAGTAAAGGTAAGGGGAAGGGGAATGGTAAGGTTAAGGCTACAAGTACGTGTTAGGGTATGGGTTATGGTATGGGTAAGAATTAGGGTAAGTATAAGGGTAAGGGTAAGTGTAAGGGTACAGGTCAGGGTAAGTGTTAGAGTAAGGGTTAGGGTTAGGGTAAGGTTAAGTGTTAGGGTAATGGTTAGGGTTAGTTTTAGGGTTAAAGTCAGGAAAACGCATGTGTAAGTGTTAGGTTAATGTTAAGGGTAAGGTTAAGGTTAAGAGTAAGTGTAAGGTTTAGGGTAAGGGTTAGGTTAAGGATAAGTGTTAGGGTAAGGGTAAGGTTAATGGTAACCGTAAGTGTAAAGGTAAGGGTTACGGTAAGGGTAAGAATAAGGGTATGGGTAATGGTAAGGGGGAGGGTTAGGCTAAGGGTAAGTGTAAGGTTTAGATTTAGGCTAAGGGTAAGTGTAGCAGAAAGGGTAAGGTTTACGGTAAGGGTAAGTGTTAGGGTAAGGGTAAGGTTTAGGGTTAGGTTAAGGGTATGGGATCGGGTAAGGGTAAGGGTTACGGTAAGTGTAAGGGTTACGGTAATGTAAGGGTACGGGTAGAAGTATGTGTTAGAGTATGGGTTATGTTAAGGGTAAGGGTTAGAGTAAGGGTTAGGGTAAGTGTAATGGTTAGGGTTAATTTTAGGGTGAGGGTGAGGGAAAAGTAAGGGTGAGTATTAGGTTAAGGTTAAGGGTCAGGTTAAGGTTAAGAGTAAGTTTTAGGGTAAGGGTTAATGTAAGGGTCAGGGTAAGGGTTCAGGTAAGGTTTAGGGTTAGGGTTAGGTTAAGGTTAAGTGTTAGGGTAAGCGTAAGTTGTATGGATAAGGATAAGTGTAAGGGATAGGGTAAGGGTAAGTGTTAGGGTAAGGGTAAGGTTAATGGTAACCTAAGTGTAAGGGTAAGGGTTAGGGGAAGGGGAAGAGTAAGGGTAAGGTTAAGGGGAAGGGGAAGTCTAAGGGTACGGGTCAGGGTAAAATTAGAGTAAGGGTTAGGGTTTGGGTTCGGTAAGGATAAGTGTTAGGGTAATGGTTACGGTTAATTTTAGGGTTATGGTGAGGGAAACGTAAGGGTATGTATTAGTTTAAGGGTAAGGTTAAAGTTAAGACTAAGTGTAAGGTTTAGGTTAAGGGTTAGGGTTAGGGTAAGGGTTAGGGTTAATGTAAGGGTCAGGGTAAGGGTTGGGGTAAGGTTTAGGTTAAGGGTAAAAGTAAGTATAATGGTAAGGGTAAGAGTGAAGGTTAGGGTAATGGTTAGATTTAGGTAAGGGTGAGGGTTAGGGTAAGGTTTAGAATTAGGCAAAGGGTAAGTGTAGCAGAAAGGGTAAGGTTTAGGATAAGGGTAAGTGTTAGGATAAGGGTAAGGTTTAGGGTTAGCTTAATAGTAAGGTTAAGGGTAATTGTACGAGTAATTGCTAGGGTAAGTGCAAGCGTAAGTGTACATGTAAGTGTTGTTGTATGGCTTATGATAAGGGTTAGGTTAAGGTTAAGGCTTATGTTAAGTGTAAGTGTAAGGCTAACAGAGACAGTAAAGGTAAGGGGAAGGGGAATGGTAAGGTTAAGGCTACAAGTACGTGTTAGGGTATGGGTTATGGTATGGGTAAGAATTAGGGTAAGTATAAGGGTAAGGGTAAGTGTAAGGGTACAGGTCAGGGTAAGTGTTAGAGTAAGGGTTAGGGTTAGGGTTAGGGTAAGGTTAAGTGTTAGGGTAATGGTTAGGGTTAGTTTTAGGGTTAAAGTCAGGAAAACGCATGTGTAAGTGTTAGGTTAATGTTAAGGGTAAGGTTAAGGTTAAGAGTAAGTGTAAGGTTTAGGGTAAGGGTTAGGTTAAGGATAAGTGTTAGGGTAAGGGTAAGGTTAATGGTAACCGTAAGTGTAAAGGTAAGGGTTACGGTAAGGGTAAGAATAAGGGTATGGGTAATGGTAAGGGGGAGGGTTAGGCTAAGGGTAAGTGTAAGGTTTAGATTTAGGCTAAGGGTAAGTGTAGCAGAAAGGGTAAGGTTTACGGTAAGGGTAAGTGTTAGGGTAAGGGTAAGGTTTAGGGTTAGGTTAAGGGTATGGGATCGGGTAAGGGTAAGGGTTACGGTAAGTGTAAGGGTTACGGTAATGTAAGGGTACGAGTAGAAGTATGTGTTAGAGTATGGGTTATGTTAAGGGTAAGGGTTAGAGTAAGGGTTAGGGTAAGTGTAATGGTTAGGGTTAATTTTAGGGTGAGGGTGAGGGAAAAGTAAGGGTAAGTATTAGGTTAAGGTTAAGGGTCAGGTTAAGGTTAAGAGTAAGTTTTAGGGTAAGGGTTAATGTAAGGGTCAGGGTAAGGGTTCAGGTAAGGTTTAGGGTTAGGGTTAGGTTAAGGTTAAGTGTTAGGGTAAGCGTAAGTTGTATGGATAAGGATAAGTGTAAGGGATAGGGTAAGGGTAAGTGTTAGGGTAAGGGTAAGGTTAATGGTAACCTAAGTGTAAGGGTAAGGGTTAGGGGAAGGGGAAGAGTAAGGGTAAGGTTAAGGGGAAGGGGAAGTCTAAGGGTACGGGTCAGGGTAAAATTAGAGTAAGGGTTAGGGTTTGGGTTCGGTAAGGATAAGTGTTAGGGTAATGGTTACGGTTAATTTTAGGGTTATGGTGAGGGAAACGTAAGGGTATGTATTAGTTTAAGGGTAAGGTTAAAGTTAAGATTAAGTGTAAGGTTTAGGTTAAGGGTTAGGGTTAGGGTTAGGGTTAATGTAAGGGTCTGGGTAAGGGTTGGGGTAAGGTTTAGGTTAAGGGTAAAAGTAAGTATAATGGTAAGGGTAAGAGTGAAGGTTAGGGTAATGGTTAGATTTAGGTAAGGGTGAGGGTTAGGGTAAGGTTTAGAATTAGGCAAAGGGTAAGTGTAGCAGAAAGGGTAAGGTTTAGGATAAGGGTAAGTGTTAGGATAAGGGTAAGGTTTAGGGTTAGCTTAATAGTAAGGTTAAGGGTAATTGTACGAGTAATTGCTAGGGTAAGTGCAAGCGTAAGTGTACATGTAAGTGTTGTTGTATGGCTTATGATAAGGGTTAGGTTAAGGTTAAGGTTTATGTTAAGTGTAAGTGTAAGGCTAACAGAGACAGTAAAGGTAAGGGGAAGGGGAATGGTAAGGTTAAGGCTACAAGTACGTGTTAGGGTATGGGTTATGGTATGGGTAAGAATTAGGGTAAGTATAAGGGTAAGGGTAAGTGTAAGGGTACAGGTCAGGGTAAGTGTTAGAGTAAGGGTTAGGGTTAGGGTAAGGTTAAGTGTTAGGGTAATGGTTAGGGTTAGTTTTAGGGTTAAAGTCAGGAAAACGCATGTGTAAGTGTTAGGTTAATGTTAAGGGTAAGGTTAAGGTTAAGAGTAAGTGTAAGGTTTAGGGTAAGGGTTAGGTTAAGGATAAGTGTTAGGGTAAGGGTAAGGTTAATGGTAACCGTAAGTGTAAAGGTAAGGGTTACGGTAAGGGTAAGAATAAGGGTATGGGTAATGGTAAGGGGGAGGGTTAGGCTAAGGGTAAGTGTAAGGTTTAGATTTAGGCTAAGGGTAAGTGTAGCAGAAAGGGTAAGGTTTACGGTAAGGGTAAGTGTTAGGGTAAGGGTAAGGTTTAGGGTTAGGTTAAGGGTATGGGATCGGGTAAGGGTAAGGGTTACGGTAAGGGTTACGGTAAGTGTAAGGGTTACGGTAATGTAAGGGTACGGGTAGAAGTATGTGTTAGAGTATGGGTTATGTTAAGGGTAAGGGTTAGAGTAAGGGTTAGGGTAAGTGTAATGGTTAGGGTTAATTTTAGGGTGAGGGTGAGGGAAAAGTAAGGGTAAGTATTAGGTTAAGGTTAAGGGTCAGGTTAAGGTTAAGAGTAAGTTTTAGGGTAAGGGTTAATGTAAGGGTCAGGGTAAGGGTTCAGGTAAGGTTTAGGGTTAGGGTTAGGTTAAGGTTAAGTGTTAGGGTAAGCGTAAGTTGTATGGATAAGGATAAGTGTAAGGGATAGGGTAAGGGTAAGTGTTAGGGTAAGGGTAAGGTTAATGGTAACCTAAGTGTAAGGGTAAGGGTTAGGGGAAGGTGAAGAGTAAGGGTAAGGTTAAGGGGAAGGGGAAGTCTAAGGGTACAGGTCAGGGTAAAATTAGAGTAAGGGTTAGGGTTTGGGTTCGGTAAGGATAAGTGTTAGGGTAATGGTTACGGTTAATTTTAGGGTTATGGTGAGGGAAACGTAAGGGTATGTATTAGTTTAAGGGTAAGGTTAAAGTTAAGACTAAGTGTAAGGTTTAGGTTAAGGGTTAGGGTTAGGGTAAGGGTTAGGGTTAATGTAAGGGTCAGGGTAAGGGTTGGGGTAAGGTTTAGGTTAAGGGTAAAAGTAAGTATAATGGTAAGGGTAAGAGTGAAGGTTAGGGTAATGGTTAGATTTAGGTAAGGGTGAGGGTTAGGGTAAGGTTTAGAATTAGGCAAAGGGTAAGTGTAGCAGAAAGGGTAAGGTTTAGGATAAGGGTAAGTGTTAGGATAATGGTAAGGTTTAGGGTTAGCTTAATAGTAAGGTTAAGGGTAATTGTACGAGTAATTGCTAGGGTAAGTGCAAGCGTAAGTGTACATGTAAGTGTTGTTGTATGGCTTATGATAAGGGTTAGGTTAAGGTTAAGGTTTATGTTAAGTGTAAGTGTAAGGCTAACAGAGACAGTAAAGGTAAGGGGAAGGGGAATGGTAAGGTTAAGGCTACAAGTACGTGTTAGGGTATGGGTTATGGTATGGGTAAGAATTAGGGTAAGTATAAGGGTAAGGGTAAGTGTAAGGGTACAGGTCAGGGTAAGTGTTAGAGTAAGGGTTAGGGTTAGGGTAAGGTTAAGTGTTAGGGTAATGGTTAGGGTTAGTTTTAGGGTTAAAGTCAGGAAAACGCATGTGTAAGTGTTAGGTTAATGTTAAGGGTAAGGCTAAGGTTAAGAGTAAGTGTAAGGTTTAGGGTAAGGGTTAGGTTAAGGATAAGTGTTAGGGTAAGGGTAAGGTTAATGGTAACCGTAAGTGTAAAGGTAAGGGTTACGGTAAGGGTAAGAATAAGGGTATGGGTAATGGTAAGGGGGAGGGTTAGGCTAAGGGTAAGTGTAAGGTTTAGATTTAGGCTAAGGGTAAGTGTAGCAGAAAGGGTAAGGTTTACGGTAAGGGTAAGTGTTAGGGTAAGGGTAAGGTTTAGGGTTAGGTTAAGGGTATGGGATCGGGTAAGGGTAAGGGTAAGGGTAAGGGTTACGGTAAGTGTAAGGGTTACGGTAATGTAAGGGTACGGGTAGAAGTATGTGTTAGAGTATGGGTTATGTTAAGGGTAAGGGTTAGAGTAAGGGTTAGGGTAAGTGTAATGGTTAGGGTTAATTTTAGGGTGAGGGTGAGGGAAAAGTAAGGGTAAGTATTAGGTTAAGGTTAAGGGTCAGGTTAAGGTTAAGAGTAAGTTTTAGGGTAAGGGTTAATGTAAGGGTCAGGGTAAGGGTTCAGGTAAGGTTTAGGGTTAGGGTTAGGTTAAGGTTAAGTGTTAGGGTAAGCGTAAGTTGTATGGATAAGGATAAGTGTAAGGGATAGGGTAAGGGTAAGTGTTAGGGTAAGGGTAAGGTTAATGGTAACCTAAGTGTAAGGGTAAGGGTTAGGGGAAGGGGAAGAGTAAGGGTAAGGTTAAGGGGAAGGGGAAGTCTAAGGGTACGGGTCAGGGTAAAATTAGAGTAAGGGTTAGGGTTTGGGTTCGGTAAGGATAAGTGTTAGGGTAATGGTTACGGTTAATTTTAGGGTTATGGTGAGGGAAACGTAAGGGTATGTATTAGTTTAAGGGTAAGGTTAAAGTTAAGACTAAGTGTAAGGTTTAGGTTAAGGGTTAGGGTTAGGGTAAGGGTTAGGGTTAATGTAAGGGTCAGGGTAAGGGTTGGGGTAAGGTTTAGGTTAAGGGTAAAAGTAAGTATAATGGTAAGGGTAAGAGTGAAGGTTAGGGTAATGGTTAGATTTAGGTAAGGGTGAGGGTTAGGGTAAGGTTTAGAATTAGGCAAAGGGTAAGTGTAGCAGAAAGGGTAAGGTTTAGGATAAGGGTAAGTGTTAGGATAAGGGTAAGGTTTAGGGTTAGCTTAATAGTAAGGTTAAGGGTAATTGTACGAGTAATTGCTAGGGTAAGTGCAAGCGTAAGTGTACATGTAAGTGTTGTTGTATGGCTTATGATAAGGGTTAGGTTAAGGTTAAGGTTTATGTTAAGTGTAAGTGTAAGGCTAACAGAGACAGTAAAGGTAAGGGGAAGGGGAATGGTAAGGTTAAGGCTACAAGTACGTGTTAGGGTATGGGTTATGGTATGGGTAAGAATTAGGGTAAGTATAAGGGTAAGGGTAAGTGTAAGGGTACAGGTCAGGGTAAGTGTTAGAGTAAGGGTTAGGGTTAGGGTAAGGTTAAGTGTTAGGGTAATGGTTAGGGTTAGTTTTAGGGTTAAAGTCAGGAAAACGCATGTGTAAGTGTTAGGTTAATGTTAAGGGTAAGGTTAACGTTAAGAGTAAGTGTAAGGTTTAGGGTAAGGGTTAGGTTAAGGATAAGTGTTAGGGTAAGGGTAAGGTTAATGGTAACCGTAAGTGTAAAGGTAAGGGTTACGGTAAGGGTAAGAATAAGGGTATGGGTAATGGTAAGGGGGAGGGTTAGGCTAAGGGTAAGTGTAAGGTTTAGATTTAGGCTAAGGGTAAGTGTAGCAGAAAGGGTAAGGTTTACGGTAAGGGTAAGTGTTAGGGTAAGGGTAAGGTTTAGGGTTAGGTTAAGGGTATGGGATCGGGTAAGGGTAAGGGTAAGGGTAAGGGTTACGGTAAGTGTAAGGGTTACGGTAATGTAAGGGTACGGGTAGAAGTATGTGTTAGAGTATGGGTTATGTTAAGGGTAAGGGTTAGAGTAAGGGTTAGGGTAAGTGTAATGGTTAGGGTTAATTTTAGGGTGAGGGTGAGGGAAAAGTAAGGGTAAGTATTAGGTTAAGGTTAAGGGTCAGGTTAAGGTTAAGAGTAAGTTTTAGGGTAAGGGTTAATGTAAGGGTCAGGGTAAGGGTTCAGGTAAGGTTTAGGGTTAGGGTTAGGTTAAGGTTAAGTGTTAGGGTAAGCGTAAGTTGTATGGATAAGGATAAGTGTAAGGGATAGGGTAAGGGTAAGTGTTAGGGTAAGGGTAAGGTTAATGGTAACCTAAGTGTAAGGGTAAGGGTTAGGGGAAGGGGAAGAGTAAGGGTAAGGTTAAGGGGAAGGGGAAGTCTAAGGGTACGGGTCAGGGTAAAATTAGAGTCAGGGTTAGGGTTTGGGTTCGGTAAGGATAAGTGTTAGGGTAATGGTTACGGTTAATTTTAGGGTTATGGTGAGGGAAACGTAAGGGTATGTATTAGTTTAAGGGTAAGGTTAAAGTTAAGACTAAGTGTAAGGTTTAGGTTAAGGGTTAGGGTTAGGGTAAGGGTTAGGGTTAATGTAAGGGTCAGGGTAAGGGTTGGGGTAAGGTTTAGGGTAAGGGTAAAAGTAAGTATAATGGTAAGGGTAAGAGTGAAGGTTAGGGTAATGGTTAGATTTAGGTAAGGGTGAGGGTTAGGGTAAGGTTTAGAATTAGGCAAAGGGTAAGTGTAGCAGAAAGGGTAAGGTTTAGGATAAGGGTAAGTGTTAGGATAAGGGTAAGGTTTAGGGTTAGCTTAATAGTAAGGTTAAGGGTAATTGTACGAGTAATTGCTAGGGTAAGTGCAAGCGTAAGTGTACATGTAAGTGTTGTTGTATGGCTTATGATAAGGGTTAGGTTAAGGTTAAGGTTTATGTTAAGTGTAAGTGTAAGGCTAACAGAGACAGTAAAGGTAAGGGGAAGGGGAATGGTAAGGTTAAGGCTACAAGTACGTGTTAGGGTATGGGTTATGGTATGGGTAAGAATTAGGGTAAGTATAAGGGTAAGGGTAAGTGTAAGGGTACAGGTCAGGGTAAGTGTTAGAGTAAGGGTTAGGGTTAGGGTAAGGTTAAGTGTTAGGGTAATGGTTAGGGTTAGTTTTAGGGTTAAAGTCAGGAAAACGTATGCGTAAGTATTAGGTTAATGTTAAGGGTAAGGTTAAGGTTAAGAGTAAGTGTAAGGTTTAGGGTAAGGGTTAGGTTAAGGATAAGTGTTAGGGTAAGGGTAAGGTTAATGGTAACCGTAAGTGTAAAGGTAAGGGTTACGGTAAGGGTAAGAATAAGGGTATGGGTAATGGTAAGGGGGAGGGTTAGGCTAAGGGTAAGTGTAAGGTTTAGATTTAGGTTAAGGGTAAGTGTAGCAGAAAGGGTAAGGTTTACGGTAAGGGTAAGTGTTAGGGTAAGGGTAAGGTTTAGGGTTAGGTTAAGGGTATGGGATCGGGTAAGGGTAAGGGTTACGGTAAGTGTAAGGGTTACGGTAATGTAAGGGTACGGGTAGAAGTATGTGTTAGAGTATGGGTTATGTTAAGGGTAAGGGTTAGAGTAAGGGTTAGGGTAAGTGTAATGGTTAGGGTTAATTTTAGGGTGAGGGTGAGGGAAAAGTAAGGGTGAGTATTAGGTTAAGGTTAAGGGTCAGGTTAAGGTTAAGAGTAAGTTTTAGGGTAAGGGTTAATGTAAGGGTCAGGGTAAGGGTTCAGGTAAGGTTTAGGGTTAGGGTTAGGTTAAGGTTAAGTGTTAGGGTAAGCGTAAGTTGTATGGATAAGGATAAGTGTAAGGGATAGGGTAAGGGTAAGTGTTAGGGTAAGGGTAAGGTTAATGGTAACCTAAGTGTAAGGGTAAGGGTTAGGGGAAGGGGAAGAGTAAGGGTAAGGTTAAGGGGAAGGGGAAGTCTAAGGGTACGGGTCAGGGTAAAATTAGAGTAAGGGTTAGGGTTTGGGTTCGGTAAGGATAAGTGTTAGGGTAATGGTTACGGTTAATTTTAGGGTTATGGTGAGGGAAACGTAAGGGTATGTATTAGTTTAAGGGTAAGGTTAAAGTTAAGACTAAGTGTAAGGTTTAGGTTAAGGGTTAGGGTTAGGGTAAGGGTTAGGGTAAATGTAAGGGTCAGGGTAAGGGTTGGGGTAAGGTTTAGGGTAAGGGTAAAAGTAAGTATAATGGTAAGGGTAAGAGTGAAGGTTAGGGTAATGGTTAGATTTAGGTAAGGGTGAGGGTTAGGGTAAGGTTTAGAATTAGGCAAAGGGTAAGTGTAGCAGAAAGGGTAAGGTTTAGGATAAGGGTAAGTGTTAGGATAAGGGTAAGGTTTAGGGTTAGCTTAATAGTAAGGTTAAGGGTAATTGTACGAGTAATTGCTAGGGTAAGTGCAAGCGTAAGTGTACATGTAAGTGTTGTTGTATGGCTTATGATAAGGGTTAGGTTAAGGTTAAGGTTTATGTTAAGTGTAAGTGTAAGGCTAACAGAGACAGTAAAGGTAAGGGGAAGGGGAATGGTAAGGTTAAGGCTACAAGTACGTGTTAGGGTATGGGTTATGGTATGGGTAAGAATTAGGGTAAGTATAAGGGTAAGGGTAAGTGTAAGGGTACAGGTCAGGGTAAGTGTTAGAGTAAGGGTTAGGGTTAGGGTAAGGTTAAGTGTTAGGGTAATGGTTAGGGTTAGTTTTAGGGTTAAAGTCAGGAAAACGTATGCGTAAGTGTTAGGTTAATGTTAAGGGTAAGGTTAAGGTTAAGAGTAAGTGTAAGGTTTAGGGTAAGGGTTAGGTTAAGGATAAGTGTTAGGGTAAGGGTAAGGTTAATGGTAACCGTAAGTGTAAAGGTAAGGGTTACGGTAAGGGTAAGAATAAGGGTATGGGTAATGGTAAGGGGGAGGGTTAGGCTAAGGGTAAGTGTAAGGTTTAGATTTAGGCTAAGGGTAAGTGTAGCAGAAAGGGTAAGGTTTACGGTAAGGGTAAGTGTTAGGGTAAGGGTAAGGTTTAGGGTTAGGTTAAGGGTATGGGATCGGGTAAGGGTAAGGGTTACGGTAAGTGTAAGGGTTACGGTAATGTAAGGGTACGGGTAGAAGTATGTGTTATAGTATGGGTTATGTTAAGGGTAAGGGTTAGAGTAAGGGTTAGGGTAAGTGTAATGGTTAGGGTTAATTTTAGGGTGAGGGTGAGGGAAAAGTAAGGGTAAGTATTAGGTTAAGGTTAAGGGTCAGGTTAAGGTTAAGAGTAAGTTTTAGGGTAAGGGTTAATGTAAGGGTCAGGGTAAGGGTTCAGGTAAGGTTTAGGGTTAGGGTTAGGTTAAGGTTAAGTGTTAGGGTAAGCGTAAGTTGTATGGATAAGGATAAGTGTAAGGGATAGGGTAAGGGTAAGTGTTAGGGTAAGGGTAAGGTTAATGGTAACCTAAGTGTAAGGGTAAGGGTTAGGGGAAGGGGAAGAGTAAGGGTAAGGTTAAGGGGAAGGGGAAGTCTAAGGGTACGGGTCAGGGTAAAATTAGAGTAAGGGTTAGGGTTTGGGTTCGGTAAGGATAAGTGTTAGGGTAATGGTTACGGTTAATTTTAGGGTTATGGTGAGGGAAACGTAAGGGTATGTATTAGTTTAAGGGTAAGGTTAAAGTTAAGACTAAGTGTAAGGTTTAGGTTAAGGGTTAGGGTTAGGGTTAGGGTTAATGTAAGGGTCTGGGTAAGGGTTGGGGTAAGGTTTAGGTTAAGGGTAAAAGTAAGTATAATGGTAAGGGTAAGAGTGAAGGTTAGGGTAATGGTTAGATTTAGGTAAGGGTGAGGGTTAGGGTAAGGTTTAGAATTAGGCAAAGGGTAAGTGTAGCAGAAAGGGTAAGGTTTAGGATAAGGGTAAGTGTTAGGATAAGGGTAAGGTTTAGGGTTAGCTTAATAGTAAGGTTAAGGGTAATTGTACGAGTAATTGCTAGGGTAAGTGCAAGCGTAAGTGTACATGTAAGTGTTGTTGTATGGCTTATGATAAGGGTTAGGTTAAGGTTAAGGTTTATGTTAAGTGTAAGTGTAAGGCTAACAGAGACAGTAAAGGTAAGGGGAAGGGGAATGGTAAGGTTAAGGCTACAAGTACGTGTTAGGGTATGGGTTATGGTATGGGTAAGAATTAGGGTAAGTATAAGGGTAAGGGTAAGTGTAAGGGTACAGGTCAGGGTAAGTGTTAGAGTAAGGGTTAGGGTTAGGGTAAGGTTAAGTGTTAGGGTAATGGTTAGGGTTAGTTTTAGGGTTAAAGTCAGGAAAACGTATGCGTAAGTATTAGGTTAATGTTAAGGGTAAGGTTAAGGTTAAGAGTAAGTGTAAGGTTTAGGGTAAGGGTTAGGTTAAGGATAAGTGTTAGGGTAAGGGTAAGGTTAATGGTAACCGTAAGTGTAAAGGTAAGGGTTACGGTAAGGGTAAGAATAAGGGTATGGGTAATGGTAAGGGGGAGGGTTAGGCTAAGGGTAAGTGTAAGGTTTAGATTTAGGCTAAGGGTAAGTGTAGCAGAAAGGGTAAGGTTTACGGTAAGGGTAAGTGTTAGGGTAAGGGTAAGGTTTAGGGTTAGGTTAAGGGTATGGGATCGGGTAAGGGTAAGGGTTACGGTAAGTGTAAGGGTTACGGTAATGTAAGGGTACGGGTAGAAGTATGTGTTAGAGTATGGGTTATGTTAAGGGTAAGGGTTAGAGTAAGGGTTAGAGTAAGTGTAATGGTTAGGGTTAATTTTAGGGTGAGGGTGAGGGAAAAGTAAGGGTAAGTATTAGGTTAAGGTTAAGGGTCAGGTTAAGGTTAAGAGTAAGTTTTAGGGTAAGGGTTAATGTAAGGGTCAGGGTAAGGGTTCAGGTAAGGTTTAGGGTTAGGGTTAGGTTAAGGTTAAGTGTTAGGGTAAGCGTAAGTTGTATGGATAAGGATAAGTGTAAGGGATAGGGTAAGGGTAAGTGTTAGGGTAAGGGTAAGGTTAATGGTAACCTAAGTGTAAGGGTAAGGGTTAGGGGAAGGGGAAGAGTAAGGGTAAGGTTAAGGGGAAGGGGAAGTCTAAGGGTACGGGTCAGGGTAAAATTAGAGTAAGGGTTAGGGTTTGGGTTCGGTAAGGATAAGTGTTAGGGTAATGGTTACGGTTAATTTTAGGGTTATGGTGAGGGAAACGTAAGGGTATGTATTAGTTTAAGGGTAAGGTTAAAGTTAAGACTAAGTGTAAGGTTTAGGTTAAGGGTTAGGGTTAGGGTTAGGGTTAATGTAAGGGTCTGGGTAAGGGTTGGGGTAAGGTTTAGGTTAAGGGTAAAAGTAAGTATAATGGTAAGGGTAAGAGTGAAGGTTAGGGTAATGGTTAGATTTAGGTAAGGGTGAGGGTTAGGGTAAGGTTTAGAATTAGGCAAAGGGTAAGTGTAGCAGAAAGGGTAAGGTTTAGGATAAGGGTAAGTGTTAGGATAAGGGTAAGGTTTAGGGTTAGCTTAATAGTAAGGTTAAGGGTAATTGTACGAGTAATTGCTAGGGTAAGTGCAAGCGTAAGTGTACATGTAAGTGTTGTTGTATGGCTTATGATAAGGGTTAGGTTAAGGTTAAGGTTTATGTTAAGTGTAAGTGTAAGGCTAACAGAGACAGTAAAGGTAAGGGGAAGGGGAATGGTAAGGTTAAGGCTACAAGTACGTGTTAGGGTATGGGTTATGGTATGGGTAAGAATTAGGGTAAGTATAAGGGTAAGGGTAAGTGTAAGGGTACAGGTCAGGGTAAGTGTTAGAGTAAGAGTTAGGGTTAGGGTAAGGTTAAGTGTTAGGGTAATGGTTAGGGTTAGTTTTAGGGTTAAAGTCAGGAAAACGCATGTGTAAGTGTTAGGTTAATGTTAAGGGTAAGGTTAAGGTTAAGAGTAAGTGTAAGGTTTAGGGTAAGGGTTAGGTTAAGGATAAGTGTTAGGGTAAGGGTAAGGTTAATGGTAACCGTAAGTGTAAAGGTAAGGGTTACGGTAAGGGTAAGAATAAGGGTATGGGTAATGGTAAGGGGGAGGGTTAGGCTAAGGGTAAGTGTAAGGTTTAGATTTAGGCTAAGGGTAAGTGTAGCAGAAAGGGTAAGGTTTACGGTAAGGGTAAGTGTTAGGGTAAGGGTAAGGTTTAGGGTTAGGTTAAGGGTATGGGATCGGGTAAGGGTTACGGTAAGTGTAAGGGTTACGGTAATGTAAGGGTACGGGTAGAAGTATGTGTTAGAGTATGGGTTATGTTAAGGGTAAGGGTTAGAGTAAGGGTTAGGGTAAGTGTAATGGTTAGGGTTAATTTTAGGGTGAGGGTGAGGGAAAAGTAAGGGTAAGTATTAGGTTAAGGTTAAGGGTCAGGTTAAGGTTAAGAGTAAGTTTTAGGGTAAGGGTTAATGTAAGGGTCAGGGTAAGGGTTCAGGTAAGGTTTAGGGTTAGGGTTAGGTTAAGGTTAAGTGTTAGGGTAAGTGTAAGTTGTATGGATAAGGATAAGTGTAAGGGATAGGGTAAGGGTAAGTGTTAGGGTAAGGGTAAGGTTAATGGTAACCTAAGTGTAAGGGTAAGGGTTAGGGGAAGGGGAAGAGTAAGGGTAAGGTTAAGGGGAAGGGGAAGTCTAAGGGTACGGGTCAGGGTAAAATTAGAGTAAGGGTTAGGGTTTGGGTTCGGTAAGGATAAGTGTTAGGGTAATGGTTACGGTTAATTTTAGGGTTATGGTGAGGGAAACGTAAGGGTATGTATTAGTTTAAGGGTAAGGTTAAAGTTAAGATTAAGTGTAAGGTTTATGTTAAGGGTTAGGGTTAGGGTTAGGGTTAATGTAAGGGTCAGGGTAAGGGTTGGGGTAAGGTTTAGGTTAAGGGTAAAAGTAAGTATAATGGTAAGGGTAAGAGTGAAGGTTAGGGTAATGGTTAGATTTAGGTAAGGGTGAGGGTTAGGGTAAGGTTTAGAATTAGGCAAAGGGTAAGTGTAGCAGAAAGGGTAAGGTTTAGGATAAGGGTAAGTGTTAGGATAAGGGTAAGGTTTAGGGTTAGCTTAATAGTAAGGTTAAGGGTAATTGTACGAGTAATTGCTAGGGTAAGTGCAAGCGTAAGTGTACATGTAAGTGTTGTTGTATGGCTTATGATAAGGGTTAGGTTAAGGTTAAGGTTTATGTTAAGTGTAAGTGTAAGGCTAACAGAGACAGTAAAGGTAAGGGGAAGGGGAATGGTAAGGTTAAGGCTACAAGTACGTGTTAGGGTATGGGTCATGGTATGGGTAAGAATTAGGGTAAGTATAAGGGTAAGGGTAAGTGTAATTGTACAGGTCAGGGTAAGTGTTAGAGTAAGGGTTAGGGTTAGGGTTAGGGTAAGGTTAAGTGTTAGGGTAATGGTTAGGGTTAGTTTTAGGGTTAAAGTCAGGAAAACGCATGTGTAAGTATTAGGTGAATGTTAAGGGTAAGGTTAACGTTAAGAGTAAGTGTAAGGTTTAGGGTAAGGGTTAGGGTTAATGTAAGGGTCAGGGTAAGGGTTGGGGTAAGGTTTAGGGTAAGGGTTAGGTTAAGGATAAGTGTTAGGGTAAGGGTAAGGTTAATGGTAACCGTAAGTGTAAAGGTAAGGGTTACGGTAAGGGTAAGAATAAGGGTATGGGTAATGGTAAGGGGGAGGGTTAGGCTAAGGGTAAGTGTAAGGTTTAGATTTAGGCTAAGGGTAAGTGTAGCAGAAAGGGTAAGGTTTACGGTAAGGGTAAGTGTTAGGGTAAGGGTAAGGTTTAGGGTTAGGTTAAGGGTATGGGATCGGGTAAGGGTAAGGGTAAGGGTTACGGTAAGGGTAAGTGTTAGGGTAAGGGTAAGGGTAAGGGTAAGGGTAAGGGTAAGGGTAAGGGTTACGGTAATGTAAGGGTACGGGTAGAAGTATGTGTTAGAGTATGCGTTATGTTAAGGGTAAGGGTTAGAGTAAGGGTTAGGGTAAGTGTAATGGTTAGGGTTAATTTTAGGGTGAGGGTGAGGGAAAAGTAAGGGTAAGTATTAGGTTAGGGTTAAGGGTAAGGTTAAGGTTAAGTGTAAGTTTTAGGGTAAGGGTTAATGTAAGGGTCAGGGTAAGGGTTCAGGTAAGGTTTAGGGTTAGGGTTAGGTTAAGGTTAAGTGTTAGGGTAATCATAAGTTGTATGGATAAGGATAAGTGTAAGGGATAGGGTAAGGGTAAGTTTTAGGGTAAGGGTAAGGTTAATGGTAACCGTAAGTGTAAGGTTAAGGGGAAGGGGAAGTCTAAGGGTACGGGTCAGGGTAAAAGTTAGAGTAAGTGTTAGGGTTAGGGTTCGGTAAGGATAAGTTTTAGGGTAATGGTTACGGTTAATTTTAGGGTTATGGTGAGGGAAATGTAAGGGTATGTATTAGTTTAAGGGTAAGGTTAAAGTTAAGATTAAGTGTAAGGTTTAGGTTAAGGGTTAGGGTTAGAGTAAGGGTTAGGGTTAGGGTTAGCGTTAGGGTTAATGTAAGGGTCAGGGTAAGGGTTGGGGTAAGGTTTAGGTTAAGGGTAAAAGTAAGTATAATGGTAAGGGTAAGAGTGAAGGTTAGGGTAATGGTTAGATTTTGGTAAGGGTGAGGGTTAGGGTAAGGTTTAGAATTAGGCAAAGGGTAAGTGTAGCAGAAAGGGTAAGGTTTAGGATAAGGGTAAGTGTTAGGATAAGGGTAAGGTTTAGGGTTAGCTTAATAGTAAGGTTAAGGGTAATTGTACGAGTAATTGCTAGGGTAAGTGCAAGCGTAAGTGTACATGTAAGTGTTGTTGTATGGCTTATGATAAGGGTTAGGTTAAGGTTAAGGTTTATGTTAAGTGTAAGTGTAAGGTTTATGGAGACAGTAAAGGTAAGGGTAGGGGGAATGGTAAGGTTAAGGCTACAAGTACGTGTTAGGGTATGGGTTATGGTAAGGGTAAGGGTTAGGGTAAGGGTAAGTGTTAGGGTAATGGTTAGGGTTAATTATAGGGTTAGGGTGAGGGAAAGGTAAGGGTAAGTGTTAGGGTAATGGTTAAGGGTAAGGTTAAGGTTAAGAGTAAGTGTAAGTTTTAGGGTAAGGATTAGGGTTAATGTAACGGTCAGGGTAAGGGCTGGGGTAAGGTTTAGGGTTAGGGTTAGGTTAAGGGTAAGGATTAGGGTAAGGGTAAGGGTATGGATAAGGGTATTTGTAAGTGTTAGGGTAAAGTTAATGTTAAAGGTAACAGTAAGTGTAAGGAGAAGGGTTAGGGTAAGGGTAAGAGTAAGGGTATCATTGGTAATGATAAGGGTGAGGGTTACAGTAGGGGTAAGTGAAAGGTTTAGATTTAGGCTAAGGGTAAGTGTAGCAGAAAGGGTAAGCTTTACATTAAGGTTTAACATTTAGTTTTAGGTTAAAGTTAAGGGTAAGGGTACGGGTCAGGGTAAGGGTTAGAATAAGGGTTTGAATAAGGGTAAGGGTAAGGGTTAGGATAAGTGTAAGGGTGCAAGCAAGGACTAGGGCAAGAGTAATTGTAAGGGTAATAGTAAGGGTTAGGGTAAGTGTAAGGGTATGGGAAAGTGTTAGGATATGGTTTAGGGGAAGCGGAAGGGTAAGGGTTAGGTTAAGTGTAAGAGGAAGGGGAAGGAAAGGGGAAGGGTTGGAGTAAGGTATAGGGTAAGGGTAAGGTTATGGTTAAAGGAAAGAGTAAGGGTAAGGAAAAAGTAAAGGTAAGGATTTGGGTAATGGTAAGGGTGAGAAGGGTTAGAGTAAGGGTTACTGTAAGGGTTAGGTAACGCAGTGTACAACCTGGGACGTCACACGCAGAGCTGCCTCTGGCAAGGTGAGTGAGGAACAGATGTAGCAGTTGTTGTGTTGTAGGTCTCACTGTTCCTCTAAGCATCCCCTCTTTGTCTTTTAGAGGTGTTGTAGCTGTTTGAAGAGGGTAGATTGAAGCATCTGCCTCGGGGGCTGGTAAGCGGCAGAGGTAAGGGAGCAGATGAGAGTAACTTACCTAGTTGTGCTGTGTCTTTGGATGCTGCATCGGCCTATGCGTTTCTTTTTCTTTCCCAGGTGTCTCGCACAGGCTCAAAGGAGCAAACTGCACTCTGAAGAGCTGTGTAAGAAGAGGGGCTGGTCATGAGCTGGGTTGGAGCAGAACGACCAAGTAGCACAAGGTGACTATGAAAGGTGTCTGTCTTGCTTTGCAGGTGCCGTGGCAAACTCTCCACAGAAGTGGATAAGGATATGAGATAAGGCCAGAGAACGACAAGGAGCGGCACGTGCAGGGATGGTTTTGAAGCGCTGCGGTGGCTTACTCTTCTGTTCATCAGGTGCCACAGGCAAGGTGGGTTGTAACATCAGTCGTTATATTTGCATGAAAGCAGTTCACTTGAGTGCCACAGTGCATCTGAGTAGGGTGTTCTAGCAGAACAAGCTTGTCTGGCACAGTGGTGCCTGATGGCAGTGTGTTTCCTCAGGTGAAGAGGTGCCTGAAGCCCCATCCTATCTAGCCTGCACACAATTATCTGAGAATGAAAGCTGCTTTCCAGTAATTCAGAAAGCCAAGTTACGTCTCAGCCTTGAGCATCTCGGGCTTTTGGGCCTGTCTGTAACATTTGGCACCAGCACTAATACTTTTTTTGGCCTATGTTTAGCGTTTGGGGCCTGTGTCTGGGATTTGGGCCCTGTCTCGAACCACTGGGGCTTTGTCCTGGGTTTTGGAGCCTGCCTCTAGAGTTCAGGGCCTGTGATTAGGCTTTTGGGGTCTGTGTCTGGGGGCCGGTATCTGGGGGCAAGGGGGGAGCTGCTTGTAGACCCTTGGGGCCAGCATTGAGGGGGTTGGGAGCTGACTCTAACCCTTTGGAGCCTGCTTCTGGGGGGGGGGGGGGGGGGGTTGAGACCAGCATCTGGGGGAGGGGTGGGAGCTCTTTGTATTCCTTTGGAGCCTGTGTCGGGGGGCGGGGGGGAAGGGGAGGGTTGGTTGGGAGCTGCTTGTACACTGTTGGAGCCTGGGTTGAGGGAGGAGGTTTGGAGCTGCTTCTACACCTTTGGGGCTGGCATCGGGGGTAGGGGGTTGGGTGCTGGTTGTAGGGGCCTGTGTTTGGGGGGGGGGGGGCTTGGGACCTGCGTCTGGGGGAGGGGTGGGAGCTGCTTGTACACCTTTGGGGCCTGCATCTGTGGGGGGTCAGGGCCTGTGTCTAGCGGGCTGGGAACTGCTTGTACAATGTAGGAATCTGTTTCTGCAGGGTGGCTGGGAGCTGCCTGTACACTGTAGGGGCCTGTGTTTGTGGGGGGCTTGGGGGCCTCCCTCGGGGGGGGGGCGGGAGGGGGAGGGTTGGGAGCTGCTTGTATAGGGTAGGGGGCCTGCCTGGCAGGGGTTGGGAGCTGCTTGTAGAATTTGGGTCCCTGTGTCTGGGGGGGGTTGGGGCCTGTGTCTCAGGGGTGTTGGGAACTGGTTGTACACCTTTGGGTCCTGTCTCTGGGGGGGAGCTACTTGTACACTTTTGGGGTCTGTATTTGAGGGGGGTTGGGAGCTGCTTGTGCACTTTTGGACCTATGTTTAGGGGGGTTGGGAGCTGCTCATGCATTCTAGGTGCCTCCCTTTTGAGAAGGGTTGGGGCCTGCATCTGTGGGTGGTTGGGAGCTGCTTGTACACTATAGGGGCCATGGTCTTGGAGGGGGGTCTGGGCTGTTTATACACCTTTGTGGCCTGTGTTTGTGGGAGGGGGGTGGGCCTGTGCCTGGGGGAGTTGGGAGGTGCTTGTTCACTCTAGGAGCCTCCATTTGGGGGTCTTTGGGGCCTCCCTTTGAGGGGGAGGGAGTTGGGAGTTGGTTGTACACCTCCGCATCCCATGTCTTGGGGGAGGTGGGGGGAGTGGGACCGGTCTCTGAAGGGGCGGGTTGTGAGCTGCTTGTACACCTGTGTCGGGGGGAGGGTATGGGGGTTGGCGGGGGGCGGGCCCGGGTCTTGGGCCAGTGTCTGGGTGGAGTCCAGTTCTTGGGAGGGGGTGGTGGGGTAGGAGCTGCTTGTGGGCAGTTGGGGTCTGCATCTGGGTGTGGTTGGTGCCTGCTTCTGTTGGCAGTTTGGGGCCTGCTTGTAGACTTGTGCAGCCTGGGTTTGGGGGCTTTTCTGTAACGTTTGGGGTCTGCATTTTTGCTTTGGGATGCATCTTGAGCTTTTGAGGCCTAGCAGTAGCATTTGGGGCCTGCATCTGGGGCTTTTCTGTAGTATTTTGGTTGCGTATTTGTGATTTGGGGCCTGTATCCAGGGTTTTGCCTTTTTTGTAGTTTCCATCTTTGTGTGTGTGTGTTTCGTTGTTGGTTGTCTGGGGTTAGGGGCAGTTTGGGGTTTGGATTAAGGTCAGTGTCATTAGCATTAGGGGGTTGATAATAAGGGTTAGGGTTGTGGTTAGAGTTGTTAGGTTTAAGGGGAATAAGGATTTCAGGGTAAGGGGATCAAGGTTGTGGGAATAAAAATGTTGTTTTTGCGCAGTTACATCCTGTAGAGGGAAGGAAGGTGGTATTGAGATATGCTTGCAGTGATAAGACAGCTTAACAGTGTGAAATGAGTTCATCTGATTCGTGTCAATATGGAACAATGCTAGGGCCGCATGATATGATGAAAAGTCTGAGAAAACCAGAGTGGTTAATATATATAGTTCTTGTATCTTGCAAAGGAATGGTCCAGCAATTCGGGTCAATAGGGGATAAGAGAACAAAGGGGTTTCAGAATAACTGCTAACTATTACAACTGTTGCATGGGACACTATGCAAGTGTCTGCCATCCAGCCAAGATGGACAAAGGAGATGGACAAGAGAAAAGCCTGGGAGGAAGACTACGAGCCTTCAGTACGAGCGGCCCCCAGAGGGACCACCGGAGACTGATAACGCCTGCACCAGTGGGAGGGTTTGGATTCTGGGAACTAATTAGAATAACCCTGCCTTTTGTAGAAGTAGTAATGAATATGTATTAGCCTAGCAGCATAAAAACCAGCCGCCTGATGTAACTTGTGTGCGTCTTGGTGGAGCAGAGACTCCTGGCGCACCCAGCGCTGCTTGCTTACCTCTATTCCTTTAATAAATTGTAAATTTCAATTGCAATCCTATTTGGGACCCAGTCATTTATTACAAGTGGGGGCTCGTCCGGGAGGGCTTTGGTTCCTGATTTCTGGTTTGATCTAGGAGAGGCACCCCCACCATTTGGTGGCTGCTCTTTGAGTCAGATCGGAACTAATGGCATCTTGAACCTGAATAAAGGTAAACAAAGTTTCTGATTCTTTTTTTCAGCTCCCTTGCCAGCTGCAGCACTATATTTTGCCCGTAATTGTGTGTGTGAAGATCCGAACGAAGATGACGGAGTCGTAAGCATTTAAAGCGTATACCGTTCGGTTGGGTGGGGTTCGGTTGCCTGTGTGTGTAAGAGTGTGACTGAGATGGAACTTAGTTCCGAAGCGATTGTGGAGGTCTTCTAACCGCAGTTCCAATCTCCCGCGAGGGACGTGGCCGGTGAAGGACCGAAGGGATTCCTATAGGATTTGTGGGTGTGTGATAGGTCCTCGACCCCCTGCAAGACACTCTTACTAAGGTAACCAAGGGCTGTGGGAATTGCCATAGTAAAATTCCTAGATGGGTCAGGCAAAATCGAAGACCAGACCAGAAGAAAGGGAGCAAATGACCAGTCATACCACCAGAAAGTCCATTAGGAATAACGATTAGAAATTGGAATGATAGGGACCCCAGAAATGGAAAAAGTAAATTAAAAATGGTCCAGTATTGTGTGACAAAATGGCCAAAGGAGCCTTTAAGACTACATGTCTTTTGGCCTGTTTTTGGATCCTTCGAAGACTGGATTTGCCAGGCCTTAAATATCCATGTTAATTCAAAGGAACCTTTTAGCCAGGAAGAAAGTGATTATGCAGGATTATGGATCAGGAGGACTTCACGTCCTTTTCCAGCCTCAATATTTACACTAAAAGCAGGTAAGAAATTTGAAGAACAAGAAGAACATGAAAAAGAAAAAAAAGATAAACGTGAGCCGTTGGATAAGCTACCACCTCCATATCCTAACAATCCACCCCCGGCGGCTCCCCCTCCGGTGGCTGTGGTATCGCCACCAGTATCACCGTTGCCCCAGCTTCCACCACCACCAGCACCAGAATTAGACCGACCTCCGGCCGCATGCACGAGAAGTAGGATTGACGTATCTGAGAGGGCTTCTCTATATCCCTTAAGGGAGGTAACTGGTGTATAACTGGTGCGCGTCTTGGTGGAGCAGAGACTCCCAGCGTACCCAGCACTGTTTGCTTACCTCTATTCATTCAGTGAATTGTAAACTTTGATTGTAATCCTATTTGGGACTTTTATTTATTATAACAGACAACCTTGTAAAACGCAGACAACCAGAATCCTTACAGCAATTAGGTGGAAATCACGGCGTAAGAAACATTACCACCTCAAAGAGTAAAAACCTCAAAAGAAATGTGACTTGTAACAGGCCAGCAGCTGTGTATTTTCTGTGAAGCACCAGCTAGATTATGAACCTTGAATAGCACAGTTAAAGGGGAAACAGGGGAGGGTCCCGGTCCTCGGCAGAAAAAAAAAGTGTATAAACTGTGTATGGAATTAGTAGGCACCCTCCTGCTTGTGGGACACCCGCCATTGTAATCTCGAATAATAATGCTACTGTACTGAGATCCTCGACTCAGCCTATGCTATTTGCTACAGATTGATTCAGGGTTTTAAGGTTTCAGGGATTGGGCACTAGGGTTGGGTTTCAGGGTAAGGGGTTTCAGGGTTTATGTTTAGGATTTTAAGGTTTTTAGGGTTGGTGTTTTAACGGTTAGGGTTTTAAGGATTTGGGGGTTAGGGTTTTAAGGGTTTCAGGGTTAGCGTGTTAGGGTATTAGAGTTTTTTGGGTTGTAGTGTTGATATGTTTTTTAGGGTTAGAGTCATAAGGTTTTATTTTTGGTCAGTTATTTACGGTTAGGGTTTTAAGATCTTTTTTTTTTTTTTTTTTTTTTTTTTTTTCAGGTTAGGTTCTCCAGGGCCAGGGTTTTGAGTATCCTAATTTTGGGGGTTTGGATTTTGAGCATCTTAATTTTGGGGGTTAGGCTTTTGTGTGCCCTAATTTTTTGGGATCGGCTTTCAAGCATCCTAAGTAGTTGGGTTAGGGTTTTGAGCATCTTAATATTTTGGGTCTGGGTAATGAGCATCCTCAGTTTTCAGGATAGGGTTTTGAGCATCCTCAGTTTTCAGGATAGGGTTTGGAGCGTCCTAATGTTTTGGGTTGGGGCTTTGAGCGTCCTAATGTTTTTGGGTTAGGGTTTGGAGCGTCCTAAATTTTCAGGATAGGGTTCTGAGCATCTCAGTGTTTCCAGGATAGGGTTTTGAGCGTCCTAAGTTTTTGGGATAGGTCTTTGAGCTTCCTAATGTTTTCCGGGTAGGGTTTGGAGCATCTTAATGTTTTGGGTTTGGGTTTTGAGCGTCCGAATGTTTTTGGGTTAGGGCTTGGAGCATCCTAATGTTTTTGGGTTAGGGCTTTGAGTGTCCTGTTTTCAGGATAGGGTTTGGAGCGTCCTAGTGTTTTTGGGATAGGGTTTTGAGCGTCCAAAGTTTTTGGGTTTGGGTTTTGAGCGTCCAAAGTGTTATAAGTTGCCCCCTTAATTAATTTTCAGAGAGCATTGTATTAATCATAGAAAGGAATTTATTGAGTAAGCAAACATCAAGCAAAACAGCACTGGGCAGCCGGGGAGTCTCAGCTCCGCCAACGGCACGCACCTCACCCCTGCCAGGGTCCCTTTTTATACCTTGCTAATTCCGGGATTACGCAGCACATCCTGGTATATTCTGCGACTGCGCGCACTGTTGCGCGCAAAAGAATTTTTAAGAATTTAAATCTCTTTAAAAAGAAAATTAAGCAAAAGAATTTTCATAGTGTCTAGGCAAGCATTATGCAGCTCCTTACTTCAGCAGGGAGCTTTCGCAACTCCCGCTCCTCAAACAGAACTCCTTGTTTTTATAATACAAAAGACAAGGAACAAACATTTATGGTGTATTACCCTAAGTTTTTGGGTTAGGGTTTTTTGCGTCTTAATGTTTTGGGGTTAGGGTTTGGAGCGCCCTAAATTTTTGGGCTAGGGCTTTGAGCATTCCTAATATTTTGGGTTGGATTTGGGTTTTGAGCATCCCAAGATTTTGGGTTAGGGGTTTTAGGCATAGGTCTTCAGGGGTTTAGTGTGGTAAATAGTTTAGGTTAGGTCTGTAGGGGTTCCAAGGTTTTTTGGATGTTAGGGCTTGAGGCTTTTTTTGTAAGGGCGGTGAGGGTTCCAGTGAGTGCTGGTAAATGCAGTTCTCGAGCACTCGGCCTGTGATTGGCCATGCTGGCTGTGCGGGGAATGCTGGTAGGTGTAGTTTTCCGGCACTGGGAGGCCATGTTGTGTGCCCAGAGCATGCCGGGAGATGTAGTTCTCGGGACTCCGGACTTCCGGGAGGCCATGTTGAATGCCCAGAGCATACCGGGAGATGTAGTTCTCGGGAACTAGGGTTAGGGTTAGGGGCTAGGGCTGGGGCTAGAGTTAGGGTTTCGGGTGAGGGTTGGTGGTTATTGTTAGGGTTAGTGGTTTAGGGTTAGGCTTAGAGGGTTATGGTTAGGGATAGGTTAGGGGTAGGTTTAGAGGGTTAGGGTAAGGGTTAGGGTTCGGGTTCAGATTAGGGTAAGGGTAAGGGTTAGGGCAAAGGTAAGTGTTAGGGTAAGGCTAAGGGTAAGGCTTAGGGTGAGGATAAGGTTTAGGGAAGGGGTTAGGTTTAGGGTAAGGGTTGGGGTAAGTGTTAGGGTAAGGGTAAGAGTTAGGGTAAAGGATAGAGTAATGGTAAGTATAAGGGTAGGGTAAGGATTAGGGTAAGGGTAAGGATTAGGGTTAGGTTTAGGGTAAGAATAAGGGTAAGCTAATGGTTAGGATAAGGGTAAGGGTTAGGGTAAAGGTTTTCATTTGTTAAAGCTGAAACGCAGTATGCAATCTGGGACGTCACAGCCAGAGCTGCCTATGGCAAGGTGAGAGAGGAAAAGATGGAGCAGATGTTCTACTCCTAGTTTTTTCTTTATACGTAAATAAAAGTTTGAGCTAATTCCAGTTGGAAGAGTTCCAATTACTTGCTTGGTCATAATGTCTTTTAATATTGAAAGCTGCAGCAAAAGCATGGGGATTTTTGCTTCTAGAAACACCCTAGTTCTCTTGTCTGCACTATGCATGCTTTTGAGCTAAAACTGATTAAAAAATGAAAAGAAAAATCACACACACAAAAAAAAAAAAAAAAAAAAAAAAACACACCACAGCTGCTGCTGCTCTCTTCCTACTTCCTTGTGCTTTGCCCCTACGCTTCCCAGGTGATTGGGTTTGGGTGCTAGGCGAGGCCAAATGGTATATGAGTCCCAGGCATCCCTTCAGAGAGCTCATTCTGCTTGGGCTGCTCTTTGGGGTGTTTGTTTTTCCTTCGGTCAGTTGCAGGCTTCTTCAGGTGGATGAGAGTTTATGGACTGATGCTTTTCCAAGTAGCGAGGGGTACGCACATCTTTTTGAGGTAACAGCTAGTAGGATCTGTTAGAATAAACTAATGTAGTATTGATGCCTTTATTGCATGCAGTTCTTTATCAGGTGAGTAACTGTTGCGAGTAACTGAAGTCAATGTTACTTGGTGTGTTTGCTATGCAGTGCCTGTGCGGACTATTGCACGAGACACAGCTTTCTGACATCTGGCCCAGCAACTACTAAATAAGGGGAGGGGAGAAGCTGAAGAACGACCAAAGGACAAAGCCTGGGAGGAAGACTACGAGCCTTCAGTACGAGCGGCCCCCAGAGGGACCACCAGAGACTGATAACGCCTGCACCAGTGGGAGGGTTTGGACTCTGGGAACTAATTAGAATAACCCTGCCTTTTGTAGAAGTAGTAATGAATATGTATTAGCCTAGCAGCATAAAAACCAGCCGCCTGATGTAACTTGTGTGCGTCTTGGTGGAGCAGAGACTCCTGGCACACCCAGCGCTGCTTGCTTACCTCTATTCCTTTAATAAATCATAAACATGAATTGTAAGCCTATTTGGGACTCGGTCATTTATTACAAGTGGGACCTCCCGATGGGTGGAAGCTGTCGGGATAGCTCGGGATGCTGAGGCGTGGTGCTGCAAGGAGGTCGATGGCGCCCTGGGGCAGGCCGAATTGGGAGGGGGCGAGGCGGCGGGTGGTCGGTGGCTTCTGTGGAAAAGGCGCTTGTATGGGGGGGGCTGCGCGTTCAGAGGAACCTTGACAGGCTGCAGATAGGGGCAGGCGGGAACCTTTTGAAGTTCAGGAGAGGGAAATGCCAAGCCCTACCCCCTAGGGAGAAACACCTCTGTTTACCAGCACTGGCTAGCTCGATACTGAATAAGCATTTCTTCACGGAAGGGGTGCTTTGCTATTAGAACAGGCTGCCCGGGGAAGTGGTAAGAGACCCGATCCTTAAAAGTATTGAAGAGACATGTGGACATAGCCCGGGAGTCCGGCCTCCGGCAGGGCGGGAGCTGGCTCTTCCGAGCCCCTGTGCTCCGGTCTTGTGCGACGCGAGAGCGGGCACAAGAGAGCGGGCTTTCGGTGCCGTGCGGTTCGGTGGCCGGCCGTCCCGAAACCCTGGGCACCGGTCTTGTGCTAGACTCAGCGGGGTCCGGGGCCGAACTCGGCTTCTCGGGGCCGGCGGTCCCGCTGTCCAGGTGTCCCGCCTCGGGCGGCGCGGGGCCGGCTGTCCCTAGCAGCTGGGCTCCCAAGAGATTCTGGGCTCCCAAGCGTCGCCAAAGACCGGATCCCAGAGAATCGGGACGGCCGGCCACACCGCTGCGACTAGCACAAGCGTCTCCCGACAACGGAGCCCAGGGGCTTGCGAGGGTCAGATTCCGCGCCCCGGGATAGAGAAACGGGGAGCGCGGGTCGGCCGGCCGCAGCTTCGCACGGGACCGAACCCCCTGTCTCCGGGACGGCCAGACCCCGAGCCGGCAGACAGCAGCCTCCCGCTTCACGGCACAGTCGGCCCCCAACCCGCCCGAGTTCTGATCGCCGGGACACGGGACAGCGAGCCGCGCCGCCCGAGGCCGGACACCTGGAGCCCGGGACCGCCGTCCCTGACGAAGCCAAAGTCGGACCCGGACCCCGGTGCGGCTAGCACACGCGTCGCCCAGGACCGCAGCCTAGGACCTCGGGACGGTCGCATCCCGCGCCTCCGGCAGGAGCTACCCGGGAGGGCAGGACGGCCTGCAGCAGCTCCGCAAGAGACCGAACCTGCTGGATTCCGGGACGGCCAGAGCCCGAGCCGGTGGGCAGCAGCCTCCCTCTTCACGGCTCGGCAGTGAAGCTCACGGTTCATCGCCCGGCTCACGGTTCGTCGCCCGACTTCGGACCCACGGGACAGCCGGCACCCGCGCCGCCGGAGGCCGGACACACGGGCCTTGGGATCACCGTCCCCGAACCGCCGAAGTCACACACGGTCTCCGGTGCGTCCAGCACACGCATCGCAAAGACCGGAGCCCAGATTATAGGATCAGCCAGCCCCGCGCCGCCCGAGGTCGGACCGGGAACCCGGTGCGCTTGGCACATGCGTCGCCCAAGAACGGCGCCCAGGGCCGCGGGATGGCCGTGCGTCACGCAGCCCGAGTTCGGACCCATGGGACGCGGTACAACCGGCAACCGTGCCGACGGAGGCCGGTCACGAGGGCCCCGGGACCACCGTCCCCGAGCCTCCCGAGGTCCGACCCGGACACCGTGTGTTGGTGCTGTGTGAGCTGGAGTCACCTTCTCCCTGCAGCAGCCCGCACAGTGCTGTACTCTGCACTCGTAGCTGGAACAGCACTGATATCACTCCATTGTTGTGTCTGCATAGTGTTGGCACAGCATCAGGACTTGGCCGAACACCGCTCGCTGATGGGAAGTAGAGTATAATTTTTCTCTCTCTGTGCTTCCATGCGGACTTATTGTTTCTTTTGTTTCTTTTTCTCCCCGTTCCCTTTCCCTTTAATTATACCTTATTTCAAACCTCGAGTTCTCTGTGTTGTATTTTCTCCCCCTTCCTCTTTGAGGCGAGGGGGAGTGAGAGAGCGGTTGTGGTGGAGCTCGGCTGCCCACCTGAGTAAAACCACCACAGTCTTTTTTGGCGCCCAACGTGGGGCTCGAGGGCTGAGATAACAATAGTGTTGATTGAAGTATTTACAACTAACATATTGGTTGTCATAATGCTCGGTTTTCTGGTAATACTTTTCTGTGTGGATATGTTGTATGTAGCCCACTCTGTTTTTCTGTTTTTCTTTACTTCCGATCGGAGAAAATGTTGAAGTCTGTGCTTGTTTTTTTTTATCATGTTGTGCTGCAACATTCTGGCCTTCAGGTTTGTTTGGTATTCAAGCCCGGCATTGTTATCCTCCTGGTCTCCTGGAGATTATCTTATTGAAAACATTAAGAATTACAGTGCCTTCTTTTTTGCCCCCAGCAGTCAATCAGTGAATAATATCGGGTGTGGTGCCTTCTACTTTTCTCCCTGTGGGCTAATTAAAGCAGCATTTCAGTATCTTGGATACCCCTGGTGAGATATTATCCTCCTATTACTAGGTCTAGTGTTTGTCTTCTTCCCCAAGGCAAAGCAGTTTATTAAGAATATTATCCAAGGACCTGTCCCCAGACAAAGTTGTGGGTGGCAAGGTGTGTGGGGGGATTTGGGCAGGTACCTATCACGGTTTTCTCCTCCAATTGTTCTAAATTTCACCCCTGAACAAGTACAAAATCCAAGAAAGTTGGTAGAATGTTTGAAAGATGTATGCCCTGACCCTGGCAATACTAAAGAACTCCACTAGCTGGCTGCACTCTGCTGGGGTCTGGCTTATGCCTATCAGATGTCAATTAACATTGCTCAGCACCCTCAAGGGGATAGGGAGGTTCTTGAATTTGATGATGAGACAGCACACACTGTGACCACCCCAGAGGACCGACCGTCTTTGGTATCAGTCGCCCCTGTAGTAAAGACGAAACAGTGGATACGGAGATCAGGTCGTTTAGTAAGGGAAGGAGCTCCTCCTATGGATGAGGGAGAAGAGGAAAAGGCAAGCGGCTCTAAAGCAGCGTTATCACAGCAACATCACGAAGAAGAGACTGAAATCATAGATGAATCAGAAACCACTCGGTCTCTATCCTTGAGTGAGCTGCGAGAAATAAGAAAAGACTTCAGTCACCGTCCAGGTGAGCACATCCTCACTTGGCTGCTTCGACGCCGGGATAGTGGGGCCAATACCCAACAGCTAGAAGGCAACGAAGCCAAGCAGCTGGGATCCCTTTCTAGAGAAAGGCTCATTGACAGAGTAATTGGAAGAGAGGCACAAGTTATCAGCCTCTGGAGGCGAATCCTTAGAGCTGTGAAAGAAAGGTATCCCCACAAAGGGTATTGTCTCCCAAGTAAACAAATGGACCACTATGGATAAGGGACCACTATGGATATGGATAAGATTCCAGCAGCTGCGAGAATTAGCTGTGCTGGAGATGCTTTATAGTGATTTAAACAACGCCCAGGCAGCTAAAGATCCCGGTGAAGTCCAATGCACAGCGTCCATGTGGCGGAAGTTTGTACGGGCTGCACCCCCAACACATGCCAGCACACTGGCAGTCATGGGTTCGGACGAGGGGATGGGGCCAACTGTGGACAACGTGTCCAATCAACTTCATAAATATGAAGAAAATCTCTCTGCCCCAGTACGGGGCTGCATTTCAGCTGTGGAGAGACTGTACCAATGGTTAGATGAACACATAGCTTCGTCCTCACCTAGACGGAAAAATCTTTCAGCCTTCAAGCACCAGCAGTCCCCGGCTCAAACAAGGGAGAATCCGGGACGCACACCGCGAGGTACCTTGTGGTTTTATTTACGTGACCACAGGGAAGATAGGAGGAAGTGGGACGGTGAACCGACCTCGGCCCTAGCTGCTCGGCTACGTGAGCTACGGAAAGATACAGCAGCAACAAAGAGGGCCCCTAGAAGGATTGCTGCCCCAGTTTCTGTTGAACAGTCCCCCAGAGGCAGTAGAAGGAATAGTAATACTCCTGACCCTGATGAAGAGACTTCTCTTTCACGTTTGGAAGAAATAATTGATAGATACACCGACCAGGACTAATGGGGCCCTGCCTCTGGCCAGGTAGAGGAGAGGGACAACCGGATTTACTGGACTGTGTGGATTCGATGGCCTGGCACACCGGAACCGCAAAAATAGAAAACTTTAGTGGACACAGGCGCACAGTGTACCCTAATGCCGTCAGGCCACCAAGGAGCAGAACCCATCTCTATCTCCGGAGTGACGGGGGGATCCCAAGAGCTAACCATATTGGAAGCTGAAGTGAGTCTAACTGGGAATGAGTGGCAAAAGCACCCCATCGTGACTGGCCCAGAGGCTCCGTGCATCGTCGGCATTGACTACCTCAGGAATGGGTACCTCAAGGATCCAACAGGGTACCGGTGGGCTTTTGGCATAGCTGCCTTGAGCACAGAGAAGATTAAGCAGCTGTCTACCCTGCCTGGTCTCTCACAAGACCCTTCTGCTGTAGGATTGCTGAGGATTGAAGAACAGCAAGTGCCAATTGCGACTGCAACTGTGCACCGGTGGCAATAGCGCACCAACCGAGACTCCCTGATTCCTCTCCATGAGTTAGTTCACCATCTGGAGAGCCAGGGAGTGATCAGCAAGACTCATTGCTGATGAGCAATGGGGCACGACTGCCCCAGGGGTGGAAACACAGCCCTGCCATCTGCCATGGACTGATCCAGACGACACTGGAACAGGGGAACGCTCCTGAACACCTGCAGTATATCGATGATATCATCGTATGGGGTAACACAGCAGAAGAAGTTTTTGGGAAAGGGAAGAAAATAATTCCAATTCTCCTGAAAGCTGGATTTGCCATTAAACAGAATAAGGTCAAGGGACCTGCACAGGAAATCGAGTTCTTGGGGGTAAAATGGCAGGATGGACGTCGCCACATTCCGACGGATGTGATCAACAAAATAACAGTTCCGTCTCCGCCAACCAGCAAAAAAGAAACAGAAGCGTTCCTGGGTCTTGTGGGATTTTGGAGAATGCATGTGTCAGGCTATAGTCAGCTTGTGAGTCCTCTATATTGAGTGACTCGAAAGAGGAACTGACCATTGAGGCCATCATACAGGTAACCCATCAGTGTGAGACCTGTGCTGCAATCAAACGAGCCATGAGGGTCATCTCTCCCTGGAATAGGGGGAGATGGCTTGGATTTCGATATGGTGAGGTCTGGCAGATTGACTACATCGGACCACTTCCACAAACCCGCCAAGGCAAATGGTACATACTCACCGTGGAAGAAGCAACTACTGGGTGGCTGGAAACATACCCTGTAAACCATGCCACGGCCCGAAACACTATCTTGGGCCTGGAAAGACAAGTGCTGTGGCGATATAGTCCACCAGAAAGAATTGAGTCCAACAATGGGAGTCACTTCCGAAACAATTTGATCACTTTCTGGGCCAAGAGACATGGCTTTGAATGGGTGTATCACATCCCTTATCACCCGCAAGCCTCTGGGAAGGTTGAGAGGTACAATGGACAATTAAAAACTATGCTGCGAGCATTGGGTGCTGCGACATAGAAACATCGGGATATAAATCTACCAGAGGCCACTTGGCTAGTTAACAATAGGGGGTCTGAAAGCCGTGCTGGTCCTGCTGAAACAAAAACCCTGCACACTGTGGGAGAAACTAAAGTCCCTGTAGTGCATGTGGGGAAGTGGATGGGGAAGGCGGTGTGGGTTGCCCCTGCCATGGGAAAAGGCAAACTCACTCGTGGGATTGTCTTTGCCCAAGGTCCAGGGTATACCTGGTGGGTGATGCAGAAAGATGGGGATATCAAGTGTGTGCCTCAAGGAGATTTAACACTGGGAGAAAATTAATCTGTCATCCAACTTATGTGTTGTAGGAGGTAACTGCAGAACCAAGGAAAGGTCATCTTTGCATGGAACCAGACAAGTGCAACAGTGATGTGAGCTAAGCTGGTGCTGGTGTCAAGAGAACCAACTTCGCCTGCCCTTTTTGTCAGTGACCACTTTGACAGATGATGGTGAAACCATCAACAGTTTTTATGAGCATTTTGGGAAAAGACCTATAAAATAAAGAGAAGTACAGACATAAAAATGCTTCAATGGACAGAAAACTATGGTTATGAGACCATCTATATACTAAACTGTACCTGATTGTGACACAAATGTTATGGAATAAGGGGTGGAAGTTGTGTTGGGTCTGTCTGAGCTGGAGTCACCTTTTCCCTGCAGCAGCCCGCACAGTGCTGTACTCTGCACTCGTAGCTGGAACAACACAAATCACTCCAGTGTTGTGTCTATTGCTGCATAGTGCTGGCACAGCATCAGGACTCCTTCCAAGTCCCCAAGAGCCAGGCACGGGTGCCGGCTGTCCCGTGTCCCGTGGGTCCGAACTAGGGCTGCGTGGGGTCCGGCCATCACGCTTCCCAGGGCTCCGGTCTTTGGCGACGCGTGTGTCAACCGCACCGGGTTGCCGGTACGACCTCGGACGGCTCTGGAGCTGTCTGTCCCTAGAACCTGTGCTCCGGTCTTGGGCGAGGCGTGTGCCAGACACAGCGAGGTCCGGAGCCGACTTCGGGCGCTTTGAGGACGGTGATCCCCCCGGGGCACGGGATTCTGTCCTCCGGTGGCGCGGGTGCCAGTTGTCCCGTGTTCCAAGGGTCCAAACTCAGGCTGCGTGACGCACGGCCATCCCGCGGCCCTGGGCGCCGTTCTTGGGTGACGCATGTGCCAAGCGCACCGGGTTCCCGGTCCGACCTCGGGCGGCGCGGGGCTGGCTGATCCTATAATCTGGGCTCCGGTCTTTGCGATGCGTGTGCTGGACGCACCGGAGACCGTGTGTGACTTCGGGCGGTTCGGGGACGGCGATCCCAAGGCCCGTGTGTCCGGCCTCCGGCGGCGCGGGTGCCGGCTGTCCCGTGGGTCCGAAGTCGGGCGACGAACCGTGAGCCGGGCGATGAACCGTGAGCTTCACTGCCGAGCCGTGAAGCGGGAGGCTGCTGCCCACCGGCTCGGGCTCTGGCCGTCCCGGAATCCAGCAGGTTCGGTCTCTTGCGGAGCTGCGGCAGGCCGTCCTGCCCTCCCGGGTAGCTCCTGCCGGAGGCGCGGGATGCGACCGTCCCGAGGTCCTAGGCTGCGGTCCTGGGCGATGCGTGTGCTAGCCGCACCGGGGTCCGGGTCCGACTTTGGCTTCGTCAGGGACGGCGGTCCCGGGCTCCAGGTGTCCGGCCTCGGGCGGCGCGGCCGGCTGTCCCGTGTCCCGGCGATCAGAACTCGGGCGGGTTGGGGGCCGACTGTGCCGTGAAGCGGGAGGCTGCTGTCTGCCGGCTCGGGGTCTGGCCGTCCCGGAGACAGGGGGTTCGGTCCCGTGCGAAGCTGCGGCCGGCCGACCCGCGCTCCCCGTTTCTCTATCCCGGGGCGCGGAATCTGACCCTCGCAAGCCCCTGGGCTCCGTTGTCGGGAGACGCTTGTGCTAGTCGCAGCGGTGTGGCCGGCCGTCCCGATTCTCTGGGATCCGGTCTTGGGCGACGCTTGGGAGCCCAGAATCTCTTGGGAGCCCAGCTGCTAGGGACAGCCGGCCCCGCGCCGCCCGAGGCGGGACACCTGGACACCGGGACCGCCGGCCCCGAGAAGCCGAGTTCGGCCCCGGACCCCGCTGAGTCTAGCACAAGACCGGTGCCCAGGGTTTCGGGACGGCCGGCCACCGAACCGCACGGCACCGAAAGCCCGCTCTCTGGGAAGCCGGCGGACGCCAGCCCCCCGCTTCACTGCACGGCCGGCCCCCACGCCCCCTGAAGTCGGATCCCCGGGACACGAGATAGCCGGCCCCCGCTAGCCGACGGCCCCGGAATCGACGTCCCCGAAGCGTCCGATGTCGGACCCGGCACCCGGTGCTGCTTGCAAACGCGTCGCACAAGACCGGAGCACAGGGGCTCGGAAGAGCCAGCTCCCGCCCTGCCGGAGGCCGGACTCCCGGGCTATGTCCACATGTCTCTTCAATACTTTTAAGGATCGGGTCTCTTACCACTTCCCCGGGCAGCCTGTTCTAATAGCAAAGCACCCCTTCCGTGAAGAAATGCTTATTCAGTATCGAGCTAGCCAGTGCTGGTAAACAGAGGTGTTTCTCCCTAGGGGTAGGGCTTGGCATTTCCCTCTCCTGAACTTCAAAAGGTTCCCGCCTGCCCCTATCTGCAGCCTGTCAAGGTTCCTCTGAACGCGCAGCCCCCCATACAAGCGCCTTTTCCACAGAAGCCACCGACCACCCGCCGCCTCGCCCCCTCCCAATTCGGCCTGCCCCAGGGCGCCACCGACCACCAACCTCCTTGCAGCACCAAACCTCAGCATCCCGAGCTATCCCGACAGCTTCCACCCATCGGGAGGTCCCACTTGTAATAAATGACCGAGTCCCAAATAGGCTTACAATTAATGTTTATGATTTATTAAAGGAATGGAGGTAAGCAAGCAGCGCTGGGTGCGCCAGGAGTCTCTGCTCCACCAAGACGCACACAAGTTACATCAGGCGGCTGGTTTTTATGCTGCTAGGCTAATACATATTCATTACTACTTCTACAAAAGGCAGGGTTATTCTAATTAGTTCCCAGAATCCAAACCCTCCCACTGGTGCAGGCGTTATCAGTCTCTGGTGGTCCCTCTGGGGGCCGCTCGTACTGAAGGCTCGTAGTCTTCCTCCCAGGCTTTGTCCTTTGGTCGTTCTTCAGCTTCTCCCCTCCCCTTATTTAGTAGTTGCTGGGCCAGATGTCAGAAAGCTGTGTCTCATGCAATAGTCCGCACAGGCACTGCATAGCGAACACACCAAGTAACATTGACTTCAGTTACTCGCAACAGTTACTCACCTGATAAAGAACTGCATGTAAGAAAGGCATCAATACTACATTAGTTTATTCTAACAGATCCTACTAGCTGTTACCTCAAAAAGATGTGCGTACCCCTCGCTACTTGGAAACGCATCAGTCCATAAACTCTCATCCACCTGAAGAAGCCTGCAACTGACCGAAGGAAAAACAAACACCCCGAAGAGCAGCCCAAGCAGAATGAGCTCTCTGAGGGGATGCCTGGGACTCATATACCATTTCGCCCCGACTAGCACCCAAACCCAATCACCTGGGAAAGGGTAGGGGCAAAAATCCCCATGCTTTTGCTGCAGCTGTCAATATTAAAAGACATTATGACCAAGCAAGTAATTGGAACTCTTCCAACTGGAATTAGCTCAAACTTTTATTTACGTATAAAGAAAAAAATAGGAGTAGAACATCTGCTCCATCTTTTACTCTCTCACCTTGCCATAGGCAGCTCTGGCTGTGACGTCCCAGATTGCACACTGCGTTTCAGCTTTAACAAATGAAAACCTTTACCCTAACCCTTACCCTTATCTTAACCATTAGCTTACCCTTATTCTTACCCTAAACCTAACCCTAACCCTAACCCTAACACTAACCATTACCCTTATCCTAATCCTTACCCTAACCCTCTAAACCTACCCCTAACCTATCCCTAACCATAACCCTCTAAGCCTAACCCTAAACCACTAACCCTAACAATAACCCCCAACCCCAACCCTCACCCGAAACCCTAACTCTAGCCCCAGCCCTAGCCCCTAGCCCTAACCCTAGTTCCCGAGAACTACATCTCCCGGTATGCTCTGGGCATTCAACATGGCCTCCCGGAAGTCCCGAATCCGACAACTACATTTCCCGGCATACCATGGGTACGCAACATGGCCTCCCGGAAGTCCGGAGTCCCGAGAACTACATCTCCCGGCATGCTCTGGGCATTCAACATGGCCTCCCGGAAGTCCCCAATCCGACAACTACATTACCCGGCATACCATGGGTACGCAATATGGCCTCCCGGAAGTCCGGAGTCCCGAGAACTACATCTCCCGGCATGCTCTGGGCACACAACATGGCCTCCCGGTGCCGGAAAACTACACCTACCAGCATTCCCCGCACAGCCAGCATGGCCAATCACAGGCCGAGTGCTCGAGAACTGCATTTACCAGCACTCACTGGAACCCTCACCGCCCTTACAAAAAAAGCCTCAAGCCCTAACATCCAAAAACCCTCGAAACCCCTACAGACCTAACCCAAACTATTTACCACACTAAACCCCTGAAGACCTATGCCTAAAACCCCTAACTCAAAATCTTAGGATGCTCAAAACCCAAACCCAACCCAAAACGTTAGGAATGCTCAAAGCCCTAGCCCAAAAACTTAGGGCGCTCCAAACCCTAACCCCAAAACATTAAGACGCAAAAAACCCTAACCCAAAAACTTAGGGTAATACACCATAAATGTTTGTTCCTTGTCTTTTGTATTATAAAAACAAGGAGTTCTGTTTGAGGAGCGGGAGTTGCGAAAGCTCCCTGCTGAAGTAAGGAGCTGCATAATGCTTGCCTAGACACTATGAAAATTCTTTTGCTTAATTTTCTTTTTAAAGAGATTTAAATTCTTAAAAATTCTTTTGCGCGCAACAGTGCGCGCAGTCGCAGAATATACCAGGATGTGCTGCGTAATCCTGGAATTAGCAAGGTATAAAAAGGGACCCTGGCAGGGGTGAGGTGCGTGCCGTTGGCGGAGCTGAGACTCCCCGGCTGCCCAGTGCTGTTTTGCTTGATGTTTGCTTACTCAATAAATTCCTTTCTATGATTAATACAATGCTCTCTGAAAATTAATTAAGGGGGCAACTTATAACACTTTGGACGCTCAAAACCCTATCCCGAAAACACTAGGACGCTCCAAACCCTATCCCGAAAACAGGACGCTCAAAGCCCTAACCCAAAAACATTAGGATGCTCCAAGCCCTAACCCAAAAACATTCGGACGCTCAAAACCCAAACCCAAAACATTAAGATGCTCCAAACCCTATCCGGAAAACATTAGGAAGCTCAAAGACCTATCCCAAAAACTTAGGACACTCAAAACCCTATTCTGGAAACACTGAGATGCTCAGAACCCTATCCTGAAAATTTAGGACGCTCCAAACCCTAACCCAAAAACATTAGGACGCTCAAAGCCCCAACCCAAAACATTAGGACGCTCCAAACCCTATCCTGGAAACATTAAGATGCTCAAAACCCTATCCTGAAAACTGAGGATGCTCATTACCCAGACCCAAAATATTAAGATGCTCAAAACCCTAACCCAACTACTTAGGATGCTTGAAAGCCGATCCCAAAAAATTAGGGCACACAAAAGCCTAACCCCCAAAATTAAGATGCTCAAAATCCAAACCCCCAAAATTAGGATACTCAAAACCCTGGCCCTGGAGAACCTAACCTGAAAAAAAAAAAAAAAAAAAAAAAAAAAAAAAAGATCTTAAAACCCTAACCGTAAATAACTGACCAAAAATAAAACCTTATGACTCTAACCCTAAAAAACATATCAACACTACAACCCAAAAAACTCTAATACCCTAACACGCTAACCCTGAAACCCTTAAAACCCTAACCCCCAAATCCTTAAAACCCTAACCGTTAAAACACCAACCCTAAAAACCTTAAAATCCTAAACATAAACCCTGAAACCCCTTACCCTGAAACCCAACCCTAGTGCCCAATCCCTGAAACCTTAAAACCCTGAATCAATCTGTAGCAAATAGCATAGGCTGAGTCGAGGATCTCAGTACAGTAGCATTATTATTCGAGATTACAATGGCGGGTGTCCCACAAGCAGGAGGGTGCCTACTAATTCCATACACAGTTTATACACTTTTTTTTTCTGCCGAGGACCGGGACCCTCCCCTGTTTCCCCTTTAACTGTGCTATTCAAGGTTCATAATCTAGCTGGTGCTTCACAGAAAATACACAGCTGCTGGCCTGTTACAAGTCACATTTCTTTTGAGGTTTTTACTCTTTGAGGTGGTAATGTTTCTTACGCCGTGATTTCCACCTAATTGCTGTAAGGATTCTGGTTGTCTGCGTTTTACAAGGTTGTCTGTTATAATAAATAAAAGTCCCAAATAGGATTACAATCAAAGTTTACAATTCACTGAATGAATAGAGGTAAGCAAACAGTGCTGGGTACGCTGGGAGTCTCTGCTCCACCAAGACGCGCACCAGTTATACACCAGTTACCTCCCTTAAGGGATATAGAGAAGCCCTCTCAGATACGTCAATCCTACTTCTCGTGCATGCGGCCGGAGGTCGGTCTAATTCTGGTGCTGGTGGTGGTGGAAGCTGGGGCAACGGTGGTACTGGTGGAGATACCACAGCCACCGGAGGGGGAGCCGCCGGGGGTGGATTGTTAGGATATGGAGGTGGTAGCTTATCCAACGGCTCACGTTTATCTTCTTTTTCTTTTTCATGTTCTTCTTGTTCTTCAAATTTCTTACCTGCTTTTAGTGTAAATATTGAGGCTGGAAAAGGACGTGAAGTCCTCCTGATCCATAATCCTGCATAATCACTTTCTTCCTGGCTAAAAGGTTCCTTTGAATTAACATGGATATTTAAGGCCTGGCAAATCCAGTCTTCGAAGGATCCAAAAACAGGCCAAAAGACATGTAGTCTTAAAGGCTCCTTTGGCCATTCTGTCACACAATACTGGACCATTTTTAATTTACTTTTTCCTTTTCTGGGGTCCCTATCATTCCAATTTCTAATCTTTATTCCTAATGGACTTTCTGGTGGTATGACTGGTAATTTGCTCCCTTTCTTCTGGTCTCTGGTCTTCGATTTTGTCTGACCCATCTAGGAATTTTACTATGGCAATTCCCACAGCCCTTGGTTACCTTAGTAAGAGTGTCTTGCAGGGGGTCGAGGACCTATCACACACCCACAAATCCTATAGGAATCCCTTTGGTCCTTCACCGGCCAAGTCCCTCGCGGGAGATTGGAACCGCGGTTAGAAGACCTCCACAATCGCTTCGGAACTAAGTTCCATCTCAGTCACACTCTTACACACACAGGCAACCGAACCCCACCCAACCGAATGGTATACGCTTTAAATGCTTACGACTCCGTCATCTTTGTTCGGATCTTCACACACACAATTACGGGCAAAATATAGTGCTGCAGCTGGCAAGGGAGCGGAAAAAAATAATCAGAAACTTTGCTTACCTTTATTCAGGTTCAAGATGCCATTAGTTCCGACCTGACTCAAAGAGCAGCCACCAAATGGTGGGGGTGCCTCTCCTAGATCAAACCAGAAATCAGGAACCAAAGCCCTCCCGGACGAGCCCCCACTTGTAATAAATGACTGGGTCCCAAATAGGATTGCAATTGAAATTTACAATTTATTAAAGGAATAGAGGTAAGCAAGCAGCGCTGGGTGCGCCAGGAGTCTCTGCTCCACCAAGACGCACACAAGTTACATCAGGCGGCTGGTTTTTATGCTGCTAGGCTAATACATATTCATTACTACTTCTACAAAAGGCAGGGTTATTCTAATTAGTTCCCAGAATCCAAACCCTCCCACTGGTGCATGCGTTATCAGTCTCCGGTGGTCCCTCTGGGGGCCGCTTGTACTGAAGGCTCGTAGTCTTCCTCCCAGGCTTTTCTCTTGTCCTTCTCCTTTGTCCATCTTGGCTGGATGGCAGACACTTGCATAGTGCATGGGAATGCAACAGTTGTAATAGCAGTTATTCTGAAACCCCTTTGTTCTCTTATCCCCTATTGACCCGAATTGCTGGACCATTCCTTTGCAAGATACAAGAACTATATATATTATCCACTCTGGTTTTCTCAGACTTTTCATCATATCATGCGGCCCTAGCATTGTTCCATATTGACACGAATCAGATGAACTCATTTCACACTGTTAAGCTGTCTTATCACTGCAAGCATATCTCAATACCACCTTCCTTCCCTCTACAGGATGTAACTGCGCAAAAACAACATTTTTATTCCCACAACCTTGATCCCCTTACCCTGAAATCCTTATTCCCCTTAAACCTAACAACTCTAACCACAACCCTAACCCTTATTATCAACCCCCTAACGCTAATGACACTGACCTTAATCCAAACCCCAAACTGCCCCTAACCCCAGACAACCAACAACGAAACACACACACACAAAGATGGAAACTACAAAAAAGGCAAAACCCTGGATACAGGCCCCAAATCACAAATACGCAACCAAAATGCTACAGAAAAGCCCCAGATGCAGGCCCCAAATGCTACTGCTAGGCCTCAAAAGCTCAAGATGCATCCCAAAGCAAAAATGCAGACCCCAAACGTTACAGAAAAGCCCCCAAACCCAGGCTGCAGATGTCTACAAGCAGGCCCCAAACTGCCAACAGAAGCAGGCACCAACCACACCCAGATGCAGACCCCAACGGGCCACAAGCAGCTCCTACCCCACCACCCCCTCCCAAGAACTGGACTCCACCCAGACACTGGCCCAAGACCCGGGCCCGACCCCCGCCAACCCCCCTACCCTCCCCCCGACACAGGTGTACAAGCAGCTCACAACCCGCCCCTTCAGAGACCGGTCCCACTCCTCCCACCCCCCCCCAAGACATGGGATGCGGAGGTGTACAACCAACTCCCAACTCCCTCCCCCTCAAAGGGAGGCCCCAAAGACCCCCAAATGGAGGCTCCTAGAGTGAACAAACACCTCCCAACTCCCCCAGGCACAGGCCCACCCCCCCCCCCCCCAAACACAGGCCACAAAGGTGTATAAACAGCCCAGACCCCCCTCCAAGACCATGGCCCCTATAGTGTACAAGCAGCTCCCAACCACCCACAGATGCAGGCCCCAACCCTTCTCAAAAGGGAGGCACCTAGAATGCATGAGCAACTCCCAACCCCCCTCAAATACAGACCCCAAAAGTGTACAAGTAGCTCCCCCCCAGAGACAGGACCCAAAGGTGTACAACCAGTTCCCAACACCCCTGAGACACAGGCCCCAACCCCCCCCAGACACAGGGACCCAAATTCTACAAGCAGCTCCCAACCCCTGCCAGGCAGGCCCCCTACCCTATACAAGCAGCTCCCAACCCTCCCCCTCCCGCCCCCCCCCCGAGGGAGGCCCCCAAGCCCCCCACAAACACAGGCCCCTACAGTGTACAGGCAGCTCCCAGCCACCCCCAGATGCTGGCCCCAAAGTTGTACAAACAGCTCCCAGCCACCCTGCAGAAACAGATTCCTACATTGTACAAGCAGTTCCCAGCCCGCTAGACACAGGCCCTGACCCCCCACAGATGCAGGCCCCAAAGGTGTACAAGCAGCTCCCACCCCTCCCCCAGACGCAGGTCCCAAGCCCCCCCCCCCCAAACACAGGCCCCTACAACCAGCACCCAACCCCCTACCCCCGATGCCAGCCCCAAAGGTGTAGAAGCAGCTCCAAACCTCCTCCCTCAACCCAGGCTCCAACAGTGTACAAGCAGCTCCCAACCAACCCTCCCCTTCCCCCCCGCCCCCCGACACAGGCTCCAAAGGAATACAAAGAGCTCCCACCCCTCCCCCAGATGCTGGTCTCAACCCCCCCCCCCCCCCCCAGAAGCAGGCTCCAAAGGGTTAGAGTCAGCTCCCAACCCCCTCAATGCTGGCCCCAAGGGTCTACAAGCAGTTCCCCCCTTGCCCCCAGATACCGGCCCCCAGACACAGACCCCAAAAGCCTAATCACAGGCCCTGAACTCTAGAGGCAGGCTCCAAAACCCAGGACAAAGCCCCAGTGGTTCGAGACAGGGCCCAAATCCCAGACACAGGCCCCAAACGCTAAACATAGGCCAAAAAAAGTATTAGTGCTGGTGCCAAATGTTACAGACAGGCCCAAAAGCCCGAGATGCTCAAGGCTGAGACGTAACTTGGCTTTCTGAATTACTGGAAAGCAGCTTTCATTCTCAGATAATTGTGTGCAGGCTAGATAGGATGGGGCTTCAGGCACCTCTTCACCTGAGGAAACACACTGCCATCAGGCACCACTGTGCCAGACAAGCTTGTTCTGCTAGAACACCCTACTCAGATGCACTGTGGCACTCAAGTGAACTGCTTTCATGCAAATATAACGACTGATGTTACAACCCACCTTGCCTGTGGCACCTGATGAACAGAAGAGTAAGCCACCGCAGCGCTTCAAAACCATCCCTGCACGTGCCGCTCCTTGTCGTTCTCTGGCCTTATCTCATATCCTTATCCACTTCTGTGGAGAGTTTGCCACGGCACCTGCAAAGCAAGACAGACACCTTTCATAGTCACCTTGTGCTACTTGGTCGTTCTGCTCCAACCCAGCTCATGACCAGCCCCTCTTCTTACACAGCTCTTCAGAGTGCAGTTTGCTCCTTTGAGCCTGTGCGAGACACCTGGGAAAGAAAAAGAAACGCATAGGCCGATGCAGCATCCAAAGACACAGCACAACTAGGTAAGTTACTCTCATCTGCTCCCTTACCTCTGCCGCTTACCAGCCCCCGAGGCAGATGCTTCAATCTACCCTCTTCAAACAGCTACAACACCTCTAAAAGACAAAGAGGGGATGCTTAGAGGAACAGTGAGACCTACAACACAACAACTGCTACATCTGTTCCTCACTCACCTTGCCAGAGGCAGCTCTGCGTGTGACGTCCCAGGTTGTACACTGCGTTACCTAACCCTTACAGTAACCCTTACTCTAACCCTTCTCACCCTTACCATTACCCAAATCCTTACCTTTACTTTTTCCTTACCCTTACTCTTTCCTTTAACCATAACCTTACCCTTACCCTATACCTTACTCCAACCCTTCCCCTTTCCTTCCCCTTCCTCTTACACTTAACCTAACCCTTACCCTTCCGCTTCCCCTAAACCATATCCTAACACTTTCCCATACCCTTACACTTACCCTAACCCTTACTATTACCCTTACAATTACTCTTGCCCTAGTCCTTGCTTGCACCCTTACACTTATCCTAACCCTTACCCTTACCCTTATTCAAACCCTTACTCTAACCCTTACCCTGACCCGTACCCTTACCCTTAACTTTAACCTAAAACTAAATGTTAAACCTTAATGTAAAGCTTACCCTTTCTGCTACACTTACCCTTAGCCTAAATCTAAACCTTTCACTTACCCCTACTGTAACCCTCACCCTTATCATTACCAATGATACCCTTACTCTTACCCTTACCCTAACCCTTCTCCTTACACTTACTGTTACCTTTAACATTAACTTTACCCTAACACTTACAAATACCCTTATCCATACCCTTACCCTTACCCTAATCCTTACCCTTAACCTAACCCTAACCCTAAACCTTACCCCAGCCCTTACCCTGACCGTTACATTAACCCTAATCCTTACCTTAAAACTTACACTTACTCTTAACCTTAACCTTACCCTTAACCATTACCCTAACACTTACCCTTACCTTTCCCTCACCCTAACCCTATAATTAACCCTAACCATTACCCTAACACTTACCCTTACCCTAACCCTTACCCTTACCATAACCCATACCCTAACACGTACTTGTAGCCTTAACCTTACCATTCCCCCTACCCTTACCTTTACTGTCTCCATAACCCTTACACTTACACTTAACATAAACCTTAACCTTAACCTAACCCTTATCATAAGCCATACAACAACACTTACATGTACACTTACGCTTGCACTTACCCTAGCAATTACTCGTACAATTACCCTTAACCTTACTATTAAGCTAACCCTAAACCTTACCCTTATCCTAACACTTACCCTTATCCTAAACCTTACCCTTTCTGCTACACTTACCCTTTGCCTAATTCTAAACCTTACCCTAACCCTCACCCTTACCAAAATCTAACCATTACCCTAACCTTCACTCTTACCCTTACCATTATACTTACTTTTACCCTTAACCTAAACCTTACCCCAACCCTTACCCTGACCCTTACATTAACCCTAACGCTAACCCTAACCCTAACCCTTACTCTAACCCTAACCCTTAACCTAAACCTTACACTTAATCTTAACTTTAACCTTACCCTTAAACTAATACATACCCTTACATTTCCCTCACCATAACCCTAAAATTAACCGTAACCATTACCCTAAAACTTATCCTTACCGAACCCTAACCCTAACACTTACTCTAACTTTTACCCTGACCCGTACCCTTAGACTTCCCCTTCCCCTTAACCTTACACTTACGGTTACCATTAACCTTACCCTTACCCTAAAACTTACCCTTACCCTATCCCTTACACTTATCCTTATCCATACAACTTATGATTACCCTAACACTTAACCTTAACCTAACCCTAACCCTAAACCTTACCTGAACCCTTACCCTGACCCTTACATTAACCCTTACCCTAAAACTTACACTTAACCTTAACCTTACCCTTAACCCTAACCTAATACTTACCCTTACTTTTCCCTCACCCTCACCCTAAAATTAACCCTAACCATTACACTTACCCTAACCCTTACTCTAACCCTTACCCTTAACATAACGCATACTCTAACACATACTTCTACCCGTACCCTTACATTACCGTAACCCTTACCCTTACCCTTACCCTTACCCTTACCCTTACCCTAACACTTACCCTTACCGTAACCCGTACCCTTACCCTTACCCGATCCCATACCCTTAACCTAACCCTAAACCTTACCCTTACCCTAACACTTACCCTTACCGTAAACCTTACCCTTTCTGCTACACTTACCCTTAGCCTAAATCTAAACCTTACACTTACCCTTAGCCTAACCCTCCCCCTTACCATTACCCATACCCTTATTCTTACCCTTACCGTAACCCTTACCTTTACACTTACGGTTACCATTAACCTTACCCTTACCCTAACACTTATCCTTAACCTAACCCTTACCCTAAACCTTACCCCAACCCTTACCCTGACCCTTACATTAACCCTAACCCTTACCCTAAACCTTACACTTACTCTTAACGTTAACCTTACCCTTAACATTCACCTAATACTTACACATGCGTTTTCCTGACTTTAACCCTAAAACTAACCCTAACCATTACCCTAACACTTAACCTTACCCTAACCCTAACCCTTACTCTAACACTTACCCTGACCTGTACCCTTACACTTACCCTTACCCTTATACTTACCCTAATTCTTACCCATACCATAACCCATACCCTAACACGTACTTGTAGCCTTAACCTTACCATTCCCCTTCCCCTTACCTTTACTGTCTCTGTTAGCCTTACACTTACACTTAACATAAACCTTAACCTTAACCTAACCCTTATCATAAGCCATACAACAACACTTACATGTACACTTACGCTTGCACTTACCCTAGGAATTACTCGTACAATTACCCTTAACCTTACTATTAAGCTAACCCTAAACCTTACCCTTATCCTAACACTTACCCTTATCCTAAACCTTACCCTTTCTGCTACACTTACCCTTTGCCTAATTCTAAACCTTACCCTAACCCTCACCCTTACCTAAATCTAACCATTACCCTAACCTTCACTCTTACCCTTACCATTATACTTACTTTTACCCTTAACCTAAACCTTACCCCAACCCTTACCCTGACCCTTACATTAACCCTAACCCTTACCCTAACCCTAACCCTTAACCTAAACCTTACACTTAGTCTTAACTTTAACCTTACCCTTAAACTAATACATACCCTTACGTTTCCCTCACCATAACCCTAAAATTAACCGTAACCATTACCCTAACACTTATCCTTACCGAACCCAAACCCTAACCCTTACTCTAATTTTACCCTGACCCGTACCCTTAGACTTCCCCTTCCCCTTAACCTTACCCTTACTCTTCCCCTTCCCCTAACCCTTACCCTTACACTTAGGTTACCATTAACCTTACCCTTACCCTAACACTTACCCTTACCCTATCCCTTACACTTATCCTTATCCATACAACTTACGCTTACCCTAACACTTAACCTTAACCTAACCCTAACCCTAAACCTTACCTGAACCCTTACCCTGACCCTTACATTAACCCTTACCCTAAAACTTACTCTTAACCTTAACCTGACCCTTAACCTTAACCTAATACTTACCCTTACTTTTCCCTCACCCTCACCCTAAAATTAACCCTAACCATTACACTTACCCTAACCCTTACTCTAACCCTTACCCTTAACATAACCCATACTCTAACACATACTTCTACCCGTACCCTTACATTACCGTAACCCTTACACTTACCGTAACCCTTACCCTTACCCGATCCCATACCCTTAACCTAACCCTAAACCTTACCCTTACCCTAACACTTACCCTTACCGTAAACCTTACCCTTTCTGCTACACTTACCCTTAGCCTAAATCTAAACCTTACACTTACCCTTAGCCTAACCCTCCCCCTTACCATTACCCATACCCTTATTCTTACCCTTACCGTAACCCTTACCTTTACACTTACGGTTACCATTAACCTTACCCTTACCCTAACACTTATCCTTAACCTAACCCTTACCCTAAACCTTACACTTACTCTTAACCTTAACCTTACCCTTAACATTAACCTAACACTTACACATGCGTTTTCCTGACTTTAACCCTAAAACTAACCCTAACCATTACCCTAACACTTAACCTTACCCTAACCCTAACCCTTACTCTAACACTTACCCTGACCTGTACCCTTACACTTACCCTTACCCTTATACTTACCCTAATTCTTACCCATACCATAACCCACACCCTAACACATATTTGTACCCTTAAACTTACCGTTACCCTTAACCTTACCCTTACTCTATCTGTTACCCTTACGCTTACCCTTAACATAAACCTTACCCTTGACCTTACCCTTACCATAAGCCATACAACAACACTTACCTGTACACTTATGCTTACCCTTACTGTAACCCTCACCCTTATCATTACCAATACCCTTACCCTTACCCTAACCCTTCTCCTTACACTTACTGTTATCTTAACATTACCCTTACCCTAACACTTACACTTATCCTTATCCATACCCTTACCCTTACCCTAATCCTTACCCTTAACCTAACCCTAACCCTAAACCTTACCCCAGGCCTTACCCTGACCCTTACATTAACCCTAACCCTTACCCTAAAACTTACACTTACTCTTAACCTTAACCTTACCCTTAACCATTACCCTAACACTTACCCTTACCTTAACCGTAACCGTAACTCTAACCCTTACTCTAACCCTTACCCTGACCCGTACCCTTACACTTACCCTTACCCTAACCCTTACCCTTACCATAACCCATACCCTAACACGTACTTGTAGCCTTAACCTTACCGTTCCCCTTACCCTTACCTTTACTGTCTCCATAACCCTTACACTTACACTTAACATAAACCTTAACCTTAACCTAACCCTTATCATAAGCCATACAACAACTCTTACATGTACACTTACGCTTGCACTTACCCTAGCAATTACTCGTACAATTACCCTTAACCTTACTATTAAGCTAACCCTAAACCTTACCCTAATCCTAACACTTACCTGTTGAGGAATGGTTAAGTGAAGTGGGACATGTGAATGTTGGGCAGTTGGGAGGCAATAGGCTAGTAAAGTACCGTACTTAGCTTACATGGGTCTGGGCACGTACACAGGTGGCTGAGAGCCAATCAGGATCAAGGACACGATGCCCTTGGGCGATTGGGTAGGCCCCCTGGGGCCGGACGGTAGCAACTGCAAAGCGCGGGAAATGTTAGCCAATCCTGAGTTTAGTTTAGGAATATGCATGAGTTTCGAACTAGATAAAAGGCGACTGAGCTATCCATTAAAGTTGAAGTTCAGTGTTCACTCATATTGAGCGTCTGTGTCTTCCTCCCGTCGACAACAAATGGCGCCCGAACAGGGACCGATCTGAACGGGAACAGGGACTCGGCTGGAGTTGAACCTGCGAGCCACGGTTGGATGGGATACAGGAACCGGTCCTGCAACGCAGCTCAGGAGGTGAAAAGGATTAAAAAATTGTTGAATATCTGCACCCGAGGCCTGAAAGGTGAAAGGGACGAAAACTTGGAATCCCCGCACCCGCAGCTCGGAAAGGGAGTCCTCGCACCCGGGACGAGCCCATAGAGGGTCCCGCCAGAAAGCGCCGCCGAGGTCTTTGCAAAGGCTGCAACGGTACCGACGCATATAAAGGTATGGAGAGGCAAGCGGCGTATGATTTGCTCAAATGCTTTTTAGAAAAGCGGAGCACACAGTGTATATATTGTAAAAAGGAATTGCCAGAGTTATTAGCTTATGGGGTAGCTAAGGGTTGTTTTTTAAATCCTGATATGGTGTTTGAACAAGCAGAGTGGAGGAAGTTCGGGGACAAACTATTTGATGAGGTGATTAGTGATAACAAGGTGGCGAGAAAATTAATGAAGCCATGGAGGGCGGTAACTAATGCATTAGCAACACACCAAGCTGAACAAAAAATAGCTGCTGCCGTAACAGAGCAATTAGGATCATCCAGTCAGAATGGGGGGACTTCTGCTGCTTCCTCTACTCAACAAAGAGCTGAGGAACAGTCTTACCCCTCTCCACCATCATATAGAACAGTTATAATTCCACAGGGGACCTCGGGTGGCTGGGAAACGTCTGTACCCATATCAGGGGAAGAAGAACCTTCACAGCCTCCGACAGCCCCACCCGCACAATTAGAGAAAGGAGAAAGGGTGGGTGGGGAATTGGGAAAAAATTCATTTTTGACAAATCCATTTAAATCCAATGTACAGGATAGGGAGAAGACATGGAAAAGAATAGCTCATGAGGCAATGAAGGACGGGAATATTGAGATAGCAGCACAGATAACAACAGCCTTCCCGGTGGTGTACTCACCTCCAGATGCACAGGGAAATGTACAGGCTCAGTTGACTAATTTGGATTGGAAATTATTGACACAATTACGATCTACAGTAAATGAGTCTGGACTAAAAGGAGAACCTACTCGTCAAATGTTAGACTATATTTGGGGAACAAATATTTTACTCCCAGGAGATATTCGCAGCACAATGAAATTAATCTTAACACAGCATCAACAACTTTTGTTTAATGCACACTGGCACAGTGTCTGCCAAGAGGCAGTAGCGATGATACGAGCGCCTGGAGATCCCCTGTATGGTGTTACATTAGACGAATTAATGAGTATGGGACCATATTTTAGAACAGAGGCGCAGGCACTCTTGGGACCGGACAAAGCTAAGGTATCCATGAATCTAGCCAGAAGGGCATTAGAACAAATTAGAGAACCAGGGGGAATACCGTCCTACATGGGAATTAAACAGGGTAGGGAGGAACCATTCGGGTTGTTTATCGATCGAGTAGCAAATGCAATACAAGCCGCGGGAGTTCCCAATTATCTTAAAGGCACTATATTAAAGCAATGTGCACTCCAAAATTGTAACCCTTCAACTCGAAGTATATTAGCTACATTGCCAAGTACTTGGACAATAGAGGAAGGATTGGAAAGAATGTCTCAGGTACCTGTAGGTCCACAGGCTATGTTAGTAAAAGCAGTAAAACAATTAGGTGACAACATGAAGGAGCAGTCTAAAGTGCTTGCCGCCCTTGCACCTTTGCAAACCCCCGGAGGACGTTCTAATGGCCGAGGATCGGCGCCGCAGCGCCGTTGCTTTCGGTGTGGTATTGCGGGACACATCAGACGGGAGTGTAAAACAGAATCAGTGTGGTGCCAGAACTGTCAATCAAATACTCATAGCACTTCGGCATGCCGACGAGGTGCGTCGGGAAACGGCCGGAGCAGCGGGAAGAGCCGCCCCGCGACGACACAAAAAGCGGCTTTTGCGACAACGGCAGCAACAGCACCGGCACCATCTGCAGCGACTCCCTCTTTCTCCGACCAGCCACCAGAGGGAGCCTCGGCCTGGATTTGGCAACAGTAGTCGATGTGACTTTATTGGATTCGAGACCCACCAGGGTAAGGACAGGAGTTTTTGGACCAATTATTATTAATGGTGAACCCGTGGGAGCTCTATTAATAGGGAGATCATCTGCCACTATGAATGGATTACAAATATTAATTGGACTTATTGATAAGGACTACCTTGGGGAAATACAAGTTATGGTTTCTGCAATGTTCCCTCCAATTCATGTGCCGCAGAGCACAAAAATAGCACAATTAATCCCATTGCCTCATCTTGCTGAATCGTTAGCACCAGAATCTGGAAAGTATCGAGGACAGGGAGCATTTGGCTCCACGGGAAAAGTGGCGCTATTGACACTTGGTATGCGTCAAAGACCACGACAAAAGGTCGCTGTGTGCTTAAAGGATGAAAAAATACAAATTGAGGCATTGTTGGATACTGGTGCTGATGTATCAATAATTAGCACAAAAGATTGGCCGTCACATTGGCCTACATTTGAGTCTAGTGCCACGGTATCAGGAGTAGGAGGTATGATTCTTGCTCGTTGATCACCAGTGCTGCAATGGACAATAGGTGATAAGGTGGTAAATTGCAGTGTATCCATCTTATCACTGCCTGAGGGAGTACAAGCATTAATAGGGCGAGATATCCTTGCCCAAATGGGAGCGGTTCTCACGACAGATCATCAAAATTTTTAGGTGTGGCCATTGCTCGGACTTTCCCAATCCCACTTAAATGGAAAACTGATGAACCTGTGTGGGTTGAACAGTGGCCACTAAAACGGGAAAGTCTTTTACATGCTCATAAATTAGTACAGGAACAGTATCAACAAGGGCATCTGAGACTGTCAACAAGCCCTTGGAATACTCCAGTTTTTGTGATTCCCAAAAAATCAGGGAAATACCGTTTGCTACACGACTTACGAGCAGTTAATAGTCAGATGTGTGCTATGGGAGCACTACAACCTGGGTTACCTAATCCTGCTATGATACCAGAAGGGTGGAAATTGTTAATTGTAGATCTCAAGGAATGCTTTTTTGCAATTGCATTACATGAAAATGATAAACAGAGGTTTGCTTTTACACTCCCTACCATAAATTGTGAAGGATTGTATTACCTCAGGGCATGCGTAATTCACCTGCCTTATGTCAGCTCTATGTCGATGCGGCACTTCAACCAATTCGCCGCGCATGGCCCAAAATGATAATTTACCATTACATGGATGATATTTTGCTAGCCCAGAAGGAGATATTTTCCCTGCAACAGGAAAATGCTCTGGCAGCTGCTCTTAAACAAATGGGACTGGTAATTGCACCAGAAAAAATTCAGGAGACAAGCCCCTGGAAGTACTTGGGGTGGAAAATTACGGATTCCACTATTCAGCCTCAGAAACTTACCATCCGATCGAACATCAAAACTCTCAATGATGCTCAAAAACTGCTGGGAGATTTACAATGGATTAGGCCAGTGGTCGGAATTCCAAATGAACTGTTGAATTCCCTTCGGCCATTATTAAAAGGAACCGACCCTGCCACAAAGGTAACATTATCAGAAAAACAGTCAGAAATATTACAACAAATTGCATCATTGATTACAACGCGTGTCACACATCGACGCATACCCGACAGGCCACTCGATCTTACTATTCTGTGTGGTCCGCAATATTTGATGGGTGCTATCACTGATTTAAAGATCAAAGCCGAATTTCCTTAAGTGGTATAGTCTTTATTGCAGCGCTGGATGCACGGGGGATCCTTCCGCCTATCGTGCATGTTTGAAGTGACAAACTATCTCGTATTTATACAGCGAAACAATGAATATTCAATTAGCACCTATACATATTCATTACCTAACCCAGCCTACCCTCGCTTCGTATGCTAATTAGCTTATCCGTCCTTGCGCTTGCGCAAAGCCTTCCAAGAATTGTGGGCCAGGGTCTCCAGGATGTGGGCAGTGGTCTTTGGGAGGAAGGCCGTAGGTCTTCCTCGTAATGCACTTTCTTAATCAGTTGTTTTCCAGGCTGTAAAAATGCTGAGTTGTCTTTCGGTTTAACTGGGGGTCGGCGGATAACAGGATGTCTCAGTTAACAGGACATAACAGACTCAAGTTATCTCAAGTCTCAGCCTGACTGAGTGTTAACGGATAATGGGGTGTTTTCAAATAACAAAATGCTTAAACGTAACAGAAGGTCTATGGATAACAAGATGTTGTTTACTTTGTCTTTGCTAACTTTTAATCACAAGTTCTATTCTATCCTAAAGTAAGTTTATACACTATCATTTCACAAGTTTTATTCTATCCTAAAGTAAGTTTATACAATATCAATCCACAAGCTTTATTCTATCCTAAAGTGAGTTTATACTATATCATTCCCCCCTTTTCTTGGAAAATCTAGTAAATTCTTTTACTTAATACGAAAATTTTTTTCCCAGTCTTTATGATATGTACCCCTCAATACCTTACCATGCACATTTGTCAAGGAGGTTAACATGGACATTCGTTGTAACAATTTCCAATTCCAAGCAAGTAATATAAAAGACAATATTAAACTTATACCAACTAATATCAATAAAACAATAATTGGGTGACTCAATGTGTTCAAAATTCCAGTTACAGTTGGCGACCATCCAAAAAGTGTATCCCACCAGTTGTGACTTGTGTCTCGTTTTACTCTTTGCAAAACTCTGCTTATTTCCTTTGTATCATGATGGACAGTAATTAGAGTCTTCTCTCCATTTTCCTGAATGCCTTTTAAAATTTTAATCAGGTCTTGGTGTTTAACTAGTTGCTTCACTAGTGTGAGGTTCATCCCAATAAGTGTAGGTAGTAACTTATGATACATTGTGTTGTTAGACTTGATCAGCTGGTGGGATACCACTGGTGCCAAATATAGAAAATCACACCCGACGATTCTAACAAAGTTACAAATACAGAAGTTAGAATGATTTTTGCTACGGAGAGTTATGTCCTCCTTATCTACTTCTACAAAATCACAAGCAGTTCTTAAACACGCACACCCTTGACTAACATATACAAGCGCAGTCTTTTGACTAGTATTTGGATGAATTTCAAAGTGACAGATACCTTGCTTGGTGTCAAAACATACATCCTGAGCATCAATTGTATTACTTTCACAAATAAATCCTTGTTGTTCCCGTGTAACACATGATTCTAGATTTACAGACTGCCATTTCCCATTCTCCATTCGTGCCCATGTTCTATGCTCCGAAGGATAAAGCACTGTCTTCTCATGGTTTAATCCTAGTGCAAGGATCGGGTGAATAACATGAACTGTGGCATTACGTATAGTAAGCATGAAGGCAGTAGCCATGTTAACAACGGGATCATAAGTAAAATTCACCAGGGTCCACCAAGACTGGAACTTCTTTTCAAAATCATTGGTATTGTCCCAGACTGCCTTTCGGACTTCAGCTGGAAAAATGCCTTCACTTCCTTCCCTAATGATCAAGGCAGCCATTGCCTGTAACCATAACTGTGCTTGCATACAACTAAGAGCTAAGGATACATTATCTTGTGCTCCTAATTTTTGCCATTCTGATGGTTTACATAAATAGTTACCATTTGTTCGCCAGATGACCATAACTGCTAACTTTCCATTAAAGTTCTTATCCTCTGTTGTTACGGCTTTAGTTCAAGGCCACCCTCCATTCTCTATTATCACAGAGGCACCTTCTTGAATCACAATTACAACTATAAGCCATAAAAACAAAACAATTCTATGAACAAATTTTCTGCCAACCATATTACCAAATACTCACGACCATAATGTCCTCATTTTGTTCGACTAAGCTTTAGTTTCAGTTCATCGTCACCTAGTGTTACTTTCCAAGGAGCTCCTGGAGCCTTCTTCACTCGGGAATAGTGGATCCAAGTGGCTTGTTCTTTAATCTTGATAGCAGTGTAAGTTGTCAGCATCACTTGATATAGTCCATTCCATTTTTCCTCGAGGGGTTGTCCTGAAAAAGTCTTTATATATATATTCCCCAGGCTTAAAGGGGTGGATTGGTTGATCCAGCCCTCTAACCCTGGTCCCTAACACAAATTTATGTACTTTATTTAATTGTTTTTGAAGTTCAGTTATATAAGTATATAAATATTCAGATCCCAGCTGCATTAGATCATTTCCACTAAATAGAAATTGATATGGCCTTCCATACAAAATTTCAAAGGGGCTCAAATTCTCTTTTACTCTAGGTTTAACTCTAATTCTGAGTAATGCTAAAGGAAAGAATTGAAGCCATAACAAATTAGCTTCTTGTCCGATTTCAGCTATTTGTTGTTTAATCAAATGGTTCATTTTTCTACCTGTCCACTTGCCTGTGGTCTATAAGGAGTATGCAATTGCCAATCTGTCTTTAGAATCTTACTTATCTGTTGTACCACTTGCACACAAAAATGTGAACCTCTCTCAGAAGACATTGCTACTGAAATCCCAAAGCATGATATTATTTCATTTAACAAGACTTTAACCACTTCTCTTGCTTTGTTTGTTCGACAAGGAAAAGTTTCGGGCCATCCTGAAAACGTGTCAGTCAGAACCAGAAAATAACAATACCCCCCTTTTCTAGGGAGTTTCGAAAAAATCAATTTACCACTGTTGTCCCAGATAAATTTCCTTTACTGATTATTCCAAATTTTATTCTATTCCTGGTATTGGGGTTATTAAATAAACAGATGCTACATTGTTGAGTTACTTGTTTTCCCCAATGTGTTTTATTGTGTTCCGTAAGAACTATGGGCCATGTCAAATTAGAGGGTATTATTACACAGTTATCTTTTAAATATACTCATCTATCTGGTTTCATTTTACCTTTCAAATGTTCATGTATATAGTTTGGATTTTACTGTCTGGTATTAAAGACGATGCCTTCACCTCAGTTATTTCAGCTGCCTGTTTAGCCTCCTGATCTGCCAATCGATTTCCAATTTCAAAGTCAGCGTTCCCTTTTGGTGTCCTTGACAATGAATGATAGCTACCTTTTCTGATTGTTTTACAGCCTCTAACAATTTTAAAATTTCTTCAGCATGTTTTTTTTTTTTTTTTCTGTTTTCCCTGAGCAGTCAGCAATCCACTTTCTTTCCAAATTGCTCCATGAGCATGTACCACGCCGAATGCATATTTAGAGTCTGTCCAAATATTTATTTTCCTTCCTGCTGCTAGTTCCAGTGCTCGTGTAAGAGCAATTATCTCTGCTTTCTGGGCGGATGTCCCAGGGGGTAATGGTTTAGATTCGATTACCTGTTGAGCAGTTGTAACAGCATATCCTGCCTTACGTTGTCCTTGTTTTACAAAGCTGCTCCCATCAGTATACCAAGATTCATCAGCATCTTCTAAAGGTTCTTCCTTAAGATCGGGTCAACTAGAATACACAGTCTCCATTGTTTCTATACAATCATGAGTTATAGGTTCATCCAGAGTTCCGCTAAGGAAAGAAGCTGGATTTACGATGTTAGTGACCACAATTTCCACATCATCTTGTTCTACTAATATTGCTTGATAATTTAAAAATCTTTGTGGTGAAAGCCAATGATTTCCTTTTTGTTCCAAAAACTGTTGAGACCATATGGGAGACTAACACTGTCATTTTCTGTCCCATTGTAAACTTCCGAGCTTCTTGTATATTGATAACAACAGCTGCAACAGCTCGAAGGCATCCGGGCCATCCTTTACTTACTTCATCTAATTGTTTAGAGAAGTAAGCTACTGCTCGTTTATAGGGACCCAATCTTTGTGCTAGTACTCCCAAAGCTATCCCTTGTCTCTCATGAGAAAACAACCAAAAGTGTTTCGAGAGATCCGGTAATCCCAAAGCCGGAGCTTGCGTCAATTCTCGTTTAAGTTGTTTAAAGGCATTTCGTGCTTCTCCAGTCCAGACTAACTTTGACTGATTACTCTTTATCAATTCATATAGAGGCTTTACCATTAGTCCATAATTATAAATCCAAAGGCGACACCAACCTGTCATTCCTAGAAAGGTTCGTAGCTCCTTTACCGTTTGGGGTTCTGGAGTCCGGCAAATGACTTCCTTATGTTCAGTTCCTAGTTCTCGCTGACCTCCCGAAATTCCAAATCCCAGATAGGTCACACTTTGTTGAACCAGCTGGACTTTCTGTTGAGAGACTCGATATCCATTTAAACCCAGAAAATTAAGGAGACTTATAGTCCATTGAATACAACTCTCTTTAGTCTTGGTAGCTATTAAGAGATCATCTACGTATTGTAACAAAGCCCCTTCAGTGTCCGGAGGTATCCAAGTTTCAAGTTCCTTTGCTAATTGGTTTCCAAAAATAGTGGGGCTATTCTTGAATCCTTGAGGTAGCACTGTCCATTGTTAGCTGCGTCTTTCTGCCTGAGTCAGGGTTTTCCCATTCAAAGGCAAATAGATTTTGGCTTTCAGTGGCTAAAGGTAGGAAGAAGAAGGCATCTTTTAAATCCAGTACGGTAAACCAGACTTGACTATTCCTTAATTTAGTCAGCAAAGTATAAGGGTTTGCCCCTACTGGATGTATATCCTCAGTGATCTTATTTATGGCCCTCAGATCCTGAACTAGCCTATATCTTTTTCCATCTGCCTTTTTAATTGGCAATATGGGTGTACTATATTCTGATTCGCATTCAATCAATAATCCATACTGTATAAATCTATCAATTATCTCTTTAATTCCTTTCCTATCTTCTATCCTCAAAGGATATTGATTAAACTTAACAGGTTTCTCTCCTGGCTTTAATTTAACAATTATTGGGGTCACATTTTTAGCTCTTCCAGGAACTTCAGTGGCCCAAACTCCTGGATATACTTTATTTATGATCTCTAAGGGTATTTCACTTTTAAGGTCTGTTTATATTAGTGCCAGGCTTAACACATTTATTAGTTGTTCTTCTCCTATCCTTAATTCCATTTTCCCTTTTTCAAAGATAATTTCTACTTCTAATTGTTCTAACAAATCTCAACCTAATAGAGATTTTGGAGATCCAGGTGGATATAAAAACCTATGTATCCCCATTTGTTTCCTGTTATAAATGAGGTCTGAATTTTGTAATATTTATAAAACAAATATTTCTAAAAGGTATATAAAAGGCAAGTAAACAGTGCTGGATGTGCAGGGAGTCTATGCTCCACCAACACGCACACACAAACATCAAACGTTCTAAATACATGTATACAGAGTATACAGATATTATATATTATATATTATTATTACAATATATTATATATATTTTATATATTGTTTATATATTATATAGTATTATTGCAGATTATTATTATATAATATATATATCATATAATATACAATATACAATCATATATATATATATAATTATATATTATATATTATACATCACATATTATACATTATATATTGCTTTACATAATAACCCGAGTATGACTATACATACATACAATCAGGATAGGTAACAAACAATCCTTTAAGTTCCATAACTTAACAGTCTCTATTCTCCCAGCCTGTTCCTCTTCACTTCTTTTTCCTGCTTCTTTACTGATGTAACTTCATAGTGTTGCTTTTTTTTTTTTTTTTTTTTTTTTTTCTCCTTTGGGGGCAGGCTCCCCTCTTATACCCTTCTCTCCACAGCAGTTCTTTTCAAAACAGCTTTTTTATTGGTCAAACAACTTTGAATGTAACAACAACAGCAAACACCCAGAAACATCCATGCCTTATGGACTGGAGAACAAGAGAACCAGCTGGAGAACAAGAAACCGGAGACTGCATGAAGTCTCCTGAATCACCCTTCTTTGTTAATATCAACCATTTTCTCGACACGAATTACCACTCCATATATAGCATTTCCCCAAATTGTACTTCAAAGGTTCACGAAAATAAGCCTTTTTGGTTGCACCCTTTTGCCCTAACATAATCATTCCATAAAGGCATTAATGCTTGATTTAGAACTGAATACGTTGCCCCATATCAATAAAAAAAATTCACTTCTGTTCCTCTCCTAACTTCATTATAATCAGTGGAGGATTTGCTAGGGTAGATACCCCAGGTCCCCCTTAGACCTGTTGAAATCAGGGGCCGATGATTACCCTAGAAACAGGCTAGTCAATTTGTCGTCCGAAGCCAGGTCCAAACCATTGTTTTGTTGTTGTTGTTGTTGTTGTTGTTTTTTGTTTTTTGTTTTTTTTCTCCTCCTTCCCCATTATATTTCAGAGTTGGTTCAAAAATTCCACAGGGGTTTCTTTTAGACCTTATTGGAAGCATATTCTCAATTCCCAATTCGTCCAGATTTTAGTATTTACTTAACTGTTCATAATTTTCAGGATGATTAGGGTTTTAGTGGGGGTCGGTCAGGGAAATGCAATTGTCCACAGTTCCCTGAGCGATCCCATCGGCAATCTGAGCTCACACATGAACTCAGGTTGTTTTAAGAGTTAACTGCTTTTCTGTTTCTGTCACAACTCTCTGGGACCCATCATGATCCCTTTGCCCCAGAGGGCTAACACCCAAGATTTTAAGATCTCAGCCCCGGGCTGAGGCAGAACTGTTAACATTCCTACATCCTCTTTCCCTGCTCATTCAACTTCAAACAGCTCTGTCAAATACTACATGCCACACAACCTTTACCACCTTCAACAACCCTTTTAACACTTCCTTTATCTTTCTCCAGCCTGTACTTTTCTAATGCCAGCACCAAAGGCTCAGTCAGGGACCAACTTAATTCCGTACCTTTTCCCTCCAAGATGCTGACAACATTCCATTCTATTTTCCTTCTCAAAAACAACATTGACTGTAGCAACGTATTATGGTTTAAGGCTCCATTAAAAGGCCACTTTTTTCCATATTACAACTTATAAAGCAGCCACCATTGATAACAATATTTTATCAGAGTTTTCTTATTTTCACCTCCACCCGGGACCCCTCCTATATCCTTCCAATGACTTAAAATACAGCCCAACGTACTTTTCTTAGGAATTTCACTGCTTTCTCGCCCCCCCATTTTCTAATTCACAATTTCAGAATATATGTATCACTTACAAAAATGTGGGCACGCAGGTATCTTTCAATAGCGATGTCACAAAACTACTATTATTACCAGGAGATATTGCCAAAGTCACAATAACAATAATCAGAGTCAAATTCCACATGCGATAGGTCAGAAAACCAAAATACGTAACACTGTAACGATATCTTTCTTATAACAACGTCACAAAACTTATTATTATCACCAAGAAAATAGACAAAATCGCAGTAACAATAACCAGAGTTAAATACCACATTCCATGAGTCAGAAAACCAAAATAGGCAACACGATTCCAGATGGACCTTAAAGCGAGCTCTTTCCTTAAGGTCCCCAAATATACTTATGGTTCTTACCACAAAGTATATACCAAATACTGCCTTGCAGAAGATCACCTTCCGACTTACAGACAGTTCCAGATCCAGATGGACCTCAAGGTCCCCAGATATACTTGTGGTACTAACCACAAAGTATATACCAAATACTGTCCTGCAGAAGATCACCTTCCGACTTAACGGACAGTTCCAGATGACCGGTCTACCAGAAAACCAAACCAGAATAAAGAATATACTCACTTACAATGATGGGGTCCTTGTCTGCCTCCGCAGTGATCCAGTGAGTCGAGGAGTCCCTCCGGGAAATCCCGGGGGTACCCTAGGGAGTCCTGTCCCCAGCGGGTCCTGCAGACCGGCAGAGAGGTTGTCCCATCTGGGGTGCCAAATTGATTTAAAGATCAAAGCCGAATTTCCTTAAGTGGTATAGTCTTTATTGCAGCGCTGGATGCACGGGGGATCCTTCCGCCTATCGTGCATGTTTGAAGTGACAAACTATCTCGTATTTATACAGCGAAACAATGAATATTCAATTAGCACCTATACATATTCATTACCTAACCCAGCCTACCCTCGCTTCGTATGCTAATTAGCTTATCCGTCCTTGCGCTTGCGCAAAGCCTTCCAAGAATTGTGGGCCAGGGTCTCCAGGATGTGGGCAGTGGTCTTTGGGAGGAAGGCCGTAGGTCTTCCTCGTAATGCACTTTCTTAATCAGTTGTTTTCCAGGCTGTAAAAATGCTGAGTTGTCTTTCGGTTTAACTGGGGGTCGGCGGATAACAGGATGTCTCAGTTAACAGGACATAACAGACTCAAGTTATCTCAAGTCTCAGCCTGACTGAGTGTTAACGGATAATGGGGTGTTTTCAAATAACAAAATGCTTAAACGTAACAGAAGGTCTATGGATAACAAGATGTTGTTTACTTTGTCTTTGCTAACTTTTAATCACAAGTTCTATTCTATCCTAAAGTAAGTTTATACACTATCATTTCACAAGTTTTATTCTATCCTAAAGTAAGTTTATACAATATCAATCCACAAGCTTTATTCTATCCTAAAGTGAGTTTATACTATATCATCACACAGCAAAAAATAAAAACGGGGGAGACGGGAGAGGAAACTGTGGTATTGGAATGGATAGCTCCCCCATTGCAACCCCGAAGAACAATTCAAGATGTGTTATTCTTAAATGTCCAGGTGTTTTGTGTTGAAAGTATTTATGTAAGGGTAAGGTTTTAAAACAAAGTGTTGCAAGTCACTTCACGAGGAACACAATGAGAGGCAATACTTGTTTGTTTGCTTATCATTCTAAATTATATTCTTGTGGTATAATTGAGGTTGTGGTATGATTGAGAGTGAGATGTGCCGGAGGCCTCTGGTTGTGCAAGTGTGCTCTGGGTGTACAAGTGTGATCTGAGTGTGCAAGTGTGCTGTGTACTGTGTTAGTGAGAGCGCATTTATTGCCATAGTACAGGCTGAAATCATAGGAAATTAGTCATTGTGTGAAGTAGCCACTTGGAGAAACTTAAGGGAACGTACTGTTTAAAACTTTTTGATCGTACTGAGTCAATTCACAAATCCATTACTTTCTTGAAAGAGCACATGAGAAAGAGTCAATATGGTATCAATCCTTTCCATCAATGGTTCACTGGTTTGTTTGAAACAGTGCATAGATGCTTACTGGGATTGATCAAGGAGGGATTGAGGATTTTGTTCGCTGTGGTGTCAATCATCATTGCATGTAGTATTGTGATAAATGTGGTTGAAGGGTTACTTGCAAAAATGTTATAAAATGTTATAGAGATTTTGAAGTGGTGCCGGAAGTGGGTGCCCGGTGGATCACTGCAAAGCGGACTGAAGCAGCTTTGGAGTCTGCATGCGCCGAGGACGACCAGGAAGAGGTTCCTGATAGTTATTCTGACGGTGACGTGGGCTGTGGCACCTCGACGACTATCAAGAGCAGCCTTTGATCACTACCAAGTGATTGGGTTTGGGTGTGTTGCTATTGAGTTGTGTTGCTTACTATTAATTGTGTTGCCATTGAGTGCTTACAGTAATTGTAGTGTTACTAGGGTTAAGTTGTATAGTTGTGTTATGTTATGTATTTGACATCTGATGTAAAACCAGCCCTTGAAGAAAAGTCACCAAGAAAGGATAACAGCGACCATGGCTGAATTAACGAAGCAAGGGACTTTGGTTATGTTATCAGTTATAATAATGGCTGGACATGGTAATGCCATCTTAGGGAAAATTGACCCTCAGCAGAATATATGGGTCACCTGGGCTAATCAGGCTGGGCAGAGCTCATTTTGTCTGTCTCTCGCTTCTGCATCTGATCCTTTTAGAACATGTCTGTTTGGGGTCCCAATAGGGGATCCAGAGGAAATGAGTGAAATGTTAGCACCATATTCTGCCAGTATTACTCTACTCAGTAGATCCCTTTCTGCAAACGTCTCGGATGGAGTAGTTGCTGCCCTGCAAGCTCTTAATAACTCACTGCCATGGGACCCTCAAGAACTAGATCTCCTGGGTTCTGTGGTAGTAGGAAATAGCAGTAGCAACTGGACACAAACATGTTTTGTACTCAGTGAAGGGAAGCAAAATAAAACGAACTGGACCAACATAACATCGAGGACCCTTGGATTTGAGGCCAATGGACATTACTGCGGATGGAACAACACCGGTAACATTAGTGTACCACTTGGGGCGTATGGAATAGGTGACACCAATTCGACCTGGCTTCAAAGTCAGGCCAAAGCTTTGCCACCTGGCGTGTTTTTAATCTGTGGGGACCGTGCATGGCAAGGAATACCAGCCAATGCTTTTGGAGGTCCGTGTTATCTAGGACGACTCACGCTTTTCGCTCCAGATTTGCACTCGTGGCAGAACTCGACAAGGAGCAGAAGAATTAAATGAGAACTAAAAACTTTGGGTTCTGACTGTAATGATGATGTAGAATTGTGGGGTCCAGCAGAAAGATTCTTTGCTTCTTTGGTACCTGGTGTGGGAACTGCACATGCTTTGACTAACATTAATAAGCTTGCTTGTTGGGCTGTTAAACAATCAAATGTAACAACACAAGTTCTTTCTGAAATGTCACAAGATATGGAGAGTCTGAGACATGCTGTATTGCAAAATAGGGCCGCTATTGATTTCTTGTTGTTGGCTCAGGGACATGGGTGTGAAGATGTGTAAGGAATGTGCTGCTTTAACCTTTCCGACCATGGTCAGTCAATTCACGAGCAGTTGAAATGGTTAAGGGATCATACACAAAAAATTGTAGTACAAGATAGTTGGTTTGACGGTTGGCTTAAATCTGTTTTTGGGAACATGGGTGGATGGGTTCTGTTAGTTAAAGAGGGACTTCGGTTTCTACTTATAGTTATATTGATTATAATTGCTGCATATGTAATCTTTAACTGCCTTACTAAGAAACTAGAGCAACTCACAGAGAAGGTATTTGTTGAGCAAAATAAAAACGGGGGAATTGTTGAGGAATGGTTAAGTGAAGTGGGACATGTGAATGTTGGGCAGTTGGGAGGCAATAGGCTAGTAAAGTACCGTACTTAGCTTACATGGGTCTGGGCACGTACACAGGTGGCTGAGAGCCAATCAGGATCAAGGACACGATGCCCTTGGGCGATTGGGTAGGCCCCCTGGGGCAGGACGGTAGCAACTGCAAAGCGCGGGAAATGTTAGCCAATCCTGAGTTTAGTTTAGGAATATGTATGAGTTTCGAACTAGATAAAAGGCGACTGAGCTATCCATTAAAGTTGAAGTTCACTGTTCACTCATATTGAGCGTCTGTGTCTTCCTCCCGTCGACAACACTTACCCTTATCCTAAACCTTACCCTTTCTGCTACACTTATCCTTTGCCTAATTCTAAACCTTACCCTAACCCTCACCCTTACCAAAATCTAACCATTACCCTAACCCTCACCCTTACCCTTACCATTATACATACTTTTACCCTTAACCTAAACCTTACCCCAACCCTTACCCTGACCCTTACATTAACCCTAACCCTTACCCTAACCCTAACCCTAACCCTTACTCTAACTCTAACCCTTAACCTAAACCTTACACTTAACCTTAACCTTACCCTTAACCTTAACCTAATACTTACCCTTACTTTTCAGTCACCCTAACCCTAAAATTAACCCTAACCATTACCGCAACACTTACCCTTACCCTAACCCTTACTCTAACCCTTACCCTTACCATAACCCATACTCTAACACATACTTCTACCCGTACCCGTACCCTTACCGTAACCCTTACTGTTACCGTTACCCTTACTGTTACCGTTACCCTTACTGTTACCGTTACCCTTACCCTTACCCTTACCCTTACCCTTACCCTTACCCTTACCCTTACCCTTACCCTTACCCTTACCCTTACCCTTACCCTTACCCTTACCCTTACCCTTACCCTTACCCTTACCCTTACCCTTACCCTTACCCTTACCCTTACCCTTACCCTTACCCTTACCCTTACCCTTACCCTTACCCTTACCCTTACCCTATCCCTATCCCTATCCCTATCCCTATCCCTATCCCTATCCCTATCACTTACCCTTAACCTAACCCTAAAACTTACCCTTACCCTAACCGTAAACCTTGACCTTTCTGCTACACTTACCCTTAGCCGAAATCTAAACCTTACACTTACCCTTAGCCTAACCCTCACCCTTACCATTACCCATACCCTATTCTCACCCTTACCCTAACCCTTACCCTTAACCTAAACCTAAACCTTAAACCTTACAGGAAACCTTACCCTTTCTGCTACACTTACCCTTAGCCTAAATCTAAACCTTACACTTACCCCTACTGTAACCCTCACCCTTACCATTACCAATACCCTTACCCTTACCCTAACCCTTCTCCTTACACTTACTGTTACCTTTAACATTACCCTTACCCTACATTAACACTTATACTACTCCATACCCTTACCCTAATCCTTACCCTTAACCTAACCCTAACCCTAAACCTTACCCCAGCCCTTACCCTGACCCTTACATTAACCCTAACCCTTACCCTAAAACTTACACTTACTCTTAACCTTAACCTTACCCTTAACCATTACCCTAACACTTACCCTTACATTTCCCTCACCCTAACCCTAAAATTAACCCTAACCATTACCCTAACACTTACCCTTACCCTAACCCTTACTCTAACCCTTACAATGACCCGTACCCTTACACATATCCTTACCCTTACTCTTACCCTACCCTTACCCTTACCATAGCCCATACCCTAACATATACTTATACCCTTAACCTTACTGTTACCCTTACTCTATCTGTTACTCTTACGCTTACCCTTAACATATACCTTACTCTTAACCTTACCCTTACCATAAGCCATAGAACAACACTTACATGTACACTTACGCTTACAGTTACCCTAGCAATTACTCGTATAATTACCCTTACCCTTACCCTTAGCAAACCATTACCCTTACCCTTAACCTAACCGTCAACCTTACTCTTATCATAACACTTTCCCTTACCGTAACCCTTACCCTTTCTGCTACACTTACCCTTTGCCTAATTCTAAACCCTACCCTAACCCTCACCCTTGCCCTTATCATTATGCTTACTTTTACCCTTAACCTAAACCTTACCCCAACCCTTACCCTGAACCTTACATTAATCCTAGCCTTAACCTAAGCCTTACACTTACTCTTAACCTTAACCTTAGATGTAACCTAATACTTACTCTTACGTTTCCCTCACCCTAACCCTATAATTAACCCTAACCATTACCCTAACACTTACCCTTACCCTAACCCTTTCTCTAACCCTTACAATGACCCGTACCCTTACACATACCCTTGCCCTTTCTCTTAACCTAACCCTTACCCTTACCATAACCCATAGCCTAACACATACTTCTACATCTACCCTTACCCTTAACCTTACCCTTACCCTTAACCTAAGCCTAAACCTTAACCTTATCGTAATACTTACACTTACCGTAACCCTTTCCCTTTCTGCTACACTTACCCTTAGCCTAAATCTAAACCTTACACTTACCCATACCGTAACCCTCAACCTTACCATTACCCATACCCTTACTCTTACCCTATCCCTTACACTTATCCTTATATATACAACTTACCCTTTCCCTAACCCTTACCCTTAACCTAACCCTAACCCTAAATCTTACCTGAACCCTTACCCTGACCCTTACTCTTACCTTAAACCTTACACTTACTCTTAACCTTAACCTTACCCTTAACCTTAACCTAATACTTACCCTTACGTTTCCCTCACCGTAATCCTAAAATTAACCCTAAACATTACCCCAACACTTACCCTTACCCTAACACTTACCCTAACCCTAACCCTAACCGTAACCCTAACCCTAACCCTAACCGTAACCCTAACCCTAAAGTACAATAAATTGATTATATAGAAGCTATTGATTTGCTCCTAAAGCCAATAAGTATGATTTTTATTGGTTGTTACAGTTTCTGTACTCAGAAACTAACCCTAACCCTAACCCGAACCCAAACCCTAAACCTAACCCGAACCCGAACCCTAAACCTAACCCTAACACTAACCCTAACCCTAACCCTAATCCTAACCCTAACCCTAACCCGAACCCTAATCCGAACCCGAACACTAACCCTATCCCTAACCCTATCCCTAACCATAACCCTAACCAGAACCCAAACATGAACCCTAACCCGAACCCTAACCCTAACCTGAATCCGAATCCGAACCCTAACCCGAATCCGAACCCTAACCCTAACCCTAACCCTAACCCTAACCCTAACCCTAACCCGAACCCGAACCCGAACCCGAACCCTAACCCGAACCCTAACCCTAAGACCCTAACCCTAACCCTAACACTAACCCAACCCTAATCCTAAACCAACCCTAACCCTAATCCTAACCGTAACCCTAACCCGAACCCTAACCCTAAACCAAACCCTAACCCGAACCCGAACCCTAAACCTAACCCTTACCCTAACCCGAACCCGAACCCTAACCCTAACCGTAAACCTGTAGGCTGTGGTCTCTGTTTATCAGCACTGGCATATTTGCCTACCTGAAGCCCCCCTCCATCTCATTCCCATCCATGGATCTTGTTGTGGCAGTTCTGTATTCAGTGGTACCTCCAGTAGTGAACGCCCTCATCTACAGCATGAGGAACCAGGAGCTCAAGGATGCAGTAAGGAAACTCTTTGGAAACCTGCTTTTTTGGAATCAAAAATGACTGTGAGTTCCCTGATTATTTCAGGAACTGCAAAGGAAAAATAATTGTTCCATTTCTCTAAAATATTTTCTTCAAATTATTTCTTTTGATTTAAATAATGTTATCCTTAACCTGCTACCTGATTTTTTTTTCATTTAAAATACCCAATCTTCTAATTACCTAAAGAAGCAGGCTTACCATGTAGAGAAACACACAGAAAAAGAAAAACTAAAACAAAAACAAACATCAGAACCACATTGTTATCAGTTACCATCTCTTCCCATCTCCTCTGGAGCTGGGGGAGCAGCCCCAGCATTCAGGAGGGGCTCTGGACCAGGAGCCCTGTTGTCACATGGAGGTTGGGTCAGGGCTGCTGCTTCCCTGGAGCCAGGGCCATGGCCAGCAGCAGAACGTGGCCTTTTCAGTGCTACTCTCTTTTGGTCTCCACATTTTTTTCCTTTTCTCTTTTATTTGGATAAGCCATCAGATCTCGTGTACCTTGGTGACAGTCCTGTTGTCTCTACAGTGGCATCCCTGTGGCTGCAGGAAGCAGCAAGTACAGTGCAGCCCTGGGTCACAGCTGGCCTCCCTGCTAGCACCACAGTAACAAGAGGGCCTTGCTCAGGGCAAACCCAGAAGCCCAGACGCCTCTTCCAAAGCTGCTGCCAGGAACACAGCCAAGGGGCTGAGATCATCTTAGATCATTTTCAGCGTCCACATTTTTTTCTCATGAATCAAGACTCCACGCTTTCATTTTACCCAGAAAAAGCAGTAACAAACTGGGTATGTTTTGACTCATGATTGGAAACTAAGTCTGCATTTATATTCACCACTTTTTATCAGCCTGTTCTTTTTAATAACATGCATCTGTTTTTGGGCTGCTGCTGCTGTTTGCTATCAACACCCCCTCCTTAGCCAGCTTAGAGAGACAGCTTCCAGCTGATTTCAGCCTGAGCCTGGAGGATGAGTTTCTCTAAGATGAATTCATCGAAGCTGTGCCCAGTGCCCACTACTCAGTCTCAGCTGGCTGCAGCACAGCTCCTCAGCTCCTGAGCAAGGACAGTTTAACCAGTCGTCACCACCATTAGGCATGTTTCATTTTGCAGCAGCAGGACATCAGATTCACCAGTGGGTGGGGGCACGTTATGTTGACAGTTATTTGGAACTTCCCTGCATTTCTTTTGTGGCTCATTTTCTAGTTTCTTTCACTCGTCAAGAGAAAGTTTGAAATGAACTCTAGGTAAATATACTTGTTTTTTGAGCTAGAGACACAACAGAGTTTTCTGGTGTTCATGAAGGATGAAGTTCCCCCACACAGAGAGCAGACTCAAAGCCTTCATGTGGGTTACATGCCATTTGTGTGGCAGAAATTGAGCCCACGTACAGCTGAGAGGGTCAGCTTTGTGCTGGCTTTCTGCAAAGTTGTGGGTCTTATGCACTGAGCCTTTTTAGAGGAACCTCACAGAATCACAAAATCGTAGAATAGCCTGTTGTAAGGGTCCCACAAGGATCACTGGGTCCAACTCCTGGCTCCACACAGGAACACCCAAAAATCAGACCTCTGATCATAGCTGAGAAAAAAACATATGTATGAGAATGTTGTCCAAGCACTTCCTGAACTCTGGTAGGCTCAGTGCCATGACCACATCCCTGGGGAGCCTGTCTCTGTGCCCAACCACCCTCTGGGTGCAGAACCTTTCCCTAACATCCAGCCTGACCCTCCCCTGTCCCAGCTCCATGCCATTCCCTCAGGTCCTGTCGCTGTCCCCAGAGAGCAGAACTCTGCACCTGCCCCTCCGCTCCCCTCAGGCCACCATGAGGCCTCCCCTCAGCCTGCTCTGCTCAGGGCTGAACAATGTGACCTCATACATCTTCCCATCTAGACCTTTCACTTCCTTTGGTCATTCTTTAAGATTTTTATGTTCTCCTTACATTGTGGTGCCCAAAACTACGCACAGTGCTTGAGGTGAGGCCACACCAGTGCAGAGCAGGGGGTACACAATTGTTTAGTCTGGACTCCCCCCTCGTGAACCCACTTTGTCTGAGACCAATGACTTCATTATCTTTCAGGAATTTTTCAGTAACTCCCAGAAAAATCTTCTCCATAATAACCCCCACTCATACAGAATAGTGCATTCAAAAATTCTTGGTAAAAGGCAAGATAACTATTTAATGCTAGCAATTTAGGTAGTCCTGGCAACTTGGGTGAAACCCTGCAGTGAATTTTTAGATGTATTTCCTAGGCTTGTCTCTGTTCCTAAGCTTTCACAGATTTTGGAGCCAATCTTCTCTTTCTGGGGCATCTCCACAGCAGAACCTCTCAGGTGATTCAGGCCATGGGAACATGAGCCAGGAAGGCCCCTGGGCACCATGAGGATCAGTTTTACCAAATGAGTGTGAGAAGTGCTACCCTCTTTTAAGTTGAACCATGAACGACTACCACTGCTCTACCCCTGTGAAGGACAGGCCCTAGGCTACTTTCTTAGGCACTTGTCCTGAGGAAGTGCCTTATACTGTGAGATGCCCAGTTCCTCTGCCACCCCTCCCCATGGGTTTCAGTGGGCAGCCACCAGCTTTGTTGTTTACCTGTCTCCGCTGACGCATTTTGCTTATCACTGCAGAACCTGCCTGCCGCGCTAAAGCCGCCGCGACCACAAGGCCCAGCATAGCATGCACAGTCATTTCCTTCCTGCATCCCCTGCAGCAAAGGGGAGCCATGGCTGCCTGCTTACATGGGGTCAGCACAGGCCCCATGCAACCACCCTTGCACCCCTGGAGCTCTGCCCCAAACCTGGCCCGGGTGCCAGTCCTTGCTGGCCATGTGTGTGCGTGCTGCAGGGGTGCCTTCCAGCCTGCCAGCTGGTTGTTTTTTACGCTGCTCCCCTCCTACGCCGCAGCCTGTTGGGGCCACCTGTTTCTTTCATATCCTTGTCCTGTTTTCATGCACCGATACAAGGGAGGAGACTGGTGGAGGTTTGGCAGCCCTGAAGTCTTCTCTCTTTCTCTTTCATGCCTGGGAAGGGATAGAGGAATGGCTCTCAGTGTGGTCAATGCTTCGTGAGTATGCCAGTGATGGGGAATACGGAGCTCTGAAGAGACCAGGGCAGCAGAGCTGATTTATGAACAAGGCCAGGCCTGAACGCAGTAATACCCTGCCTCTGGCAGCCTATGCCAGAGGCTCAGACACCATAACAAACCTCCTGGGCCTCAGGTTCGTCTCCCACCCTGAGATCCCCCAGTGCTGCAGGGGTCTTCAGCCTGCTCCTGCCACACCAGGCCTCCCCTTGCAAGCTACTCAGCTGGGATGGCAGCCCACAGAGGTGCAGGCTGTGCCCCACAGGCTGGTTTAGGTTACATCTATTGATCACCTAGTTGTGGTTAGGTGAGATCCATATTGTGTCCTGCTGGGATCATAAATGCCGGGGCTTTCTCTCCATACATAGCAATGGCCAGTCCTTCAGGCCATGGTCCGTACCATGAGCATATCTCAATTCATGTACTAAGTGCAATTTCTTTACAAAGTTTACCAGGGATTCAGCAAAAGCATCTATTATTTAATTTATTTTTTGTTTAAGGCTAAGATGAAGAGATTTACTTTTTATCAGGCAGGGAAGTGAAGCATGTTTCTAAAGCAACTGCAAGCAACTCATTGCATCCTCCTACTCGTCTAACATTTCTTCCTACTCCTCTAGCTTTCACTGCCAAGACTGCTTAAGACTTCACTGTGGTTAGCACATCCTGGACTTTGCAGCAGGGAAGCTCAGATGCAGCTGGTACCCTGGAACATTTAGAGCATACACATGAGGGGGCAGACTTCTGGTGCTTTGGCAAATCCAGGTCCAACATCTACCTCTCACAGAGATCTCACGGATCTCAGCATCTCACATCTGTCTTCTTTATGTAACCTCTCACCCAAATTATATCCAGGCTGACAGTAAAACTCACAGATATAAGCCAGGAAAAATATGAATCAACATTTATTGACGATATGTACAGAAGAGGTACAACACTTACAATCTTACAATTGGTCACTTTTAAGAGGGGGAAGGAGTATCAGGAGCAGGCAGTGCACAGTCCCACAGCATGTGATTCACACTGAAACATCGTAGGAGGGCTCACCGAGAAGGATACTTCCCATGCTTTAAGGCCTAATTTTGATCTTATTCCACTTACGGGGGATGAACATATTTATTTATGAGAACCAGGCTCAGGTTCCCTGGGCATGATCCAGATTTTTTTTTTCTTGCTGTCTCAAAATCTTTCAGAACCACCTTCAGTTTTTGCCCACAAAAAAAAAGTAATTTTCTTACAGATTATAGCCCTGATTTCAGAATAATTTTGCTACTGAATACGTATGTCTGTTTTATTATCTATTTTATGATAAGACATACTTCTTGTATATAACAGGCATCCTGGACATCAACTACAGTAGCTTGAGAAGCACTTAGCTTTACACTTAATTTCCAGTAGCTTTCAATATCCTCTTCTAACAATGTCAGAAGCCCATGAGTCTGTGCATTTTCCTTACAGTCTGTTCCTACCAAGGGGACACAGCAGGGGCTGGTGCTCCAGAGAGGACAGGCAGACCCTTGCTGCCCGCAGTATGCAGCATGCTGCGCAAGTAGCAGACAGGGTATCCAGCATAAGGCAGCTAGATTGATTTCCCCCTTGCTCATTGTGCTAACTTAAGCAGTGACTTACTGAACTTCTGGTGGTAGAGTCCCAACGCATCAGACAAGCAAGACATAAAACAAAACATAAACTAATCATTCTGTGCGTGCATTAATTTTTAGTGTCATAAGAAATGTACTCATGAGGAACACATCTATGCTGGCATCACTTTCGCTCACTGCCAGGGACGCACACCGATGCAGGTACTAGCACGTACCATGCTGGTTAGAGACCTGAAAACTAAAACCAATGTATTTACAGTAACTTGACTGAATACATTATTCTGAATGTTATCAGAACAGGATAGCCCATAATTGAAAGATAAAGCAGTTACTAAACTACGTAATTGACTCAGTTGAATGGCCAGAAGGAAAACAAACTCAGACAAAAGAACAAAATCCAAAAGTAGAACAGAATTTTAAAAGATGGCCTAATTTTATGCTATGGTTCAATACACACCAACGAGTAAAATTAAATTAAAGCACCGCTACCCATACTGTATACACCATTTCACTGAAATTACACATTGATAGCTACATTATCTACACTAAGTGCAGAGAGGCACTGGACATCATGCTTCAACAAAATGTCAAAAGTGGTATAAATAAGGTTTTACAAATATTAGTGACTCACTTAACTCTATTCTACCTGCAGTTCCTATTAAGATAATACCTGGTAAAACTGATTTAAAATACAAGAAAGAGATTAAAATACAAGGGTACATCAACACACTTCCTACATGTATATCTACCAGAAATTTAGTCTCCAAAACCTCAGCAGAATAACACACACCACAGATTTCTGAATAGGTGAAGAGATGCCCAGTTATCAGTCACACTGGGATAGCAATATTTGCTGTTCAATATTTTCTTCATTTTTAATCATGATCAAGGAACTTGTTGACCATAAGGGAACCTTTCTGTGATGTAAGTGTTATTAATATTTATATTAAGTCATGTTTATTCCTCTCCAAACAGTACTTTGTTCATTAAATAAAATTATTATAGCCATGGCCTTAATGCCAACAGGTATTTGCTTAATGGGAACAGACGACCATAGAAGAGAAGCAACCTTTACTTGTTCTGGTCAAAAAAATAGTCTTTGATCTCTTTAAAATACATAAGAATGCAGGAGGTATTTGTACAGATGCTACCCAATTGCAGTGGTCCCATGGTGGTTCTGTTGGTCCCCTTTCAAGAAGGCAAAGCTTGGTGGCCAAGTCATGAAGTCTTTCTGCAGGCTAAACTCAAGTACATTACATTATAGCAAGATGGACTAGGTAACTGACAACCTATCTTTTGCCTACCCAGATCTCCAATTTTCTTTCATCAGCAGTCTGAGTGAATCAATTACACATGATCAGGTCCTAAGAAAGAACTGCAAGATTTGGCAAAGGTAATACCAGGAAAAATGACAAAAATGAGGGGCAATTGCCCAAGACAGTCAATCTAGAAGATTGTTCAGGTTATTATAACATTGTTCTATAATGAACTGCAGCATTTAAGGACATCTTGAAATTCCTATTTGCTTCTTGCGTTTTGTGCTTTGTTTATAATTCATCACTAAACATAACACAGAAACATTTCATTGATCCTAAATGCTATGAGAAAACTGGTTTTGTTCTAAGGTACAGATCACATTTAAAGGCCTATCCCCCTATCTTATATGGTCAAATAGAAAATATTATATGAAAATATGAGTGTCTGTAAATTACAGATACTAGGCAATTTAGTTCAGTCTAAACTGTAGTTTCCAGAGAATAAGTACAACCCCCTAAAACCTATATTAATAACTACGTCAGGATTGAGCATATCATATTTATATTAATTTATGTGCAGTGTTTTCTCATGCATTCTACACGCTACAGCTCACACTGGACCATGGGAAATGGGATATATTTAAGAAGGGCACAGGATATGTTGGATGGAAGCGTATGCAATTGTTTTTAAGAAGGAAGGACAACCTGTAACACACAAGGACTCACAAGCCCATACAAAACACCAAAATGGACATGCGATAATCTACAATACTGACAGCAAAACCAATTTGTAAACACAGTTTGCATACAGTCTTTGAAAAACTGTAGAAAAGAAATGGAAAAGAACGATACAAAAATCCGTGCAAACTCTTCTATTTATGTACAAAACACTGTACAGGTACTAGACAACCCAGGTTGTGTGATGCTGCCTATGGCACTTTCCCTTCGTGTAAGAGTGTATGCCACAGAGCATCATTAAAAATAATTGTGGGGATCCTGAATTTTGAAAAATCAAACTAGAAGGATTTGACACTCCAGCATCAATCAGCATTGGCTCTGCAGCAGAACACAGACATAAAAGGGGATCAAAGGTTGGTTGAGAAATCTCACTAGTCTTTATGCCTTCCCAAATCCTGCCTTAGCTTAGTTATTTCCATCCTGGACCAGCAGAGACCCATTCGATAGCTCACTCATATGCTCTAGGTTTTTTTCCAAAAAAAAAAAACCTAGCTGCAAAAGCACAACCACCTTATCCATGAGGATTTGTATCAGCTTGGTAGTGGGAAGCCACCAGGCTTCCCCAAAACATGGAAGAAGTCTCTGGGATGGTGGGCAACACAACCCCATGGTTACAATGGCAACACAACCCCATGGTTGCCATGGCAACACTGTAATGGTCCCTATAGCAATGTGGCCTTGTGTTGCCATAGCAACAATGGCGTGTTAACATGGGGTGGTGACACCGTAGTGCCATAGGGAACACAAGGCCATGTTACTATAGGAAGTGTAAGATTGTTGCCATGGACACCATGGGGTAGTGTTGCCATGGCAACCATGGGGTGTTGCCATAAACACCATGGGGGTGAGTTGCAATGGCAACCATTGTGTTGTGTTGCCATGGAAACCATAGGGGTTGTGTTGCCATGGCAACCATGGGGTTGTGTTGGCATGGCAACCATGAGCTTGTGTTGCCATGGTAACCATGAGCTTGTGTTGCCATGGAACAATGGGCTTGTGTTGCCATGGTAACCATGGGGTTGTGTTGCCATGGCAACCATGGGGTTGTGTTGCCATGGCAACCATGGGGTGTTGCAATGCGGTGGTGACACCGTACTGCCATAGGCAACACAAGGCCATGTTACTATAGGAAGTACAAGATTGTTGCCATGGTAACCATGGCTTTCTGTTGCCATGGCAACCAGGGTTTTGTGTTGCCATGGCAACCATGGTGTTGTGTTTCCATGGTAACCAAGGGGTTCTGTTGCCATGGTAACCATGGGGTTGTGTTGCCATGGCAACCATGGGGTTGTGTTGCCATGGGAAGGATGGGATTGTGTTGCCAGGGCAACTATGGCGTTGGGTTGCCATGGTAACTATGTAGTTGTGTTGCCATGGCAACCTTGGGGTTGTGTTGCCATGGTAAACATGGGGTGGTGTTGCCATGGGGACCATGGGGTTCTGTTGCCATGGCGACGATTGGGTGTTGCCATGGGGTGGTGACACTGTGGTTCTATAGGCAATACAAGGCCACATTGCTACACGGAACATTATAGTGTTGCCATGGCCGCCATGGGATATTGTTGCCATGATAACCATGGGGTTGTGTTGTTACGGCAACCATTTGCATGTGTTGCCATGACAACAATGGGGTTGTGTTGCCATGGCGACCATGGCGTTGTGTTGCCATGGTAAGGATGGGGTTGTGTTGCCAGGGCAACTATGGCGTTGGGTTGCCATGGTAACTATGGGGTTGTGTTGCCATGGCAACCATGGCGTAGTGTTGCTATGGTAACCATGGTGTTGTGGTTACCATGGTAAACATGGTGTTGTGTTGCCATGGAAACCATGAGGTTGCGTAGCAGAGGTAACCATGGGGTTGTGTTACCATGGTAACCATGGGGATGGGTTGCCATGGCTAACATGGGGTTTTGTTGTCATGGCAACCATGGGGTTGTTTTGCCATGGGAACCATGGGGTGCTGCCATGGTGTGATGACACCGTGGTGCAATAGGCAATAGAAGGCCACATTGTTATAGGGACTATTATAGGGTTGCCATGGCCACCATGGGGTTCTGTTGCCATGGTAACCATGGTGTTAGGTTCCCGTGGTAACCATGCGGTTGTGTTGCCATGGTAACCATGGGGTTTAGTTGCCATGGTAACCATGGGGTTGTGTTGCCATGGTAACAATGGGGTTCTGTTCCCATGGTAACCATGGGGTTGTGTTGCCATGGCAACCATGCATTTTTTTTGCCATGGCATCTATAGGGTTTAGTTGCCATGGGAACCATGGTGTTCTGTTGCCATGGTAACCATGGGGATGGGTTGCCATGGTAACCATGGGGTTGTGTTGCCATGGCAGCCATGAGGTTCTGTTGCCATGGTAACCATGTGGTTGTTGTGCCATGGCAACCATGGGTCTTGCCATGGGGTGGTGACACCGTAGTGCCATAGGCAACACAAGGCCATGTTACCATAGATAGTTGCCATAGTAACCATAGTTGTAAGATAGTTGTAAGATAGTTGCCATGGTAACCATGGGTTTGAGTTGCCATGGGAACCATGGGGTTTTATTGCCATGGCAACCATTGGGTTGTGTTGCCATGGTAACCATGGGTTTTTGTTGCTATGGTAACCATGGGGTTCTTTTGCCATGGCAAGCATTGCGATGTGTTGGAAAGGTAACCATGGGGATGGGTTGCCATGGACACCATGGGGTTTTGTTGCCATGGCAACCATGAGGTTGTGTTGCCATGGTAACCATGGGGTTGTTTTGTCATGGGAATTATAAGGTTGTGTTTTCATGGCAACCATGGGGTTGTGTTACCATGGTAACCATGGAGATGGGTTGCCATGGCAACCATGTGGTTTTGTTGCCATGGAAACCACGGGGCAGTGTTGCCATGGTAACCATGGTGTTGTGGTTAAAATGGTAAGCATGGAGTTGTGTTGCCATGGCAACTGTGGGGTTGTGTTGCCATGGTGTCGTGGTTCTGCTCGAGTGGGCAGCCGAGCTCCACCACAGCCGCTCTCTCACTCCCCCTCCTCAAAGAGGAATGGGGAAGAAATATGTGAAAAGGGCTCAAGGATTGAGATAAGGACGAGAAAATCACGCAATAATTATTGTAATGGGCAAAACAGACTCGGCATAAGGAGATAGTAAGATTTATTGCCTACAACTAATAAGCGAGAGAAGTGAGAAAACAAAGAAAAAAAAAAAACAAAAGCACCTTCCCCCCATCCACCCTCTTCCACCTCCTCCCCCCGAGCGGCGCAGGGGAACGGGGGAATGGGGGTTATGGTCTGTCTACAGCACTTCTTCTCTGCCGCTCCTTCTCGGTCACTCTCGTCCCCTGCGCTGTGGGGTCCCACCCACGGGATGCAGTCCTTGATGAACTGATCCGGCGTGGGCTTCCCACAGGCAGCAGCTCTTCCAGAACTGCTCCAGATATGGGTCCGTACCACGGGGTCCATCCCTCAGGAGAAAACTGCTCCAACCTGGCTCCCCTACGGGCAGCAGCTCCTGCCAGATCACCTGCTCCTGCGTGGGCTCCTCTCCACGGGCTACAGGTCCGGCCCAGAATCTACTCTAGCAGGGGTCTTCCACAGGCAGCAGCCTCCGTCGGTGCAGGGCCACCTGCTCCACCGTGGTCTCCTCCATGGGCTGCAGCATGGAACCCTGCTCCACCGTGGTACTCCATGGGCTGCAGGGGGACATCCTGCTTCACCATGGTCCTCACTACAGGCCGCAGGGGACTTCTGCTCCGGTGCCTGGAGCACCTCTCCCCCTCCCTCTGCACTGACCTTAGCACCTGCAAGGCTGTTTTCTCACTCCCTTGACTCTCCCAGCTGCTGTCTGGCGCAGCGTTTTTTCCCTGTCTTAAATATGCTCTCACAGAGGCGCAAAACAACATCGCTTATTGGCTCAGATCTGGAAAACAATGGGGCCCTTCCCAAACATGGGGCAACTTCTAGATCTTTCTCACAGAAACCACCCCTATGGCTCCCTGCTACCAAAACCTTGCCACATAAACCCACTACACATGGTAAACATGGGGTTGGGTTGCCATGGCAAACATGGGGTTGTGTTCCATGGTAACCATGCGTTTGTTATCCCATAGCAACCATGGGGTTTTGCTACCATGGCAACCATGGGGTTGGGTTGCCATGGCAACCATGGTGTTTTGTTGCAAGGTAAATATGGTGTTGAGTTCCCATGGCAACCAGGGGTTCTGTTGCCATGGTAACCATGGGGTAGTGTTGCCATGGCAACCATGGGGTTGTGTTGCCATGGTAACCATGGAGTTGTATAGCCATGGCAACCATGGGGTTGTGTTGCCATGGTAACTATGGGGTTGGGTTGCCATGGAAACTATGGGGTTTAATTGCCATGGCAACCATGGTGTTGAGTTGCCGTGGTAAACATGCGGTTGGGTTCCCGTGGTAACCATGCGGTTGTGTTGCCATGGTAACCATGGGGTTGGGTTCCCATGGCAACCACGGGGTTTGGTTGCCATGGTAACCATGGTGTTGTGTTGCCATGGCAACCATGGGGTTGTGTTGCCATGGTAATCATGGGGTTGGGTTGCCATGGCAACCATGGCGTTTTCTTGCCAGGTAAATATGGTGTTGAGTTGCCATGGCAACCATGGGGTTTTGTTGCCATGGTAACCATGGTGTTGAGTTGCCATGGCAACCATGGGGTTTTGTTGCCATGGTAACCATGGGGTTGCGTTGCCATGGCAACCATGGGGTTGTTTTGCCATGGTAACCATGGGGTTGTGTTGCCATGGTAACAATGGGGTTGGGTTGCAATGGTAACCAGGCGGTTCTGTTGGAATGACAACCATGGGGTTGTGTTGCCATGGTAACCATGGGGTTGGGTTGCCATGGTAACCATGGCGTTTTGTTGCCATGACAACATGGGGTTGTGTTGCCATGGTAACCATGAGGTTGTGTTGCCATGGCAACAATGCGGTTCGGTTGCCATGGTAACCATGGAGTTGTGTTGCCATGGCAACCATGGGGTTCTGTTGCCATGGTAACCATGGGTTTGTTTTCCCATGGCATCCATGGGGTTGTGTTGCCATAGCAACCATGTGGTTTTGCTACCATGGCAACCATGGTGTAGGGTTGCCATGGCAACCATGGTGTTTTATTGCAAGGTATATATGGTGTTGAGTTTCCATGGTAACCATGGGGTTCTGTTGCCATGGTAACCATGGGGTTGGGTTGCCATGGTAACCATGGGGTTGTGTTGCCATGGCAACAATGGGGTTATGTTGCTATGGTAACCATGGGGTTGGGTTACCATGGCAACCATGGTGTTTTGTTGCCATGGCAAACATGGGTTTGTATTGCCGTGGCAACCGTAAGATAGTATTGCCATGGTAACCATGGCGTTTTGTTGCCATGACAACATGGGGTTGTGTTGCCATGGTAACCATGAGGTTGTGTTGCCATGGAAACAATGGGGTTCGGTTGCCATGGTAACCATGGGGTTGTGTTGCCATGGCAACAATGGGGTTCTGTTGCCATGGTAACCATGGGATTGTGTTGCCATGGCAACCATGGGGTTTTGTTACAATGGCAACCATGGGTTTGTATTGCCGTGGTAACAATGGGCTTGTGTTGCCATGGCAACAATGGGGTGGTGTTGCCATGGTGATCATGGGATTGTGTTGCCATGGTAACCATGGGGTTGTTTTGCCATGGTAACCATGGGGTTTTGTTTCCATGGCAACCATGGTTTGTGTTGCCATGGCAACTATGGAACTGTGTTGCCATGGAAACCATGGGTTTTTGTTGCCATGGTAACCATGGGGTTGGGTTGCCATGGCAACCATTGGGATGTGTTACCATAGTAACAATGGGGTTGGTTTGCCATTTCAACCATGGCGTTTTGTTGCCAGGTAAATATGGTGTTGAGTTGCCATGGCAACCATGGTGTTTGGTTGCCATGGCAACCACGTGGTAGTGTTGCTATGGTAACCATGGGGTTGGGTTTCCATGGTAACCATGGCGTTTTGTTGCAGTGGCAACTGTGGGGTTGTGTTGCCACGGTAACCATAGGGTTGTATTGCCATGGCAACCAGGGGGTTGTATTGCCATGGTAACTATGGGGCTGGGTTGCCATGGAAACTATGGGATTTAGTTGCCATGGCAAACATGGGGTTGTGTTTCCATGGTAACCATGATGTTGGGTTGCCGTGTTAACCATGCGGTTGTGTTGCCATGGTAACCATGGGGTGGTGTTGCCATGGTAACAATGGGGTTCTGTTCCCATGGTAACCATTGGGTTGTGTTGCCATGGTAAACATCGGGTTGTGTTGCCATGAAAACCATGCGTTTTGTTGCCATGGCATCTATAGGGTTTAGTTTCATGGCAACCATGGTGTTCTGTTGCCATGGTAAACATGGGGATGGGTTGCCATGGTAACCATGCGGTTGTGATGCCATGGTAATAATGGGATTCTGTTGCGATGGCAACCATGCTTTTTTTTTTTGCCATTGTAACCATGGGGTTGTGTTGCCATGGCAACAATGGGATTCTGTTCCCATGGTAACGATGGGGTTGTGTTGCCATGGCAACCGTGGGGTTGTATTGCCATTGTAACCGTGGGGTTGTGTTGCCATGGTAACCATGGGGTTGGGTTGCTTTGGTAACCATGCGGTTGTGTAGCCATGGTAATCATTATGTTCGGTTGCCATGGCAAACCTGGCGTTGTGTTACCATGTGAACCATGCGTTTGTGTTGTTATGGTAACCATGCGGTTGTGTTGCCATGGTAACCATGGGGTTCTGTTGCCATGGTAACCATGTGCTTGTGTTGCCATGGCAACCATGGCGTTTTGTTGCCATGGCAACCATGGGGATGTGTTCCATGGTAACAATGCGGTGGTGCTGCCATGGTAACCATGGGGTTGTGTTGTCATGGGAATTATAAGGTTGTGTTTCCATGGTAACCATGGGGTTCTGTTGCCATGGTAACCATGGGGTTCTGTTTTCATGGAAATCGTGGGGTTGTGTTGCCATGGCAACCCTGCCGTTTTGTTGCTACGGCAACCATGGGGTTGTGTTGCCATGGCAACCATGTGGTTTTGTTACCATGGTAACCATGGGGTTGTGTTACCATGGTAACCATGGGGTTCTGTTTCAACGTCAACCATGGTTTATTTTGCCATGGCAACCATGATTTTTTGTTGCCATGGAAACCACGGCGTTGTATCTCCATGGCCACCATGGGTTTGTGTTGCCATGGCAACCATGGGGTTGTATTTCCATGGTAACTATGGGGTTGTGTTTCCATGGTAACCATGGGGTTGAGTTGCCATGGCAAACATGATTTTTTTTTGCCATGGCAACTATGGGGTTGTGTTCCATGGTAACCATGGGTTTGTTTTCCCATGGCAACCATGGTGTTGTGTTTCCATAGCAACCGTGTGGTTTTTGTACCATGGCAACCATGGGGTTGTGTTGCCATGGCAACCATGGCGTTGTGTTGCCGTGGCTACAATGGGGTTCTGTTGCCATGGTAACCATGGGGTTGGGTTGCCATGGCAACCATAGGGTTTTGTTGCCATGGTAACCATGGGGGTTTGTTACCATGGCAATCATGGGGTTGTCTTGCCATAGCAACCATCGCGTTTTGTTGCCATGGCAACCGTGGTGTTGTGTTGAAATGGCAAACATGGAATTGTGTTTCCATGGCAACCATGGGGCTTTGTTGCCATGGCAACCATGGGGTTGTGTTGCCTTGGTAAACATGGTGATGGGTTGCCATGGCAACCATTTGGTGGTGTTGCCATGGCAACCATGGGGTTGTGTGGGAATGGCAACCATGGGGTTGTGTTGCCATTGTAGCAATGGTGTTGTGTTGCGATGGCAACCATGAGGTTTTGTTGCCATGCTTACCATTTGGTTGTGTTGCCATGGTAACCATTTGGTTATGTTGCCATGGCAACCATCGGGTGGTGTTGCCATGGGAAGCATGGTTTTCTGTCTCCTTGGTAACCATGCTGTTGTGTTGCCATGGTAATTTTACAGTTGTGTTACCATGGTAACCATGGGGTTGTGTTGCGATGCTAACCATGGTGTTGGGTTGCTCTGGCAACCATGGTGTTGTGTTGCCATGGCAACAATGGGGTTGTGTTGTCGTGGTAACCATGGGGTTGGGTTGCCATGGCAACCATCGGGTGGTGTTGCCATGGCAACCATGGGGTGGAATTTCCATGGTAACCATGGGGTTGGATTGCCATGGTAAACACGGGATTTTGTTTCCATGGATACCATGGTGTTGTGTTTCCATGCTAACAACGCAGTTGTGTTGCCATGGTAACCAAGTAGTTGTGTTGCCATGGCAACCAGGGGGTTGTTTTGCCATGGCAACGATAGGGTTGTGTTGCCAGGGTAACAGTTTTGTTGTGTTGCCATGGAAACCATGGTGTTGTGTTGCCATGGGAACCATGGTGTTGTGTTGTCATGGTAACCATGGGGGTGGGTTGCCATTGTAATCATTTGGTTGTGTTGCCATGGCAACCATGGGGTTGGGTTTCCATGGCAAACATGGGGTTGTGTTGCCTTGGTAAACACAGGGTTTTGTTGTCATGGCTACCATGGGGTTTTGTTGCCATGGCAATCATAGTGTTGTGTTGCCATGGTAACCATTTGGTTGTGTTTCCATGGCAACCATGGGGTTGTGTTGCCACGGAAACGATCGGGTGGTGTTGTCATGGCAACCATGGAGTTGGGTTGCCATGGAAACGATCGGGTGGTGTTGCCATGGCAACCATGCTTTTCGGTTGCTATGGTAACCATGGGGTTGTGTTGCCATGGCAACCATGTTTTTGTGTCGCCATGGTAACCCTTTGGTTTTGTTGCCATGGTAACCATTTGGTTGTGTTGCCATGGCAACCAAGGGGTTGTGTTGCCATGGCAACCATGGAGTTGTGTTTCCATGGCAACGATGGGGTTGTGTTGCCATGGTAACCATGGGGATGTGTTGCCATGGCAAGCAAGAGGTTGTGTTGCCATGGCAACCAAGATGTTGTGTTGCCATGGTAACCATGGGTTTGGATTGCCATGGTAACCATTTGATTGTGTTGAAAAGGCATCCATGGGTTTGCATTGCCATGGGAACTATCGGGTGGTGTTGCCATGGCAACCATGTTTTTGTGTTACCATGGTAACCATGGGGTTGACTTGCCATGGCAAGCATGGGAATTTTTTGCCATGGCAACCATGGAGTTGTGTTGCTATGGTAACCATGATGTTGTGTTGCCATGGCAACCAAGGGGTTGTGTTGCCATGGTAAACATTTGGTTCTGTTGCCATGGCAACCATGGAGTTGGGTTGCCATGGTAAACATGGTGTTGTGTTGCCATGGCAACCATGGGAATGGGTTGCCATGGCAACCATGGGCTTTTGTTCCAATGGTAACCATTTGGTGTTGTGTTGCCATGGCAACCATGGTGTTGCGTTGCCATGGCAACCGTGGGGTTGTTTTGCCATGGTAACCATTTGGTTGTGTTGCCATTGCAACCATGGGGTTGTGTTGCCATGGTTACAATGGGTTTTTGTTGCCATGGCAACCATCGGGTGGTGTTGCCATGGCAACCATGGGGTCCTGTTGCCATGGTAACCATGGGGTTGGGTTCCCATGGTAACAATTGGGTTGTGTTTCCATGGTAACTGTGGTGTTTTGTTGGCATGGAAACCATGGAGTGGTGTTACCATGGTAACCATGGGGTTGGCTTGCCATGGTAACCATTTGGTTGTGTTGCGATGGCAACCATGGGGTTGTGTTGTCATGGTAACCATGGTGTTGTGTAGCCATGGGAACCACGGGGTTGTGTTGCCATGGTAACCATGGTGTTGTGTTGGCATGGCAACCATGGGGCGGTGTTGCCATGGTAACCATGGGGTTGGGTTGCCATGGTAACCATTTGGTTGTGTTGAAAAGGCAACCATGGGGTTGCGTTTCCATGGCAACAATCCAGTGGTGTTGCCATGGTAACCATGGCGTTGTGTTGCCATGGCATCCCGGTTTTTGTGTTGCCATGGTAACCATGGAGTTGTGAGCCATGGCAGCCATGGGGTTGTGTTCTTATGGCAACCGTGGGGTTATGTTGCCATGGCAACCATGGATTTGTGAGACATGGCAGCCATGGCGTTGTGTTGCCATGGTAACCATGGAGTTCTGTTGCCATGGCAACCATGGCGTTGTGTTGCAATGGCATCCATGGGGTTGTGTTCCCATGGTAACCATGGGGTTCTGTTTCCATTGCAAACATGGATTTGTTTTGCATTGGAAACCATGGGGTTGTGCTGCCATGGCAACTGTCGGGTGTTGCCAAGGGATAGTGACACTGTAGTGCCATAGGCAACACAAGGCCATGTTACTATAGGAATTGTAGGATTGTTGACATGACAACTATGGGGATGTGTTGCCATGGCAACCATGGGGTGTTGCCATGGGGTGGTGACATCGTAGTGCCATAGGCAACACAAGGCCATGTTACTATAGGAAGACTAAGATAGTTGCCATGGCAACCATGTGGTTCTGTTGCCATGGTAACCATGGGGTTCTGTTGCCACGGTAGCCATGTGGTTGTGTTGCCATGGCAACCATGGTGTTGTGTTGCCCTGGCGACTATGGGGTGTTGCCATGGGGTGGTGACACCGTGGTGCTTTAGGCAATACAAGGCCACATTGCTATAGGGACCATTACAGTGTTGCCATGGTGTCGCGTTAAGGGGTGTAGCTGATTAACTGTTACGGGCCCGGTTGGATTCAGAGTACTGAACCAGTCGGACATTCACCAAAAACGCGTTAACCGTCTGGGGGTCCCGTCAGACATTCACCAAAAATGCATGGTCTGGGAGTCTGGTTGGATTCAGAACACTGAGCTATCACGAATAACCACCCTCACCCTAGTTGCACTTAATGAGAGCTATCACGATGCAATCAAGTATGGTTTATTACAGCAACAGATAATCAGGTTCTTTTGGATTGCCGGTGATAGGGACTGTCTGCAAAAGCAAGCTAGTATGCATGAAATACACAAGTGTTATAGGTGTTACAGATGTTACAGGTGTTACAGGTGTTACAGATGTTATATATGTTACAGGTATTACAGGTGCGCAGCCTAGAAATAAACACGTTAAAAGGATCAAAGACTCTATAGAGATTTATAAGCAAGTATTCAGATCTCACCCAAAGGCGTCCCAATGGGGGGGGAAGAGAGGCTCAGCCCGTCGACTGATCCCAGGAGTCAGGAGGTCCTAAGGATGTTGTATTTCCTTGGGATGGTATCTCCCCTGACGGTGGTATCTTCCCTGGCATCCCCTCTTTCTTGGGCCAATTTATATTATTTTCTATCTTTTAGGTGGAGATTGAGTGGCTCTAGTCAAGCATATCTTAGTTATGATTGGTGTAAAGTTTTTCCGTCTCCATTTAAAGTAATAGGCTCCGAGAAATTCAGGGCGCATGCTCAGTGAGGGGTGGTCACACCTTGGAGGCAGGTAGCTTTTGGGATGGAGGTATGTTTTGGTATTATAATGATATTATAATGAGCAAAAAGTACACTAGGGTACAGCATTTGTCAAAACATGACAGGTCTTTGGCTCAGGGTGTCAAAAAGTGCAGCTTTGTGCACAAGAACAATCGAGGCCCCACCTGATTACAGAGCCTAGCCGTGGTGTCTCCACTCCACTCTACGCTCCGTGCTGTTCCTTAGAGCTAGCACACCAAGTTTCCGCAGTGCAATAGCATCTAAGGTTGGGAGCCTAGGGAATGCTCAGGTAATGCAGTTACGCCATACCCTGAAAGCCTCTTCAATGCTGTACCTTTTCCTTAAAAATGCGAATGTTAGTTTTATTTTCCTAGTTACTTCAGGCATTTACACTACATAATACACCCCGTGACTATAGTCACTCAAGCTTCACGACGGTTGGAATATGTCGGGGATCTCACATACATTCTCGGGATGAGGTTTATCGAGTGTATGTACATTGTGTAGGGATGCTAAACGTTTCATCATAAACCAGAGTTTAACATACAAACTAATTGTCAGTATGAAACATAACACAGTGAGTATTAGCAGAACGATAACAGGGTGAAGCATCTTGTTGAAGATTGCCTTGGCGACCATCCAAACAAAGTGTCCCACCAACGGTGTCTCACATCTCTCTGCACTCTTTCCAGCACTCGATGTATTTCTTGTGCATCATGATGGACAGTAATCAGAGTCTTTTGTCCATTTTCTCGGACTTGTGTCATCAGCTGCTTCAGGTCCTCATGTACCAGCAATTTCTTCACCAAGGTGAGGTTCATTCCAATAGGAGTAGGCAGCAGTTCATGAAGCAGAATATAATTAGATGCAATAAGTTGATAAGAAGTGACAGGAACTGAGTATTTAAAATCACATCCTAGAATTTTGGTAAAATTGCAAACACAAACATTAGAGTGATTACCGGTATCTACCACTGTATCATCTACGACTATAGAATCACAATGAGTTCTCATGCAAACGCAACCTTTCCCAATATATACAAGTACAGTTTCAAGGGTTTCATTAGGATGTATCTCAAAGTGGCAAATATTTTGCTCAGTGTCAAGACAAATGTCTTGAGATTCCAGCGTATTACTTTCACAGATGAAACCATTTTGTTCACGCACAATGCATGCATTTACATCAATTGTTTGCCACTTTCCTCCCTTTTGATGGGCCCATACTTTATGCTCTTTAGGATAAAGTATAGTTCCATTATGATTGAGTCCTAATGCAATGATTGGCTATACATTGTATACGGTGGCATTACTTATAGTAAGTATAAAGGCAACAATTTGATCATTTTCTGCATAATGGGTAAACTTGACTAATTGCCACCATGCTTGAAATTCTTTTTCAAATTCTGAAGCATTATCCCAAATCAATTTTCGAATTTCAGCAGGCAAAGTTCCTCCTTCTCCCTCTCTAATAATAGCTGCTGCTACAGATTGTATAAATAACTGCGCTTGGATACAGCTCAAGGCAAGGGAGGTATTGCCTTGGCTTTTTCCAAGGGCATGTACACTTAATTGATGATATAGAAGCCATTGATCTGCTCCTAAAGCCAATAAGGATGATTTTTATTGGTTGTTCCAGTATCGGTAGTCAGAAACTAACCATAACCCTAACACTAACCCTAAGACCATAACCCTAACCCTAACCCGAACCCGAACCCTAACACTACCCTAACCTTAACCGAACCCTAACCCTAACCCAACCCTAAACCTAACCGTAAACCTAACCCTAATCCTAACCCTAATCCTAACCCTAACGGCTGCCCGCGGATCTTACCCTAACCCTCTAACCCTAACCCTAAACCTAATCCTAACCTAATCCTAACCCTAACCCTAACAGCTGCCTGCGGATCTAACCCTAACCCTCTAACCCTAACCTTAACCCTAACCCAACCCTAACCCTAACCCTAACACTAACCTTAAACCGAAGACCCTAAACCTAACCCTAACCCTAACCCTAAACCTAAGACCCTAAATCTAACACTAACCCTAACCCTAACCCAAACCCTAACCCTAACCAAAACCTAACCCTAACCAAAACCCTAACCCTAACCCCTAACCCTAACCCCGAAAGCTAAACCTTACTCTAACCCTAACCCTAACCCTAACCCTAACACTAACCCTAACCCTAACCCTTACCCTAACCCGAACCCTAACCCTAACCCGAACCTGAACCCTAACCCTAACACTAACACGAACCCGAACCCGAAGCCTAACCCGAAACGGAACCCGAACCAGAACCCTAAGCATAACCCTAACCTAACCCTAACCCTAAACCTAACTGTAAACCTAATACTAACAAAAAACCTAACCCTAACCCATGCTTAACCCTAACCCTACCCTTAACCTTAACCCTAACACTAACCCTAACCCTAACCCTAACCCTGACCCTAACCATAACGGCTGCCGGCGGATCTAACCCTAACCCTCTAAACCTAACCCTAACCCGAACCCTAACCCTAACCCTAACCCTAACCCTGAACCTAATCCTAACCTAATCCTAACCCTAACCCTAACAGCTGCCCGCGGATCTAACCCTAACCCTCTAACCCTAACCTTAACCCTAACCCAACCCTAACCCTAACCCTAACACTAACCTTAAACCTAAGACCCTAAACCTAACCCTAACCCTAACCCTAACACTAACCCTAAACCTAAGACCCTAAATCTAACCCTAACCCTAACCCAAACCCTAACCCTAACCAAAACCTAACCCTAACCAAAACCCTAACCCTAACCCTAACCCCTAACCCTAACCCCGAAAGTTAAACCTTACTCTAACCCTAACCCTAACCCTAACCCTAACCCTAACCCTAACCCTAACCCGAAACCTATCCCTAATCCTAACACTTACTCTAACCCGAAACCTAACCCGAACCATAAACCGAACCCTAGCACTAACACCAACTCTAAACCGAACCCAACCCCGAACCTGAACCCGATCCCGAACCCTAACACTAACCCTAACCCCAAAGGCTAAACGCGGATCTAACCCTAACCCTCTAACGCTAACCATAACCCGAACCCTAACCCTAACCCTAACCCTAACCCTAACCTTAACCCTAAACCTAAACCTAACCCTAACCCCAACACTAAGCCCTAAACCTAACCCTAACCCTAACGTTAACCCTAAACATAAACCTAACCCTAACCCTAACACTAAGCCCTAACCCTAAACCAAACCCGAACCCTAATCCTAACCCTAACCCTAACCCTAACCCTTACACTAACGATAACCTGAACCCTAACCTGAACCCGAACCCTAACCCGAATTCTAACCCTAACCCTAACCCTAACCCTAACCCTAACCCTAACACTAACCCTAACCATAACCCTAACCGTAACCCTAACACTAACCCTGACCCTGACCCTGACCCTCTAACCCTAACCCTAACCCTATACCCTAAACCTAACCCTAACCCTAACCCTAACGTATCTAACCCTAACCCTACCCCTAACGCTAACCCTAACCATAACCCTGACCCTCTAACCCTAAACCTAACCCTAACCCAAACCCTTACCCTAACCCTAACCCTAACAGTAACCCTAACCCTAATCCTAAAACTAACCCTAACCACTAGCCCCTAACCCTAACACTAACCCTTACCCTAACCCTAAACCAAATAGCCCTAACCCAAACCCTACCACTAACCCTAACCCTAACCCTCTAAACCTAACCCTAACACTAACCCTAACTCTAACCCTAATCCTAACGTCTGCCCGCGGACCTAAACCTAACCCTCTAACCCTAACCCTAATCCTAAACCTAACACTAACCCTAAACCTAACCCTAAACCTAAACCTAACCCGAACCCTAACCCTAACAGTAACCCTACACCTAAGACCCTAACCCTAACCCTAACCCTAACTCTAACCATAACCCTAAACCTAAACCTAAACCTAACCCTAACACTAAGCCCTAACCCTAACCCTAACCCTAAACTTAACCCTAAACCTAAACCTAACCCTAACCCTAACACTAAGCCCTAATCCTAACCTGAACCTGAATCCTAACCCTAACCCTAACCCTAACACTAACCCTAACCTGAACCCTAACCCGAACCCGAACCCTAACCGGAATCCTAACCCTAACCCTAACCCTAACCTAGCCCTAACCCTAACACTAACCCTAACCCTAACACTAATCCTAATACTAACCCTGACCCTGACCCTTACCCTCTAACCCTAACCCTAACCCTAACTCCTAAACCTAACACTAACCCAAACCCTAACGGATCTAACCCTAATCCTAAACCTAACCCTAACCCTAACCCTGACCCTCTAACCCTAAACCTAACCCTACCCTAAACATTACCCTAACTCTAATGGTGGATCTAGCCCTAACCCTAACCCAAACCCGAACCCGAACCCTAACCCTAACCCTAAACCTAACCCTAACCCGAACCCTAACCCTAACCCTAACCCTAAACCTAAACCTAACCCTAACCCTAACCCTAACCTTAACCACTAGCCCCTAACCCTAACACTAACCCTTACCCTAACCCTAAACCAAATACCCCTAACCCTAACCCTACCCCTAACCCTAACCCTCTAACCCTAACCCTAACACTAACCCTAACTCTAACCCTTACCCTAACCCGAACCCTAACCCTAACCCGAACCTGAACCCTAACCCTAACACTAACACGAACCCGAACCCGAAGCCTAACCCGAAACGGAACCCGAACCAGAACCCTAAGCATAACCCTAACCTAACCCTAACCCTAAACCTAACTGTAAACCTAATACTAACAAAAAACCTAACCCTAACCCATGCTTAACCCTAACCCTACCCTTAACCTTAACCCTAACACTAACCCTAACCCTAACCCTAACCCTGACCCTAACCATAACGGCTGCCGGCGGATCTAACCCTAACCCTCTAAACCTAACCCTAACCCGAACCCTAACCCTAACCCTAACCCTAACCCTGAACCTAATCCTAACCTAATCCTAACCCTAACCCTAACAGCTGCCCGCGGATCTAACCCTAACCCTCTAACCCTAACCTTAACCCTAACCCAACCCTAACCCTAACCCTAACACTAACCTTAAACCTAAGACCCTAAACCTAACCCTAACCCTAACCCTAACACTAACCTTAAACCTAAGACCCTAAATCTAACCCTAACCCTAAACCAAACCTAAC